>NW_017962979.1:732103-1332103 GCF_001890905.1 Aspergillus aculeatus ATCC 16872
CCCCCCCCCCAAAAAACATACAGTACAGTACAGTACAAGGCACAAGGTTCCTGCTTAACTTAATATTGACTTTCGATGTCTTCGACTAAGGTTTGCGTGTACAGTTACGTTCGACTCGGATGGAAGGAAGAAAACAAAAGCGTCTGATCACGGAGGGTGCTTACCGGGGCGGTGATGATGGCCGATGGCTGATGGGGAGATGTGACTGTGGTGACGGAGTTGCGTCCCGAGCCGCCGCCGAGGAGGCTGGGTGCTCTTTGTTTGGGACATGTAATGTGTAATAATAATTTGGAGTCATAAGGACAACGGTCTTGGACTGCCCATAGGGGTTGAGCCCATGGAGGCAGGGTAGAGCGGTTTGCTCGGGAGGAGACGAGGAAGGGAGGTCAATGCCTGAGTTGACTTTGGGTTATGAGAAGAAAAAGTGACAACTCACAACAAAGAGGGGTTTCATCCCTAGTAGGTATTGACTGCGCTTGATTCGGCGTGAACTCTCTCCCTTCCTCTTAGAGACTTCCGTTGAGTTACATCCAGTTGCAATCATCCTCTACGGAAGACGAAAAGTAATTTTTGAGATAATCATGATATTGAATATTGATAGTCTTTTGTTCACAAGGTGGTCATGTCACATCATTGGATACAAAGGAAATGAGACGACACAAGGAAACACATAACACAACAAAATAAACTCATAAAAAACAAATAAGAAAAGAGAAACTAGAATCAAGGGACTCCAGCTTCTGTTCACCATATTCGTTCCCTGCAACAGCCTCTAGCTGTCACGGAACAACGACTATGGTGTGTTTCTCCCAAAACCATCATCCACAAGCGATGCCTGCTCCTTTCGCACGATAATAAACAAGAATGGTGTTGGGCGGGGTGATGAGGTATAAAAAAATCATTCAAATATACACAGGGTGAGAAAGAGAAGAAAAATATGTATGGAGACCTCTTTTTGGTGATACACCGTAGCTCCCCGCCCTCCTAAGCTTTTTGCACACAAAAACAGAGATTTTTGTTCGACGCAAAGAAGCAGAAAGAAGATAAAATGGTATATATGAACACGCAAAGCAAAAGGGTATCATCAGAAGAAGCAATGCAGAGCAAAAGAAGTGTCGCTGGGAGTCATGGGTATTTGGAGAAAAATCTGGAGAGAAGAAACAATTTCCTCTCTCATGGCTTTTGTGCTTTTTCTCGGTTTGCCGGTAAATGGTATGTTTATACCATGGCGGTGGCAACGGGCCGGCCGGTATGACAGCCACGTTCGTGTCGCTTCATGTTGCTCCGCACGCTGAAGGCTTTGCCACAACCCGCGTGGGTGCAGCGGAAAGGCTTCTCTCCGGTGTGGCTGTGGGAGTGGATGCGGAGACTGGAAGGTCTCGAGAAGGCCTTGTGGCACGTTCTGCAGATGTATCGGTCGTGGTTCTGCTGGTAGGGGGTCGTGCTGGAGGGAGGGAAGTAGTGGTGATGCTGCCAGGCCGGGGTGACAGGGGAGATCATCTGTTGGTGCGCGGCGGTTGGCAGAGGCGCAGTGGAGGGAGGCACGCTGCTGGACGGCTGGTAGGTGGACGATGAGGAGGTCGGTCTCTGGTAGTAGATGGCTGAGGGGGCCGAGGGCTCAATGGGAGAGGAGTAAGAAGCGACGCTCGGGGCGGGGGAGACGTAAGGCGCGGCGGAGACAGGAGCCACGGAGCCCTGGCTAGAGATGGAAGACCGATCCGATGGACTGGGGAGTCTCACCGGCGCCTTGGAGTATGGCTCTGCGCGGTTCGCGGCGGCACCGTCACTGACGGCGGAGATCGATGAGGTGGGAGAGTGGCTGACACTGTTGAACCCTGAACCAGGACGCAATGGAGGCGTAGGTGGCAGGCCGATTTGGGGGCCATTGGCCTTCATCGCATCCAAGGATTGCGAAGGAAGGCGGGTGTCCAGCTCGCGTTGAACTGGAGTAACTCTTGCACGCTCTGCATTGCGACGGTCAGCACTGACCGAAATGATGGTCCAAAATGGGCTGTTTTGAAGAGTATGGGGAGGTTGCCATACTAGCTGCATGCATGGAGGCACCATCTGCGCCTTCGAGCAGGGTCGAGATAGAAGGGAGAGAGCATTTGGGGGGCATTTCCTCGACCGGCGGGGAAGGAGGGGCGCGGGAGTAAGAGACCGGCACGGAAGCGAAGTATGAGTCCGGTGCGCGCTTATACAAAGCCACGCGAGGCGCAGGGGGGCTGTAAGAGGCTCTTGACATCCTCATTGCGAGAGGATCTGGTCCCGGTTGAGTGATAAGGCTGGCGAGATCCATGATGGGCGACGGTGAGGATCGTTGTACTAGCTGAGAGTAGTGGTGGTAGTGGTGGTGGTAGAGGTGGTAGTGGTGGACAACTGTTGGTGTTGGTGAAGTTCGAGGCTGGACCGGGAAGAAGGAGAAAAGGTAAGTGGTTATTTCTCTTGAGGTTCAGGAAAAGGCGGCTACCCAGAGTTCATATATGAAGAAGTCTGGAGGGGAACTGATGGAACGGGGTATAAGAGATCCAATCTAAGAAACAATCCAGGCACGGTAGTCGAGACAGGGTGGGGGTGGATATGAGAACCAGGAGGAGGAACTGGTTTATAGACCCAGAGCGATGGTGGAGATGCAGGGTTGACAATCATGGAATTATTTTCGAGAAAAAAGAATTAATTTTCTTTTTCTTTTTTGGTCTTTTTTGGTTTTTTTTTTCTTTCGGGAAGGAAAGGATGGAGAAGGGGGGAGGAGGGGGAGATGGGAAGGTGGAGGGAAGTGGAGGGAAGTGGAGGGGGGATGTGGGAGGAAAGATGGACTTCCATCCTAGTCAAAACTGGAAAAGAATACTAGATATTTTATTAAAAACTGCACATCAATCAAATGTTAATTATAGCGCTGGTAAACTCCAGCCGTAGCGTTAGACGACGAGTGGAACCACAAAGAGAGTTAGAAAAGGAAGAGAGCGAGCGAGAGAGAGAGAAAGACAGTGTGTGCGTTGAAGATGGAGCCGAGAAACTGAAAAGAAGGAGAAAAGCGGGAGAGGCCGCCGCCGCGAACCTCCCCTATTTGGATTTATTCATTGAAAATAATGCAACTGAGAGGATAGAAAAACAAATAAAATAAAATGGCAAAAAAATTGTGCCTGGCCAGGGACAGAACACTCTGTCCTACACACATACACACACACATCATGTAACTACATAGACGACACAAAGTATAATTTACTATAGGCTACATTCCTTATTTTCGCGCGCTTCGCCGCTGCTGCTGCTGCTAATGCTGCTTACAACCGCTTAACTGTAACAGTACGTATATGTTTTTCCCCCCGAAAGCCCGCAGTGGCCACTAACTACTCTAGCCACAGGGAAAATCCATCGTCGGTCATTCTCGATTCGCTTCGACAAGGGCTGATACCACCGTCTCAAAGCTTAATTAATGACCACTGACCCGGTACGGAGTACACGCGATGACTTGCGCTGGTGGTTCTCCGGTCCCTTCGTTTAATTATTTTGGCCGCGTCTGATTCGATAAGCGACGTAATAAATTCCGAGGGGAAAAATCGCCTTTCATTATTGTCTTTGCTGGACTGGTACCGTAACGCATGTGTTGTCCCCACGCCTATACTGGAGTCCCCTCTCTCCCCTCATCCTCCTCCTTCGCATACCGTACAGTAGCTACGCGACTAAAAAAGGATGATTTGCCATTAGCTTATCGTTTTGGGTAGGCTCGACGAGAGCTAAAATAACGTGCGCCTCCTCCGCCTATCCACACCCGCACGATGGGCTGTATGTACTGTACCCTGGGTCAAGTCGACGGGTTCCCAAAGATCAGGAAAGACTAAGAAGACCAGAACGTTGGAAGACAGCGACAGCACTACTACTGTCGGAAGAAGCCTTTTCCATTGCTCGCTGAATCAGCGAAACCCTAGACTTAGACCCATGACATCAAAGCAAGATGAAAAAGGATTCAACGTCGGAGACATTTCTACCTACTATTCTTCCGTTCAACTATAAGCTAGTGGAGTGTCTGTATAGAAGTAGGAAACACCTCCGTTCGTGGACGGAGCAATATAGAGGATAAAATAATAATACGGGGGGATTAAGAAAAAGGGAAAATAAATTGCCCAGACAGCGCTCCTATGAAAAGACCAAGCAGGCGTACGTAACTGCGTCGTACGGAGGCCGACAGATCGGCCGATGGAAAACCAACGGTACTTTCGGGGCTCGGCTACAGTAAGTCTGGCGCTAGTGCAGATCCACGGACACCTTTCCTTCTCCATCATGCGCCCGCCAGGAATCAATCATCGATCATCATCCATCATGGGGAGAGTGGGAGAGTGAGAGAAGAGAAGGGAGGGGGGGGTGAGCCGGCGCCCTCCTAGCCCCCCTCCCCCATGGATCCCATGCCCATTACCCACCCGGTATTATCGCGGTAATGGCCAGATTCGACAGAGAGGGCCCCTCTCACCAGCCGATCGTTTGGAGGATTCATAATAATCATCATTATAATGAAAAATGAAAAAGACCCAAGGAGACAAGAGAGAAAAGGGCTAGCCTCCGTCCAGGTTTTACCTGTCACAACGATCCCATGCCCCATAAACGGCTGATCGTTGCCGCACGATCACACACATCGCTTGAGAACCTGATCTCATTTTCCAAGACCAACTTCCCACCTTGAATTATGTACTATGCATCATCATCGTCTTCATCATCTTCATCGTCATTGTTCGTCTGTAGATCGGTCGGTCCCTTTGTCTCTCGGAGGAGCCTGCGGTCGTAGATCAGTGGAGGAACATTTGCCGCCCGAGAAATGCCACCCTTTCCAGGTACACAAACCCATCAATCAACCTTGAATACAGTCATGACTTCAACAGAGACGAGATATGGCTTGCTGCTGTAGTCGAAACCACCAGTCCGGGGAACTCACAGTGTCCTAGGTCCCATGCCAACCCTGGTTGCTCTCGAGTTCGATCCGTTCTCTCTAGCTTCTAGCGGGAAACTGGTCCATTCCCCAGGGTAGATATCATTTCATCAGTGCAAATTTACGGGATCGACCTTCATTAACCCTTCATAAAAGGGGGGCGGAGGGAGAACCTGCCACCACCCCAAAATAGGCGCATCTGCGCCGAAGGCAGGGCTGTAGATCGGAGGATGGATCTCAAGATGGGCAGAGTGAGATTATTGACCAAGGTGACTGAATCGACACAATTCTAAAAGGGTAATGAGTCCGTGATTTGCGTCCATCCACAAACCAAGCCCTTGGGGCCGGATGACGGAGTTGCGGCACGATGCGCAGATGGCAGGTCTTGGTTTGGGAGCGCTCCCCTAAGCCACAAACAGCTAGGCCAGGCTGCCTACAAGGGAAATCTTGGGAAAGTTTGGACGAATTATCGCCTAATGCCGGTCTGCCACTCCTTTCCTTTCTGCGCCTGCTTTGGGGGCCAATTGTCCAAGGGATCATCCTAGAATGAGAGGCCTCCCGGAGATTATCGTGGCGTTGACAGCCAACGAGAGACATCAAGCAAACCTTAAAAAAAACAGATGGAGCAAGAATTGGCGAAAGACCTGAAAGCCTCACTGGTACTCAGAAACCTGACCCAGGAGGTGGCTGACTAACTAAGTGTTAGGGTTAAATGTTCGTCCGTGTGATGGATGGACTTTGTTTGCTTATTTGCGACCGGTATATCGCTTGAATTTTGGGCACTGGGTGGCCTGTGCAGAGAATTAAGTCAAGTTGACCTACCAACTGCAAGGCAAGGAACAGGCGAAATGCATGGATAGCTTATGCATAATGGGAGTGCATGTAATCCGTCTATGACTAAGACGTCTCTTCTTGGGGGCTTGATGGAAGCAACCTTGAAGACACAGACCAAAACCCCCTCCCGTGATTGATCACCTCTGACTCGACTATACAAGTATTTTGTGTCTGATCAATGACGTCGACAACGAAACATGTCCAGTGCCCAGTTCTTCCAGCCGTACACCGTCCACTGAATGTATGTATGGAGTATCCGTGTCAAACTTTTTTGTTTCGCATGCGCGGCTAGTGTATGTATGCTGTCCATATCCAGGCCCGACCCGATCGTAAATGCCGATGAGGGGGGATTTCGCTGTCAATCGCTTTTGGGATTAGGATCGACCGCGGTGGGATTTACTGGGTCGAACTCGTCGTCGACAGTACGAGTTCGAGCCAGAAGGCGACCGACAGCTGATGTAAACGCATAAACGCAGCTTTTCCACGGTCAGAAGAGAACGGTCCAAGCCCGAATAAGAATAGACAAGAACTGGCTTCGGGAGATCCCTTGGTTGATGACTGGGTTGCTTTGGTGGTCGGTACCTGCCTGTGCACGAAACAAAATACCTCGGCCGGCCATGGAAGGCGAATCCGGAAAGGGTTACAGAGACGAGGTGGACACCACAAACTACCCGATGATCAGCAGTGCAGCAGCAGCAGCGGTGCTGTAGCTGTACACTAGGAGATTTGCCCTTTTGGCTTTTTTGGAGATCAGTCTGTCAGACGAATTGTCTCATGCTTGAGCATCTGACCTTCTGAGGTTTTGTTCTTCTCAACCCCTGGTTCATACGCGCAGAGTCAGGCAAGCATGCGTGGCACGCCTTGTCTCCAAAGGGTTGCAGTGATGCAGTGATGGGTCGGAAGAAGGAAGGAAGATCATCAGATAGTGGCGGGTCACACCGCCCCAGCCGATTACTGCATACGTACCTGAGCGGTCTCTGAGGGGCGAAGACCATCCACAGCCCTCAGGCCATGTCTGTTGTTTGTCTGGCGTCTGGCGATCAAATGAGGTAATGATCCCGTCCGGGTAACTCATTGCCAAGCTCCTTGTTGGAAACAACCTGCATCACAATGGCACAGTCCATTTCATCCAAAGCAGGGGGATCCTCGACAAGTGATATTCTGTAGAACATGCCAACCATGCTAATCCATGCTAATCTATGCCAACCGTCGGCGACGCCGAATTACATCATCATTAATCAACCAATAAAACTCCCAGTGCCGGAGATGAACAGGTTCCTCGACAACGCACATAGCGATGCTGCAAGATTACTGAGTACTTTCAAGGATGATTGTCTCCAATAGACGAACATATCCGGATCTATTCTCTATACGGACACCACGCTGCCGAGCTCGTGTGATGATGTTGGTGATGTTGGTAGTGGTGGTGGTGGTGATGACGTTAACGATGATGGTGTCCATAATGCCACTGCTGCTGCTGCTGCTGCTGCTGCTGCTGCTGGGTGGTGTCGTTGCAGTAGTAGTAACGCTGCTGCTGAGGGGATTATTATTGTGGGACACTAAGTAGAATGGGTTATGAGGCCCAGGTCGACGCATCGAGGACCGCTCAATCTGCCCACCCAAAAGACCCATATCCATGTGCGAATTCCCCAGTGGTCCCAAACTTTAATAGACGAGGGAAGAGGAAGACGGCTCTAAGTAGCAGCCTAGCTAGTCTAGTGGAAGGCTGGTCTCGTGGAGTCGGCGAAGCGAAGCTCACCCGCCGGTTCATTTTGTGGGATCCGCAGCAATCCGCGGGCCCCGTCGGCTCCTGCGCGACGCATTGAAATCAGCGCAGCGCAAGAATTGCTATCACACTTAGAGCTTAGTCTCACTGTTCGTCTCCATTTTCTCCCATGTGCTTTCCAGCCTTATTCGATGGGCGAACAATGGGCCTCCCATCGCCCTCCAGGCAGCTAGTTTCCGATCTTGAGTCCTCATTCCCCGTCCCACGGCCTCGGAGCCCCAGTGTCGTGCCCAATTTGACCTACGCATTCGGGGCACTTGAGTAAGCTGCAGAGCTATTGCGATGGAGAGGGAGGTGTGTTCCAACCACATGTTTCGTCCTGGACTACGAAGTACTGACCACGCACGCACTCAGTCACTCACTGAATGCTCGGTCGTCGGCTCCCGGCCTCGGCTCTCAGACTTGATACGCCCTAGAATGTCTTCGAGCGTGGGCGAGAACCCTCTTCTCTCTTCAGCCGATATAAACCCATGAAACGTTTTCAAACGATGCCATCTCAGAATTGGCACCGCTTCCGTTCAACTTAGATGAAGCTTGAGGGGCTTATGTATTGTATAGAGTGTGGATACACTGTCGTAATCGAAACCTGGAATACTGAGAGGGAGACGATCAAACTCCGAACTCAATTTGCATAGCATCGGCCGGCTCCGCGAGAGAGAGAGAATGCGAGAGCGATTCCTTCAGAACAACGCTGGACGGCTTGGAGAGTGGGTGCGGGCAGAAGAGTCGCTCCGGTTGCTAAACTCGGATACATACTATGTAATTTGTGCTCAATAGTGCCTTAGTTTAGTTCTCGTGTGCGAAGTATAACCAGCGACCATGCGGCTACACCCGGTCGTCACCTTCATGAGGATGTAATCGATGACCTTCTACTGCTACCTACTCGTCTCAGCCTCCGTTTATGGATAGATTTAAACACGGATGATTTGAACTCATCCCCAAGGGCCTAAAGGGTAAGGCCACAGAAGATAGCCTTTACTTAAGCGCGTGGGACGTGTTAATCATCTGAGCTTAAACCCAAGCATCTTGGACCAAAAAATAGGGGACCTACCTGATCTGGGATATCTCGACGAAACTGATGAACTGATGTTCTCCAGTCACTCAGCAATCAGCATCCGCCGCGAGGCTGTTCTCAAACCCAAAAAGAAAAAGGGGCAAGAAGGAGGGTTCGGCAGATTCCGCATAACCCCAACCCGCGTCAAACATGCGGGACAATTTTTGTGCCCAGGAAACTCTGAGTGAGCGGGTTGGCTGCCTGAAGTTTGTTAACAACTGCAGGCACACAGGAACCCCCTTCAGATCGATGCGTATAAACGTGGAAACTGCTCTTTTGAGGCACTTTCCACGACACATGCTGTGCAAGCAATAAATGTCACGTATATTATTGCAACCCACCTTTCCCTTAAGTTCCGACTGAAAAATAGGCTTATCCCCCTTCCCCTGCCGTGAAACGCGTATGTGCATAACAACTCGTCCCGCGTTAACCTTGCCGGAGTCGCAAGTGACAGCCTCGAAGAACAACTGAATCAGATGTGATGCATTCGGGGTGGGATGCTTGTTTCCGCGGGTGTGTTCTCGTTGCTATGTGGGTTTGCTTTCCAAACCGAACCCATAGTGCAGTTTGGCCCCTAGCGTTCGTTTCATTGTTTGTGAATTTGTAAGGGATGATTCAGCCAGTGTGTCTTCGGCAATGGTAGTGTTTTCGGCCACCCGACGGAGATATCCCGAGATCAGCTTGATGGAGATTGACAATGATGCGCGCGCCGATCATCCCAACGCTCTCCAACGCTCCCAGCTTTGACCGCTGAGAGTGACAATCCAAGATTACATAGTCGCCGGGAATACTACTGCATGCTGCTTAGTGGCGGGTATCGAGACCTGTGGCGCCCTCCCCTGACAACTAGTTGAATACCTTTGTTTAATAATAGTAACCATGATGGAATGATTCGCGCTGGTCAATCGGGCCATCTCTGCCCGGAGAGACGGTCTATCCAACAAAAGCCACGAGTCAGTATTGCTTAGTTATCTTCTATCCCAGACATTCTGCTGCTGTACCAGTAGTGTCTTACTCGGTACCATTATTCTACAACCATTGACTCCCTCGCGACCAGTGTCGCTTACGATAATAGCCGGCATCACTATAACCATGGCATCCGGAACTCAAGTTGAGTGTTTTGGAAGTTTACTTGATAGCCAAGAGCAAACACCAACCAGCGACGGTGGTATCCATCAGCCACTGACGGAATTCCCTCGCCTGTTTCATTTATTCCGGGGCCCAGATCCATGATGTCCAGTTTCTAGCCCCGTCGCTGGAGAGCCTACGTATATGAACCAAGGAGAGGCGGGCGGTAAGGTCGTCGATCAAACTCAAAGCGCAGAGTTGGCGCCGGTTTCAGGATTTGCAACCCACGAGTGTCGGTAGGGGAAACCTTGCTTCGTTTCCAGCTTCGCTTACGGGAGGAGGTGGGACTGTTGATGCCTGAGGCACAAGACATGAGGGACCAGCACGGTTCCAGTGACTCGGCACGGCGTCTACCTTCTGCGTAGTACGTACTGTACCCATCCCTGATCATTCCTTGCACATTTCCATAGTACTCAGTAATCCTGCACCGTCGCACCAACACACAAATGTACGATTGTTGTTAACTACTCCGTACTGGACTCCCTTTTGCTTTTTCAGCATGTCTCCCCTCCGACCTACGATCTCTCTCGTATTCCTGCAACCTCATAGTCACAGCAGCAGAGCAGCAGCTGATCTTCGACCACCCGCACCGCAAGCGCCCTTCGTAGGGATCATGGATGCCATTCCGCATGCAGTGAGCAAAAATCATGCTGGGCTTGGGGTGTGACGGCTTGAGCCGTCCCATTCCTTCCCTCCGTCCCCTGATCCTCCCACCGTATAATTTGCTCCAACTATACTCCGTAGATCGCAACCTCATTGCTCCAAACCGAGAGGTGGGAAAATAAAAAGTGAGATCTAGAATCCGAAAGTCTGACAGACCTGACAGATGTCACTGGAGAGTTTCGAGTGCGCTCGTGATCGATGGTCTGACAGCCTGTGATTGGAGGTATCGCCAACTGGAACAAACGATCTACCGATACTCTCAATCAGCCGGCAGGAATGACGGCTTTCAGCTTGTCTAGAACCAGCATCTCCCCCGAGCGCCACGTTGGCTAGTCAAGGCGTCGAGCGCAGATCGTCATCAGGGAACCCAGCTAGGGAGACGGTGGGGTTCGTGGGGAACGAACGGGACCAGCCAGGCAGCCAGGCAGCCAGGGGCGTGGTTGCTGGTTGCTGGTTGCTCGGGGCTCTATAGTTGAGATCGCTAAAAGGGAGAGGTGGGAATGATACGTTAGTTCTCAGACTTGACTTCTTTTCCGATGCTGTGCGATCAAAATGTGTGATATTTGATGGTGGTCTGTGTACGGAAGTATATACAGTAGCCTGTAAGGTATAGTCAAGTTACCTGTGGGATGGGAACAAGGGGTTGTGTGGGCGACGACGGCGGCGGCGGCGGGTATGAGACCCGGAAAGTCTCAGCCTGGTTCTGGTTTAGTCACGGCACACGCAGTTGCAAGTTGCCGCCCCGGCGCCCCCCTGACCTGACCTGACCTGACCTAAACGAAAAGAAAAATGCCGACCGGCCGATGAGAATCTCCCCTTGTTTTTCCTTTTTTCTTTTTTTTCTTTTCCGCTAAGAACTGCTGGAGCGGGCGTTCGGTCGATCCAGGCCCAATGCAGACTAGAGGGTCCTAGCGGCCTTTCTGGAGTTCTGGACCCTAGTCATTTCACGTGGCAGACGTCGGCTCCGCCTGCAGCATCGGCCGGCCCTTCCCGAGTTTGGCATCAAAGCCGATGCACTATCGAAGACGCTTACCCTCTGACAAGCCTGCAGTAGTGTGGTTACTAGCGGTATTATTGTTCGAGTCTCCAATTTCCACTCTCGCTCGCGCACGCACACACAAATTACTCGCAATTAACCCTTCCAAGCCTCCAACTTGTGCAAGGCCCTGGACTTGGTAATCTATGAGTAGGTCAGGAGCTCTAAAGTAAGTAGCCTCAAAGTCTTCCATTTCAGTTTAAATTAACTGGATCTTACATCACGTCGTACCTACGTACATGTATCCCGTCAAGAGTAGTTACTTAGTAGATGTATGTACTAAATTAGCAGAGTTTAACCCCCCAACTCTTGCACATGTCTCCGAGTACGCCACATAGGTGAGATTAGGGCTGGGCGGCACCAACCTGTCACATTACTCCGGAATATTAAATGTTTGTTATATGCATCTTCCCCCTCCCCAGCCGGACGAAAAGGAGACGATCATCTATACATAGTAATTCTAACCTGCATCATAAACTAACTTCTGATTCGATAAGGTATTGGCCCTTGCCTTCTGATCACTTGATCCGCCATTGCTTGGTTTATGAATAAGCAACAAATCCTAGGGGATCAAGATTAGGGTCAATGATGTAGGTGACATTCGATGACAGCCCGCAGGAAGGGCGGTGACAGGCCAGGCAAAAGAAGTGAACATGTGAATGAGGAGCTTTGGTTGCCGATGTTGTGGATATCGCCTAACTCTGACTCTGACTGTTCCAGCAGATGGAAATTAATCTATTTGCCCTGTTATTCGGGCACTTGGACGGCGTTGTGGCTAATCCTGAGCCGAATCATGCTATGCCTAGTAGCCTAGCCGATGTCAAGAGTCGTTAACACTGTTCGAGCGAGAAAGGACCACGCCTGGCCTAGAGGTTAGATGGGATCTGGAGCCAATCTCGCCCACCATGGTCGGGCTGGCGGTCGATCCTCAACGACTATACTCCACGGATACGTACGTGATTGCTGCACTGCACCTGTCGAACGTGTGATGAGAGCGTCATGGACCGACCTCCTTCGCTGCTCGTGCTACTGCATGGGTCCGCATGGTCGTGACTGACACTCCGAGGTACTCATTGTTTGTAAGTACTCACAGTTCTCTTACGGACTAGATGTCCTATGCATGGAGTGGGCTTACTGACGATACTATGGCGGCTACTGCAGTACATTCGTCCTCTGTCTAACTCATCTCAATCTACGGAATCCGCACTTGGGCGAGGCAGAACCTCGGTATCTACTGTACACCGCACTATCGGGGCCAGACAGAACTTCCCGGAGATTGGGCGCCGAATCTCCACTTTGACCTGTGCGTGGTGGGGTCATCTTCCAGACTGCATCGAATCTGCTTGCATCTCCAGCTCGTTCGGATCCGGATGGAGTCGGTCGGCTCATGGACTTTCCACTCACTAAGATACGACACTGACGTACCGGCTGTGCTGATCTTCCTTACAATCAGCTTGGAAATTTCGCTCCGTTGCCCCCCTCGCGCCCCCCCTCCTCCCCATTTCCGCTCGGCTGTTCAGAGTCTGCCCTGGCAATTCGTACCGAGAAGCCAGGCGAGCAGCAGCACACGGTCATTCCATCTCGCTTCAACGCTCGATCTCATCTTGGGCTTAGTGCCAGTGGATCAAGCGTGAGGACACACACCACCACGAGCTCCACACAGCGGGGCAGCGGCACTCGAAGCAATATGCCTGAGACTCCACGAGGAGACTAGGAACATCCTTTCATTCTTCAAAGTTCCCATGTGGGCATGAATTGTTTAGGTAGATTCATATCTTGATGACATCGGTGGTTTTGATCTCCGATGATCATTGTTCCTCTCGGGGTCCGCCGAACTGTTTCAATCCTGGTAACTTGCATCCATCGGAGTCTGGGTACAGTACAATTTGGAGATTGGAGGGGGAAAAATCTGCCAGATCAAGCATAGTTCCCTTGCTTGCCCGTTGTATCACCAATCGAGATTGCCATGTGCTTTGCGGAACCTCTATACCAGATGGGTACGTGGTACTAACCGCTTTCTTCCCCTCATCCCCGATTCAGGACTGCCCTTTCTGCCCTCACTAGTTCCAGCAACCCACAGGTGCACTGTCTACATGAGATTATATGGGACCCAAGCAAACTCAGTTCTGACTATCATCGATGAACCATGGTGTGACAAGCCGTCGACCATGTGGCTGTCCGTCCGCCCGCCCGCCCGTTTATTGTTTGTTTGTTGCCCGTTGCCCGTTCGGAGATTGATTGATTTTGGACGAGGTATCATCAACATGGAACCGGTCCCGACCACCGATCCCCGACCTGCTCTCTCTTTTCCCTCTCTTTTTCGCCATTCAGTGCTCCACGAGGAGAGAACAACTAGGTTAGCTTTCATTCGATCGGCCTGCACAGATCACGTCACGCCGCTTCCACGCACACACACACCGTTGGTTTGAGCTATCAGTGGCTTTGAGCAAGGAAGGATTTCGACTCAAGCCAGATTCAAGTTCTGGACAGAGGACGGGCCATCGCAGCCCCCTCGAGGAGCAGGATATTCTGAGCCGGGTCGTGGCAAAAGACATAGACGGCTTGCTTGCCGTCCAGTCTGGGCTCCTCCCAGGCTCGAAGGATGCGCATTTCGATCGTCGTTTCTCGCGTCTGACAGTGGGCGGGTGGCCTCCTGCCTGCAGGTTAGTCACATCTTTCAAAGCGGTCGTCGGAGTTTTACTATAGGGTAGTGGCGAGTTAGAGGGCATGGCTGGTCTCTGTCCGTCATGCGCATCGTGGTCCTGTTCCAGGATAATCCTGGGATTGAAGGCGATTAGGTCAGTCATGCTACCAGGTCATTGTCCAGGATCCCGTCAGGATTCCGTCAGGATTCCGTCAGGATCGGATGGCGACTGAGCACTGAGTGCAAGAGTCCTACGTAGTGAGAACTCGAATTGTTTCTCTTTCGCGGACCTCATGCCCTCTCTCCCCTGTCGTTCGTCTCAAGTAGGCAGTTGTTGATTATGCTAGGATATCCCTGGTGACACACCACGCGACACAGCCCTTAATGTTCCGAGTCACATAAGTCGCATAAAGTCCCATAACAAATCCTCGTCCCTCTACTCCGTACTTCGTGGGATTTGAGATAGATGACACTACAGAGAAGGCGAGCACTTAAGGGGATAAAAAAGCTCATGGCAAGCTGGATGATACTGATCGTCGATATGTATGCAACTTATTCTTATACACTGCATAGATGATGTATATCTATTAGTCAATACAAACAGGAAACTTCAACAAGGCATCAAGTACGCAAGAACATCCACCAAGAAGGTTAATTGAACATTCAGCCAACTTAATATTCAATGATACTTTCACCGATACAACCAAAGCATCCCCAACATCGCCTGTCGCCTCCTCCTCCTACTCCTCCTCTTCTTCCTTCTCATTCTCTCCCCCTCTCAAGCCCCATCCCGCTATCCACCCACGCCACACTATGGCGTATGGCGTCTTCGTATATGTCGCTCTAAATCTCATGGTATATATCTTCCCCCCCCCTCCCCAAAACCGATCCCATATAAAAGCCCCACATACCCATATGGCAGTAACATCGACTATCTACGAGCACAATACGTACCTCGTGTCGAAGCACCGCAAAAAAAGAGAACCACAAAATTGCCCTAAAACAAATATCCAACAAAAAAAAAAAAAAGAAAATGCCCGGTCGAAAGAACAGGAACAACCCCAAGGCTGGGCCGCAGGTTCAACGTGGGTTATAACGGAAATCCTCCGCCGCCGCCGCCGCAGCACACACGGGTCATGACTCGCATAGCTTCAAATTTCAACCCTTCTTGGCATGAAAAGGTAGCCTACGGGTATAGGTTTTCTCTCTCCCGCTTTGTAGGATGGGGATTCTGATAAGCTCTTGCAACCTTTCAAAGAATCACTTACGTAGGTTACATGGTAATTAGCAAGCTGCCAGGCAAAACGAAACCCCCCCCTCCCCGCTCCCATTATGATGCTATATAGTAAAGGTATCTACCTACGCCGTAGTAAGGATGAGGGGGGGAACAAAGTCCACACCTACACGCACACACACATCCTCTAAAAGAAATCAGTGCCCTCGAGGCTAGGTTCCATACAAGGTTCACGTCGACACGTCAATGGAAACTTTAAATCCCACCCGCGGGAAATGGCGTCTTGTTATTGGTAGGTCGTGAAATTGAATTTGTGGTGAGTCTTTTTTGGCCTGGCAGGTGGGTTGGGTGGGTGTTTTCCTTTCTATTGTGCTGGATAATATGTGCTATGTGCTATGTGCTATGTCTGATTACTGGGATTGCAAAGGGAGAGGCAAATGTGCAAGGTCAGCATGAATTGAAAGTTGATGTTTCACTGTTCTGGATCTGTGGATACTTGACTGGAATTCCGGTGCGCCGGGGAGTTAAACTTGGTGGTTGATGTGCATACACTGAGTGCTGTGTATCGACGTGCGTCTGAAGAGGATTGGGTTCCTGGAAAGTAAGGTATAGATCGGAGAATTATGATTCAATTGTTGGGAAAAGTTTGTTGAATTGAAGTTTGGGAACGGAATGGGGGGAAGAAGCTGTCAAGTCATAATTTGATATACTATAGTTAGTTGTCATTAGGTCCTATTGAGGAGTGTGTTCCGTTGCTGAGTTATCGCCAGCCGGTCGAAGTCAGCAGATCGTGATAGTGTCAATGTTAAGCATAGCTGTCTACGAACTAAATCAGGATCGGAGAAGAGTCTCAGATAGTCATACTGAGTATGATCGCAAATGGTTCTAGCCCTGGGTAAAGTGTGGTGGCCATAGCTTCAGCCTCTTCTGTCCATTTTATCATAATTAATTTTTACTCGAGATTATTTCGTTCCCCTTGTCGGTTCCCACCTACTCTCTCCGATCGAGTATTGAGACAAGGATTATGCCGAAGGAAGATTGGCGAAGATTATACGTGGAAAACTCCCAAGTTCACGGGAGTTACGGAAATTACATTCCTTCTCGGGTACTAGGGAGGGGAAGGGACGAGTCGATCATCCTTCGCGCCGGGTATTATACACACATGGAGTACCCTTACCGCATACACTTATGTGTGTGTCAGTTGTTGTCTGCCTGTCAGCTGGGATTTTTTTTTCTTACTTTTTCGGCGAGATTATTCTCTTCTCCTTTTCGGATGATGGCAGTCACTTATACTGATTAATGATCCTAGAGAGGTGAGAACGGTCGGGATGTAGTGATGTGCAAGTACTACGTACCTTTTCTTGTTCTAAACTCTCCATAACCTTTTCCACCTGGAAAAATGTCATGTATGATCGACCCCCTCCCCCTCTCCCCCTTCTGGACGACAACTCAAACACACAACCACACACACCCTGGTCGTTTCCATTACCCTGTCCGGTAAAGCGGCCCCCAGTTAGTTGCTACCAAACAATGACGAACAGATCTCCGGCGTGGCATGCCGGAGCCTTACCCGAAGAAGACTAGTCGTGCCCCGTGGAAGACCCAGAAAACTTCTCCAGAAAAAGGTTTATGACCGAGGATTGCAGAGACCTGACTAGCTGATTAGGGATTAGTTTTCCTGTCCCCCCTCCTCCATCGGCTTCGACTCGGCTGAAGGCGAAGCAAAAAGAGAGGGAGAAATGAAAGATAAATTACCCTCATGAATAATGAACCCTGTTATTACTCCTGTGCTTACTCGACGACCTGGGACTGGATTTTGCTATGAGCGAATCGTCGCCTCCAGTCCTGCCTTTTCTTGTTTACTTTTCCCTCTCTCTCTATTCCGCCGGCGAGAAAAGGATCGACACGGGACTTTGCGGACCAATTTAGGACGTACATCATTTTCCAGCCACGTCGCCTCTCAACTCTCTCGTGTCTGTCTCCTGCCATGCCCTTTTTCTTTTTTTCTTTTTACCGAGTCAGGTCTCATCCATAATGAGCCTTATGGTACCGTAGTTATCAAGTCCTTGTCTATCGTTTATTCTCGGCCGTTTACCTGTTGACCGGCCTTGGTTTAGCTCCAGTAAACCAACCGTAAACTACGTATTCAACTGCCGCATAGTGGGTGCTTCTTCAAACGCCTTTTCGCAGTAGAGCCTCGCCCCCCTCTGTCCACGAGTACCGCGTATCTCGCCTCTTGTACTTGTACTCTATAGTCTACCAGTTGGCTGAAAATTGCAGTGGAACTTCCACCATGTTGCCTTCTTCTCTGAGTACGAGACTGAATGTGAATGCGAAGATCTCGTTGAGGTAGGCTGGTTTGTCTCGCAAAACAGCAGAAGCAAGAGATGGATGGTGGGTGTTATCTCCGCATTAGGCAAAATGAGGGAGTGTAGCTTACTATGGGGAAAGGGAAGAAGATCCTGCCAGTGGACGGTAGAGTTATGTTTTCGACCGTATTGCAGAGTGGCAAAGATATCCTTTCTCCATTGCTCTCATCTACAGGATGAAGTTGTGACTGCTTTAGTATGATGCTCCCTGGCTGGATCGCTTCTTCCTGTGACATGCGGAACAGTCATCCTCGAGGATTGCAGAATCGACAAAGAGAGGGGGAGAGAGAGATGTGTAGCTGTGCCTGCGACTTTAGGTTGTGCATCGCACTCATCTCATCACAAGACGAAATGTCAGATGATCATTAGAGGCTTTGAATAGATCATCTCCGGCAGCGCAGAAAAAGGCCCTCATAGGATGATCTTGGATGGTATCCAAGTTGCACGCACACGAGCAAGCCAACCACAAGCCATTGTTGATCCAGGGGTTCTTGTCTCTTGTTCAATGCAATGGCTTTCTTTTTGATGACTCATTGTTAGTCAGGCCTAAGTACGCGCCCTTCTTGCTCGAGAGAGAGAGAAAGAGAGAAAGAAGGGAGATGTGACTGAGAGTGCATATGGGCTGTTTCAGCCTTCTTTGGCCGCCGGTGTGTCCCTTCTGCACACTACGCATGGCGGATTCTCTCGCATACGCATACTTAGCTACTCTCCAGGTAGTGTTGACCGGTGCAGGACATGTGTTTCACTCGTTTTTTTTTGGGTCTGTAGCTGTGCAGCGTCAAGTTGTCGGTGGGAGGAATGCAGTTCTGTGTATGTAGATGTGGGCGTAGCTTGTGCACGTCCGTCTTCGGAGTAACTTTTCCTGAAAGTACATACCTACAACACGGCTATAATCGGCCGCGCTTCCTTCGATCCTCGCTGCATGAGGTTGACTTTGCCTGGTCCTTGATCGACCGGGTTGCCTGCATTGGCTCAGGGTCCCGTGTCGCTGTCCTCCATCCAGTACATGGAAGGAAGAGATGGATGGGGAGGTAGGATCGTCCGCTAACTCACTGTAACCCTCCTCTTACTCTTACGTTGTAGCGACTAGGGCAACAAGAAAGTGACATCGCTACGCAACGCAATGCAACGCAACTCCGAGTAACTCCAGAAGCAGAGAGAGAAAGAGAGAGCGGGTAACAGGCCGGTGGTGACGCGGGCTCTTTCTTGGTCGCAGCTTACGCCTGCCTGCCTGTGCCATTGTGTCGGGGCAGAACAGGTCCAAAACGGGCTGTTGCCATTTCCACTTCATGATGAAGATTCCCGCCGTTATTTTCTGCCCTATCTGGTTCTTAAGGTCGACTAAAGCAAGCCCCCTTCCTCCCCTCTTCTTTCTCCTCGTGCTAACTACCACAGTTAGTGTCTTCGCTTATCGATCGTTTGTCTGTCTGAACACAAAGAGGGGAGAGGGAGGGGAAGGGGGGCAAAGCCGTTGGTACTAAAATCCACGACTAAACCATGTTGGGATTGCCATCTGCTCGCCTCGACTAGCCAATTTCATGATCGTTTGCTGATCCACCTCTCCGCGTTCTTGATAGCCGGCAGCGAGCCAGCCCATGACGCGGAGGAGGAGGGGGGAGGGAAGGACAATGCCAGCGGTGACCAAGTCTGTTGGTGTGAGAATCATCTTGTTCTTCACCCCTCTTCCCAACCCCCATCGGATCGGCCCCCTCCTACCGTCACCCACCAACCGTTCCTTGCCTTGTCGACAAGGGTACGGAATAGATACTAGAGAGATAGACCTCCCCATCTAGACGGACCCGAGACTCCGGGTTTTTGTTGCACCAGTGCCTTGATTATCGTTCACTCTCCCGGGAAGCAGAGTCGGGTTACGGTGGCGCCATATCGACCACCATCTAGTCTCGTCCAGTCCGGTCCATGCATGCGCTTTGAACATCCCTCTTGCCTTCCTTCCCTAGCATAACAATCTGACTTTCACGTCATGGAAGCACTACACACAGACTGCCTCTGACAAGGCAGTCAGTCCAAAAAACAAGAACTGGCCCTTGTTGTGCTTGAAGTTAGTTTTCTTTTGGCCAGCTCTAGACAGCCATGCACGGCATGCGCCCATCGATCACTGTCCCGAAACTTACTCTCTACCTTGAAAGGTGATGGCAACCTCTCATTTTGAATAGGATATGGTTCTTTGACGGAGATGATTCTCCTCTAGGGCTCGCCGCGAATGGCCACGTTGGCGCGGAGGGGTGGGGGGGGACTGGCCCTTGCTACTATCTTGAGGTGTTAATTTATGCCTCTATACTCGAGATATACTATAGCCCTCGCCCCCCCTCCCGTCCCTTCTCCCGTTGCCCCAATTTAGGGACAGGTTGGTTGGTTGGTGGACAATCCGTCAATCAGTAAGAAATAAAGCATAGTACTCGGTATAAGAACAAAGGTAAGAAGTTTGCCACGAACTAGAAGATTCTGCCATTGTAAGCTACACTGACAACGTGGTAAAGAGAATGGGAGGGGGACTTACATATCATTAGTAGAAACTGAACTGGAGGGCTAACTACGATCAAACCAACCAAATCAACGTCAAAATGGCCATCTCACGAAACCTATTGTATAGAAAGTAGTGATCCAACCATAACCTACCGTCCAAATTCAAACCGTCAAGATCTCAGCACAATAACCGGCTCTAAATGAACATATACTATGGTACATAGTAGCATAGAATTTCTCCAATCTCCACACACTATAGTCTAGCCCTATCACCACGTACTCATACCCATAGTAACCACCTGCTCTACTTCAATACTTTCATCCTCATCCACCATCCACTACCGCTTGTTGGTCATTTCCCCTCGATTCGGCGACTCCGGATCGCCCCCCTGTCTTAAGGAAAAAAGGATTTGCACTGCAGACGGCTAACGCGATCATGAAATCATCCCCCGGAAAAAATGGTCTCTCAACGGGCGAGATCGCTGGCTGGCTGGCAGCCAAAAGAAATGAACAAGGTTCTTTTCGCAGGATATTGCACCAATCACGGAATTCTCCCCGCACACCCGATGGAGGCGATGGTCGTGTCGATCTCAGCGCTTTGCTTCCTTTTGCAGAACTTTAGAACTTTGGCCAGCACATACTTAGAGGTATACACTTTATGTACAGTACCGCCTGGGGCCCGGGGGTCCGCTGAACTTCTGATATCATCCTTTAGAGGTCTGAAAACCTTCTGCTGCTGCTGCTGCTGCTGCTGCTGCTGCTACATGCATGGGACAGAAGAGAAAACTTAGCTCCCCCCTCAGCGGCTCTAGACGAGAATTCATTTGAGGATGTTGAAAGATTCTATAGGTATAGGCATGGGGATAGGTTGCAATTCCGACGAAGGACCGACGACGACGTCGACGGCGGCGCGGGTTGGAACGGGCGAGATTGGGATCAATATGCGGGGGCAGAGGGGGGGGGGGGCTCTTGCTTCCAATTTACTCGACAACGTCCCGGTTTGTCTTTGCTTGATTTCTACGAAGTTATCTGCATACTATCACTAAGTAGATACTCGTCTCCACAGGCTGTAGATGAACACAGGATTATGTGTGAATGGGGTGTTGTTTCACTTAACAGACTTGCAGGTGAAGAAAGGTACTGCCCTGCACCGTTGTTATAGGCAAAGTGGGGGTTGTTTGTTGGGTTGGTTGTGATTGTGTGCTACTCTTGAGTACTGTAGTAATAGTAATACTAGTCATTGTAGCATCTATGTAAGTAGTAGTAGTGTTTCTTCATCATCTGCCTCCGCCCTTTGTTTGCTTCTTCTGTTTTGCAGATACTGTTTGTTTCCCCCCCCCCCCCTCCCGCGGTGCCTATGGCCGTGTCACTGGTCTGTATTACTTAAATTGCCTTTTACATTGGTGATTGATCCACTCCACGCATGCATGCATGCAGTGTGAGAAACACAAGTTCAGATTGATATTTCGATCACCGCAGCGGAAATTCCCTGACGGGAACCCACAGCTGGGATGTGTCAAATCCTATGAGGAATATGCAGAAGAAAAAACGGAAAAATCAGGTCAAAGAGTGCCAGAACCAGAAAGCCCTTCAGGTGTACTGTACTTGTGCTGTAGGTAAGGTGAGAAGAGAGAATTGGAAGTGCTTCGACAGTTCCAGTTGGATGATGCGGGGAAAAAGACAGTGGATGGGCGATCAGATCACCTATCATCCCCGGGTGATCATCCTTGGGCCTGCTTGCTGTGTCCTGGTTTTTTTTTATCTTCTGCTTGATCTCGCTTGATGGACTTTGTCACGGTATTGGCAAGTAGTTATCGGATTGGCTAGTTACCAATTTGCACTAGGACTGAGCTATCACATTCAAGTCCTTATTAACTGGACAAATAAAGTGCAGTTTGCCGAGGGGAAGGGTTTGAGAAAGCAAATTATAACTTTCATCGTCTCGTCGGATAACATGTAATGCAACTGCGCGGTGATCACCAGAACTCTGCCTGTTGTCGTCGTCGTCCAGTCCAGTCTTCCACTCACTTTGTCACCATACCTTTTGGGCCGAATGGAAACTTTGGAGGACAATTTGGCTTATACTACCTATGTAAATGCCGTGTTTTCTATCCGAGCAACTTTTGTCGCCGTATGCAACAAGCAGCAACCAAAAAAAAGTCCTAATCTGATGCGCCGGGAGGGAGGCGATCACGCTGGATGGGGATGTGGGATGGCTGATCTTTGCTGACGGTCTTATGCGAGTTCTTTTTCTTCTGGTTGTTGTTCACCGGATGATCGATTGGGAGATGTTAAGCGAGAGGATATGATAATCATGATGTAGTTGTGCATCGCGATGGGTTGATTTTCTCTGAGCTGTGCCAATCCTGTTCTCTGTATTGAAATATCTTGTTATTGGTGGGTACTGGCTTTGTCATGCGTATACCGTGTAGGAGGTAGTTACTGTACTCAGGGATATATATACTCACAGTATACGGAGTACATCCGCCGAATAACAGGCATCGTGCGGCTCATTAAAAAGACCCGGTTAGATTGACAAGTGTTTAGCCTGAGGATTGGCAAGAAACAGCAATATAGAGTCCTCTATGGATTGACGCAACAATGAAGGGATAAGTAAGGAAGGCATGTCGAAAACATGCATCTTCTTCTTCTTTTCAAGGCTCTACGCAATCACATTTGTGCTGTGGCATGAATACACCTGCCAATATACAGGGATAACCCTGGTGCTAAACCGGACCGGTTTGAAAGTGCTCTCTGTAAAACCTAGAATTCCAAATCTTTTTTCGTATCATTGTGCCTTGGTATTCTGTGTGCGCAGGGAGGGTATATCCTTCCCCATCTAGATATCAGGGGGGGAGGGGGAGCACTTCCCATGTGAACTCCAAGAGGACACAACTAAATCGTGACTGTACCGAGTCTGGAAAGCGACTAGAGTAGTTCTATGGATTGGTGAGGGTCCGCCGGATAGTAAAGGGATAGCTGATAGTCTCAAATCATTGCTGAGAATATCAATGAGGTGGTTCGCCAGAGAAGAGAACTCATGTTGATCCCAACAAGCCTTGCTTGTTACTATTTGCTCATTCAAGGTCTTGAGGGCGAGGAAGGGGAAAGAGATTAAGTACAAGAGGTTATCATCTTAGACAAATGGTTTCTATGCCTTGATACTTTTCGACCGCGCACTCAAGCATGTATAGATCTTACAGGTTGGCAGCGCTCAGAATCCATGATGTAGATAGCGAGCTCACATCCCTGTGATCAAGCTCCTCCTAATTTCCCTAGAAAGAAAACTCTTTGAGGGTTACTGAATTTTGGTTTTGCAAATGACAACAATTTTGGAATGTCCCATTTGTGATTCCCACTTTTCCCTATGTTTTGTCATGTACATCCGAAAAATGAAAGCAAGTTTGGCCACTGCGAGAAAATCCATCATGGCCCTCTTTCCGGCGTCGTAACGTTAACCTACCCAAACCGAACAAAGGTATCACAAGCGAGTCGAACTCCCGCAAGAAACGATGTAAAAAAAAACTCCTATCCAAAGATACGAGGACGAAGTGATGTGTTTCAGATCATTCAACCGTAGACTCCGACGTCCCCGTTGCTTCGGACACCGTCGATCGCCCTTCCCTTGCCCTTACTACGGCCGGCCACGGCTCTCATTTTGTTAACCGCCTCGCCGAAGCTAAGGACGTTGTAGTCTTCAGGCATGTGCTCTCCGCTGTAGATGCAAAGGACCCGCATGCCAGGCTTGTAGGTCAATCCACTCAGGAGCTTGGGGGTAATCAGAAAGTACTGGCCGCCGCCGCCGCTTTCAGACGGAGCGCAGGCGATGTCGACCAAGCGACCGTGGACCATGCGCTCGTTGCGAGGGTCCATACCCTGGTTGATCTCGTCGACGACGCGGAACGGCGAGGCGGACAGCGACTGGAGTGCCATGAGGTAGAAGATCGTGCTGACAGCTCGTTCGCCGCCAGACTGCCGGTGGGCGTCGAGCAGGGACAGGTTCTCGTGCTCGCGGAACTTCACGTGGATCTGGATCGACCACTGGTCGAAGTCCGTGTCGGCCGCCTCGCCGTTGGGGCCGGTTTCCTCCTCGGCCTTGTCCAGGGTGACCTGGCCGGCACAGCCAATGCGAGCAAAGGAGTCGGAGAAGGCATCGCTGATGCTCCTGATGATGCGGTCGAGCTTGGGCTCCCACTTGCCGCGGATCTCGTTGATCGCGTGGTTGTAGTCCGCCAGTTTGTTGTCGAAATCGGAGAGCTTGCTGCGCAGCTTGTCAATTTGACGAGCCCGTTCCTCGAACTCCTTGATCACGCCGCTGTTGCCTCCGTGGGTGAGCTCGAGGCGCGCCTTCTCGGCATCAATGTCCGCATCGAGCTGATCGGTGGCGTGGTTGGCCAGAGTGGGGATAAATTCAGCCAGATCAGGTTGTCTGCTAGCATTTGCAAGGATCTTTTGCGCTTCCTTGTACAGCTTCTTCATTCGCTCCGTGGTGTCCTTGATTTGCTGCTGGGCAGCCTTCACTTCGTCGCGCTTTGCATTCAGCCTCTCCTGGTGCTGCACATTACGTGCCCTGAGAGCCTCGAGATCGGAGATGCCTTCGATGTGTCGAATCTTGATTTTGATGAGTTCCTCGTGTAGTCGATGGAGAACATTGACCGCAGCCTGCCGCTTATTAGCAATGCTGTGCATTTTCGAGGGCTGTCCCGAGACTTACCGCGTATTCGATGGCCGCCTCGGCCTTTTTGATCGATACTTGGGCTTGTTGGTTGCGAATTCCCTTAACCCTCAATCTCACCTCATCAATCATTGCCTGGATCTCCCTCTGTTTGCGTTCCTCTTGGTCTTTTTCAATCGAATTAGCATCCTAACCAGCACCCATCTCGCATAGCTCTATACTTACTGATTCTCTCCGGAATTGCTCTCCAGTTTGTAAGTGCCGTTTGCTTCTCGCCTTTCTCCTGCTCGAGTTGTCTCTGTACGAGGTCAAAATCAGCACTGAAGGTAGTGGCACAACGCATGATGTTCCTGCTTACCCTCTCGTTATCGATATCTTCATATCGTTTACCCAGCTGAGCGAGTCTGGCTCTATCATTGTTCATCCTTTCCTGCAGCTCGCTGGCCTCATCTTCGAGTGCTTTGATCCTCCTTACTATGTCTTCCTTCACAGACTCATCCACCGGCTGTGAAGTCCAGATTTTTGCGGGTTTGACCGGTCTCACTCGAGTCGAAGTTGCACTGGGACCATACTCCCGTCGCCGGACCACAGCATAAGTTTGCTTCCCGGCCACCCAGGAGCTTATGGGTCCGTCCTGCAGCTGCGTGAACTCCTCATCGCTGATATCCCGAAGACTTATAGGTGTTTGATGCAAGCGATTTTCACTACAAAGCATAGCTACCACAGGCTCAGGTCCGCTCAAGAAATCTTTGGCCCATCCAGCAAATCCAAGATCTCTGATTTGCTGATCGGACACGGATGAGCGAAGACTATCTAGGGGAATAGAGCAGGTACGAATACTGATGTCTGAGAGCCTCTGCTCAACCAGAGCTTTCTGCAACGTCCTGAAGTCATTCCGGGTTTGCGTAGTGAATGCAGTGAAATCCGTGCGTTGTAGCAACGATTCGACAGCATGGGCGTACTCAGGATCCTTGACTGAACAGGTAAGGGTTGGAGGACCGAAGACCTCTTTCTCAAACCGGCCCTGATTCTCCTGTAGCCATCGGTAAGCTTTGACAGAGTCCGCAGATATGCGTTCCAGCTTTGATTCCTGCTGGCCAGCTTGAGAATCGAGATTCCTGAGCTGTCCCTCTGCCTCCCGAATCTGATCCGCTGCGTGCTTGTGTGCTTCTAGAAGAGGCCGCCTTTCTTCTTTGAGTTTATTTGCCTGCGCCTCGATTTCTCTGATTTCCGTTCGTTTTTCCCGCTGGCCGATATTAGCAAGGGAGCCTAGATTTGCCTCAGCATACTTACAATTCTCTCGTTGTAGGAGTCCAAATCCAGGGCTGCAGGCTCTTCCTCTTGCAGAGAACGCCGGAGTTTGTTCAAATTCTGTTGAATCTTACTGATGTTCTGCCTGTGACTCTGCCCACTTCTCTTCTCAGCTTCGGCTTGGTCGTCCAAATCCTTGAACTGCTCCTCGAACCGCTCAATCTTCGTAGCGGCAGTGGATGCCTTTTTCTCCGCGGTTTCGAATGCCTGAGTTCTGTGCTTTATGACATCATCCAGTTTGACGCAGTAATCCTGCCTCTCATTCAAGGACCGCAAGGCAGGTTCAAGCTCTCTTTCTAGATCCGCCAATTCTTGATTCTTCACATCCCGCTCTCTTTTCATTTCATTGAACTGCGTATGAAGCTCCGTGTACTGCGTGACCGGGCGAGCAATTTCCAGCATCTCAATCTTTCGCTTGATCTGAGCTCGCTGGCGCATCCTTTCCACATCAGCTCTCTGCATCTCTTGTCGGTCCTCGAGGTTCGCTAAGAGATCCCTATCGCCCTGATTATCCGCCTGCAGCTTTTTCTGCTCCGCTCTCAGACTTTTGAGGTTCTCGTGCCACTCGACCATTTCATCACCCGCCGCAGCTCTCTGTGTCGAGTTGAGGAGTTCGATCGGCGTGAGCGCAGCGAATTCACTGACCTTGTCTTGCGGAAGGAATTGGCAAAGGTTATCTATCTGAATGGCGAAGGACTGGGCGAGTTTCAACACTTGCTGACGGGAAGCCTGCTTCCCGTTGATCGTGAAGGAGCTTTTGTTGCCATCGCGTTTGATCGTCCGCGACACTACGGGGTTGCGACGAAAGCGCCTTCCGCCTGCAAGCTCGATCTCGATGATAGCTTCTCGACAACCGTGCTTGACAAATTCGCCAGGATCTTTGGCGCGCCCGAGGTGCTAACAAGTAGAGGTTGATTAGAAACCCCCATAAGCATTGAGAAAGTGCATTTTATGATTGTCCGTACCTGCGGTCCCCATCCTAGTCCTAAACATATCGCACAGACAAGTGTACTTTTGCCAGTTCCATTGGGTCCGATGACCATATTCAGTTTCGGGCCCGGGAAGAACTCCGCCGATGTATAAGTGACAAAATCGGTGACTTTGATGCGAACGATGGCACCGGGTTTGTAACCTTCCGGTGTCAGCTCGTTCAAATCGGCAGGTTGCGATTCATTTGCGCTGGTCTCGGGAGATTGGGTGCCATCCGCGCCGCCGGCCTGAGTAGGATCTGGTACGCTGTCGTCCTCATTGCCATCTCCTGATGCCTCAGATCCGTCGGAGTCATCCTCTTCTTCGCTAGCAGTGTCCCCTGATCCTCCTTGACTCTGTCGAGCGGTTTGCGTGCTCGATTTGGAGCGCTGGCTCGTGTTCGAGTTTCGGGGAGTCGGTTTTACGGTAGCTGAGCCCGAGGAGGATGATTCGTCCCTGGACTCGTCATCGCCTAATTCACTGGCAGAGCGTTCGGAATCCTCATCGGGCTGATCATTCTCGTCGTTGCTTAGTCTGCGGCGCTTGTTCGGGTTTGGTGATCGAGGATTTGAAGTGTTAGGAGCCGACCCGGAGGAAGAGGATAATGCATCATCGCTTTCATCCTCCTCCTCCGACCGGGTGCGACGGCGAGGAACGGACCGTTCGGAGGGCATTTTTGATTGATGGCGAGCACGCCGTGCGATTACCAACGGCGCATTTGGAGAGGGGAGAGGAGGGGGAAAGAGGTTCTTTGATTGTTGACACCGCCTTAGTGATATGGGAACGGTGATAAAGATACGGGCACGCGGGCGGACGCGACGCGAGTTGGAGGGGGAACAAAGAAACTCTGGACCTGCCTGCCCATCTAGCCCCGTTTGGGGTTAGCGCCGACTTTTGACACCCTTTCGCCGGTCGGGGACTTTGGAGCTCTTTGTTGCAAGTTATCTATCGACTTGCTAACTTATGCTCCGCCCTCGCCCCCTCTCCTCTTCGTGATTTTGTATTTGCGACAGCTTTGTTTCCCAATTGACGGCGAAGTCAATCTCAATCCCCACTACCACAAGACGTGGAAGTGCTCCAACCTTCAAGATGTTTCGTATGCCAAAAGATATCCCACGAGCTACCCTAGCAGGCGCCGTGATTTGCATCACTATCTCCGGTACCCTTTTTGGCGCCTCGCAGAAATCTCAACATCAATTTCAACAGGTATGTGTTCTGACCCCATCTCGGTCGCGGGAAGCTCTTTGTTATTGATCTCTTTCACCTGCAGAAAGTCCAAGAACAAAAGGCACTTGAGCCGACGATCGATGAGCGAATCACCGGGCTCAGAGGCATGCGAGAAAACCTGATGGCCAAAAAGGAACTCGTGGAGAAGCAGCTTCAGAATCTGGAAGCCAGAATTGAAGAAAGAACCCAGAACCAAACCGGTGAGCCGAAGAAGGAGCCGCCGCACAACAAGTGAAGGATTGAGTCTGAAAGAATGCGAGCTCAAAAAGATAATGTCACTGCCCAATGTCTTGGTTGGTTCGATTACTGCCTGCTAGCCTTGTGCCAAGGACTGGCATTCAAGTGACGAATGTCTGGGCGATTGATCGTCACCTCATGCAGAGCCCTATGGCGCAAGGTCCTACTGGGCTGTCTCTTCCCTTACGTCCAGGGCGATGCGGTGAGCAGAATTCGCCTGGCCACTGTTGGTGACTTCAGAGCTGTCTTGACCAAACAAAGACATACGTGAACGAAGAGTCTCCAGATAAGACTGGATCAAGTTCGAGAAGAGATGCTCTGAGTGGGTATCGAACGCGAGATGAACTTGAAAGAGACCAACATCGGACCAGCTATTCATCGTTCAATGAATACAAGCCGAACCATGTGATTCTTGTATCCAAGGTCGGCTCTCGTGCCATGGTGGCACTATCAGGGCTATTCTTAGGCATCTTACCAGAGAGCCGCGAATATTGCGCGAACCAAACATTTGAAGCTGCGATATCTTGAGGATTGCATGGTTTATTCCAAAACTAGTATTCGACTGTATATGATCACTCTTCTCCCGTCCACTACCTAGCCAAGAATAACGAAGACTAAATGGAACCGGTATTTCGAGCTCCATGAATACATGATCATAAGCACCACTTTATGTTGTAGGCATGAGGCCAAAACATATCACTCATCCAAAATTCCACGGGCAAGTGCAGCAAGGCTCGCTTCATATCTTGCTGGATTGTGGTCACTAAACATTCCTGAGCCAAACCTGAGTTCTCCAAACGAGGCTTCAACATCTCGAACGAATATCAACTGTGCTCTGGTTGCAGGCCGACCTAACACTGGATGGCCATCACTGCTCACTTCAGATGTGAAAGCGTTTCGCTGCAAAACCCTCATTGTTTCCACCAAAAATACCTCACCGGGTGGTAGCAGTTTGGGCGCGCTCATTTCCTCACGAAGCGTCTTCAATGTATTCCATGCCCACGCATCTTCTCCTACGCCATGACCGGCGTGTGTGAGGATAGGCGGCTCGTTAACGTAAAACTTGTTCACAATACTCTGCCTGAAGCCTTCCCAAACTCGAAATCCCACATGGGAGCGAGCGCCAGAAATGTCACCCTTGAACGCTACAGCTACTGTATGCATATCATGCAAAATGCCGAGCGAGAGACAAGGCACCACATCTTGACCATTAACAATGGTAGTGATCAATCCCCGCGTTGCGCGACGCAGGAAAGGCGACATCGTCGCGGGAGGACCGTATGCATAGACATGGATAGGCCGACCGGGGGGAACAAAGAAGGCCTTGCCACAGGATTGTTCATCGCTATCAGATGAACCCGAGTTCGTGTTCTGATAGGAAGTGGTCGTGAACGATGCACCAAAAGCATCACTGCTGGGTTCGGAAATCATTGTTGCAAGGAGTGCAGCAACGCCTCCCCCGAGCGAATGTCCACACAGTACCAGCCCATACTCTGGGAATTCCTCTAGTGCAGCTCTGATTGTCAACATGACTCGACCGCCTCCTCCCATCAGAAGACGCTTGGCTGAAGCGTGCATTCCTTTGTGGACTTTCCAATTCCTACCTTGCCACTCAAGGTCATCGTACTCGCAGGTCATGTCGGTCAGAATATCTTCGAAGCCCCATGTCCCTCGCAGAGTCAGAACCACCGCTTTCGATTCATGATCAAGGAAAAGGTAGTGTACTAAAGGAATGCCGCTTTCCGTTTCCCCTGCGGCGTTAGTTCCACCCGCAGAATCGACGAAGGAGGACAAGAGGATCGTGGAAGCCGGCAAGCCTGTGTGATCAGAGAAGTCACTATGTTCCGGGCTAGATACCTCTTCAATGGGTAGAGCACTAGTCAGTCGCGGAACACCCATGACTTTCAAGGCATGCGATCCATATGAAGCCGAGGAGAATCTGCAAAAACGTCGGATGTTCTGCACAAAGTGCTTTGCAGGGAAGATACCGGGCACGGTGCCATCCCGGTTCAAGCTTTGAAGTGCTTCTATATCATCATAAGCACTTTTCCGAGGACGATGGGCGAGTAGAAGTGATGTTTCAGACCCCGCTGTGGCAAGAGAATATATGCTCGGGGATGATGCTCGAGGGTGATGGTGCAACATAGAGGAGCTGGGACGTCCATCCTTATTTATGTAGATGGTCACATCACTTTCCGACCTGGTCAGTGACAGAGAACTGCTACTACGCACATGGGTCCTTCTCGTGACAGGGGACCCGGGTCGTGTGTTTGGTGGTTCTTGAGCATAGGCCTTCGTCTGGTTAACAAGAGATTCCTCTGACTTTTCGTGTATGGCGTAATACTCCGTTCTTGAATTGCCTGTGTGACTACCCTCGTGGGGTTCAGAACGGCCTGTCTTTGGAAAAGCTGCGGATTTCACACGATGCTCTTGCAAAGGGGTTCTGGGCAAACCTCTGTTCGCTACAGGTGATGATGGTCCCCGCTTTGGTGATGTCGCTGCTGCTTCTTGAGCCCCGCTGCGGTCGGGTTTGGTAGTACTCTGTTGTGCTGATGTCTTTCGCGCGTTTGCTGCTCCCTTGAGAGGTCTCCCTTGTGGAATCGCGTTTTCGGACGATGGTGGGGGTTTTACTTTCTCTGCAGGGAGTCTCGTGGATGGGCGCCTGCCAGTATCCTTTTTACCAGGATTGCTAGACTTGACCCTCTGCGCTCCTTTCGCGAGAGAAGACCTCACAGGACTATCTTTAGATGTGGCTGCTCGCTTATCGAGAGACGGGGGGTCCGAATTTCCGCGATCATGCTTGATTGGATTCAGGTTGACACTTCGAGCTTTACTGGTAATGGGATCCTCCAAGTGATTATTGGGTGAAAGCTGCTCTGTGGTCACTAGCCTATCGTTTGATGGGTCGTCAAGACTGTTTCCTATTGTGGCGAACGACGGATCCCCGAGATTTCGATGCGACCGGGAAAGTTCCCATTCGTCACCCTCCTGCCATGCCATGCTCTCTTGATGACTGGCTGGCCTCACATCGGCATTGTTAGACCTGGTGAAGGCGGTCCTGAACACCATCGTATGTTTGGGAAGCTGGCCCTGGCTGGAAGATCTGGAGAGATTACCATCATGGTGTCTCTCCTCGATCATCATTGTACCTGGTGGGGCAGCTATTTCTCCAACGTCATCCTCAAATACTTCAACCGTGATAGTTCTGGCCTGCACCAGGTCGGTTCTGATAGAAGCACGGCAACCTTCAGGCAATTGTCTCATGATATACAACCGGATATCATCATCGGATATTTGATGCGAGTTCTCGGTGGGAAGACAGAAGTGGGACCTTTCTGCGGTATCAGCGATGCTTGCTGGTCGCTGTACAGCATCGAAGACTTCTTCATCATTCCCAGTACTCATGAATGATGAGCGATTCGTCTCGTCACGCAGTTCATCAATAGCAGCCCTCGGCTGTTCCATCTGATGTGTACCAACAACATCTGCTCTCACGCCATTGTCCAGGATAACCACATCCCATACGGATTCCACACCCCCGATTCCACGTGCATGCCGTTCTGTGTTCTTCCGGCCCCAGCGCTGGAGCAGTGCAAATCCAACACACCCAACCAATAGATCCGCGACACCAACTCTTCCAGCTCGCAGTTCAGTCCCGAATTCGGAATCGTTGAGGTCTCTGAGCTCGCTCCGGAAGAGAGTTACGATTGCAGCAATTGCCCTAGACGATTCAGTAGAGCCAAGGGTTGCATCCAATGTGGAGAGTAGTGACTGGGATATGTTGGCTGCTGATGAGAGTGTAGCTGAGGAGAAATGAAACGAGGCAGCGGCGAAAAAGGATGCCGAGGTTATTGTGGAATGTAAAGTAGCCAGCTAAATCGAATGTCAGCCTGATAAAGGTAGAACACGGCAAGGACGACTTACGCTCCGTTCGAGTAATGACTCTGCTTCTGCTTTGCCATACTCTCCGCTGCTCCTGATGACAACATCGCGCCCAGCCCTTGTCAATATTCCCTCCAGTATTGCTCTGCTGAGCTCCAGCCCGGTCAATGTCGTGGTTCTCGCACCATCTATCGCAGCGCCTCCGACAAATGACCCAATTCGAAGAGACAGAGAAGTCGACTGAGTCATGAATGATACCATAGAGGCAAGCGGCCTCGGAAGGAGAGGCAAGCCGGACGTAGCTGGAACGTGGCGGGTGTCATTCTCACGACCGAGGTGCTCGTATGCCTGCTCGATATCATCCCGTTTCCATGCTTTCCGGAGACTGAAGAGTCTAGACATCTCAACCCATCAGAGTCGCAGTCGAATTGACCCGATTTGACCGATGTGCCGTGAATTTCGTTTCAGCCATGGGCAGAAAGTCGAATACTTTGGGGTGAGAAAGAGAGAAAGTCGCGCGGCAGTTGTCGCAGGAACTCAATGTTTAACAGGGGTTTTTTCTGGTAAACAGAACATCGAATGTTGCGCTGGGGGAGGGGTTCCTGGTTGATGAAAAAGCCAGAATTGCGACCTGGAATTGGGCGCAAGTGGCGACTGGGGGAAGCAATCATGGATAGAACCAATCACTCCCTAAGGGGTTATGCCGGCATTGACATGTGATCCTCCGGCTCTTTCTCTTAGCGCAACACCGGTCCAGTAGGTAACTTACAGTTGGTACCTTGATCTTATCAGTCTTTCGCAAACTCTCTTTAAGTAAACACACTTCATTGCTCCACCTCGTCTGTTTCCATTCAAGGGAAATTGAGACTACGATTGACTTTCTTAAATCGTAGCGTGCCTATTTCCGGGATACACTACCTTTCGGAACCTGTCGCGGTAGCATTCCGTCACAGAGCGAATCCCCGTTAGCCCCATGTTTTGCCAAACATCCGCCAGGAGCCCTCTGATAACTTTTTTCTTCCCATTGATACTTAGCCCATAAATGACTGGCCTGCCATTCAAAAACTGCTTTGCTCCTAGACGGAGTGCTTTGATGACATCTGCACTCGTTCGAATCTTAGAATCGAAGAGAACTATTAGTTTGTCCCCGACAACATCAACCACCTCGGGAAGTACTTCCAGAGAGCCGATTGCGACATCAACCTGTCGGCTTACCGGTAGGTAGCGATGAATAGCGTAAAGATTCCATCTGATGTTGAGACATGCTATCTCCATGATTGGCCACGACAATGTCACCACAGCCCGCCTCCACGGCAAGCTTTGCACCATCCACATGCTGATTTCCCTTCAGGAGCAGCGGACCGTCCCAGTTCTTCCCCAGAGAATTAAGCTGATCCCAAGTGTGTGGAGTTCCGGAGAATATCTGCGAGCTCCATGGTCTTGATGCGCCCATAATGTTATCTCGATTATCCGGCCAGATCCATTCTCAAATCTAGCACGGAATGCTGGATCGGTGAATTCGATCTCGTTTCCTATTCCCTTGATTAATGGAATATAGACGTTGTCCAGGTCAGCCGATCGCCAAGCGAGTGACCAGGTGTACAGGGTGATTATAAGGACACCGAAGCCGTTGTCCTTTGCACGTGTCAACGACGAGATTATGATGTCGTCCTTCATTGGCCAGTATAGAACCATCTCTTGCCGTCGGCATTGGCCTTCGCCAGTTTCAGTCGAGCTGCTGCTGACTGTGCTGAGTGTATACGGGACTCCAATCTTCCTACATGCCTCTGCAAAGTCCTGTTTACTTGTCTTCGTAGACTATGGATCGCAATCCAACAGGCGCCAAAAGAAGAGGATTGAAATATTCCTCTCCGAAAAAAATTCACTGTGATATGCTAGCTTACCATCTTCAAGAAATGGGCAACCTGTATATGATCACAGATAGGTGAATCCTCAGCCCACGTGCTTTAGCATTTGGCGGACCCTAATGTGATACTATTTCAGCAATTCGGCTTTTCAGCTGCGCGGGGATAGACCTAACATCATTCATTGACGAAATGCCAGCCGGCCGCTGTCTGACCATCGTGACTTTTTCTCGTGTTCCACTCGCAACACAGTTGAAGCTACAGATTTCCAGGGCCGTCTTTGCCTGTTACTCAAGTTGGCGAGGATCCATGGTGACGGCAGGAGTGACGCCTGAGGTGACTCCTTGAGAGTAGATCTCGGACTGGTAGTTTCCATAAGTTTGGAACACGTTGGGCGAAAGCTATGGTAGGATTCAGCCTGAGTTGCTCATACCGACCTAACCTGGGAACTCCAACTATGTTAACGTGTCCATGAAATGACAAGAGAGCAGGCATGATGCTAGATATCTGATATTGCAAGATGATCTTTGACGTCATGTCAACTTAAAACTAATCGCGCGCACCAGTTACTGACTCGTTTACTTCGATACGGATTTTAGGTCGTTTTAACAAGCTTTACCGATCTTGACGAAAGTTCAACTAGTCACGTCTAAATAGAGGAACCTTTTTTTCGATTATCAGTCATCTGAGAAACTACTTGATTGTCATTCACACATCTCAGAGCGTCGTTTGATGATGACTCTCGGTTTGACACTTCAACTCAAAGCTTCACGGCGCTTGATTGGCACAAATATTAGACGTGGGTGCGCACTTAGGGCCAGCTCAGAAACCCGTACGACGATACTTGATTGTAAGAGTGACAGCAACTTCATCACAAGAAAGGCCGCTGGGATTCGAGGAGAATGACACGTAAGGAGTCTTCATTCCCGCTGCTTGAAGCACTGACTACTCTATTCTCTTATCTGCAGCATCCGATCAACTGTAGAGATCGGTGCATGGGAGTAACTCCCGTGCTACCTTCTTATAAAGCAAGCCAATGATCAGTCTTCCCTAGGTACTCAGCTGCGCGGTACATGCTCTGGATCAGGCTGGCATCGTCTTGCTCATTGGAGCTCTAGAGGCTTAGTGCGAGTTGTGTCAATGATTCGCACTACAGGGTGCTTGACAAAGCAGTGTCTGCAAATTAACGACTTGGATAGAGGTTGTGGCTGCTTATGGCTCCTACAAGTACGTGCTTTTTTTTTTTTGGCATAGGGTCATGGTACTGTTGTTCCTCGGGACAGGAATGAATGGAAAGTCGATTGTTCGAGCGAGCGCATCACAGTGACGCTCTCACTAGTGATTGACGAGTGCAGATCTGATCATCTGCAATAGATTGCTTTAACTCCTTGTGGGCATTTTCATCATTATCATGCAGGTTCCGACTATTGCATCCTTGCATTGCCAAGAATGTTGACCCGTGTGGTGAGCCATGGAGCTGGTGCAAATCGCAATCCATTTTAAGTTTGATCAAGGACGATCCAGCTCAGGGTCTTTTAAGACGCATCACCAACAACGCCCACCCAACAGTACTAACTCATGCAAGCTATTGATTTCATGCGACTATCTCATGGCAAAAGGACACTTCCATAAGCATAAGTCCTCTTAATGAACTATCCTCAATCTGCTCACCTGAGCTGCTGAAGAAAAACGAGAAGAAACATTGGGTCTAAATCCTTGGCGATCCTTGGCCACTGCGATTAGAAATCTCTCAATTTTTCTAGGGCACTTTTTGCCTCCTCTCACTTGCAGCGTACTGGGTGTGACGGCTGTCAGCGTACGTGGTCTCCTGCCTTCTCTGATACAAGAGTTGCGATACCCTCGACTGCATTCTGATACATGGTGCTGTTGTAGATCACCCCACGGGGAAGTTCATCTGAGCGCCCAGACACACCTGCGGGGATCCCAGCCGAGGCAGCCATCAATCACCACCACCACCACCACCTCCCATGGATTACAACAGAGAGCCTAAGGCAGACGCCGAAGCACGATCCCCTACACGGGCTTCGTTGGGCGTAGACGGCGATGATAGATCGGACTTATCTCTGTCAGACGAAAAAGGGGCACGCCACTTGATCTGGAAGATAGACATCCACATCATTCCCTTCGTTGTGCTTCTGTACTTGTTCAGCTTTTTGGATCGAGGTGGGTCTATCTTATGCAGAGGAGCTCTTTTGTCAGGCTCGCTGGCGGTCTACAAGCGGTTGCTAATACGATCCAACAGTCAACATTGGCAATGCCCGCTTGTATGGCATGGAAGAAGATCTAGGCCTGGTGGGCAATCAGTATCAGGTCGCAGTATCCATTCTGTTTGTTACCTACTGCGTACGCTCCCGTTCAGACCAGTTAGTCTAAGGCAACCACTGACATCTATCTGAAGCTGTTCGAAGTCCCATCCAACTTGGTGATCAAGAAGCTCAGGCCCTCGCGGTACATTGCCTCAATCTCAATCATCTGGGGCATTCTAGCTACCTTGACGGGGATCACGCAGAGTTATGGCGGCTTGATTGCCTGCCGTGTACTTCTAGGTCAGTTTGATTCATTCGCTTCTCGCCTCAACTCTCATGCTCATGTCATTAGGTGTTGTCGAGGCTGGGCTCTTTCCGGGATTGATGACTTATCTCACGCTGTTCTACAGCAAGCGGGAGATCGCACTCCGGACTGGTTATCTATTCAGCAGCGCCGCAGCCGCTGGTGCCTTTGGGGGTCTTCTTGCGTACGGCATTGGCTTCATGGATGGCGTCGCGGGCCTGCGGGGCTGGCGATGGATCATGATCATCGAAGGGATTCCCACCGTCATTCTGGGGGTTTTGACCTGGTTCTTCCTCGCCGACGAGCCTGATACGGCGTACTATCTCAATGACGAGGAGAAAGCCATGGTTGTCCGTCTGCGCCGTCGCCATGTCGGCCAGACTCCGTCCGCGCAGAAGTTTCACTGGGCGGATGTGAAGGAGGGCGCGTTGGACTGGAGGATCTACGCATTTTGCATTGCCCAATTTGGAGTCGACACGATGCTCTACGGCTACAGCACTTTTCTGCCCACGATCATCAAGGGAATGGGCAAGTGGTCCACTGCTGAAGTTCAGGCACTGACCATTCCGTGCTATGCGCTTGGCGCCATTGTATACCTTCTGGTCGCTTGGATCAGCGATCGGACCCAGCGCCGTGGGATCTTCGTCTGCATCTTCGCTGTGATCTCTGTTGTCGGGTACGGGGTCTTGATCTCCGACTCATCATCCGGGGTACATTACTTCGGCGCACTGCTTATCGCCCTGGGGCTATATGTGACCGTGGGGCTGCCGCTTGCATGGCTACCGACCACGCTGCCGCGATATGGGAAGCGGACGTTTGCGACGGGTCTGCAGCTGACGTTTGGCAACATCAGTGGCGTCATGTCCCCTTTCCTGTACAAAACCGAGGAGGCACCGCGCTATGTTCGCGGCAATGCGGTCACGCTCGCTCTGGTTGGCTTTGCCGGGGTGGTCTATGGGCTCATATGGTGGTACTACCACTGCAAGAATCAGCGAAGACAACAGGGCTTGGAAGACGACAAGGTTGCAGGCATGACCGATGAAGCCATTGAAGAGCTGGGAGACAAGAGTCCTCGGTTTGTTTATAGCACTTGACCGATATCATGTAATCTAACTTATCTATCGAGGGCACATACCATCCGAAGTTAGACCCACTTGTAAAGAAACATAATGAGCATCAAATGAAGAACTGGTCCCTGCGGTGATAGAACGGACTTCTTGGCGGGTCCGCTCGTCGATCTTTCGAGAAATCCAGCCCGGCGGTTGTCGCATGCGTTGGTTCCACTTGTTACAGCACAGTCTCAGGCGTGTTTTTACTGACCGGGGAGGCTTGTAGCGGACATGTTTCGCGGTCTTCCTCATAGAACATTGCTTGTCCCGTTCATAGTCGTCATCATCAGCACCATATACAACCACGACAGTTTGTTGATGCCCATGGGTGGGCGGATTGTCCTGGAGCGGATGACCTGCTCGTCCGGGGGCGAGGGTGCGCGTGACGATGCTGGGCATACCCTCCTACGAGTGATTATCAATGAGAGGGTAACGCCGCTGCCATACTGTAAGTCCGGGCCGGGGCTGTCTTGTCCTTTGGGGGATTTTGTGGGTTATGTTGACATGAGGCGGTTGGAAGTAGGAGACTTCGGCGCTGTGTGCGGTCTCGCTGGGGATCCTGGACAGATTAGTTTCCTGCGGCAAGTGTAGATGTATACTTTGACTGATGGTTATGTGTGTGCGGTTTGGCCATTTCGACACTCTGCATGCGTTTTGGTTGAGGTCTTGAAATTTGTAGTATTGACAAGGTCACTGCGATTCGGGATATTGTCACAAGGTTCGATCCAGTGATTGATTAGTCGCATCACTTCTTGAAGTTTTTTTGCTCTTATGCATGACAGAATTCATATAGATAATCATGATCATGCCCAAGAGTCCTGAAATATTAGCAGCCTTCATTTGTGAGACAAAACATGCTAAAGGCATACTGGTACCTTAAACCCATAGAAAGCAGATCACAGACTCGACAAAAAATATGTCTTTAGCATAAGGACCTTGACAGCACCTCCCAATTGTCAAATAAAAAGCTCAAAAACAATTCACACAAAGATCACTTACCCCTAATCTAATCTAACTCAAATGGCAACTTCGCGCCAACAAATATGTAAAAGAAGTTGTCCAATTCATAACCCATCTACCTCTCTCCAATCTACATACCAAGACCGCCCCCTCACGTGACGGTATCCCGGCTAACACGACTGTTTATGGGGCGGCGGAAACCCCAAAACTTTTGGGCTGCTGGTTTACCCAGCTTCATCACTCCACTTCCATCAATCCACCCCGTTCTCCAGCCCTTTTTTTTATTTGCACATCCTTCTTTCTCAGCGATTGCATCGACCGCCATAATTCTGGCCTCTTTCTTTCAAGTTACGAAAAAGCGCATTTCGAATTTTCCCCGTGTCAGCATGGAATATCACTTTGTCCCCCCGGAGGAGCGTGCAAGAAATGAGAAGGGCGAGCTTTTACCCTGGGGTTATGTTTACAAGGAGTAAGTGGGAACCAGCGCACATCCTCTATTGGGGCTTGGCTGTCACAGATACATGGAACGTTTTGGGGGGATCATGAAAAGCGAGCGATGCTAATCAGTAACTCTCTCTCACAGCGAATCCCGCAATCCACGCCGCGCGCCCGAGGAATCAGGCCCATTCGGCAAGCGCCGCAACGCCCGGTACGAACACACACGGTCGCGCACCCGCACCGGCACGCCGGCGGCCAAGCGCGAGAACCCCAACGTAACGGAGTTCGGGCGCCTGTTCGCGGCCCAGCAGGAGGACGAGAAGGTGCGCAGCCACACGCTACCGAAATCCGCGTCGGCGTCGAACGTGGAGAGCCTACGCAAGCAGCAACAGCAGCAACAGCAGCAACAACAACAGCAGCAGCAGCAACAACAGCAGCAACAACAGCAGCAACAACAGGAAGCGGAGAAGGTCGCGACGGAGTGCATCCTGTACGGGTACAAGAGCAAGGACGGGGAGTGGAAGGTGCTGGACAAGTACGAGCGGATCTCGCAGGGGTTCATCTGCGAGGACTACCCGCGGACGGATCCGCACGCGCCCACGGGGTTCTCGCAGCTGCTGAGCGGCGGGGACGTGGTGATCCGGACGGGGCTGTCGGCGGATGCGAACCGGAAGTCGAAGCGCTACGCGGGCGGGTACCACTGGATTAAAGTCACCTTCGACTCGACGACGGCGGCGGACCGCGCGTGTTTCTTCTCGCCACAGGAGATCGACGGGCACCTGGTGTTCTGTGAGCTGTACCATGGGCGCGGCCCCGCGGAGGATGCGCCCATCGTGGCCGGGTCGGCGGAGGCGCTGCGCGTGCAGCAGTCCAAGGCGCCCCGGACGCTGACGACCTCGCATTCCACCGCATTCCTGCCCACGGGGTCCGACAAGGAGCGCCAGACCTTGCCCCGGTCGTTTGCCTTCGGCAATCTGTCCTCCTCGGTGCCGGCCGATCTAATGGATGAGGAAGGGGCCTCGATGGACTCCACGCCGACGGCCAGCTCGACCACGGCCATGGGGCTCGAGCAGCCGCCGACGGGCAGCAGCTTTCCTCTACAGCTGCAGCAGCAGCGCTCCGTCACCAGCGCCCCCTCCGCTGCGCCACCCAAACCCGAATCCGACTTCATGACCCATATCCCCACGGTGCGGCGGACGAAACTGCGGCCGTTGACCGAGGCCCTCCCGCCGCAGCCCACCTTGACGGAACGGGTGCTGCGCTCCATCCCCATCCTCAGCTGGTTTACGGGCGATATCGTGGGCGACGGCCCGCAACTGCGCGAGGACGGCGCCTTTGACTATGACAAGTCCAACACCTACTGGCGGTTCTGGTACATGATCGACCAAATCATTGGCTCAGACATCTGCGGCCTGAAGGAAGAGTCCTCGGAGGCAGCTGTCGTAACGTCCGCCACAGCGGCCGCAGCAGCAACGACCACGGCTACTGAATCTCCCGCAGCGCAATCACACCAACCACAACAACAACAATTACACCACCGCTCAGCCTTCCCAGATAAAGGCCCCCTCTTCTCCCGAACACCGCTGGAAGCCATCGAGTACCCCAACGATGATACCACGGCAACAACAAAAGCCCTCCAATACTCCGGCTCCTCGATGGGGCTGAAGGAATTGGACCCCCGCCGCCCGTTCTCCTGGGATTGATTGATGTGATGTTGATGTTGACTCGGAGCTAGAAAAGTGGAAGAGACAGACAGACGGGCCCAGACCAGCTGGTGGCAACTGCGCAAGCAAAACACCATATCTATCCTGTACTATAAACCCTTTCTCATGTCTGCACCAACGGTGGTTGCTTAAACGTCTTGATATCTCTACGATGAGAGCAAACAAAGGAGAAAAGAAAAAAAGTCTGGTCTCAAGTTCAATTATTATTCTCCGCGCCCACTCTCCTTTTTGGTCGTCTTCTCTGTTGATGAACTTTCCAATTTTACTTGCATTTTTGTGGTTGTAGTGTTTGATGAGTGAAAAGGGCGTTACGGATCTTCTGCTTGCTTGCACTCGTTTGTGCGCGTGGAGGTGGGGGGGGTAAAATAATTGCATAGGGGACACATGGAACTTTTTGCGTATAGACTACTAGGTAATGAAGGACGTCTGCATATTTTCACGAAAGAGGGTTTCTTTTGCTGAGAGGGTCTATGTAGGTTGACGAGCTGGGGGACGTAGAACCAACACTACCCGGCAAGGTGCAACCCTTACAATGCTATACACTCGGATCGACTGCCGATCTCTTTCTCGTCGATACTATAGCTTGAGCCATAATACTCCACGAGTAACTTACCCAAAACAGATACACCCTGCGATGCATGCAAGCCAACCACCGTCCTTGACCACCAGCATTCCCACTACATCACACAGACGCAGTTCTTGATTCTCTGTTTCAACAGTTAAATTTAACCTCGAACAAATTAGGGTCTCAACCTAGATTTCTTCGAAATGGTAAAAGAAAAGATCTCGAAAATCCCGCAAACAAAAAGAAACTCCAGCTTCTTGAAGAGGGGGTAGTAAGTAGTAGTACTGATGAATGCAGATCGCCCCTTCACGGGGACAGACACACGCAGAGAGGTTCAGAGAGGTGCCTTCGCCAGACACCAACTCACACACTTGACAAAATAAACAACAGAAGTAATATTCGTTATATTAGAATCTCAAATTTTACTCGACGTTGCTCTCGAAGTTCTCGCCCTCGACGAGGTCGGGGATGTCATCCTCCTCATCGTCCTTCTTGCCCTCGGCGCCCTGGGCCTTCTGCATGTTCTGGTAGCTCTCGGCGAGCTTGCGGAGGGAGGCCAGGCTGTCGGGGCCGAGCTGGTTCAGGATACCAGGGACGAGCTCGGTGAGCTCCTTCTCCTCGCCGTTACCGTAGAGGGCGAAGGTGTTGGAGGGGACGGAGGCGTGGACTGTTTGGGGACAAGGAGTTAGTATTGGTTTGTAGTGGTGAGCAGCAAAGAAGGACAATTACCCTTGGGGGCACCGAAGTGGATGACGTTGCCGTCCTCCTTGAACATGTTGACCTCCTCGATGGCCTGGATGGGCTGGACGTTCATCTTCTTCAGGGTGGCCTGGAGCTTCTTGTCATCGGCACCGGAGGACTTGTGGACCTTCTTGACCTTGCGGCGGGGAGTACCCTTGCCTCTGTTTTGGGGTATACAAGGTTAGCGATGGTTCGATCGATAGTGATATTTGTCATGTGTGAGAAGAGGGGGGGGGGAGGTTGAATTTGCGGGCTGAGTTTTGGTGGTGGGGCGGGCGCGCTTCATTCTGCATGTCGAAGGGACAGGATGGATGGTTGAACAGTGTTCTATGTGCACAGGGACATTGAAGTTGCTTGAAGTTGTTCGGAGATACGTACCCTACCAAGCGCAGAAGAGAGATATGTCAGCAAACACTTTTTCCATTGAGAACATTAGGTAAATTGAAGATCCAAAAAGGATTGGGGTAGAACGCAAGTCGCGCGAGTCTTTTCTCATGCGGAGGACTTGCGATGGCCAAGGAGCTCTGCGTTGGCGAGGAAAGCCATAGCAGCTGGGAGCTGGCCTTCCAAATGACGAGGGAGGGGAGGGGCATCGGGGTCGACGGGGAAAATTATAACAGAAGATTCAAAAAAGGCACATACCAATCCGCACGCTAGCCTGCATCCGAGCCAACTTTGCCTGATCCATTGTGAAGGTAATTGAGTGGTCGTTCGAACCTGAACCTAGAAGCGAAAATCGAAGAAGACTTGTCAGAGATGTACGTTTGGTAAGACTCGTAGAGTTTGTGTGGTGGAGGTGTTGGGAATAGTGGTGGTGGTTCGGTGGTAGTGATGGAAGTGGGTGGAGAGGTCAGGTGAGAGTGATGTGACACTTTTCTCGGTCGGGTGGGATAAAGGGAAAATTGGGGATTTCTTCGTTGAAGTAACGGACCAGATGGGCGACGAGCAAGAATTCTGGTGATAAGGCTGGCAAAAACAGAGGGGGGGAAGACCTACCGAAGATGATGATGAATGGTGCTGAGGGAGAAGAGGAGAAGGAGTGGAAGTGGGAGGAAACAACGACGAGACGACGGGTGGTGGTGGTGAACGCAAGCAGCAGCAACCGTCGCTGATGATGCGCCGGGCGGGTTTGTGTGGGGAGCAACGCCGACACGGCGAGACCACCGCGCCCCTCGCTAAGAGTCGCATGGCCTCTACACTACGTATAGCTTCTCAAGCTTCTACATTGATGGTTATGATTACAAGGTACATCCTCAATGGTTTGGATCTGCTACTATCATCGTGATCGGAGATCTGCCATGGTGGTTGTGGGCGAAAAACTCGAAGAGGGAGTTTAGAGAGGCTCCTCGGCTAAACCCTAACGATCGCCCGCTGCTGACGGCCAGCAAACCATTTGACAATCGGTGTCACGGATCGAACGCATATTGCAGTTCTGGGTCCATGGCAGGTCGTCGGCGCACTTATGTGTAGCATTGACAAAACTTCTGCAATGATGAATGGAACGATCGTCCTACTAAACTGTAGACTATTGAGCTGATTTGTGGCCAGTGGTGGCTGATTGTCAGGGACCCTGGATATTCACCTCCCGAGCCCGGGCATCTCATTCCTATTCGGGTAATCTGATGTTCCCGCGGCGCCCGCCGGTCCTTTCCCAATGATCTCCATGAGGTGCAGGCATGACGTAGCATCAATATCTTCGAGTTCTTCGAGACGTTAGTCCTTATCGTCAAATATTTATATCCCAGTTCATGTAAACTATCAATTGAGACCTCTGCCCATCAGAGACGCTATGCTACAATGCGAACAGTCCAAGATACAAGAGATGCTAAAAGTCATCAGTCAGGGAAGGAAACAACCAGATGGAATCAGCCCCTCTCAGCAATCTGCTGTTCAGTCCACTCCCACAGACGCCTTCCCATCTCCACATCCTTGGCATACGGATTTCCGCTGGCATGAACCCCAATGGGGACATAGTAAGCGCCGTTAACCAGCGTTTCCCGCCTCGCTCCCGCAGCCCACAGCTGGTTCAGCGCCCCCGTGCGCAGGGACCGACAGAATCCACTCTTGATGACCTTCAGCCCCAAGTTGAAGACAGGGTTCCTCTGCATCGTATGCTCATATAGGTCACTAGCCACCGCGCCCGGGTGCACCGCGACGGAGAGAATCTCCGGATACCGGCGGGCCAGCTCGGCCGCGAAGAGGATGTTCGCCGCCTTGGATGCACAATATCGAACCATACCTGAAGTCTCTGCCAGAGCGGACGCGGAGGTCATAACCTCGAATGGAGGGCTGCCCACATTGGCAGCAGAGCTCAGAGACACAACGCGGACGTCCGGAGAAAGCGCCACGGTCTTCTGCATAATCGGCAGCAGCAGGGTGGTGAGCAGGAAGTGTCCGATGTGATTCGTACCCATGTGCAGCTCGAATCCGGCCTCTGTGTATTTGGTTGGGTTGTTCATCGTGCCCGCGTTGAGGATCAGGGTGTCCAGACGGTCGCAGTCCGCACGGAAGCGCTCGGCCGCGGCGCGGATCGATTTCAGTGATCCCAGGTCGAGGGGCAGGTATCTGATGTCGACTGCAGATGGAATGCTCTCCCGGATCGAGGCAATGGCATCCTGGGCTTTGGTCTCATTACGCGCGGCAAGGTAGATGCGGGATGGATTGTGTTGAGCGAGTTGGACGATGGTTTCCTTTCCGAGGCCGGTGTTGCCTATCTCAAGCGGTGAATATTAGCATGCACCTCTAGCATTGTGTACTCATAGAGACAAAGCGGAAAATACCTCCTGTGACAAGAATGACCTTCCCCGAGAGGTCAACAATATCCCGCTGAGGTTGGAAGGACCACCCCAGGAGACCGAACGAGAGTTCGTTCAAGGTAGGGCCAAAATTATGATAGTACTCCGAGGGGTGCTGCAATGCGCCCCAAGTGGCCCTGTGAGACAATGACATAAAAGCTGACATCTTGAGAACCCTACAAAGAATACAGCTTGAGGGGAACAGAGTATGAGTTCTGAGCTTCTCTCAAGCCGCAAGTTCAGGAGACGCCCAAAAAGTCGCCTCCGGAAAGCACGGGCGCGGCCAGATTGTGGTACGGGAAGCCATGTCCAATCGGAGGATATGTCATAATTGACATCCCAATGCGATTCCCGGAGAATCGAGTAGTAGGATATGATGCGACGAAGGCCGGGGGGGGGAGGGGGGTGGTTCGTGAGAATCAAATCTGACAGAGGTTGCGAAATGCAGAGCAGACACTTTTGGATGGCATGGAAGTTAGCTGCTAAGCATGCTAGCCTAGAATGGTCGGGGCACTGCTGACGCTGGAGCCGTTGTCGGAGTCAACCCGACATGCCACTCCATCAGGCTCGGGTGGGTGGGCTGTGTTTGATTGATCGGTACCTTTATTGATAAGCTACTTTACTTGCTCTGGAATCTCCTACTCCTCCCACTTCGACCCAAGTTTCCAAGCACTCCAATAACCAAACAATAACCAAAGTTTAAAATCCACAATGCGATTCCTCTGTCTACACGGTGCTGGGACCAGCGGAGAAGTACGTCTGTCCATGCAGTCTTGATCTATATTCAAGCCCCCCCTCCGATTGTGTTTGGCGGGGCACAACAAGTTGACTCGCGGGCATCTAGATCTTCGAGATCCAGGCTGGTATGCCGCGCCCCCGATGGGAGTCGACCCGAGTCATCACCACCACCAAGCGATACTAATCCTCTATATATCACCAGGCGGGATAACCTACGCCCTCGAGAAGAAAGGCCACACATTCACCTTCATCAATGGACGAGTGCAAACCGAGGGTGAACCCGGTAAGTCAGCTAACCCCTCATCCAGCTCGATCTCTCGCAAACCGACCCCCCCCCCCCAAAACCCCCTCAAGCCTACCTAACCTCCTAACCTCAACGGGTAGAAATCAAAGACGTCTTCGACGGCCCCTTTTACAGCCACTACCCGCGCGACACGCAGCCGGGCGACAACCTGCGCCTCGCGATCGAGTACGTGCAGCAGATCGTCGCGACGGAGGGCCCCTTCGACGGCGTCATGGGCTTCTCGCAGGGCTGCGCCCTGGCCAGCGCGATGATCCTCCAGCACGCGGAGCAGCACCCGTCCGCGGCACCGCTGTTCAAGCTGGCCGTGTTCATCTGCGGCGCCTCCCCCTTCGACGCAGCGGGAATGGAGCTGATCGAACCTACCACTAAAAAGTACCCCATCACGATCCCCACGACGCATATCGTGGGCAAACAGGACCCGCTGTACCCGCACAGCATGCGGCTGTATGGGTTGTGCGACCCGGCGCAGGCGGAGTTCTACGACCATGGCTCGCGGCATTTGGTGCCCTTTGATGTGAAGAACACAGAGGCAATGATCGCAGCGGTGGAGGGGTCGATTCGGAGGGTTTTGGTGGGGGGGAATTAGATAGCCTTTTTCTATTTGCGGTTGGGGGAGGGGGGAGAGAAGCGAGTATATATGATCACTACTACTGAGGCACAGCAAGTACCCTTTTGATTTCATGCAGATTGATTAGTTTTGTGTGTCTGGGCGAAGGCGAAGGCGAAGGCGAAACGTATTTCAGTCCTGTTTCCTGACAACAGGATCCCGCGGGTTGCCCTTGCCCTTGGAACCACCGAATCGCGAGAGCAGAACCGCAAGCAACAGAACAACAATGGCTAAAGCGAGGCTAAAACTGACCATTGGAGACCCTACCCTCCAATGGCCCCGAGTCTGTACAGAGGTATCATGACGATGATATTGATCATGTTGATCATAGATTCATAAGCCAGCAGCAGCACCATCGGTCTGGCCCTCGCCCTCCGGGGGGATAACACTATGCAGGAACTTCTCGAGATCCTCAATCTCCTCGGGATCGGCGGAGTGGCCCAAATAACTAGGAAAACCGCGAGTGTGAGCCGGAAGATCGCTACGGCGAGAACGACGCGAAGCCTCAAACGGGGAATACAGCACGTACGGGTAAGAGTGGAACTCGACCTTCTCCAGGTCGAGCGCCTTGAGCTTCTCGCTGGACTGCTTGCCGAAGTCGAAGCGCACCACCTCGTCCTCCTGGCCGTGCGCGAGGAAGAACGGGGTGCCCTGGTTCGGGAAACCCTCCGGGATGTAGTTCTTGATCCGGTCGCTGAGGAGCAGGTAGCAGGACAGTCCGAACACGCCGCCCAGCTTTTCTTTGTTGGTCAGCCCCGCGAACAGCGACATCGCGCCCCCCTGCGAGAACCCGCCCAGCACGATCCGCGACGCGCTGATCCCCTTGTCCATCTGCTCCTTGATCAGACTGTTGAAGTACTCGCGCGAGCGGAGGATGCCCGGTTCGTCCTGGTTGCGGATGGCTTCTTCGAAGTCCAACTATGAACGGTTGTTTAGTGGCATCGTCCCCACACCCTGTACGGTACATCTCTCGCGGCGAGGGGCAACTCACATCACGGCCGAGCTTGGTGATGTCGTACCAACCGGGCATCGTCATTCCGAAATTCTAATCAATGACAAATGTGGGCTCGAATTAGTCCATTGCGTTACTGAGTCAGAAGGTATCGCGTATGCTCGTACCACGGTGATGGGGATCATCGGCGCGTTGGGGAAGATGAAGGCGACCTCGTCGAAAACGCCACGGCGGCGCCAGTTCTGGGCGAGTGCCATCCTGTCAAGATTGCCATGTTCAGCCGAACTCCATCCATTGTACTGTAATCCGTCGCGCTAATCTGAGTTCGTAGGTATGCAGCCGTGAATGGAAACCAAGGGGGACATACCATCCGGCACCACTAAATCCATTCACCAGATGTTAGTCCAAGAACGGGATCTTCTGTATAGGGACGGGAAACACTTTACCTGTCACCCAAGCCATGGGCCATAATCACCGTGGCGGTGTGCTTGGTGAGCGCGGGAACAACGAAAGGAGCGCGGGAAGACATCTTGGTCTATTCTAGTCTTTCGTCAACGAGAGAAACACAGGTAGTCACGATGTAGTCTATAATTGCAGAAAGATGGGCCCTGGATTTTGTCCCATTCCCCCGCAATTCTGCCGCCAGACTCGCCGACTCACCGCCTCGGCTGTCCCACCCCAAGGATCCAAAGGATCGAGGCCCCTGGTGCCTGAATCCACTCGCTAAATACTCGGTATTGCGGATCAAGATAGCTAACATTAGAATTAACGGTACTCGGGTTTTAGATACTATGCGCAGGCCCTTCGCAGCCGCAGATCGCAATATATGGTGATGAATAACAGCAAAAGAAATCCCCCCTGACCCCCAAATTATTGTGCCGCAAGATGAACCAATCTCTCCACCGAGTCAATCATGCCCGAAACCAACTCCGGTTCCACAACACCCTTCTGCCATGTAAACGACAGGACCAAACAGCCATCACCACCCGAAATCGCCGACACCACAATCGCGGCGCCCGCAGCGTTGGGGCTCTGCGAGAAGATCACCCGACCCATCTGGGGCTTCGAAGGGTCTGACTGGGCCTCATCCGACGCACTCAGGACCCCGATATTCGAAAGCTCGATACTCTCCCCACGAGGCTTCCCGAGCTTCGATCGGAAAAATTCCGAAAAACCGGACACGTACTTGAGGAGATTCACGCCGGTGTTCTTCCCCTTCATCGCGAGCACGCGCTCGATCGTCTCCCGCGAGCGCTGCGCCTCCTTCCAGGGGAAGGCCCCTGCGTCGGTGACGGGCAGGCTCTTGCGCCAGTAGCTCTCCCCGAAGTCCATCACCCAGACGCCCAGCGACTTCTCCGGGATCGGCTGGGTGAGCCACTTGCGGACGGAGATGGCGCCGGTGAGCCGCAGCTTGGTGCACTGCGGCGGCAGGTGGGCGAACAGCGCCTGGGCCATGGCCGCCTGCACGGCGACCGTGACGGTAGCGCCGTTGCGGCGACAGCTTTGGCGGAAGGCCGCCGACACCGCGGCGGGGATGACAAGGTGGCGCGCCCGCGCCTCGAGCGGCGTGAAGACCGGCGCGCCCGTCCAGAGCCCGCGGTCCCGCGCGCCGAACTTCATCTTGACTACCGCGCCCAGCAGGAACGGGATCGAGATGCCGCAGGGATGCGCGGCCTCCAGGTTCGGCGGGAGCGGCGTGCCCGCCGGCGTGGCCACGACCTGCTTCGCTTCCTCGCCGGGCGCCGCGCTGCTCAGTGCCGACCCGGCTGCGGTCAACGCCTCGAGGAACGTCTCCTGGAAGATCTTCCCGGACGTGCCGTCGCCCAGGGCGTGGTGGAAGATATACGCGGCCGTGAACCGTCGCCGCGCCGGTGCATCGTCATCGTCCTCGCCGTCGGCCGTGAAGATCGCCAAGCGCCAGTATGGTGCCCCCGACGTCGTGAACCCGGTACTGTGCTGCGTCTGAAGGAATTCGTCCAGCTCCGTGTCGGTGGCGTCCCCTTCGGGAAATCCCCGCAGACGCTTGTGGAAGCTCACCGGCTGCGCGAGGTCGATCTCCGGCAGGCGGACGAAGTATGCTTCGTCGGACTCCTCGTTCGCGGGAACCGCCGAGAGGACGGGGTGCTGGCCGATCAGAATCTCGCAGGCCTTGTACACATAGTCCCGCAGCGGACGCGTGTAGGACTCCGGTAGCGTGTATGTGGCGGTGACGCCGACATTGTAGTAGAACCCGAGCGGATGGCGGGCTATAGAGTACTTCTCCAAATATCCTGGAGGGCGTGTAAATCAATAAAGGTGGTCCCGAATCGTGGACCCCAGATAAACTCACCTGCTGAACGTAATTTCTCGTAATTCTCCATGTTTGCAAAGGAATTGACCTCAACAACCACTAATCGAAAAGGAGAGAAGATACCCCAGATTCACGTGACAGTCGAAGAACAATAGGGAGAAAGTCTGGTAAAAGTCGAGATTGTTTTGACGAGGAACGAACAAACCGGCTGGGGGCGATAAGATAAGGTCCCAGACAAACGGGCCAACGGCTTTTATATTGGCTAGGCTCGAAACTCCGCGGTCGATGCCGTATTAGGAAAACTTTGCGACTTTGCGACGGACAGAGGTTTGCTGCTGCCTACAAATATAGGAATTGGTGCATGGTACGATACTAAGTGGCTGAGCATCAAGTTGAAATCGTTTCTGACGGTGTGTTGGGATGTGACGGTACTAGATATATCTGCGCGGGTCTGTTTGATCGATCAACGAGGGGGTCGTTTATTCTGTAAGCACTGCATGATTGCCGGGGTGGGTAAGTCACGAATCACCTCTAAAGGTATGTGTATCCGAACGGAAGGGTCCGGCCAAGGAAAATTTGAACAACCTGCAGGTAAACTGGCTTTTGGGTTGGGGAGCCGGTCGAATACGCAATTAACGTTGTTTGGGATTCTGTATTGTTTTGCCTTACAATCGCGGGTTCCTAAGCGTATGGGAGTTTACTCCAATAAGTTAGGTTATCCAGTGTATCTGTTTACTGTACTAAAAGCAAATTGTTACTCCAGATTACATGCATCCAATACTGAGGCACATACGAGAACTTCAAAGCAAGTAAAGTAGCAAGAGACGAAGTGTCTCCTTCAGTCTGGTCACATGTCCATGTCTTTCATATTAAGGTAGTATCGAAAATCATAGACAACTAAAATGAATATGTACAGGGTAGATACAACCACGATATAAACAAGCGTTGTGTGGGAAATTATCGTCAAATCATGATCATTCCTTCGAAAATGTCATTCGTTGGCTTTTTTGTTATCATCTCGGTCTCTTTTTGTCTCTCTCTCTCTCTCTCTCTCTCTCTCTCTCTCTCTCCATCCAAACCATCTGCGCAGAGCAGTATCTTTTGCGATTTAAGTTATGAGTTCCGATGTGGCACGGAAGTCTTTGTCTTGTTTACAGAACAGCAAGACCACCAACAACAGCGGCACCGAGCATTCCCCAGGCAGCGGTCTGCAGGGGAACCGCAGCACCAGTGGAGGTAGCAGTGCTGCTGGAGCCGCTCGCAGAGGAGGAAGAGCTGCTGCTGCTGCTGGACGAGGAGCCGTCCTGGGCACCGCCGGTGGCGGTCGACTCGTTAGCGTTACGGTCCGCGGCGGCGCCGGTGAACTCAACAGCCTTGACGCCGGTGTTGTTCTTGCAGGTCGAAGGCTCGTCGTAGCTCACGGTCGAGGAGAACTGGATGTCGGCGCACTAATTTCGCCCAACTTGTTAGCAAATCTATCATGATTCCCAGAGTCAGGATGGACATACAGCATAAAGACCTCCAGAAGGATCGCCGTTGCTCTGCACCTGGACGGTGGCGTTCATGCCATCGGTAATGTTGGCGCCGAGGATGGACTCATCGAAGGTGATGTGGGGCAGGCAGAAGGCACCCAGGCCCTCGATCTCGAAGGTCTTGTGCAGGGTGATGTTGAAGTTGGTGCCGGGGTCGCTGCCCAGGGCGAGGAGCACCTCGACCGCGGTCTGCGAGTGGCCCATGGACAGCGCGACGGGGAAGGAGCCGGCGGAGATGGAGACCTGAGTGCGGTTGGTGGACTGGGCCGCACTGCCGCAGGGGAAGTTGACCATGTTGTCTTCGGTGCCATCGCGGCTCGTGGGGTACTTGAGCTCGAAGTGGGCAGCAGCCAGGGGGGCGAGAGCCGCCAGCGGGAGGATGGAGAACTTCATGGTGATCCTTGGTGTCGGTGAATGAGGAGTAAGAGAGGTACAGAGGCACAGATCTTGCTACAGAAGGATGGAGGAGAGTGGGAAAACTTTATATAAGAATGGCGCAGGTGGGAGCGTCAGCAGTGAGTGGATTTGGACGGCGGGTTCGGCGGAGGAATGGGGAGAGCTCTGTCAGTTCGGTTCCGCCACATTGATTAATGACCAAGACCGAAACTACTTAGTCTACAAGATGGAAGGGACCCATGGCTGCATCAATTGGGCCCTGAGTTTAGTTCCAAAGGGTTCGTTTACCCGCAATCATCCACCATCTTCATTTCAGTTTCGGGTTGTTCATCGGTTCTCCTGCAGGGTGGAATTGGCATTTCTCCAGCTAGCTCCCAGTCAAGGCTGGAACGGGCCCCGGGTGACGCTAAGCCGAATTGAGTTAAGAAATGTGCTCATTTCTTCTCAGGGCGCGGGCAAATCCGAGGCAGTTCCCGAGCCTCTCTTCGCTTGAGGCACACGCTCTTATCAGATAGAGCTATCAATCAGTTATTGACCAAAACGAGATTGGGTGAGTTTCATTAATTCAAGGGTAGAGAGGTAGAAGAGGTGAATATCAGCTTGCAGGAAGTCAATTAGCTTGCCCGTATCATCGTATGGGAACCTTCCTAAATAATGTACCGAACTTCCTCTTCCGTCGCTGGTGTACGAGGTAGAACCAAAGATTCTCGTGCGGAGTAACCATTAGCCAAGTCACTCGGGGCACTCACCACCAAAGATGACACACATCTCCAGTTCACATCGAAACATCAGCCCAAGGAGAAGACTAATAATAATCCACTGACCATGGCATCAATGAGCCTGTTCCAACGGATCTACTATATTCTAAATCCACCCACTCCCGCGAAGAAGGATGGCGCCATTCGCATCGGTCTACTCGGAGCTTCCAACATAGCGTAAGCCAATCCCTGAAGCACCAGTATGCAGTACTTGCGTTTCTATCTCGACTGATATCCTTCTAGCCCGAACTCAGTAATAGTACCGGCCAAGTCCCATTCCGAGGTCATCATCGCAGCGGTTGCTGCCCGCGACTCAGACCGCGCTCAGCAGTATGCTAAGAGACACGACATCCCCATCGTGCATAGCTCATACCAAGGTCAAGCACGACCCATCACCTGGCCTATCTGGGAAATTGGCATTACGAGGACAGAACAAATCTAACACCAGAGCAGAGCTCCTCGACGACCCCACCATCGACGCCGTTTATATCGCGCTCCCCAACTCGCACCACTACGAATGGGCCCTCCGCTCCCTGCAAGCAGGCAAGCACGTCCTCCTGGAGAAACCCTCGTGCTCCAACGCCACCGAAGCCCGCAAGCTCTTCACCCACCCGCTCGCAACCGCCCCAAATGGCCCCGTCCTCCTCGAAGCCTTCCACCACCAATTCCACCCGGCCTGGCAGACCTTCCTCTCCCTGACCCGCCAAACCCCCTGGGGCCCTGGCACCGTGGTCGACACATCCTCGCAGTTCTACCTGCCCAAGGGCTACATCGCGCGAGATGACATCCGCTTCCAGTACGCCCTGTCCGGCGGATGCCTGATGGATCTGGCGACGTACCCGCTCTCCTGCGTGCGCCAGGTTCTGAACCTCTCGACGGAGCGAGAGGAGGACCTTGTAGTCGTGGAAAGCCAGTACACCCCACCACGCCCGCTCAGCAATTATGACTCCTCTCCGTTTCACGAGGCGCAGCAGATCGATACCGCCATCTCCGCCACATACCAGACCGCCGATGGCCTCCAAACAGCCCACATCGCAGGCGATCTGGCATACACAGCAGCAGCAGCGGCCGCAACGCAGAACGGCAGCGGGATCCTCTCCCTGCTACCAACCACCTGGTCCCGAGTCATGCCTTGGTTCGCATGGCCCAAGACCGATGCCACCCTCGCCGAGATCCTGGTGGCCTCGCAGGGCGGCACGGAGACGCAGCACTTCGTGCAGCGGACCGTCACGATCTGGAACATGATCCTGCCGACGGTGTACCACCGCATCGACGTGCGCGATACCCATACCCTCTACCGCAAGGAGAAGCTGTCCAAAACCTGGGAGGAGGTGCAGTACCTCACGGCGTATAATTGGCCCGCGGGAGATCAGCGGGCGGAGACGTATCAGGAGTGGTGGACGACGTGGCGGTGTCAGTTGGAGGAGTTTGTGAATCGAATTAAAGGGAGGAAGGGATCCGGGGTGTGGGTTGATGGCGGGGAGAGTATCAGGCAGATGGAGGCGGTCGATAAGACGTACCGGCGAGTGGGGTTGGAGGTTCGGCCGACGAGTGCGTTTGATGTGTGAGGGGTTTTGTTTTTAACTTGTGTTAGGGGTTAAATTTGCATGTGCTTTCGAATTATGAACAATTATCTCGTAGAGCGTTTCATCTGACTCTTCAGTGTATTTGATCTTCGCTCTCTTGTCTTCTTGTGAGCTTCGCATGGACTTCCCTAAATCGCAATGGAGCAACAAACGTTGAATCTTGGCAGGACGCCTATTTCCGCGCCAATGGGACCCGGCCGATCGACTGTTGATCATGCCATTGCGGCTGTCGCCGGCCAACGCGAGCTACACTCGCCGGCTGAGCATGTAGGGCTATATTCTTGCAGACCGTAACGTTCTACATGGAGGCTTACTGATCGCTGCGGTTAATGATCATATATATGAATATTCGGCATCTATGTCTATATACAATCCACCCAACATACCGCCCATTCACCCCACGAGACATAGAAAACACCAGCTATGCCTCAAGACGAGCCCATCATCAACTAAGTATATCGTAAACGGTTCGTGTCGAAAAAGGTATCTCAAAATAAAACAAACCCCCATGCTAAGCCGCAATGCATGCAAAACCCAACGCCCACCCAACACAAAAAGAACACAGCGAGGAAAAGCATTTCAGTGATCGTGCTCATTCCACTGAGTATACCGACCCACCGCGAGTTCCCCGAGGAACGCGCCGGCCAAGACGGAGCAGAAGTAGCCCACGTTCATGGTCATGACGGCCAACATGCTGCAACCACAAACCATTAGCTTAAGTGACTTTCCTCGATGATGAAAGCACTACGAGGAAATGGATACGTACAGTAGATACGACACGCCCGTGATGACGAGGAAGATCAAGGCGCGGGGCAGATCCACGCTGAAGCGCCAGGGGAGGGGCTCGCGGGCGGTGCGGCGCACGACGCGAACGCTCTCCTCGACGCCCTGGGCGGTGATGAGCGTAGCCCCCTTAGCGTCCGGGTCGGCGTCGATGCGGCCCGCCTCGGTGGATTTGCCCGCTACGACGATGTACCGCCGCTGCAGGTGCGCGCTGAGCCACCGCTGCTCCATCAGCGCTTTGAAGGCCACCAGCAGTCGGCCGATGATGGCCAGCACGATCAGGAAGATGCACGTGCCCGCGTAGCTGCCGCTGGAGGTCGGCGTCCATTGCGACGAGAAGAGCGGGGTGGAGTGGCTGTTGGTGAAGACCATTGCCATGGACATGGATGAGGACGAAGAGCTGGAATCCATGCTGCTCATGTCCATGATAAGCGCGGGGTCGGAGGGGTAGGTTGATTTGGCTTTGGCGGGCTGATAGAGGGGGGGTGGTGGTGGTGGTGGTAGTGGTGGTGGTGGTCTCGCATATAAGGCGATCAGGTTGATTTCGGGATGAAGGTGGTTTTTGTAGGACGGGAGAGCATCAGGGAATCAGGACAGCAGAGGATGTTGAAAGGAAGAGGACCAGGAAAGAGGAAAAGAAGGAGGAGCAAGAGGAGGGCCGACCCGCGACGATATCTTAGCCATGGCGGGCCACCACCTGGCAGTCAATTCTGGATCCTTAAAACCAGCCGGGACGATAATCATGTTCTACCTAAATTGAAGCGAAGGCGTTCATTCCGAGATTGAGCACATTTTAGCCCGACTCGGTTTGGCGCTTGAGCACATTTCAGGTCCAGAGAGCCAATCACAGGGCGCGGAATCGCCCGCTAGGCTGAAAGCAGCGGACAAGCGGGCGGTGGAGGTGAGCAGATTATGACTACTTCAATTCCGTTTACAGAGTGAGAAGATTATTATCAATTCCTGGTTATCATGGCTCAAGACAGGTGGGGATGGATGGCATGGCATGGCTGTTTCTACTCTTGTGGAATGGTCCCATCCAGCCTTGTCTACCATGCATGTCCCCCCACCCATGATTTTATTCCAATTTCCAACTCATCACTCAACTTACCCACTTACTCTTACATGTACTCATGACGCTGCACACCACTGCGACATGAAATCTTGAATAGCCGACAATCTCCCCCCTCCTCTCAGTAACAGACAGGTTGTGTGTGATGTGTTGCTGCTTCTAAACGAGATGCGTTGATATTCCAGCCCTCCCCCTCCGAATATCGATAGTCTTTCACCATCTCCTCCCGGGGATAGTGTCGCTTATTGTCCATCTATCTATATTCGACTCTCGCCAATCACCGCCAAGATGGACATGGACATGTCAATGTCGGGCATGGGCCACATGTCCATGGGGGCTGGCGTGCCCGGTTTCTTCTATCTCCAGAAAATGTACTGGGTGGTCATAGGCAGTGCGATCGCCGCAGGTACCGTGGTGAATCTGCTCAACCGCTACCTCGCCTACCAAAGGTGAGTACATTCATTCTTTATGCAGGCCGAATATTGCGGTGCTCACCTATGCAGACTTCGGGATACCTCCCTCACTCCGTCCAAGCCCAAGTCACTATTCTTCAACACATATGCCACTCTCACGGCAATTGTCCGCGAGGCAAGTTATGCGACGCTGCCTCCCGTATCGATCCGCAGCCATACCTTCCACTTCGCGCCATTGGGGCCAGTGGCTGTTGTTTTGGCTAATCTGGTTGTCGTACTTGTCTTCTGCTTCTACAAGCTGGATACCACGGATCAATGGAGCTGGGAGGATGTGGGCTACCGGACCGGATTCGTTGCCATCGCGCAGTTGCCCCTGATCTTCCTGCTAGCCGGGAGGCAGAATCTCATCGGTGCCCTGGTAGGCATGAGCTACGAACGGCTGAATTGGTATCATCGCTGGGTGGCCCGAACGCTCTGGCTGACGGCCACGATCCACATGGCCTTCTGGTTCCGCGACTGGGGTCGCTACAACTATATCTCCTACGAAATCAAGAACTACCCATTGATTGCTCGAGGACTAGCCGCGTGGGTCATTTTGACCTGGATTGTGATCACCTCCGCCGCCCCGATCCGGAGGTTTGGATATGAGTTCTTTGTCCTGCAACATCTGGTCACGTTTGTTGGTTTCATCGCGGCCGTCTGGCTGCATGCACCGGCGGAGGTCAAGGTCTGGGTCTGGATTCCGATAGGGTTCCTCGTCTTCGATCGCGTGGCGCGCTATATCTGGGCCACATATATCAATCTGTCGATCTTCCATCGCTCGAAATCTCCAAGCCATGCCCTCTGGGCCAACAGAGCGACTTTCACGCCTCTACCGGGCAACGTCACGCGCGTCACGATTGAGAATCCCGGGGTTAGCTGGAAGCCAGGCCAACATGTCTTTCTCACATGCCATTCGATCGCTCCGCTCCAAAGCCACCCTTTCACCATCGCATCTATCACTGAAGATAACAAGCTCGAAGTCTTCGTCCGCGCCGAGAAAGGGGGAACCCGTCGGTTCTTCCGCTACGCGTCGAAGCGCCACCATGTGCTTGGGACCGGAGAGACCGCATCCACTAAACAGACGCGAACGGTCTTCCTTGAAGGGCCGTATGGTCAGATGAGGCCGCTGCAGCAGTTCGACAGTGTCATCCTCCTAGCGGGCGGGATGGGCGTGACCTATACCATCCCGTGCTTGCGAGACATTGTGGCCAAATGGAAGAAAGACTGCGCTCAACGTGACGCTTCGCCCAGGCACCTCGCGGCCACCAAGCGAATCCGATTCGTGTTGGTGATCAAATCACGCACCCAGCTCAGCTGGTTTGAGAGCCAGCTGCAGTCCGTCCTGGCCGACGCGGAAGAGTGCCAACGTGCCAACGCCGACCTCATCCGCGAGATCGAGTTGAGCATCTACATCACCTGCGACGAGAAGCTGGAGCAGCCGACGCAAGCCACCCTCTGCGCACAGACGCCTTCCACCGCCGTGGCCCAGTCCCGCTCATCCATGGAAACGACCGACGAGAAATACACCGAGAAGATCGTGGAAAAGGATGCTCTCTCTACCAATGACACCGGCTGTCTACCCGGCGGAGGCTGCTGCTGCACGGCAGCCATCGAGGATGAAGATATGATCACAAGCAAGTGTACCTGCTCGGGACACGCCGCGACAGCTGCTGCACCGTCAGGGTCCGAGAAAGCCGCGGGCCCGCCAGGATCCCCGGATACGAAACCGGCACCCACCACCCGCCCCCTCACGATTCTGTCTGGTCGGCCTCAGGTCCGGACTATTATCCGCAAGGTCCTCGAGCGGGCGGAGGGGGAGAGCGCCGTGGTGGTCTGTGGGCCGCAGGGGCTGTCGGACGATACGCGGCGCAGCGTGGTGTCGCTGAGCGACGAGCGAGCCGTGCACAAGGGGACTGGCGCCCAGGGGATATATTTGCATATAGAGCAATTTGGGTGGTAGAGCATTTTTGGTGGTAAATGATGTATATACGATAATGATAGATACCATGATTGTTTGTTGATATGTTGAAGCGCAGGATATTTGGCTTCCCGCAAGTACTCTGAAGAAAAACAATGGCCAGTGGGACTACAGGTGCAGCTCTCTACTAGCACTAGCTATTCGCAGAGCCAATACCCGGAGGTTACCACCAGAACTCTCAATGCAAATAAACAAGGCCTAGAATATAAGAACCAAACAATGCAAATGCAAATGCAAACGCAACAATCAATTGTATGAGTATCAATCACAGCCATCGATCGTGGTAAAGATGACTCAGTCCCCCATGACGTAATCAGCAACCCGCAACACCCGCCGTACCTCCGCTCAGCTGGAGTAGTCACTAACCACCGCCATTTCCCAATGCAGACCCCGACTCCAACTGCACCTACTCAACTGCACTGCACAACTACCTTCACCACCACCACCACTAAACCCAGCACCAATCCCACCCACTAACCCAATTACCCAAACCCAACCTCATCCCCTCCAACAACAAGCACAATTACAAGTATAACCACTCAAAAATCAAAATGGTCTTTCGCTTCGTACGTCCCCGAGCCCTTGAGCCCCCATCTCAAAGTTCCCTAGCTATCTCCCCCTCCTCCATCCTAACTAAAAAGAAAAGAAACTAACAACAAAGAAGGCCAAAAACCCTCGACCCCATAACCCTCTTCCACACGCCCAGCAACCCCGCGAGCAAAAACGCCTACAAGATCCTGCAGCGCGCATCGACGCTGGCCCAATCGCCCGATGCGCCGGCGGGCGGGCGCGGCGAGTTCCAGCTGGAGGTGACGACGGCGCCGCCGACGACGGACCAGCTGCGCAACATCCTGGACTACGTGACGGGCAACCCCGCGGGGGCTGGGGCACCGGACAAGGGGATGCGGTATGCCGTCGGGGAGGTGGTGCGCGGGGCCAAGGATGCGGAGGAGGCGATTCGGCGGTTCAAGGGGGATCCGGAGGGGGTGTTTGTGAGGCCGATTGTATGTTCTTTCATCCTTATGCCTTGGGGTTTGGGAGGGGGATCAGGGAGAGGGTTACTGGGACTGGACGGTATGGGTTGTGCTAACCTTTTCTTCTCTTATAGACAGTCGATTGGACGAATGGGCAGGCGGTTATTGGGGATAATGAGTCGGAGATTTTGAAGATGGTGCAGCAAATCAACGAGAATTGATGCCCCCCCCCCTTGGAAAATGGAGGACGGTACTGCGACGACTACCACTCCCAAATGCTTGCAGACCGTTAGGCATGTATTTCTACGATACGCTGTATCATACACTTCTCCCCTCCTATTCTCTGGCACATACCCGTGCTACCATGTTCATGCCATCCCCATGCCATAGCCATTAAAATATCATGTCATACTCGCTCAATTGAACTCCGACCCGAGACCCAGCTCGTGCTAGAATGGACCCATGCAAAATAAAACTAGAACATCGTGCCGAAGCTGCCGTCCGTTGCGATCGGCTTGCGCGGGGAACTGCGTCCTATGCCGTCCATGGCAGGCTTGCGGTGTCTGTTCACAATCAGTAATGGCGTTTGGCAACTGAGGAGACAACATCAACCCACCGGAATGTGAATCCTACAAACAGGCCCTTGCCCATCTTCTCGTCGCGTTCCGCCATCTCCTCCAGGGCCCGTTGCTTGTCATGAACTTCCTTGTACTTGGCCATGTCGGCCTCGTTTGTGAAGTCGTCGAAGTATCCCGCGTCCGTCTCCGAATCCAGCTCGGGCACAAACGGCGCACGCTGCTCGCGCAAGCGACCGAAATCGACTTCGCTGAAGTAGTCGTGGGAATGGATCTCCTGGATGTTCTTGAACCGCTGGTCCTTGGCAGCAACCAGCTTGGTAATCAGGTCCCATGTCCGGCGCGACAGAAAGTAGTTGGGGTCCTCATAGACGGGCTTGCGCAGCACCTTCTGCCAGTTCTTCAGGTTCTGCCAGGTCTCGTCCACTGTCGATCCCGCAAACGGCGGGTAACCCGCCAATGCTTCGAACAGCATGCATCCTAAGCTCCAGTAATCCACCGTAAAGTCATATTCCTCTCCCTTGAGCACTTCGGGCGCCATGTAATCTGGTGATCCGACAATAGACTTCGCATAGTTGACTTGCCGCTCACGAAGCGACCGATAGCCTTGGCGACGCTCTGTCACCGTGCGCTGTTCCATCGGACGTCCGAACGGCACCGGAGTGTTACCCACCTCCTCCAGCTTCACGCGCATGGATTCGATCTTGCCTGGGTTCAGCATTCCAGCTGCCAGGCCAAAGTCGGTCAACTTCACGTGACCGGTCGAATCAATCAGAAAGTTCTCGGGCTTTAAATCGCGGTGAATATATCCCAGTGCGTGGAGCGCATCGATGCAGCTGAACATTTCCGCGATGTAGAACCGAGCATGGCGGTTGTGCAGCACTCCGGTGTTGTTCAACAAGGTGCGGAAATCACCGCCCGGGACATATTCCATCGCCAAGTAAATTTGATCCTCATCCTGAAAAGCGTAGAGCAGCTTCACCAGCCACTCACTCTTGGCCGCTGTCAAGATATCACGCTCCGTGAGGATGTGGCGGATTTCGTCCAGCTTGAAGAGTAACTTCTTGCTCATCACCTTCAACGCGCACACTTCGCGCGTGTCCTTCTTCTGTGCCAAGTAAACCTGCCCGTATCCTCCCTGTCCGACCTGTGTCAATATTTGGAAATCATGCTGGCGAAGTCTGGTTCGGCGCTTGCGAAGGTGGGCCCGCTCCCGACCCAAGTATTTCATGAGTGCGGGTTCGTATTCCTCCATCGACGTCAGGGGTGGTTCCGGGTACGCGGCGCGAAACTGCGTGTAGCGATTCTGTCGATTGTGGACATAGCTCAGCAGATCGAAATAATGATCAAGGAAGTCTACGTAGTCAGTACGATGGGTGGAAACGCTTCGGATGCACAAGATTCAACGGGGAAACCTACACAGTTGGGTGACGTTGACAAGACGCTTGACCCGGGGGTTCTGGAGCTTCTCTAGCTCTTCCGGCGTCAAACCCCGCATGGGGACCTGTCGCCGCTGGATGCTCTCCAAATCGCGGGTTTGGTATGGCTCATTTCTGGATATCGCGGCGGCTGCAGGGTTCGGACCCAGATCCTTAGCGAAACGCGTCGAGTTCGGAGGCGTGTTTTCTTTATTGGATCGGCGCGTAGGGCTGGCGGGCGGTTGTCGGATGACGCTCTCGTTGAAATCCTCCCCCGCCCGGGGCGGAGAGAACATGGGATGGTCATAGTGGTTATTTGTGTTCTTCGTCGGCGAGGTGGGATTCAGTTTCAGAGCTTTCTCAAATACATTGGGCAGATCGATCGCGCCGGGGGGCAGACGATTCTTGCTGGGGCTTCCTTGAGGGGTCTGAACGGGGCTGGTGAAGACAGTCTCAGCCGGCGTCGAAGGACGATCCAGCAGTTCGTTGCCGGCACGTGTATGAAGGAGGGGTGGCGGATGTGGGAGGCGGAAACCGGATCGGTCACTTGTGTCAATATTGAGAGCCATGATGGGCGCAAGAGCAGAAGCTCAGGGACGGGCGAAACGGGCGCAATCAGCAATCGCGTGGTCCTTGGGTGCCCGATGTGTGACTCCGCCGACCGGGACAGCTGGTGACAAAAAGTAAGCCCGGGGATTTAGGAGAATTCCCAACCACACAAGAGCAGACAGGCGCAAGTCAAGTCACGACCAAAAAAGCGCTAGAAGAGGGGACAGAAACTGAAGACAGGGGAAAAGCCAGAAAAAAAGCCAGGTTGAAGCAGCAACGCAGCGCCACGAGTACCGGTCAATCTGGATCGCCCTTGTTGGGTACGAAGGGAGAGAGCAGAAAAGATCAGTCAATTCGATGGAATGATAATAGAGCTTCTTATTGTAGGCCTTGCGTTTGAGTCAACTGGGGCGAGCCGAAACTGTGCGCAAAACTAGTGAGGGTGAAGAAGAGGAGAAGAAGAAGAAGAAGAAGAAGAAGAAGAAGAAGAAGAAGAAGAAGAAGAGAAGGAGCGCTGAAGTTGTAGAAGAAGTCGAGTAGAGTAGCTTAAGGCGCCCCGATGATGATACCTTCTTTTTTTCCCCCTTGGTAAAAGTGGCAGTAGCCAGCAACCAGAGCTCTTAAAAGTAAAGAGCAACAGTGGCAGCAATAGCAGCAATAGCAGCAATAGCAACAGTTCCCCGCCTATAGACAGGCTGAGCCAGCCACACACATTTAGTACCGCCGTCCAGTCCACCACCTGCCTTGTCTGGACTATTGTGGACTCATCCAATTCTCTTGGTCTTTTGCCTCTTTTCTCCCTCTCCCCCTCCTCCACTTCCTCCTCCCTCCCCTTCGGCTTCTTCTTCCACCTCTTTTCTTATTCGAGTACCTGCCCTTCCCTCCACCCCCCGTGGCTGTCAGCCAACGAGAATCCTCCGATGGGTTGCAGTACCCCTCGAGGAGCTGACGGTTGCCGGGACAACTCCCTTGTTCCGATCTTCATTGGCATTGCGATATTGCACAGCAATCTAAATCTTGTTCCTGGCTAATTGATTGGGGGTGATCGTGAGGCTGAGGAGGAATCCCGAGCAGGTACCAGATCTATAATCCTAGTCCTGTCGATTTTCAGCTGGCATTTCAATGGGTCAGTTGATATCTAGTCCGATCGACCGCGATCCATGGGTCCGATCGGATGGTGACAGGATAAAGTGGATGGGAGAATGGGACTGATAGGCTCCCCTTACTAGGTGAATGTGCTTGACAATATGATTGTTAACAATAGAAATGATACGAATTGCAACATACGGAAGAGGGAGAGAGAGAGTCGAGAGAATGAGGTAGAGTATTCATCCATTGTCATCCGAGAATGAGATGAGCCCGACCGATACCGTTTTCTCTCTCACCCTCTCTATCTCCACTCCACAATATCGGTGCCTGTCTATCCATCCCACTCCCCACACCTCTTCCTTCCCCTGCGAAGGGTACAGATGACTATTACCGACTGTGCCCGAGGTCTCCCCGGCAATCATCGCTACGTACGACTACAATACAGGAATGAATCCCAGTCAGGTCCCAAATGTTTCAAGTGTCTCGCATGTGTTCATTGTTCTGCTTTCTACTATGCACTTCCATACCAGCTAGTTAAACCCAGATGCCTGATCGTATCCTCATCATTCCTTTGCCTTGTTTTATTTTTCTGGGTTGATTGATCTCTGGGCAACGGCCGTCAACAAACTTGGAAAGGTGCGAGGGCAAATGGGGCCCATCCCCTCCGATGAACCATGGATCGAGATGTGACCCATTTATCGACGGCACAAAAGCCCAACCTCTTCTCTTCCGCTCTCGTTTTCACTCTTATCATCATTTGGTCTAGGCTGAAATCCTTCAGCCCTCCCGTCCTTTGATCCAGCAAGGAAGGCCAAGGCATCGGAAATGACATCATCATCATCAACAACCTCTCCCCGCTTCCTTTCTTCCATTCATCCCAGCTTCTTTACAAGACGCCCTTGGCCCGTTGACCCGTCTGCCATTCCCATTGCAGTTAGTGACTTTTTATTTCTTTCTCTTAAATCGATTGGTCGGCAATGAGGAGTGTGGGCAGCGAGAGGAGAAAACTCGGCACTTACGTAGAAAGCCAGCCCATAGGAGGGAGTGGTGAAGGTGATCTTGGCACCCTTGGGGAACTGGAAGACATCGCCGGGCTTGGCCGTGACCTTCTGCCCGGTTTCGTCGGAGATTTCGTACTCCCCCTCGAGGATAATCTTCATCTCATCGTAGGAGTACTCGTAAGTCAGTGGCGTGCCCTTCTCCAGGCGATAAAAGCCGGCCGACATGGGTTTCTCCGGGTTGTAATCATCCCTGCAGGTTGTTGTTTCACCCGGTTAGCAACCAGCCAGAGAAAGCAACCGAGCAACCACCACCACCCTTGCATCAAGGGAGATGAGATGGAGACTGTGCGCACACCTGCATCACTGGCAAAAGGCAAACCCTGATTTATTTATCTCACAAAAGGAAAGCAACAACACAGCAAAAACAAAGACAAAAAAACAACGTACGATGAATCCACGTCCCCCAGGAAGGCATTCTCATTCGCGATGAGAGGAGGCTTGAACGTCGACTGCGCCTGCTGGTGGTATCTGAACGCGACGGGCATCTTTGCAAGATTGATTGGTCTGTCTGTATGGATGTGGACACGTGCGTAGGCAGGATAAGTAAACAGAGGATCGATGGAATAAGTATTGTTCAGATTTGAGGACTTCGAATCTGAATCAATGGTACCCTGGGGATGCTGCTGCTCTTTTATAATAAATATACCACCAGATTGATTGATGCCCTTCGAGACATCCCGACTATCATCGCAATCATTCTGATCTAAGTGTAATGATAGTGGAAAATCTCAGTTCTTTTGCCCTTCTGAGGGAAAAGAGAGAGACAACCACCATGGCGCACGGATCCACCTTCTACAGTAGGAGATTCATGATGGGTTCCTCGTTCTCAGATGAGGGGTAGAGAGAGGCTCTCATTGCTTGGATGAGGGGTACAGTACTGTACAACTTTCGAGGCGAGTTAGTGCTTTCTTTTTTGTGGACTGGTCTGCTGTTCTATTGACCTGGATGGGAGATATTAGCCAGGTCGCTGGAGCTTGGGGTTGCAGGACTGAAAGAAAGTTGATACCGGTGGTGGTGTACGTGAAAGGCGAGAGGGGCAGGACCTTTGCTTGTGGGTATTGATAGAGAGCTGGACCGAAGACAGGAAAATTTTGCCTGGACGGGTTAGTACTTCCGCTGCTTGTCAGGTGGAGGTTTGGTGAGTGAGTGAGACTTGGGTGAAGTGGGCAGGGCATGCATGGGCGATAAACACCCCCCCCCCACTCCCCCAATCGCTATCTACAGTACTTCTATCTAATCACCTCACTCTGGCTTGGATACCGTATCCCACTGATTACTGCCAGGTAAGGAAGGTCACGAACAGCTCTCACTATACTGTCCTTCGTATCTTGGCCGCATTAGGTCTGAATGCGATGGATTGTTGAGTAAAGTCAAGCGATCTCAGTACGTCTGTGAAGGTAAAGCAGATGAGTGAGTGGGGTGGGTGCACTGTAGACACAGCACAGGGACACTCAGAGAGCATTATCCACCCTTTTGGCCCGTGCATGCCAGTTCTACCATACAGAAAGACAATACAGCAAAGCGTACCTTAGTCCTAAGCACTCTGTGCAGGTGTAGGGAAGCGAAGGCCCAAGCAAGTAACCAAACACCTAACTAGAAGGACATTCGGTCCTTTCTTACTCTCTCTTCCTCCATCCTCACCCGGCCTGCCTGCGGCTATGCCTACTGTATTCTGCTCCGCAAGCCGGTCCATTTTCCTACCCACCTCTTCTCCTGCTACCACCACAGCACAGCACAGCACAACATCCCCAAAGGTGTTGACCTTTCCCTAAAGCACCATCTAATTCTCATGCACCTCTGCCGTCATCCAACACCATCCCCCTTCTCTCTCTTTCACACACTCTCGCACCATCGTCACCCGAATCAGCCCATCAAAAGTCAAATCTTCCCTTGGTCTCTCCCCCCTCATAACAGGTTAAAACTACCATTCCCTATACGTCGAAAATCACAGGGAGAAGAAGTCCGAGGTTATCGCGGCGTCGGGTCCCACACTTCAGACTGTATTAAATAGTGTTCTATTCTCACCCGCTTGATCTGGCGCTATTAATTACTACCTCTGCCCTCCCCGCCCCTCGACCTCTATTCAGTCTTTTGTAGCTGATGCGAGAGAGACGATTTATCAGCACTCACGACACTCTCGAAGGCAACATACCAAACAGCCCAAGCAACTACATCGGTCGAATCTCGCACCAATCCCCGCAAGCAAATCCGCCCTATGCGAATTGTGACCGTCCTCTGTGCCCTCCCCCGTGCAGTCACCAATCATCCAGCGAGAGCACCCAGGCGACACAAGCTTAAGGACTCCGCAATCTCCCTCCCCACCGGTACGGTATATCTTAAGTAGACAGTTGTATTCGATCAGCCGTTCACTGTCCACTGCGCCAACTGCCGATCGAGATACTTGAGGGTCGATAGCAACATACTTCATACTCCTAGCGATCCTGTCACCGTTCTCCGTACAGCGACAAGCTCCTTTCAGGCATCTGGCCCTGTCCTACGCGCCAAAAGATCCGTGCCAAAGTCCATCGCAACAAATACAAAAGAAACCCATTGCAGCAATAATCCTTGGGAATTTGCCTTCAAGGCCGTATAGAATGTGATTGCTTCGCTCAACCAAACCAAAAAAAAAGCCCAAAACTCTGGAACACCATGCTAATCACTCCCAGTCCAGATCTGTAAGCCCAGCCCACAATTTCTTTTGAGGATGAGCTATACCCTCAAGAAGTCACAAACCCACTGCGTGGTGCTCGCGGCACATTCCGCAGATCCCAAAGAGGCCGCTTCACAGCCCCGCGCAACAATGGCGACAGTGGCCGTGACGAGCGAACTAGAGCCATATCTAGCCTCCCTCCGGTCGTACTTGACCCAGAGCAGGCCTCCCCACCAAGCCGAAGCGGATTCCGAAGACAGTGCGACCGAGACTCCTCGACCTCCGGAGCACCGGACGGTGCAACGCGAGCAGGCAAGCTCGAAAGGAGGGAGAGACAACAGTCGTGCTGGTCCGCGGAGATCAACCGTGGAGGATCCACCGTGTTCAATCTGCTGATAATGAATATTGCTTTTCGAGTGAAGTTTTACCCCAAAAACACTGTACATATGAGCCGATGTCCGTCGCAAGGTTATGAACGAGAGGCTTTTTTTGGGGTGCATGACCCCAAAAAAAAAAAAAACGGAAACCAGAAGAAATGCAAAGAAGATATCTTACCTTCCCAACCCCATTCCTGCATCACATTGACCCAATGCAAATTTCCACGAACAGTCCTCTCGAATTCGATATTTTCCAGCGGAGAGATTGCCGAGGTCCGTCGTGGCTTCCCCGAAGAGCCCTTAGGAGGTACCCGATCGGCCATACTCGATCTTCTCCAAGGCTTAGCAAAGCTGCTGGTGAAGCCACGCTCAGCTGGCCCACGGCCTACATTTGTTGTCTTATCAATCTCAAGCCTTTCCGTGGGTAATTGGTCGGACTGCTCAAGCCCCGCGGCATCGCGGCGAGCCCAAACCTCTCGGACAATCTCGATGCAACGATCAATAGACCCAAGCATGAGACGTGATTGAATTGCTAGCCATCGATTGAGCACCCACTGGCGATCCTCCTCTTGCTCTGCTTCACACCCAGCCGCCAAAAGAGGAAACATTTGGATGATGGTGGTACGGGAGCTGGGGGGAACTGTGGCCAGCAGCATCAAGACACGCTTGGACAGCTCCGATGCTGGCTCGGAGGGCATTTCAGGAACCGCTTGGTGAAGGTACAACAATGTCGCCCAGCGGTAAGCGTGTGCGGTTTGGATACTATGCTGTACCTCCGATGTGGGGTCATCTGGGGGTTCGAAGCAGCGGGGGGGCTCCCATTGCTCAACCAGGGTTTTCAATTCTATGGCCTGCGAGACAATAGAGAGGGAGTTGGACTCGGTTCTGCGAACTCGCTGGATCAGGCGCGCGACTTGGTGGATCAACGGGAAAAGGGTTGTCGCGCAACCCATTAAAGGGTCGATCTCGTGCACTGCATCCTTGGGCAACTGGAAAACAGAAGTATCTACCTCCTGATCCCCGGATTCTTCCCGGGATGTCAGGCGAGAAATCACATCCATGTATAGCCAGGTGTTATACAGAAACCGAATTCTATCCAGGTCACTGCCGCACATCCCGCTTTGAAGACCAAATCCTACAACCTGTGACACCAACGCCTTAGCTCCCCGCAAGTGCTGGATACATGTGCGCGTATGCTGATCCCACGTCTCCGCAAATGCCAGCGCGAGACTCGTGGCCAAGGCTGCATCTGCTCTCATATTTTGTATGTCGTGCACCATGTAGGTGATGCTCTGCCGCATGTGATCCATCCCATGAACCCTGAGGCTGGGAATCTCCTTGCTGGAGTGAAATGCCGCTAGAGAAAATACGGCATGATATAGCGCTGGGGTCTCCTTGGCTAGAGGCCAAATCAGTGTCCGCCATGGGTTTTCGTGGGCACCGTCCTTCACAGACAGGATCCCACATGTGAATCTGTCGAACTGCAACACCAGCATTTCGGGACTGACCATGCTAAAATTTGGCTCTGAGAGGATCTTCGGGGTAAGATTTGTATTCTTGGCCTGCCCAGAATTGATGCACTCTGTGCTGTTTAAGAAAGTCGACCCCAGAGGAAGTTCTGACTTCCTTATAATCTCCTCAATGTCATCGTTTTCGACCTCCATCAAGGCCTCAAAGCTAAAACTGTGGTGCCTTGGTGGGCTGTCGTGTTGGGAAACGCCACCTAGGGTCGGTCTAGATTGCATCCCCGCATTAGACAGTGACACATCGGATATATAGGAGGATGGCTCCAAGGGTGGAATCTCGATTAGCGATGGGGTTAGGATGCCTTCATTAAGGCTTGCTATATCTAGCGGGCCTATGAGATCATCCGTAGGGACAAAGAGATGTTGCCTTGGTACTGCATCCACCTTTGCACGCCCTGGAGTCTGCTCATTTCCTTTCGAAAAGCCAAGCGCGAGTGCAGACCTTTCACTCCCTGGTGAGAAGAGGGGCAAAGAATTAGACAGGGTCCTCGACCATCCCTCAGTGGACTGCGAGTCCGGAGACGTAGACAAGTCAAGGCTAGACTTCCGACCCGGGGATGATGAGATGGCTTTGGGACATTCATGTCAGCAATGTACAAAACCCAACGGTTCCATATCAAGTAAAGATACCTTTTTTGCTTTTCGTCGACACGTTCTTGCAGCCAATGTTAGTCTCTTCGAAGGGGCGCCATTTGAAATCTTTCTTGTATCCTCCACACTCCACCTTCCGTTTCTTACATTGAAGGCACGTCGGCTTGGATTCGTCACATTTCAATCGTTTTGCCTTGCAGGTGATACAGCCTGGGTTATAGAAATGATAAGAACGTCAGCGCACTGCGCACCCTGAGAACGTCCGTGCCGTCTTCTCTCTGATGCTGTAGTTTCACCCGAGAGCAACTCTGTTCCCGTCTGTCGTCTCATTAGGGTACTAGGAATGAATGGTACCGTACCGTTACGGCTTTTTGACTGCTTCGGTTTGTTAGGATCCCTGGAGGCACCAGGCTGGCTTGAGGTGGGCCTCTGAAAGGAAGAAGGAGGCTGAGAAGACCCTTCTGTTGACGGAGGCGAAGGTTGAATGTCTATGATCGCAGACGGGGAAGGGATCTTAATGTGTTCCATGCCCAAATTAGACCTGATGATGGCATGGACTCCGCCAGGTTTTAACGTAGTAGTATTCGATGGAGAGGAGAGAGAAGACTAGAAGTGTGGTTGTTTATTCGGGCAGGGGGATAATGCCGCGGAGTATAATCTAGGCGGGCGAAGGAGCAAGAAATCACGATCTGCTCGATCCGGGCTGTGAATGAGATAAGGCTCTTTAGAAGAGCCAGATGGCAGAGTAAGCGCGGAGATAGGAAAGGTGTGGGTGGATGATAGATAACTCAGTGCCCCGACAAGGCCCCGGACAGTGAGGAGAAAGCGCCATGAGGGTGATAAGAGTCGCACTAGAGCAGCAGATTGCGGAGACAGCTGGTGCGAGTTGTACAACGCGGATTCGTCGGTTTAAGGCAGGAGCTCAGACAAAAGCCGGGTTTGCATTGGAGCCAGAACGATTGGAGCTGGAAATTGTTCATTTCCTGCATTATTCGATGATGATAGATGGAGATGGAGGGGGGAGGGGGTGGAGGGTGGGGGCAAACAACAATCCATTCCCATACTCAACATCCCTAACGACCTTAGTCCGTCCTAACCATGGATCCACCAATCTTTCAAGGCGGGCAATTCAAAGAACAACGGAATGGAATATAGCTACCCCAGTAATCCCATTGCAGAGAGATGCAGGCCAGCGCGCAGGAGGCCACAGTCGTCGGCAGGAAATTGAGGGGGTGCCACACGAAGAGCGGGCTGGAGAAACGAGAAATCGGCGAGGTTCGACTGGTCACGGCTACCCGGAATGGTGGGAGGAGATCCCCGTGACCATCCCGCCTCGGTACTTTCTGTACAGTTGCAGTCGATTGCATTACCTCAACCTCTTTTTATTACTCACTAGACTACTGTTCTATGGGAATCCAACAACATTTGATCCGATGTCTCTCGCAGTCTGACACTGCATACAACAAGCAACATAACTACCGCAGCTTCCGCGGAGTGGAGTCAGTCCACCCAAAACAAGAACCAATATCAACCCTTTCTCCCTTGCTACTATGTACTGTGCATTTCACTCCCCTTCGACGGTCGGACACTTGCTTAGGTTGGACAAAGAGAAAGTCTAGCCAGCAGTAGTCTTCGAAAGCACCGACCCCCAATCCTCGGCGAAAAGCCTTATGTGAGGGGGTCACTGATCACACATGGTTCGGTTCAAGAAGGTATGTGGTCAGTCGACCAGACCGTCAACTTATTCTCCACGAGTTCAAGTGCCATGCTCTGATTCTAGACCTCCACTGCAGGGTCATCGCATGTTGGACGATGTTGGACAGCCCGAAAGACCCACTGGCCTGGGATGGACATGGACCATCGAGATAGCTACCAACCTCGTGTTTGTTGCACTGTTTGTGGCAGAATTTAGACTTCTGCCCAAGCAACGACTGTTAGCGACCTAGATCATCCTAGTCGTTTATAGTCTTCGCAGTGGTCTGTGACATCAGGTGTGACATCAAGCTTTCTATGCCACTGAGATCGTTAACGGATGAACGGAGTGTATGCAGTGCTGGTTACCTGAGAGATATCGAGCGAGCACTTGCAACAGAACTGGTGTATCCTGGACCCATGCTTCAACATAAGGCTGAGTTCATGAATATGTATCGAAGGAAGATGACACATGACGTATGTTTCAACTTCATAAGAGGGACCGTCATTGAGAGGCGATCGCTTGATGTCGCCTCTGCCGCGCGCTCATTATCGTCGAGCTTCGGTTGGTTCTTGGACCCCCATACGGGAGCGGAGTGGGGATTGCAAGGTAGTCGATCAACGAGGGGTCCGATAAGTTCTCCGCACGCTATCAGAGAGCTGGCAGGAAGATGGTGCAAACATTCTAGTCCGAGTCCTCTGAAACCACCTTTAGTGCACAGAGATAATCGAAGGTCAGTACCTAAAGCCTTGATACTCAAGTACCGTAGTTGGCATTACATGAAGCTATGAGAGTAGTGGGCATAGCCAAGCAGACCCCATCTGAGTCTCCGACATCGCTTGCTTGCCAGGTGGGGTTTCGGACATACGATACCCACCCTGGCGACAGGACCAAAGCCTTCCATCGAATGGCAGGGAACGTGAAGGCTGCCGGAATTCTTGCGAGCCATCGCCAGTTGATTCTCAGACCTCAGTATCTGGACTCACGCGACGTTGATGCGAAGTGTGTGGGGGGGAAATAGCAAGCGTGCTCAGGGAGCAACGTGACCACCTTGTAGCGACATGCGCGACCCTGACTCTGCTCAGTCTTCTAGTCTGAGTAGACCACCCATGATCTCCATCACTTGCCAGGTTCAGTGCTGATGAAGGATTTGTTTTAGAGTCGATGGGAGCTTCTCATAAGCTACTGTTGCTTCAGTCCATGGGGTCTCCAACTTATAAACCTTGTACCCAGCAAGTGAACATACTATCTGAGCTAGCTGCAACAGTTGGTTTCATCATAGCAGGCTTACCGAGAAATTTATGCTTGCAATTTGGCTTCACCTATCACTAATCTCTAATGAAGCAGGATGTTAAATCGCGCTTGCCGGCTTTACTCCAAATCTTTGGGCCAGTACCACAAGTTGAGCCACAAAGAGGATACTTCTAAAAGCATTGGGGTCATCGTCACAAAATGCGCGTGTGAAGGTGTGCTGGACCTTGCTCCAGTCAACAAAGCCCAGGTTCTGAACATTGGTCTCTGTAAGTAACCGCTTCAAAGTGTGATACACAGGTCCATTTTCCTTGTATTTAGTTGGACCAAGATATGGTTGCTTCACGCGATTAGAAACCTCTTCGGTGATGAATGGTCTCATGGCTTCGCGAAGAACATGCTTTTCACGAAAGATCTTTCTCTCTGGATCATATCTTATCTTTAGACTTGGCGGTATGGTATTCACATATTCTGTGAGGTGATGATCGAGAAACGGTGGCCGCGTTTCCACCTGAAATACCATGTCTATATTGTCGCCAATATAACGAAGAATACCATTTGCCAGCATTGACTTGGTCCACTGGTATTGAGATGAATTTAGCGAGTGCCATTTCTGTTCCATGTCGTTGATAGTCTTCTCACGAAAGCTTCGTCAAAAGGACAATTCTGAGTCACCTTGGGTGTATTTCTCTGTCCATGCCTGAAAGGGTATTTGACCGAACCAAGCAAGTGCTGTAAATATAGAGGTATGGCTGAGACTATGTGTAGTCCCTGACTTGGCGGTTACCTTTGCTACCGCTTGTGCCATTCTTTGATTGACGGTTGCCTCCATCTCTTCTCGGCTGCCGTTGACGGCTAGTAAAGATGCGGGCCATGCGTGGTCTGGCTCACTCAAATAGCTCCACATCAGGTCACTGTATCCTGCAAAATGCTCGTCTGATCCTTCGCCGGTGAGAACAACTCTTTTTCCTGCGTTGTGAGCGGCCTCTGCAACGGCCAGTCGACCCATCCCGTCCACATCAGGGAGCGGCGTTTCCGTGTACCAGATTGTATCCTCCAGTCGAGACGCGATGGTCTCTTCGTCCAGCAACACTGCGTGGAAATCCACTCCAAGCCACTCCGCAGTCCGCCGAGCAATCTCTATGGACTGTCAGATTGGAGAAGATAAGGGGGAGAACTGTCTCGATCGGGAGAAAACAAACCGGACTCATCGATCCCCGACTCTTTCTCAAATTGCACCGTGAAGCAGCTTAGCCTCGAGGTATCACCAGTTGTTTCATTTCCAAGTCTTGTTCCTTGCTTCATCAAATGCGCTGTCATGCCTGCAACTGCAGACGAGTCCAGCCCGCCGCTCAGGAACACACCAACACCCACATCGGCGCGAAGTCGGAGCCGCACCGAATCAAGCAGCAATTCTCGCACTCGAGCGACTGCCTCAGCTTCGGTGCCTGCATATACCAGCCTCTATCTACGATCAGCGTCGTACAGTCTGCTAGGAGTGGATATTACTCGCCTTGTCGGGGTACTCTAAATCCCAGTATGTCTGCAACTCGAATGGCTGGAAGTTGTCACTCACGAGCATTTGACCAGGTTCGATCTAGAAATAGCCATCAGCTTCGGTCCAGCTCGTCTCTAATCGAAAACTTACACGATGCACTCCCTTGAAGTACATATTCGCCCCATACATCCATCCCACCCCTTTAAGATTGGCAATGTCCCACTCTGGAACCCATCCAAATGGCAAGAAAGATTTCATCTCAGTTGCGACGTGAAGCCTTCCACCGATAATGGTATAGTAGAGCGACTTGATGCCATATCTGTCTCGCGCAGCTATAAAACGATTGTGTTTCGCATCCCAAAGTACCAAAGCGAATTCTCCTCTCAAGTGAGAGACGAATGACAGTCCATAACGGTGGTATAGGGCAATGACAATCTCACAGTCACTCTTGCTAACAAACTCATATTCGTTGGCCAGCTCACTTCGAATTCGCTCGTGGTCATAAAGTTCTCCATTGACGACGGCTTGGATAGTGTCATCTTTACTGTGGAAAGGCTGGTTTCCGGCTGGGCTAAGATCAATGATTGAAAGGCGTACATGCCCAAAGCCTTGAAATGATGTTAACCTCCTTTCAGACATAGGAAGTGATTGACCGACCAACTCGAGTGTCAGGGCTGATCCACTGGCCACGCGCATCAGGACCTCTATGCTTGACCAAGTCTAGACTGTCGTTGATCTGACATGCCAGCCTGTGGGATGACACAGTAGTGCTCTCATCGCGAACGACTCCATTCAGACCTAAGAACGCCGTCAGTCCACACATGTCGCCTTGGTTCGATTCTGCCTGAGCTTCGTCTGGAGAAAGACCAACAAAGGTTATAATTTTCATTCCAAATGCCAGGTTCTCCTTCCGCTTTTATGCTCCAGCATGTTCATCGGTGAGATTACTCCATAGCCTGGTATCATGTGCCACCTGCCAATATTAGGTATCCTATAGCTCCTCCAAAAACCTTCAAGAGGCTAGCGCTGTTGCACAAACCTGTGCTTCACTGCTCTCCCATTACTTCTGGGCAGTTCTTGAAATCTCTTCATTGGAGTTCAATAAAAGGCGTTTCGTGTCTACTGCGAGAAGATTTGTGCAGAAAATTATCGTAGCATGAATAAATCGTAGACCGAAATAGAATGCAAGGATACCTAAATCAAAAGACGAATCTCGGCCTGACACGTCAGAGAGTCAGATACCGACTGAATGGTTTGACGCAACGTAAGACCATGCAAGTCAACTGCATAGCATCAGTGGACGCATTCTCGATCCTGCACGCACACTCGAGATGCTACTGTCTCATATGATATTCCAAGTATCGGCATATCCACCTACATATTGGCAAATCGGAAGACGAACGAGCGTGCAGCTGGGCTTCACCGCTTATCAGAAGGCCAGCATATGTATGACATTTTAATACAGGCACTGGCCTTGGAATAAGAACTATGTATCTGATGTATGACCAGAGCAAGACATAGCTCGGTTGGCTGCCGTCATGCTGCATTCAGGCTCCCAGATACTCGAGTCAGCCAACAGCATAGCGGATGTATGGCGTAGGTGTTTGTGCTCGAAAACCTAGCAAGCTAATTCCAATTCTTTAATTCTTGTAGCTTGCTTTTGCAAAGCTCTGTAGGACAAGAGACATAGTGCCCGCGTTTGCCATGACACGATCATTCTGGGTCTACCGATCCGTCTATTCGACAGGTATAGATTGGGGTGTTTACTCCAACAATCTTAAATTTAGGATTTCAGGACTGATCTCCATGTGATATTCCAGTATCATCGGCATTGATAGCTGCTCTATATAAGCGGACCAGCTGCTTTCAACTATAATAAAAGGACATCCTGTATCTTTACGGGTCCAAGTTGTTAACATCTTAAGGCTTGTTTAACTGAGAGTAGAGTGTACAGGCTAGCCAGCTGAATGATCTCAGGTAGATTATATGAATATCATTCTTGATGTAGGTGCTCTTTGTGGTTGTTCTTTGTGATTGTATTCATAGCTGGCTAGCGACTTGGCCTTTTTAACTATAACTTTGGCATAGTCTCGTCTCAACTACAGAATTTTGTACAACTGCTCAAAACTTCTATACAATAGCAGTGACCTGCCTAACAAAAGTGTGAGAGATTTCCTCAACACAGAGAGTCTAACATCTAAAAGACATATTCGTCACTTCGCAAGTGCAAAGTATTACTAGATCGAGATCAAAGCTACCAAAAGTGTTCAGGGTTTCCAGCATCCAGTGACTAAGTATTGTAGATGTGGACTAGGCTGCTGTAGCTTGGTGAATGTATCCTAATGAAGAGTTTTCATCTCGGCGCTGAGTCGTTCGCTGAGTCGTTCATCGTTCCTTCCCATTTCGAACACGTCCCATCATAGTGAGTACTTCCTCTGTGAGCACAACTCTATCTACACCCATCCTTCTCGCTCCCCAGAATATCATAACTTCCTACAACTTGATCATCAACGCTACCCTTCAAGATGACTATCTCGTACCCTGATCTCAGAGACACCAATCGCTTCCCCGGCTTTGCCGCTATCCCCATCGAGGATCTCGACACCCACGAACTTACTCCCGGAATAGATGGCTGTCTCCTTCTCGAAATCCTCGCTTACGAGACCTCGCCCTTCCTCGTCATCGGGACCCGCAGCACTGATCTACATCTTGTCACCCTGCGATTCGAGGGACCGGATCGAGGTCGTGCTCTAAGTCAGTGTCCGCACCTGAAGGTTGGAAATACCATCGCCATCATGCACGCCCGCAAGCACCAGTTTGGAATTGAGGTTTATGGCATCCGTGTCTACGAATATCGCCAACTCAAGGTATGGATCTTTAAGCCCTGACAATCACGCCTCTTCCCTGGTAAACCGGTACTAAACCATGCGAATCAAGATCATCCCAACATCGTTGGATGAGCTTCTGGAACTCAGTGATGAGATGAGAACCTGGCCTCTGAGCTTTGCTGCCCATCAGAGGTGTCATTGGTGTCGTAATGAGCCTGACCAGATCACGACCTGCGATGGCTGCGGTGTCATCGGATACTGTAACAGCGTAAGGAGACCTCCCTCGATAGATCGAATCAGTATGGTCAAAGATGAGTCTGCTAACTCTGTACTAGGGTTGTAGGGCGGGCAGCTGGAACATCAACAAACACAAGGAGTTCTGCAAGGTTATTCAGAATCAGAACTTCCGTTCCCTCATGATTGAGATGGGGCACGAGTAAGCCTTGTTGAACTGTAGGGCCAAGGCATAATAACGAGGAAGTTGCTTCGAGCACACGGTTGATCTCTGCATCACCTCTTGTTTCATGATCTGGCTTCATTACCTTGTTTCATTATCACGAACGAGATGTTCTGTTCTTTTTTCACTGCTGGACCTACTGTATGTGTTCCCACTCAGATGAGCCTGAACGAGTTTCACGGAAAGATAAAAACCTGAAACCACAAAAATACAATTTCAGTTAGTATTGCATCTTGTTTCCCAAATTTCAGTAGTGAACTAGCTAGTCAATACTGTAATAGTGTAAGTTACTATCCTCAAGCTAGTAAGTACCAGCCACCCCGGATAAGCGGGTATTGCGGGATGTGTGGATTGCCCGCCCCCAGACCGAGGCTGGTTTGATCGGCCGGCTTGCGACGGTGCTCGGACCGAGTGCCACCTTAAAGTGACCCCCTCTCCCCAGACACACATCCCTCCCTTCTCCACAGAAGGTAAACCTTGTGGTATCCGACCACGATTCCTTGAATGATGCTTCGCTCTTTTCCTCGTCGGCTCCCTCGATATATTCCTCTCCGACCCGTCGCTGAGAGCAGTCTGTCGCGCTTTGCTGTGCGCTCCTTCACATGCGGTTATCCGCGGATGTCGGCATCATCGCTCCCCCCCGTGGAACCACCCGTCTCAGCAACGTTACCTGCGGATTCATACCAACTTCTCTCGACAGCAGACAAGACCGGGGCAGCTGAGGATGCTCTCCACGAACAGCAAATAAGGGATGTGGAAGAATGGTGGCAATCTCCCCGCTTCGAGGGCATCAAGCGGCCTTACTCCGCCGCGGATGTCGTCAGCAAACGCGGTTCCCTTCAACAAACATACCCGAGTTCGTTGATGGCGCGGAAGCTTTTCCATCTCTTGAATGAAAAGGCAGCGCAAGGAAAGCCGGTTCACACGAGTATGTATCTACAGTGGTTCCTCGGCCTTTATCAATTCTTTTTCTTGGTGTGCTAACTATTGCCAAGTGGGCGCCATTGACCCGGTCCAGATGACGCAGCAGGCACCTCACCAGGAGGTCCTGTACATCTCGGGATGGGCTTGCTCGTCACTCCTAACGACGACGAACGAGGTGTCTCCTGACTTCGGCGATTATCCATACAACACAGTACCCAATCAAGTCCAGCGATTGTTCAAGGCGCAACAGCTACACGATCGGAAACAGTGGGACGCTAGACGGAAGCTGACCGCTGAGCAACGGAACTCGACTCCGTACATTGATTACCTGCGTCCGATTGTGGCTGACGGCGACACGGGGTATGTGCTGTGCTCACTTGGACGGATTCGGCCATGATCACGTTGTTAACGTTCCATACAGACATGGTGGGCTTTCCGCTGTATTGAAGCTAGCCAAGCTTTTCGCGGAGAATGGTGCCGCTGCAGTGCACTTCGAGGATCAGCTTCATGGGGGAAAGAAATGCGGTCACCTAGCTGGCAAGGTACTTGTGCCCATTGGGGAGCATATCAACAGATTGGTCGCAGCTCGCTTCCAGTGGGATCTGATGGGAACCGAGAACCTGCTTATTGCACGCACAGATTCCGAAAGTGGACGGCTCATCAGCAGTGCTATCGATGTGCGCGACCACGAATTCATTCTTGGAGTGACGGAGGAGGTTGAGCCACTCGCCGAGACTTTGCAGGCCATGGAAAGGGAGGGCGCTGCCCCTTCGGAGATCGATGCCTATGAATCTGAGTGGGTCAAGAAACACAAGCTGGTCACCTTTGATGAAGGTCTGTTGATTATCCCAGTTTCCCCCTCAACGTCTGGAACTAACCACGTGGTGTGATATAGCCGTCGAAGCACATCTCGAAGCAGAAAAGGCTCCTCGGTCCGCCCGGGACGCATACAAGAAGCGCGTTCAAGCGAGCCCTGATCTTTCAATTTCTCGCCGCAGAGTCCTAGCCAGCGATTACACGAAGAAACCGGTTGTCTGGTCTTGTGATAGCCCCCGTACCAGGGAAGGATATTATCACTATCGTGCTGGATTCCCCGCAGCTACGAAGCGAGCACGGGAGTTCGCACCGTATGCGGATCTTCTCTGGGTCGAGACTGGTGACCCAGACGTTGCGAAAGCAGGGTCATTGGCAGGAGAGGTGCGCAAGGCGTTCCCCGGTAAGAAGCTGGTATACAACCTGAGTCCGTCCTTCAATTGGATGGGACATGGTTTCGACGAAGCGTCTCTTAAGTCGTTCATTTGGGATTTGGCGCAACATGGGTCAGTCAGTCACTTCTATTTTGAAAATCAGAAAGACTTACCTGCTTAGATTCGTACTCCAACTCATCTCGCTCGCTGGATTGCACAGCAACGCAACTATCACGACAGAACTCTCCCGGGCTTTCAAGGAAGACGGCATGCTCGCTTACGTGCGCATGGTTCAAGCTCGGGAAAAGGAGCTGGGCGTGGATGTTCTTACACACCAGAAATGGAGTGGTGCGCCCTATCTTGACGGCATTCTTGGGGCAATCCAGAGCGGCAGTAGCAGCAGCAAGAGTATGGGCGAGGGCAACACAGAGAAGGGTAAGTGGAGAGTATCGGTGCTGATTATAGACTTTTAGCTAATGACCTCGCAGGTTTCTGAATTAGTTGAATGGCTTTGTAACTTAATGATAAATGAGACTCAACAACAAACTTCGGTGTGAATGATTCACCCAATCCCGTAATTTAACACATGAATCCCGATATAGCCTACATCTACCGACCTCCACGCACTGAAACAGTTGATACTGCCATAGCTTTCACATCATCTCTCGAAGGACACCTTCTCGTCTTGTGGTTATCAAAGCTTTTGTAAGATTATGACGAAACTTGATCGAGCCATCTCTGGCGAGAAACCAGATATCTCATCGGGTTGAGAGTGGAAGTAGCTATCGAGAGAGCCTTGAGAACGAGACTGGCGGGCTCGGAAACTTCCAATTGAGCAACGCTCCCTCTTCCCCTTTCTTCTTCTTTATATTCCACCCATCTCCCATAGCTTTCTCTTCATTGAACACTCCTGTTTTCTCATATTTCAACCAGTTGCAGGATTATGCGTTATCCGAGGATTTTCTCCTTACCTACCCCTCTTCCACTGCCCAAACCAGTGACCCAGTCGCCGATAAGTCATCCGATGGACTGAAGCATGCCTCTCGGCAATTAAGTGTCGTCGGAGCTGCCTATCCTACTTGTTTGTAGCGCGCACACCGCACTATAGCGCAATACATTGACAAGTGTTGGTATTTCTCGAGAGACTCGCATGGCCTTGGTTGCGACAAGCTCTATGTCCTCCACGCCCTTCTTGTCACCATCCAAGCTTCTCAGAACTATGTGTCTGACGCGATGCCTTCGCTCGTTTCATATTATGCATTCAAGGTCGTCTCCGTGGAACGGTGAACGGGTAGCAGAATGAATTCATTTTGCAAGAGGAAGTGAGTTGTGAGCCCAATTTGACTCATTTCAGGTCCTTTTCTGTAACTCATTGAAGCTAACTTCTCCGTTTTGTCCCGCAGTCAAGTCAAAATTATCTTGACATTGGGCACCGCTAAGTCGATGCTGTTTCTCTGGAAATCTCTAGATGTGAAATCGATTCTCACAAAATGCTAAGATCAAATCTTGAAGATCTGCGGAGTGGCAAGTGGGCTGGTGTGAAAACAATTTGGGATTCAGAGAGGGGTTGAGATAGCCGCAAAAGAACATAAATAAAGAGAGTTAAAGAAAGGTTGGAGGTAGTGTGGAAGACAGGAAAGAAGGCAGAAGGTGGAGTGTCGGTCACTTAGTCCTCCCTCGCGCTCTCGCAGAATCCACTTACAGGACCACCTCACTTACTACACTCGTCTCTCCGACTTCAGTGATCGTTCTGTTCTACTTCTCCAATAAACAATCAACACGAATCCTGAACCTTAACTTTACCTTTCTCTTCATTCTATACCACCCATCACAAGTCTTGGCTTACCAGAATCTGCTGTGGAACTGCTATCCCAAAAACTGAGCGCAAGGTATACTTTTCTTTTTAGTGACGGGCGATCCAACTCAAGGTAAGAAAGTTCCTTCCATGCCTGATACCCACGTGTATCACTTCTCTTGTTCTCTTTACTTTATCAGCTAACAGATTCGTCGAAAAGTGAGGCTCTCTATAGTTCCTCCTTTTTCTGTCTGGCCCGAGCATTGAGACCAGGAAGCCATCCCTCGGCCACCACGGGGCTGATCAACTGAGTGATACGCTGATTATTCCTCCTAAACTGAGTTTCAACATGGAAGAGCTGCCAAATGAGATTCTACTACTTATTGGGCAAGAGAAAATGCAAAGCTTCAATCATAATGATTACATGCCTCTGCTTCTCGTGCGTAAGCGCTGGCGTTCGTTGTTTCTTTCTCGTGCCTACCACGTGATAAGTTTGAATGAGAAGCAAATAGAGCCTCTCTTGACCACAGTCCAGCGTAACCCGTCTATTGCTATAACCAACGTCGCTCTGAATATCAGAGCGTCAAGTACCAACTTTGAGGTTACAAGGAATGATATCCCTAGCATCGGCAGCCGTGTTGCAGAGATCAGCCAGTCACCAGAAGAAACTACGGAATGGGAAGAGGAGTTGGTTATAGGTGGTTGCGATGCATGGATTGCTGTTCTTCTGACATATTTGCCAGATCTTTCTGGTTTTTACGTGGAGTCCGCATCGCTTGTTGGCAAATTCATTCGCAGTATCGTGTCACAGGCAGCAGAGGCAGCCTTCACATTTATATTGCAGGAGCTCTATGGCTTTAGTACTAAGACCGGTCCAGCTGACCTGTGGGTACCATCCCAGGCGAGCGATTACCTACCTTTCTTTGATCCCCCATCTATGAGACAGGTCACACTGTGGTGCGGTTTGCTGGACTCAGACAACGGTGATACAGTGCCTGACCTTGGGTTCGAACGGGGGACTTTGTCCATCACTGAAGTCGTGATAATGGGCAACGGAAGGTATGGCATGAGAGAACTAATAACAGCCTTCCAGAACCTCGAAGTTTTCGAATGGCATCATAACGACATAGAACTGCTTGTGGAGTCATTCAAGAGATTTCGTCCCAGCGCATTCTACAAATCCCTTTCAACGCAAAAGCATAGCCTGGTAGAGCTCGGGCTTCACGGCCAGTCATTTCCTGACTTTGAATCTGATTTTGATGAAGATGATGACGGAGAGGCAGAGTCTGAGCTTGATCATCCTGACAATTGGTTTGGCTCGTTAGCAGATTTTGTGAAGTTGCAAGAGCTACGCATGCGTGTTGTCAATATCCTAAACTTCCGCTCCGAGAGTTTCGAGCCAAACAAGGCTCTGAAGAATATCCTGCCTGGAAGCTTAGAGCGTCTCTTGAAGTGCCATGCGGAGCATACCGATCGACTCCATCAGGAGTTGATGGAACTGTTCGCATGCAAGGCGCAGAAATTTCTTAACCTCGGACTACTTATCATCGTGTGCAAATTTCTCAAAGAATTGGAACCGCCCACTGCTGCTCGATGCGAATGTGTCCCTGATGCGCTTCAAAAGTCATTCATCGAGCCTATCAAGGCAGCTGCAGAAGGTGTCGGTGTCGATTGTGGGGCTGCTTACAAGAAAGATCTCTGTCTGCCTAACGATTACGCTGTGATTTAAACAACTGGGAGGCAGAGATGCAGTCTGAAGCCATTGCCTAGTAAGCTACAGCCTGGTCTCCGTTGCATGCATGCCTCTTCTCTCCTATGTTTGACTGTATTGCGGCATGTTTTCAAATCCTGAGCAGCGTTTCTATGTGGTTCTCATTTCTGTCACGAGTAAGACGCATGTTCTTTTTCTTTACTTTGAGGAATTTGAGTTGAGCTAGTTCCAACTTCATCGTACGAACAATCTCTTAAATGCTACTTTATGTATCCAAAAGAGGGTGTGAACAAATGTGCAGGTGCAGTACAGCCTCCCCTTCCAAGGAAGCAGTCTGCGAGCCCACACAACAACAAGCACGTTTTTGTATCTAACAAAAACAAATTCTGTCTACACTCATCAGGATTTGACTCTCAGTATCATCCAATACACCCAAAGAGATCATCCTATTCTCGAAGACAACCCCCAGCCCAGAACCAAACAAAAGCAATTAGCAATTACACCCACCATCCCCGAACACACCCTCTTAAGCGCATCGCTCGGGACTCAGTACCCAGCAAAATCGTAACCAAAGATCAGAAATGGAAGTGTCAACATGGTACCTGATGTCCCATAACAAGATAAGTTACTACCATACTAACGTGAGTTACCACTTTCCCCCATCGGGTACGGAGCTGGGTATGATGAGGTTCGGTAACCAAACCAGGTACGAGACGAGGTAGGTATTCTGTAAGCATACCTCACTAGGGTAAATACCCGCCGAAATACCGAACCGCAACCCGCAATGCACCAACACCACTCTTACTTTACTTCCGCCCAGTAAGGGAAATATATTTCAGGGTCTAGATCTATGGTCCGCAGGTATAGACACCGGGGTTCAACAAGTGCCTCTCTCTTTGAATTTATTAATGCTATGAAGGGCTAACTAAACGATATGCCAGATGTCCAACAAGCTGCAGCAACAATCGTTTCTACCACCTAGTTGACTATCGTGAGACTTCCCTAAGATCTTCACCTGCACATACATAAGACACGCGCGCACACACGCACATATGACATATACACACGCGCAAGAAGAGAAACATTCCCTTCTGTGAATGAGATTATATGTCCGAGATTTCGATACGGGTACAGACCAACAAGAAGAAAAAATTATGACCCCGGACAGAATGACATTGGTCATGGCAATTTGGGTTCCTGGATGCGATGACAAACACGGCAAAAACAAGGAGATTGAAGATCTTACACAAGTAGGAAATGAGATAGCACCGGTAGAGAAGCGGAGGCCGAGCAGCTGAGGCTGAAAAACATAAGAAGAAAGCTCATGATGAAACATTTCAGCTGCAATGTGCTGCATTTGCCACTATGGCGGAACAAACACATCAATAAGCAGATTCGTGACTGTTATGGCTGATGATGAGATATTGTCACTTGTATCCCCACAAGATAGGAAAGAACAGGGTGTTCAGGCGGATTACAACGGTCAAAACATTCATAGATACCACACAACGCACCCGTTCGGCTGGAGGCAGATGAAAGATATAGACTGAGAAAAAGGAGTAGGGATTGAAGCAATTCCCCAGGAGCAGAGAGAAGATGGACCGCAATTTCCCCCCATGAAATCAAATTTGCTACTCGCTTAATAACGGACAAAACAGCTGCAATTTTATGGCAAATTAGTTGACGCGGAAGGCGTCGAAAATAACTGTTCAAGAGCATTAGTGATGGTAGGGCATAGTAGGAGAAGAAGGTCCGACTAACCTTCTTGGTTCCGGCGACAGCCACTGCCAATCCACATCAGGGTGTTCAAAAATGCGTAACGTTCATCTCCGGTCTCCATAGATAGGTTGATGCGATATTTGTACGTGTTCGGGTTGACACCATCGGCCACGGTCGGGTCGTTGACCTTGTCCAAGACGTCCTTAGAACCAGTCAACCATCCATTGGTCTTCACAATAATGTACGCGGGAGGATCGTCGGCGGTCTGAAGCATATAGCTCGCTCGAAGGCTGGTGGATGACTCCTTAGTCACGATCTGAGAATCCTGTCCCCCAGGCTAATATCAGGTTAGCATGATGCGAATGCCCTCTTCTGGCGCACGAAAGGTGTTTACCAAAATAATGCCTTTGCCCCATCGACCTGCCCATTGCCCTCCCACAAATGTCACCCAGTCACGCTGACCCCAGATACTCTCGCCCACAGCGACCTTGGGGTTCATCTTGATGCTCATACGAAAGTCCAACTCGAGAGTAGGCGCGGGGATCTGCAGCGAGCGGGCCACGTCGCCCTCGGGGAAGGTGTGGAGAAGGTTGTTGGCGGGGATCGAGTCCTTCATGACACTGAGATAGGTGGGGCATTCCAGCAGATGTTGGCGTTGTCGACTCGTGTTCTTCGCGCGGACTTGCTGGCAGTATATGCATTGGACGGACAGACACTATAAGAAAGAGAAGAAGTTCGCGTCAGAACTTCCGTGCAGGCCGCGCGCGTGTTTTCGCTCGCCCATGAAACCCGGTGTGGGTCTTACCTTGTCTTCTTCCTTCGCACGGAACTCTACGAAAGCAGCATGCACGTCATCGAGGGGCGGGGCGGGGAGGTTGGAGGACGAGTTTTTCGGCTTGGACTTGGGTGTCGCACGAGGGGCCTGCTGCGCGGCAGCGGCCGTGGAGGTGGCCCCGGCAGGGCCTGACGTCGGCAAGGAAGCGCGTCCCTGCATATTCTGCAGCGGCGTCTGCATCGGAGTGGCATGCGGATTGACACCGTTGGACATCATGGGTCCATTCGGGGTCGCGAGGGCACCTGGCCCTGGCCCAGCGCCGGGAGCTGTGGCAGAGGCGCCATTGGGAGTGGGAGGATATCCGTTGGCAGCACCGATGCCGTTAGTAGTGGATTGAGCGGACTGTGACTGAGCTTGGGGGTTGGTATGACGGAGGCCGGGACATTCGAGCAGGTGCTGCTTCTGACGCGAGGTGTTCTTTGCGCGGATTTGCTGGCAATAGATACACTGGACGGAAAGGCACTGCGAAGAGCAAACAAACAGAATCGTTATGTCAGTAACGATGACGGGTGCTGACGGTGGGGGGGGGGGGTAGTTTCTGTTGGTAGGCGGGCGTTTGGAAATATTACGGGAAATACGAAAGTCACGCACCTTATCGTCTTCCTTGGCGCGGAACTCGACGAACGCCGCGTGAACTTCCTGGTCGACTGTCCGACCCATGTTCACGACAAATGGGGTGAATAAATCGATATTGGGGGGGTGAAAGGGAAAGAAACCACGCCTGATTTACAAGACGATCTCACAGGATCTCAAGAGGATGATTTAAAGGGAAGGGGGAGGGTGGGAGAGGGAGCGAAACGAGGGAGCAGGACGAGGACAAGGCAGCCAAAACTCGGGGGGAGAGCGAGAGTGAAAAGGAAGAATCAATGAATGTTTGACGGGACGGGAAGAAAGTGGAGGGAGGGAAGGGAAGAGAGTGGGAAAGAGAAAGAAAAGAGAGAGAGAGAGAGAAGAGAGCAGGGGGAGAGGGACAAGACAAGACAAAACCAGAACGAGAACGAGGTAACGAGAACAAAACGAGACAAACTGACGGCAAGTGGCGGTTAATTTACGCGAACTCGTTAAAAACGGAACGAGACGGACGAGACGGACGAGACCTTACACATCGCCCGCGTAATTTGGATCCTGGCATTCGGGCTGGGCTGGGCTGACTAACCAGTAACTTAACCAAGCCACTCACCCGATCGAGTCTCCTCTTCGTAGGGTGGGAAAAATGCCAGAGCATGGAAAAATATTCTTGCTTCTTTATCCTGTACTGTACCATTCATCTATCGTAACTACCAGATTCATCTAACCGGACGAAATAGAGAATGAAATGCATCAGCATCCAGACACAAAGACAATCACCACCTCTTCGACCCCCTCAAACACGATCGACTCATGAGTCCTCTTCGCAAAGTCAAAACCAAGGCTATCAGGCGGCAGGCTGACCGAGTCCACTTCCTTCTTCCTAAAAATAAGCCGGTGTGCTGCCAGCAACCTCCTGGGGTGACAGGTTTAGATATGCAGTTTCTTCAACCGCATTTTGACCTTCTTCGACCACGGTATATCCCAAGGAGTAGTAAATTCTGACCTTACAGACCTCTGCCAAAAATTGTGTACTGGTAACTTACTGAACAGTACTGGCAGTACTGGCAAACTAACGAATACCACCTCCGGCTGTATCGAAGTAAGAGAGTAACATGACCAGACGGGTCCGAGCATATCATACCACCTGTTCCCAGTTTTACCACCGCGTCGGCCGTGTTTGGAATCCAAAGAACCAACTACTAACTTAAGTGATAAAACAGAGATTGAGATCGCATCACGCATCAAGATCTGCGTATGCACCTCTCTTCTTGCGAAGGCCATCTATCCTTGTCGACGAAGGCTGCGGCTTGCAGAATCAGATGTTGTGTCAGGACACACTGGGGGGTTACACAGCCACCTCAACCACGCGTGCTGCCTTTCCGTGTCTTACTATGCTCTGAAATGCTGGACATTGAATTGATTTCCTCGTGTAGAGGGATGACACCGTAGGAAGAGGTGTAATGTTTCCATTGTTCACCAAGTAGTATAGAAGTCGTCAGTTGTCAGAAATATTGGTGATAACGGGTATCAAGCCTTATAATAGATGGTGAAGACCAGCCTCATAAGGTAGTTATGGAGTAAGCTGTAAGTATGCCAAGCGAAGGAACTGCTCCCCAGACCGCTGTCACATTCCCTCAATCCCCCCCCCTCTGTCCCTGTTACATGCGGGCCTACTTGTTCATGTGCATTGGCTTTCTTTTTGTTTTTTTTAGTTTATACTTCCTGCCTAACGCTGCCCTCGTCGGCGTTGACTGTTACGATTCGCTACCAAACCATCCATACATTCTTACCATTCATCAAATAAAGACCGTCGACCCTTCTCTGACGCTATCCTTGAGTCATCACCAGCAGCTAATGATGAAAAGTCTTGGGAATTTCGAGCTTGCAATGACATGGCAACAAGGATTTCATTGAGAAATCTTCAGTGATCGCAATAATTAATCAGAAGAAATAGAAAAAGTGGTAAAGAAGAGAAATATCGAAGTGAGTTGCAAATGGAAGTTTCGGGTGAGACGAAGAACCGCTCGCGAACCACCATCTGTATGAGCATTAAATACCGTATTGTAAATCCATCCGACACCATAGAAGTTGGAAAGAATACCACGAACTATCAGTATAGAAAAGAAAAACGAGGGCAGTCTGATGGGAAGAGACAGGAATGTGAGAGACCATGTTGAACATAAAAATACAGAGTTTTTAGTATGTACCGACTGCTGTCCGAATCAGCTGAGACGGCTGATGTGCTCACATACAAAGCGCACTCTCAGATCTCTGGCAAACTGAGATAAATCTCGCCATACAGGTAGAGTTCGCCATACTTGTCACCACCTAGATACTGTGCCTCATCTTGATGGACCGTGAGCAGGCCTTTGGTAGCCAGGGCGAGGATGTGCATTAGACCTTGGGTAGCCACAATGCGAGATGTCTTGGCGGGGGGAAGAAGGGAAGAAAAGTGCATTGTTTGCTTGATACCACTAAAATGACTTGAGGATGGGCGCATCAAGTCCTGGCCATCTCTCTCATCTGTACGAGCCAATGCTGCAATCTTAGCGATGAGGAAGTCGAGGAAGTTCAGACTTTCCTGGTCGAGAGTGGATCTCTGCGAGTCATCCCCGTGGGTTGGGAGGCTGGCAGAAGCATGCCCAGGTTCGGCCGCGATAGCTTCGACTGCGTTGTTACGGGCGACTCCACCGTGGTCTGCTTCCGGTTCTGTGTGCAGGTATTGCGAGATGTCAAAGTCCTCAAACATGTTTACATCCTCCAGCTCGTGACCAGGGAGCTGCAGGTTGTCAAGTGCTTCGATATCGAATGGAAAGCCACGTCCAGCAAGAGGGCTCGAGCTTGTAATGCGGCTGCGTGGCCTTAAAAGACCTGTGTCAGAGAAGCCGTGTGATGAAAAGTCACTAACACTTCCAATACCGGGGAGGATGTTGCGAGCAATGGATCCCTGTCGAGAGCTATGTATAGAGGCTGTAATATTCCAGGGCATCTGAAAGGAGCCTTCATCATGGAGTACTGACGAGGCATGGCGACCCATCTCAACATCCTGCACAAAATAGCTTAGTAGCCAATCTTCTATGCAAGGCAGGTAAACATGAGAGAACCAACCTGGTTCCAAAGATCATCATTGTTGGGAAACTCCGTTTGATCAGCTGGCTGGCCATTATTCCTAGCTCGTACGCGTCTTCCGGTATGTTCTTGTTCCTCATCTTCTATGGAGTCGTGAACACGCTTAGGACTCAGACTGGCAGCAGTCGCTGTAAGAGTGTTGTAAAGTTGCTCTCCTGAGAAGAGATGCAATGGATGCTTCGCATGAGACTTGCCTACTCCCTTCCCAACAGAGCCAATTCCCTGACCATATACCCAGAAGGCTGCGTTCTTCTTCGATAGTGTAGGAAGTTTGTTCTTCGACTTTTGCTTCGAGGCTATCGCCATAAGTTCCACAAAGTTCTGGTTCAGGTGAGCTAGTTCACTGTTTCTTAGCCCGATCTGGTCATCCGCTTGTATAACCTTCGGGGCTCTTTGCTTCTGAGCCATTGACACTGCATGTGCTTCTGGGGCAGCCTCGTCATCTAGAACCATGTCGGGAAAAGGTGTTGATCTGGCCGGCAAATGACCAGCACCTCGGGTAATCTGCTCGGGTTTCTCGCCTAATCCGAGACCGTCCTCGATCATGTTGATCTTGAATAAACTCCGAGTTAGTACTGTGTCACATATAGTCATCACGAAAGGTATACCTGATCATCTATGATGATATCTTCTTCAGCACAGACCCCAAAATCACTCGCGATCCCCCTTTCGTGGTGGCTGTGAGCAACACTGTGTAATATACTCCCAACTTGGGGAGTTGCTCCCAGCTCAACAATGTTTCCGTCCTCGTCGAACTCGAAATCAGCTTGAAGAATCACACCCATCTCTTCGTCGAGCGGAAAAGGTCTGATCCTTTCCGAAGCAATGCACCTCGGACCATCCCCAACAGTATCGGTATCCGAGGCGAAGCCCCCCAAGCCTCCTGCGTAATTGTCATCGGATGGCAGGCTCAATTGCAGACTTGTGTTTTGCGAGACGACCGACTGACTCAAATTGGGTGTCTTTGGCCAATTGAAAAAGGTCGATGCGCTCTGGTCGACCTCAGTCAATGCATTGAAGCTCGAGAGGTCAAGGATAAGCCCAGGGAGGCTATCAGGCAGGAACGAGGGATCGTAAGGCAAGATGAGCTGCTCGGGCCTATAAAAGAGGGACATTAGTATCATACCAGCGGTGGTCAGAGAATTCAAAGACGCCCCTCTGCTACCCCCATTAACGGAAACGAGACGTACCTAGCCTTCCCAGCAGAGGCGTCCAGACCACCACCCGGTAGAGTCTTCAGCATTGTTTTCATTTTGTCATGCATGGCTTGGACATCTGTGAGCGTATACCCGCATTGATGGCTGTAAACCCTTGAAACCCCGTATCTGGTAGTTGGGTGTCTTGTAAGCAAATGAAACAGCCCATACCACGATCTGGACAGTGAGCATCTTACAGAAGATTTCCCTGAAGCCTCAGTGCCATTGGTGCCCCCGGCTCCATGATGGCGCCGCACGCCTTGGGGACATCCACATCCAGTATAGTCTTTCTATTTAGACGTCTGGTGACAGACTTCGAGCCCAGGGTTGCGACTAGCCTGAAGACGAAGGTCATATTAGCCACTCTATACGTTTTTCAAGCGTAGAGTCGACGCGTGGAATTGAAGCGAACCATATTGTCGCCACGCCGTACTCGGGAGAAGTAAGTACTAGAAGAATGAAAATGCTTTAGCTAGTACGTGAACCTCCGCGAGTTAGAAGGTTGACTTACTTTCATGACTGTAGAACATTTTTGAACGAAGAGCTGTATGCTACCGGCCCCAAGCCGCCTGCTGTGCGGTTGGGGTCGAGCACGTGAAGTCAAAGAATGATTGGAGACTCCAATACTGCTGGTATTAAGATCAGAGAGCAGATGACGTCCGGCAAGGTCTTGTGGTGTGAACCCTGACAATTCTGGAAAGTGAGCTGTCCTGAAAGGTGAAGTTATTTGGGCTCGGGGATGAGGTAGAGGTGTGGGAAGTACTTGTCCTTGGGAAAGGTAACAGTCAAGCAAATACTAGATATATGGACGCGAAGCTCGTACACGAAAGTAACGCGTGCCTGAATGAGCAAGACACGCTCTCAAGAGTGGTAGATTAATCGAAGAGACTTTCAGTATCGGCGTTGAAAAGGATTCAGATGACGAGTCTGGGCGCGTGAGGTCACTCCGACTTTCCGCAACGAACGACGTTTTCAAATCTGCAGGGACATGAACCGCAAGAGATGTGAGTATCTGAGCTTAAGAGTATGTCTTATTGATGAAATGATTCGCCGCTGTCTATCGGGGATTGTATTAGGGAAGAGGCATCCGAACCACCGTAAGGAAAGACGCCCGGCTAGCAAGTCGACAAGGAAGTGAGAACACCTGAGACCACCCGCATAAGATGAGAATAACTAAATCAGCTTTTGGCGCTCCTCTGGCCAGCTACACTGCATTAGCACCAACCAGACGAAATACAATACAACAGCAATCGCTGTCCAGTGCTTTTAAGAGAAAAGGAGACAGGTTGAAATAATTGCCAGGATCGATCTATTCATAACCAGAAGACAGTAGATGAAAAACAGAGACCAGGAGAAAACCATGGAATATGAAGAAAGAGATAGAGTGTTTACTGATATCTCCGACCCATGGCAACCCGGGAAGATGCACGTGGGGTATGGGACATGCAAAAAAGAGCAAAACTCGAAACATGAGGCTATACTTCCTCGGGATTAAGAAGAACTGTTTTCCTGCATTTGAAGGATTATATACCTACCCTTCGACTAGATGGATGTTACATGGTGCTTTTAAATAACAAGTGCAAACAACCTAATCAAGGGGGATGCCCTGGTATTCGCCGTAGCCAAGGGCAAGGTTCATGTTCTCTGTACACGGAGTGTTAGCATCGTTCTTTGAATCAGGAGAGCCATTAATTAGTTCAGGGCTACTTACGCAGACATTGAGTGGCAGCGCCCTTGAGCAGGTTATCAATGGTAGCACACACAACAACACGCTTGCCGCTGGAGTGAACGGCAAAGCCGCCAACCTCAACACCGTGGCGTCCGGCAATGTTCTTCACCAGAGGGGGCTCGCCAACGATCTTGACGAGCTTCTCACCAGCGTAGCGCTCCTGGTAGATGTTGCGGATATCACGAGAAGTCAACTCCTCCTTGAGGGGAATGCTGATGGTTTGCTGGACCAAAGTTAGCCAATGAAGAAGGGACAGAAGTAGGAGCCAAACGTACGTGGATACCCTGGAACCAGACCGCAACGTGGGGGATGAAAGCGATGCTGGCGCCAAGTTGTGAGCTGATCTCCTTCTCGTGGATGTGATCAGTCAAGCTGTAGGGAATTATGTTGTTCGTAAGGTTCTCGACGTCATTCTTAGGGCTGGGTTTGGTGCCAGCACCAGAGTAGCCGGAAACGCCGAAGACTGTGGGTTGTCCACCGAGGTATGGGACAAGAGGAGCGATTCCAACCTGAGCAGCAGTCGCATAGCATCCAGGGTTGGCGATACGGGTAGCCTGGGCAATCTTGGAACGGCTGACCAGCTCAGGAAGACCGTAGGTCCACTTCTCATCAAAGCGGTAGTCGGCACTGAGATCGATGATCACGTTGCCGGTCTCGGAACCCTGATCAACAGCATCGACGAAGGGCTTGCAGACACCGTTAGGGAGAGCCATGACCCAGCAGTCAACATCACCGTTGGCAGACATGCGCTTGACATCATCGGGGCTGAGGTTCTCGTAGATAATCTCACGCTTGTCATAACCCTGCAACTTCTTGCCAGCCAGCTCACGAGAAGAAACATGACGCAGGTCCAAGTGAGGGTGAGCGTTAATCAGGTTGATCAAAGCCTGGCCAGTGTAACCGCGGGCTCCAATCAGAGCAACCTTGGAAGGGCGGGTGTTGGACATGTTCTTCTCTCCAAGAGGGGGGTTGGGGTTGGTAGTAGCGTAAGTCCTGAAAGCCTGCACAGGAACGGTAGGGCGAGTCGAACGAGCAGCACGGAGAGCGTTGCTAGTCGAGGAGAAAGCACGTCTTTGCTCAGTAGAAGCACCGCTAGCACCGAAACCCTTACCGATGTGGGTGGCGGCCTGGGCAGCACGATGCAACCGCGATTCGAGGTTGATGTCTCCGAACATCTGGCGGCCGTGCTCGTTGAATTCCTGAACGAGCTGCTTGACCTCCTCACCGCTCTCAACCCCGTACCAGAAGAGGACTTCTCCCTCACGGCTAAGACTGCCATCAGCCTTGTCGAAGAACCAAGTGAGGTTCTCATCGTCCTCCTTCACAGTCCAGACAAGCTTAGGGAACTCCTTCTTGATGGCGGCGAAGACGTTGTCAGCGACGTTGGTGAGCCATCCGGACTTGGTGATGGTGAAAGTAGCCAAGTGTGCCAGCGAAGAGGTGGCGTCTTTCTGAGGGGGCAACACAACAGCGAGCGCATTCATGGGCTCATCGTAATAAGCCTTGAAGTCGCGCTCCTTCAAGCCCTCAACATAGCGATCGACAGTAGCGCGGGCGTCCAAGCCCTCACGATCGCGAACAAGGACATCCTTGAGCTTGTCCAGATCCTCAAATTCGGACAGGGAGGTCTTGGTGTGGACCTTGTTGCCTCTGCGAATCAAGGTACCGGCTCCAGAGTCGGTGAAGAGTTCCTTCTGCAGGTCGGCGGGATGGATGATAGCAACGCTAGAAGTGCGAGGAAGGTCGCTGAGGAGATCCTTCATCTCCTTGATCTTCAGACGAGTGCCGTGACGCACCCACCACTGAGTCATCAAGTGATCATACTCCTCGTCGAGGTTGATCACGGAGATCTTCTCGCCAGTGTCACCGTTAAACAGGCCACCCTTCTCCGCCAAGTAGACGATCTTGAGGGGTTGAAGGGCACGCGCGAGCTCACCAGCCGCGACATCAGCATTGACATTCAAAACCTGACCATCGGGGGTCTCGGCCATGGAGGTGAGGATGGGAAGGCAGCCAGCCTCAATGGCAGACTCAATGGGCTTCTTGTTAACACCATTGATCTTTCCGACCAAGTTGTATTTCTCCTTGTCCAGGTAGTCGGCGGTGAAGACGCCGGCATTGAGCGGACGGGCCCGAACACCCATGCGCTCCAACTCCTCAATCAGCTTGAGGTTCTCCTCGAGAAACAACTTTCTGGCCAGAGCCAGGGTCTTTCCGTCCGTCACGCGGATTCCATCTTCGAATTGAGGCTCCACTCCAGCATCCTCGAGCATGCGATTGAGCTGAGGACCAGCGCCATGGACAACGATGGGGTAGAGGCCAACGTGGTTCAGGAAAGCGAGGGCGGAGGAGAGAGTCTGAAGGTGCTCGGTGATGATGGCACCGCCAACCTTAATGACGGCAAATTGCTGTTGGGAGACGGAAGTGAAGTGGGAGAGGTACTGCTGAACCTCCCGCTTGGAGCCGATGTTGCTCAGCAACTGAACGACCGTGGAGCGGGTGGATGAAAGCTGAGGATCGGTAGCACGAGAGTATTGACGCCCTTGCAACAATGGAACGGCAGAAGCTTTGAGTGAGTGACGGGCAGAGGGGGAGCCGATTCTGGCGCGAGAAACGGCGAGCGGTGCGGAGAGCGCGCGGAGGGGCTTGCTGGGGGAAGCTCTCCGCACGGCAGTGCGAAGGGAGAACATCTTGCCAGCCAACATGCGGCAGCTTTTGCGCCTACTCGAACAGAAAGGTTGAGGGGAGGGGGGAGAAGCCCGAAAGTATGAATGAAGCTGTTGAAAAATGGAAGAAGATTGTTAGAGGGAGGAGGAAGAAGGGAGAGGGGGGAGGAGGAGGAGAAGGAGGAGAAAAGTGACAAGGAGGAATGAGTTAAAAGGTTGGTTGTGTGGAGGGAGCCAATTCGGGTGCAGCCAGGGAATTTGCCGCAGGCTCCAAAGAGTTTTGATGGTCGAGATGGTAAAAGTGATGATCGGCTACTTGTCGGAGCGGGCGTCTTCCATTTTCTGCAATCGGCCGGAAACCTACTCTTGACTCACGCAGGTTGGTAAGTAGTAAGTTAGTCAGTAACTAGAAGTTGGTTTAGTTGAGTTAGTGCCCACTCCGGGAGAGATCGTTCCCTCCCTGCAAGTACTTAAGATAAAAGAGTTACATCTACATCAACTCGCGACCAGACCCCCTTCCTACGTTCCCCCTCTTTATACTTGTCTTTCCCTACAACCATTGCTGGAAAGTCCTAATCTTTGGGTAAGCTCGGAATTGAGGGAAATTCGAACGAGCCAGTGGAATAAATTGCGCAAGGAAGCGGCGCCGCACAACTGCCCGAACAACTTGCCCTTGGCCCTGCCTGCGTGCGTGCGCGCTGCCACTGCGACTGCGACTTTCGGAGCTCCTCTTTCCCAGCATGACTCACCACATCATTCATATTAGGTGAACTGATTGATCCAGGATCAAACTACGGATACGGCAGGGCCCCATTCTGGTTCCCATGAAATTCTCAGAGACAAGTTCCAGCAGTTCCCAGTAGTTCCCAGCAGTTCCCAGCAATCACAGGTTCTCAGCACTACACACCTAGAAACCCACCCCCAACATCCTAGGCTTGCTGGCAATGCTTGCCCTCCCGGTATCCATCCCCACACGTAATGAAAATTGCAAAATGGAGTCTTGAAACGTCCCGGATCAATTTCCATCATACAATAATAATTTCTGAGAATCGTTATCTGATCTTACTAGCCACCCACTACCCTCTCCCTAGCGAATCATTGCCATCAATGCTCTCTGGAGGCTGGAGCCACTGCCCGCAGTGCCCCAGCGCACTTCCCTTTTCAAGTGCCATCTCCATGAGTGTCTCTCAGACTCTGGTTCTCTTTCGTTATCTGATCCTCCCTTAACCGAACACTCCTCCTAGCCTGTTCACTGGCCACCTGTCCTTCATTATGGATACTTTTCTCATTGTATGGTCCACAGCATTCCGTCCCCGCCGAAGCTCTTTCTCCGTTGCTTCGGAATCACGTGTGGGTGGTGCGATTTGGAACTTTAAGGCTAAACAGGCTGGATCTGCCATTGCATCTTTTGTTGTTTTCTTCTTGGATCGAAGTTTCATGAGGAATTTATTGTTGACATTCAGAGGCTAAAGAACGAAGGACACGCAGCAACACAACATCAGGCATACCCGTAAGGGTAGCATAGGAAACGAAGTGAGAAAGACAAAGCGCACTGATATACTAGGACATGAGCGAGCACCAGAGTATCATTTACATCTTCACAGTCGATGGATTCATGTGGCATAGCCTCAGGACCCCAGAGCAGCCCATGGCGTCAATGGTGCGGCGAGGCAAGAAGACTTCATTCGTGAGAACAGGGATAGTTCGACGCCCGAGAAAAAGCAAGAGGTATTAGTAGCTGGAAACAAAAGCTTCACGGGCACAACACAGATAAACCAGGACCAAGTGAAAAAGAAGAAAAACGTCATCCATTCCCAAGACAATCATGACTGTCGCTGCGTTCGTAACTTATTTTCTGGTGGTGATCACTGTGGTTGAAATTAAGGGTTAGCGCATCCGGAAACCAATTGCCGAGTGGACAGCGGATCAAGGTTATAGATGTAGATCTTACCAGTAGGGACGATAATCACTACAAGCAAAATGATGACACAGATGATCAAGCATACGCGCATCTTCATGTCCTTCCACCACATCTGTTTCCTCACCCGATTGGCGCCACGGCGGAAGCCCTGGGCTGATACTGCCAGATTATCGGTCTTATCCTGAAGCGAGTCAAGGCGCTCGCCACGCTCCGAGACCTTGAATATGTTTGAGCGCATCGTGTCGACGGTCTCTTGGATTTTCTGTTTGAGGAAACACGCTCGTCAGTCAGACAGCTCATTCGATAACGTGCAGTAGTCCGTCAGAGCAGACGATATGCCCAAGTAAAGGCAGCAACCACATTTTCTTGATGCTAAGCACTATCCAAGCGCTCCCCAAGTACGCTCTGGAAGCACATCGCATGGAAAAGGGGCCCATCGTTAACTCACCTTGTCGATCTCCCTCGTCCGAGGGTCGCCATTTTGCGCAGCGGTAGCGCTGGGTCCGTTGGATCCAGACGGAATGTAAGGATCGTAAGGCTGCTCAGACATGACTGCGATGCGCGATGTACTCGGTTTGTGTGTAGGAGACGAGATGTCGGGTCTGGTAAATCACCAAATTGCGGTGTTGAGGTTGATGAGCTCTTTTGTTTGTTCCTTCCGCAGGGGGTGAAGTGGGAGTCGTGGCAACAAGTCTAGCAGGTCGGCGTGCAGTCGTCTGGGGAGAATGAGGAATCGAATGTACTGCTTAGTCGTGGAAAGTGATTAGATTGTGAAATGATTGATGTAGTGGAGTAAGGTAGATGTGTTGCTGGAGGGAAGCTGACAAGGTGTGATGAATCGCCGCCCGCCGTCTGGAGATTACAGGCGTTTCGGGTCGGTCGGGGGGGCGGGCGCAACACGTGACCAAGCATTGGCTGGGAAAGACAGCCCGCCTCGCAGGCAGCTATTTTTATGCTAGAATGGATTCGAACCCAGCACCCATGGAACAAAGAAGTCGCAAGAAGGGTGTGTTATTACAGTAACATGGTGTTTTCTCAAAAGGTTTGCGACTCTGCGAGAGGCCACATGCATATGCGACCTGCTAGCCGACCACCTATCCAAACAATAATCAAACACAGTTGCTGTGACAGATCTACTTTACATACATGACATGCCACCCACTGGCTGTCTCTACGAAATTGGACCATTGATACTTTCATTCATTCCCAAATTCGAACACAGCGACGACATCTTCCCGCCAAAGTGGCCCATTGGGCATCAGAAGTACGCCAATTGTCATGCCAAGTCATGTGTTGCTAAAGGAACGGGAGGAGGCTGGAAGCACCGTACCTTCAGCCTAGTGGCTATGCAGTGTTTCGCCCGCCGTCGGCTTCACGTGGCGATCCCTCGCGCTTGAATCCGAATCTGGAATAGACCGTGGACCCTACCAATCACTTATGTCAATCCTCAATAACGGTTGTTGAGATCTCCCATCATCGTCATCGTTTTGACACATCTATGGTCAGGTATTCTTCGCAAGAATGCAAATCTTGGTAGACATGCTGGGGATATGGCACGAGTTATGAAATACGTCACTTCCAGCACAACATATCCTGCTGCATCGCCAGGTGTTCATATACCCCGGTTGAAAAGCATACGTACTTGTCCTGCAGATAGATATGTACTGTACTGGACATGCATCATTTGGGGTATACATGATAGTTTTGGGGTACTGCGTTTCAAGCCCCAAGATATACCATGCCATGGAAAGAGAGAGCGGATTCGTGTTTGATATTCCGAAGAGTAGCTAAGCTGACTCGGAAGCTTCTCGTAGACACTTATAACATTGATCAAGTCACTGTATGGCCATATAAATGTCCCAAATTATAAGGAACCCTGAACTACGCGACTGATACCAATTTCGTGAATCGGAGCTATAGTAGCAATCCCGCACCATCAATATAGCGAAGCACAATAAATTTGAGAACCCTCTACGATTGATAATGGTCTGCCGTAGTCTTCCTTAGCCCAATCCATGATCTCAACTTTAGCATCAGTAAAAGAATACAGATAGAGTGGATTTCCAGTCAGTCGTTCACACATTAATGAAATGAAATATAATACAATATCGCCCATGTAACTCCGCACACGCCTGGGTCCACGACGATTCGAGAGACTGCTTTTGAGTTTCCCCAACTTTCTTATATGGGGTATAAGTACATGGCGTTGTTGATAAGAGGAGAAGAACGCCCTTCTCGTTTCACCAGAAACGATCGAGAGCCGGAGGCTTCATGATAGATCTTGCTTCCGTACTGATACCTTCTTTGCTCTTATTTCCCACCAAGCAACTCCTTCCGCATCTCTTCTCTTTGCGCCTTGGCGTCTTCCTTCGCCTGCGTATTTTGTGTTTCCGCCTCTAAGCGTCTCTGTTCCTGTTGTTCTTGCGCGGCAATCCAAACTACACATCAAGAGGTGTCAGCACGCCGCACAACGATGATTTCTCATGCAGCATCGGCATAGAGAAAGATCTCAACATACTATGCTTGTCAGACTTGGACCACTGCTTCAACTTGGTAACGTATTCATCGAAATCCCGTGCTCGTCGGTCGCCCTCTTCCAGACTCCGTTTCTGAAGGTCGGGGTTGTAGCGCTTGAACAATTCTTCGTCCGTGGGTCGGATGTATTGCACGAAGGCCGGGCCTCCCACGCAGCAAACGACGCCGCTATTGACCGTCAGAAGCTAATTCAGACATAATTGAGGTGGTGCGCTTGGGAACCCAGCTTACACTCCCAGCATCTTCAGCCAAGTTCCTGCACGAGACATGATGGCGAAGCGTTCGGAGGATGACTATCCGTCTTGAGCGATGATGTCAAGACTGCTAAGCTTTCGGGGTGAAGAGGTGCAGAGATGCCGAGTTCGCGAGACACTCCTCGGGCTGACTATGATTGTTTGCGATTTTCGATATGCTTCTTCTCGATTGAGCATCAGTCCATCGTCATCCGCGCGCGCGGGTGTTGGTAGACAGCGAGCGTGTGGCACAGTTTTGAGGCTAGTGCTCGTGGCTCAGCATGTGGCTGTGTCGTTATCCGCCAATCCCGACATTGGATTACACACCCATCGACAACAGGTTTTGTTCACTGTGATTTGCTACCAAAGCAACTAAGCCCATGGAGAGGAGCCTTGTTGCTCCACTTGGTATGTGGTTGACTGCCTTATGCCTTTATGCCTCATACTCTGCGGCACACATTCTGCAGTATGGTACAGTCTGAGGTTCTGGTATTCAGCTCCAATCAGGTTATGTCCTGGCAGGAATTTATCCCGCATCCGCATCCTTGACACTCCAATGTCTTAGACATCTCTTTTCCATGTAACTATATTTAAAGCATCAGGCCCTGGGGCATATCATCATATGAGTTTTTGATGCATGATTACGCTCATGAATTTTCAATTCCCAGTGCAAGCTTATCCTTACTTGCCCCGAGCTCCAAGATCAGAACCATAAAACTATACTATGTGTGATTTCAGCAGGGATAAATGCCGATACTAATGAAGATCATCTCCAGATCATCACTACCTTTGCTAAGCTACACAACTGTGCTGGATGATCACTGTAGTACAAGACAGACCCAAGGGTTGAAGAAAACTGGTGCCTGTGCCTTATGGCACTGATGGGGATTGTTTCTATCGGGCGTCAAAATTTGTGAATGAAACCGGTGCCACAGTATAGCAAACGGAAAGACCAATTAAAGAAGCGCGAGCCCGACTACACTCCAGACGGAGACTTGTGCCGGGGCTTTGGATAGAATACGGTAAACCAATTGTTCTGCTGGGGACAGGCGCAATGTGGAGCAAAAGCACTTCTCACCGCCCTGTCTTTGGTTCTTTGCTGCCGCCTGAGGCTCGGCATGATCTGCTTGATGTTGCAAGCATCGACCCCTGACGATCGATGGTGCTTTGTGCTCTTCGATCAGGGATCATATCAGGGATCACTGATAGACATGCGTTGAATGTTGTGGGCTTAGGATTGAGTGTGCCCTTAAGGAGTAGTGCTCGGGGTCACTCGAGGCCGTTGTCGGGAATATGTGTACCGTGACTTGATTATTTTTTCCCTTCTTCGGACCGACTAAAACGTCACAATTGTACGGAGTAGTTTGGTCCCTTGGTTAGCGCCATGCCAAGAGGTCATTGCACCCCAATCTTGCGGATTCGGTGACCATCAAAAAGAAGACCCATCTTCATCAACAACCGACTTTCCGACGCTGCCGAGACAACGCCCACCCTTAAGCGCGCGAAGGGCCCGAATGACATGAGAGAAAGGAGCAGTCATTGTCGGCCACAAGGGACAGGCTCAGTTAGTGGGACATGAGCGCGAGTATTGGCGGAACGAACGTGGGTCTTTCCAGCCAAAGGAGGGAGAACTGTTCCTCAGCGTCAGCGTCAGGTGCCGGTCAGCGTGAAACAAATCAGCTATGCGAGAGGTGTGGACTGCTATGTAAATTAAAGGAGACGAGGGATAATAGGTCCAAAGGGGGAAAAAAGATTAAAAAGGATGATGGATCATAAAAATCTTGAAAAGTCCGTTTCTATTTCCTTTCTCATTCTTTTTCTTTTCTCTTTGAACGCTATCTTTGTTGCTAATCACCCCAGATAGAGATAGTGTAGTTGTCTAAATTACCGCCGCGGGCCATAGTCTTCCCCTCTTTTTTTGGGCTGTCTTTTTTCCCTCCACTCAACTGCTTCACCTGCGCGACACGCAACCGCGCCTTCTACTCCTCCTCTTTCCTCCTTTTCCTTTTTGTCCATGTGCTGCCTGCTGCTGGCTCACTCCTGGGGCTCACACACGTTCTTTACAGCTGACTGAGCATTTCCTTTCATTGATTGTGTTCTTGGGTCTGGATCCTCTCGGAAACGAACCCATTTCCATACTCTGAAGCAGGCGACATTCATTGCGCGTGTTCTGGGTGAGTTAAGCTGGCTCTGCGCATTTGCGCTCTCCGCTTCTGCAATTCTTTGCGCCCATGGCCTCCCCACTGACATTGTCTCTCGTCTCAATGAAGGCCGATTGGACTCCTTATCGCGCGCGCCCATTTGTATCCGATGATCGTACATCTCACATGGAACTCCTAAATTATTGTGTTGGAATGATTTTCGTGCGGACCTAGCTTTGAGTAAGCCACGCGCCCCTATTGCGACTTTTGCGACCAGTGCAGGGCTTTGCAGCACAGAATCGCTCCGGTTCTTCTCCTCCTTACTAGATCTTGCAGCTTGGCTAGACGACAGAGACAAACAATTTGATCCAATCAATCCAAACCCGCAGAATATAACTGTCGCTACACCTTGCGAACAAAGAACACGCGTCTCTCACTCGCCGCACACATTCAGATTCACTCGCTTCCTTGTGCATGAGGTCTTCGAGTGTGTCATGGCATATCAGCAGCGTCCAGTACAGAGGGCTCCGCCTGTACGAAACTACGGTCCCCCTCAGCCTGCCCCCAGTGGGAGGGGCTACCCGCCACAAGATGGTTACCCTGAGAGTCGCTATGATAACAACTACCGTGGCTTCCCCAATGGGGTCCATGACAACCACGGATATGGATATGCTGGCGAAGGTGCAGTTCCGAGGTCATATGGACATGGGCCAACGCCCCGCGGTGCCCCGCGCGGTGGTTACGGCCCCCCGAGGGATGACCGAAGCCATGCATATCGTGGAGGCCCATCACCGCAAGGGTATGATGGTCGCCGTGGCTCCGAGGATCGAATCCCACCTCCAAGACAGGATCGTATTAGACTGCGTGAGTGTTTATATTCTACCAAATCGGCTCACGTGCTCATTATATCTTGATTCAGCCGGACGTCCCCCGCAACCGCCTACCATCAACACCTCATTTCCCGCCCAAGACCAGCGTGGACCAGTAGGTCTTGAGAGCGGGATGGCTGCTATAAGTCTCAATGGCGGTGCAACAGTACCTACACAGATTCCGGATCGCCCGCATACTTCTCATGCTAAGCGGCCCACCCACCCTATGTCTCCGGGTAGAAGTAGGAGCATCACTCCAGGGACACCAGCGAGGTCCGCCAGCACAGGTCGCCCATCTCCGGGTTCTTTTGAACGGCGCAATGGACCATATACGGACCCACAGGAGCCGCCCCCTGTCCCCCATATTAACAGGAGCGCGACCATGCCTGTCTCTTCACCGGCACAAAGCATACCTCCCAAGCCACTATACCCAGGACAGGCCACTTATCAAGAGCCCAGCTATGCAGCCCCACAAGGACCCCATGAAAGGTTTGACACCGCGGCATGGGTGGATAGCTATTATAATCGCAAACAGGCGGAAGAGCCTGATATGCCCAACTTCGATGCTATGCCTGATCCTGCCAAGGGCGGTATTATTGATGAAAGCCTGCCTGGTTTGGAACAGCCGAAGATCAAGCCATCCCCTGCATCGCCCACGTCATATCAGGCCCAGTACACCGCTTTTAATCCGCAACCGGCAGACGATCCTTACGCGCACCCTCAATCTGATCCGCGGGGAGGGCCTGCGCCCAATCAATTTGCAAACGCAGGTTTTCAATTTGATTTGCCCGGGGGTGAAGGACCCCCTGGTGCACGTCATCACGAGGAATCAGGTTATGCATATAACGCAGATCCTTACGAAGACCCATACATGCAACGAAGCGACAATTGGAGTCCTCCTGGACCGGCGCATGCGGATGGTGCAGCAGGCTACGCTACCAGGGACACTCCTCCCTACGGCAATGGACAGTCTCAACCATATAGAGCCGTTAATGACCACAGTCCACCCATCAATCAGCCCGAAATGCTTGATGATCAGCAGAACCCAGATGCTCTTCCACACCACCCTGTTCCGTTTCGGCCCGGTCTTGAGCAGGCAGCCAAGCCTGCTCCAATGCGCCAATACGAGAGCGTCGGCAGCTCAAGATCTCCTCCGGCAGCACCGCAAAGTCCACCAGCTGAATCAGCTCCATCTGGTCCGGTGACACAAGGTGAGTTGCAGCGCCTACAGCAGTTGGTCAAGGCGAAACCCAATGACCGCAAGACCCAGCTGCTTTTTGCGCAAAAGCTGGTTGAGGCCTCGACTGTTCTGGTTGATGCTAGTCGGATGGATCCAAAGACGAAAGCCAAAGCCCGAGAAAAGTACACCATGGACGGTTATAAGATTGTCAAAAAACTGGTTTCTGCCGGGTACGCCGATGCACAATTCTATCTGGCCGACTGCTACGGTCAGGGCCAGATGGGTCTACAGGTTGACCCTAAGGAAGCCTTTGGCTTATATTATGCTGCTGCGAAGCAAGGACACGCTCAGTCGGCGTACCGTGTTGCGGTTTGTTGTGAGATAGGTCAAGAGGAAGGTGGTGGCACTAAGAGAGATCCGTTCAAGGCTGTTCAATGGTATAAACGTGCAGCTGCCCTTGGTGACCCCCCTGCGATGTATAAGATGGGAATGATTCTGTTGAAGGGTCTACTAGGCCAAGCTAAAAACCCGCGTGAAGGAGTTGCCTGGCTTAAGCGTGCAGCAGACCGCGCAGACGCAGAGAATCCTCATGCTCTCCACGAATTAGCATTGATGTATGCGAACGGAGGAAACGATGTGGTTGCACGCGATGAAGCCTACGCAAGCCAGTTGTTCCATCAAGCCGCAGAACTAGGGTATAAATTCTCCCAATTCTACCTGGGCAATGCCTATGAGTATGGCCTGATGGGTTGTCCTGTGGATCCCCGGCAGAGTATCATTTACTACACACATGCTGCTGCGCAAGGAGAACATCAGAGCGAATTGGCCCTGAGTGGGTGGTATTTGACGGGTGGGGAGGGGATCCTGCAACAGAGTGATACGGAAGCGTATCTCTGGGCTCGCAAGGCCGCCACTGCCGGCCTTGCCAAGGCTGAGTACGCGATGGGCTATTTCACTGAAGTTGGAATTGGCGTTGTCGCAAACTTGGAAGACGCAAAACGATGGTATTGGCGCGCAGCTGGTTAGTACTGCCCCTGGCATAACTCTGGATTGGTACTGACACTTTTCTCGTCGCTTAGCACAAGGATTTCCTAAGGCTCGTGAACGCCTTGAGGAAATTAAGCAGGGTGGAGCTCGTATGCAGAAGACCCGTCTTTCTCGGTCTGCCGTCAATCAGCAAAAGCAGAATGACGGAGATTGTGTTCTTATGTGAATCATCCACATATATATCTTTTTTCTTGGGTTGAATTTCTCCATTTACTGATACGAAGACTTACATCATTTTAATCGTTTGATGCGATATGTCATGGCACGTGCCCATAGCGCCTCGTCTGGATCGGTAGGCTTTATACATACTAATCACTTCTCTTTGCTGAAGACGCATTGGCTATGGTTTGGTTGATCTGCACTTGGGCTCATCTCTTTTCTCTTTCTTGATTCCCCCAATGCATTTCCACTTGCGATCAGCGTGTCAGCATAGCTGAGGCTTTTCAGTCATGCGTTTTGCCCCAGCAGCTTATTTTCATCATGTGCTTAACCACAAGTAATACTACCACAACTTTAATACTAGGATATCCAACCTTGGGGTCACCGCTTCAAATGTCCAAAGATGGGACAGGCATGCGAAGCACTTTCAGTCTTTCAGACTGAGCACCTTGTTACACTTCTTTATATATATTTTCAAGCACCTTCTCACTTTGTCTTAATCTACGATGCAAGCTTGGTCATGTAGAACCCGTGTCAAAACCACCTGTCAGGACTCATATTCAAGTGTATGAGAGCTAGGACCCAAGGATCATTGTCGTGCAATGTGTATGTTGTCCATTGTCCATACACGCATGCGGAGGGAGGCAATTCCGTCGGGAGGGCGCGGGGCAATTCCGCACTCCCGAGTGAGGGATTGGTCACCACCCGATCGGATGTGCTGTGGATTAGCAAGATCGGCTCTCGCATGTTCTAGGTACGAAGTGCCAGTTATAAATCACGCCCGAGTTGCTTTTTCCTATTGGTGGTTTGATCTCGAATTTCTGCAGTACCAGTCGCATTGTTTCTAAACTTTCCCCAGAAAGGGAAGCTGAACACCTTATTGCGTGCTTTTTACTACTACCGTACTGAACCTTGTAGACCGGAAGATATCTTTCTTTTGATTATTTTTATATGTCTCCCACCACACCCGCGCCTGAAGACCAACCCACCCATCGCAAACCTTCAACGATTGCATTAATATCTTTGCTTGCCCTCCTACTTGCTGTTGCTATTACCCGCTTTGCGAACTCGGGCGCATCCATCACCGAGCCAAGCTCGCAAAGTACCACCACCCCCAAAACCGCCAACCTGTTTCGTCTCCGTCGCTTCTTCAGCTCACCGGTCGCCTCCGCAGTAGGTCGATCTACGGTCGAGTCCACCACCATGTCGAAAACGCCGGTGTATTTCTTGAGTCATGGGGGTGTACGTCCAGCCCTTCCCCATCTGACAGAGGCGATATACTAAGTCTTCTTGTGGGTGTAGCCGAATATCATGTACGATCATCAGCACCCGGCGTACCACAAGCTGGGGGAGATCGGACGGGAGATCACGACGAAAGTGAAGCCGCGGGCGGTGGTGGTTTTCTCGGCCCATTGGCAAGGGAAACGGGATACGATCCAGGTGAATACGGCGGAGATTACGGAGTTGATCTATGAGTATGTTCTTTTCCTTTGCAATTCCCGGTTTTCTTCGTGATTATGGAGTCGACAGGCTACAAAGGTGCAGAGGGACGGTTACTGACGACCCTTGAAGCTTTTACGGATTTCCGAGCCATTACTACAAGGAGAAATATCCGAATGTTGGGAGTAAGGAGGTCGCGGAGAAGGTGCTTAGTGCGCTGGGTGAGGCGGGAATCAAGGCTGAAGGGGTGAAGAGGGGGCTGGATCATGGCGTTTGGGCGAGCTTCAAGTGTGGTAAGTTGCCTCTTCTCTGATGATGTTAGAGGTCAGGGAGGGGGGCGGGGAAAAACAGAGGCCAGCTAACATCGTGCCGTTCATAGCCTTTGAGCCCGAGAAGAACCCGTTGAATGTCCCTATTGTGCAGGTCTCGCTGTTCGACACGGAAGACCCCGTTCAGCATTACCGACTTGGCCAGGCGGTGTCGAAGCTTCGTGAGGAGAACATCCTGATCATTGTCTCCGGGATGGCAGTTCACAATCTGCGGGACCTGCAGTTCTCTTTTGGTGACCCGCGGCCGCTGCCGTATACCGCCAGCTTCGACGAGGCTCTGAAGGATGCGGCCACCGCCAAGCCGGCGGAGAGGGAGCAGGCCTTGGTGGATCTGCTGAAGCGGCCCGATGCCCGCAAGGCGCACCCGACCTTTGACCATTTGCTCCCCATTCATATTGGAGCTGGTGCTGCCGGAGACGACAAGGGGAGGCGCTTGTGGACCCTGAAGGAAGGAAGTATGAGCTGGGCGCAATATAGATTCGGCGAGATCGCCAACAATACTAGTTCGCTGTAGTCTGTGTTGATAAACCAGGTAAATTCAATAGAGTTGCAAATTTCTAATAGGTTCGGCAATTTTTCCGGCGTTTCGTGGCGAGAATAGGGTCTTCAGATTCATCTATAGGTACAGCGCAGAGGAAGAAGGCAGGAACATGGTTGCATGAAGATATATGGGCGCGATAAATAGGACTGATTATGAAGACGCCTTCACCAATTGGGTAATCTTCTCTTCGACCTGCTGGTCCGTCAAGCCTGTGTTGCAGCAATTTTCGTCAGTTATCACAGTTGCGAGTCAAGGTCGATCTCAAAAGGTCTTACCGGTCAAGGCTTCCTGCTTCTCTCTTCCGAGCTCTGCATACGCTAGTTAGCTCAAGTCTGCGAGCAGGGTTGTCCACAATAGGTGATCGTCGGGCCATACCGTATCTGGCGTACACTCTGGGCACAGTACCAGCTGCCTCGCGAATCAGGATAGGAGTGGAGGGATTGTGCTTCTTCATGGTGGGATAGGCGCGCTGCAGGAACGACCTAAGGCAAACAATCCAGCTCCGTCAGCAATTGGGCGCGAACGACACATCCTGATAATCGCGCGAGAGTCGACTAACCGGGTAGCGGCGCTTTCCTGAGAGGTCTGGCAGAAAAGGAAGCGCAGCTCCTTCAGACCCTTAGTGAAAGCGTACTTGGAGGACATTGTGAAGTGGTGACGGATCGCAAAGGGCGGGATGGGTCGGGAACACGCGGGAAAGACCGTCAGACAAACTGGGCGCCCGTCAGTATTGACTCTGGATAACTCGGAGAGTTGCAATTGAAGACGGCGGGGATAAAAACTGACAATGCGTGCTGGGAGCTCTGATCGAGGAGTTACCGACAAACTGATTCCCACTGAGTGAGGTTCTGAGAGGGACCCCGGCAGAACCAATCCAGTCAAGCGTGATTGTCACCGCTTACCTCAGCCGGAAAAGAGCCGCAACCCCAACAGAGTGAGGCCGACGTCGGGGCCTTTCGACGGATCGCTTCATCTCGACTACCCTTTAGTCTATCTTTACCTTCGATCTCGAATTTCCTGACCCTTCGCTCTACCTGTGGTCATTGCTACCAAGAGGGTTTCTTCTTCTTCTCCTTGCGTCGCTTCCCTCTCTCCGCTCTCTTGTACCTGGGTCCCGCCCGACACTCTCCGCTCTCCCCCTTCCGAACTCTCCCATAACACACACCTTCGCCCGCCGCGCTCAGTCTAAATTCATATCAAACCCCTTCATAATGTCGTCTCGTGTCGGTCTCCGCTTTTTCCAGAACTCTCGCGCTGCTTTCCGCAATGCATATGGCCCCTTCCGTCGGCCTGGCGCCCAGGGTTTCCGGTTCCAGAGCTCAGATGCCGCCGCGGCCGAGCAACAGAGCACTTTCCAGCGTCTATGGAACAGCCCGGTCGGTGTAAAGACGGTGCATTTCTGGTGAGCTAACAGCCATTGAGGGACCTGACTTGCACTATGCGTCGGGCGCAATCGATATGGGACGTCAAGAACCAAGCTAACATAAGACACTCGCTAGGGCCCCGGTTATGAAGGTATGAGTCCTCAAGTGACGACGAGAAATTCCCACCCCTCATCGGCGTCGCCTATCCGTTATACTTGGAATCTACGATCATTCATCACTGACTCTGTCCGCTCCAGTGGGCTCTCGTCATTGCCGGTATTTCCGATCTTAGCCGTCCCGCCGAGAAGCTGTCCCTGACCCAGAACGGTGCTCTGATGGCTACCGGTGCTATCTGGACTCGCTGGTGTATGATCATCACTCCCAAGAACTACCTGTACGTCTACCTCTTCAATCGACAATTCCTTTCCGCGACTTAGTAGTCAATAGACTGACTAATCCTTTGTCCAGGCTTGCTGCTGTCAACTTCTTCCTTGGCATCGTCGGTGTCGTCCAGGTCACCCGTATCGTTCAGTACCGCCGTAGCGTGGATGGCTCTACCACGGAGGCTGTGAAGGATCTGGAGAAGGAGGTGGTTGATGATGCCAAGGCTGTTGCTGCTACCGCCAAAGCCGCTGTCAAGAAGTCGGCTTAAATGTCCCTTTTTTGCGACCGAGAAGGGGGTTTGATCATGTAAGCTGGTATTCCGTCAAAATTAGATTAGATTCCTTTCATCTCTTCGGAACATAAGATTGTCGGTGTACCACTCGGATGGTCTAAGGAGCAGCGACCGTGGAGGCGCGGAGGAATCTCGCTAGGACTTTTTTTTTTTACCATTTTGCGCATGTATATATTTCCATTGACTAGAATGAAAGATTTGAAGCTGAAAGGCGATTTCACAAGCCATTCAATAGTTCTATATGGGCCTCAGCCAACGGCGTACCTTTGCATAGGGGAAGAAGCAACAGCTCAATGATATCTGGCTTGAGACAATGTAGCGGTCTGAAGTAACCGCAAAGCTATCTTCAAAGATGGGGAAATGGAGAGGTCATGAAGCTGGTCACCTGAGTGGCGGTCATATGTTTAGCTCTCCTCCACTTTTCATTTCCCCCCTCCACACCTCCCTCTGCTCATCTCCACCAGCTTATTCCTATCACATACTGCGGAAGTCCTCGTCATTCAGTGCTCAAGTCAATCCAAATTAAGAGTCACAGGAATGCGCCAGTACCGGTTCGAGTACCAACCCCAGGTCTTTTGAGCCAAACATCGTCAGAAATCCCGGGGATAGCGGGCCAGCGCAAGCCACCGCGGCCACTTGCTATGAATGATAATATGGAAGAGAACAAACCCGACCAGCCATGCTGCAGGGGGAACAGCACAATCAAGGGCCACCGAGGACGCATCAATCTCCTGCTGGTGCCATTTTTCCCCCAATCGGACAATCGCAGCGGGAGTTAGCCCTCCTATCACGTCGCTCGACCACTATAACTGCCATCATGAGCTTGGCTGTTGCTCCGCGCTTTCTCCACACTCTCCGCATCGGCTGTTTTCATTTCCCCGGATACATTCATGCTCAGGGAGACGCTTCCCCGCCTTGAGAGAGCTGATGTTGCAACGGGCCTGTGCACGCCCGGGGAGAATTTGGGAATATATAAATACAAGAGGGCGGAGAAAGGTTTCGCACAGCGGCCAGGTTCTCGTTCACGACTATTCCCTTTACCTCTCCCAATAATTACTTCCCTGAGCTGCCAGTTCAAAAATGAGAACCTCTCATCTCCTTAGCCAAGCGCTCAGCCTTCTTGCGCTGGGCGCTACAGTGGAAGGCTTCAATCGCGACCGAAACCAAGCCTGCGGGCCTCACAAGCCCTTCCAGCCTCTGCCCACGAGCAAATCCAGAACCAAGACTTGCCATGTTCGCACTCATGGGGACGGATCCGACGATTCGGCGTATATTCTTTCTGCCATCAAGCAATGCAACAATGGAGGAAAGGTTGTCTTCGACGCCGACAAGGAATACATCATCGGCACGGCATTGGATCTCACTTTCCTGAAGCACATTGATCTTGGTGAGTCAAGGTTGACCGTTCTTATTTTTGCCTTCCTTCTTTTTCTTCTGTATTATGTCCATGTCATGGTGACTAACCCTGACCTGCTCAACAGATATCGAGGGAACCATCCAATTCACCAACGACACCGATTACTGGCAAGCCAATGCTTTCCAACAGGTCTTCCAGAATGCAACGACCTTCTTCCAGCTCGGTGGTGAGGACGTGAACGTCTATGGAGGCGGCACTCTGGACGGTAATGGTCAAGTCTGGTACGATCTGTACGCAGAAGACGCTCTTATCCTCCGCCCTATTCTGTTTGGCATTATTGGTTTGAATGGGGGTACCATTGGCCCGCTGAACCTGCGCTACTCCCCACAATGGTACAACCTCATCGCCAATTCGACAAATGTTCTCTATGATGGCATCAACATTTCTGGATATTCCAAGAACCCGTCCGTGACTGCTAAGAACACGGATGGATGGTACGTTGCTTTGCTTCCTGTTAACTTTCTGCAGTAGAGGGTGTCGGCTGACGCTTGTTCTACTAGGGACACTTACCGGTCCTCGAACATCGTGATCCAAAACTCTGTGATCAACAATGGCGATGGTACGTCTCAAAAACCTCGCGAAACCAATCAATAGCGCACAACCTCTAACAAAGACTGGATTGGTAGACTGCGTTTCCTTCAAACCGAACAGCACTGACATCCTGGTGCAAAACCTCCACTGCAACGGCTCGCACGGTATCTCGGTAGGCTCTCTCGGACAATACCTGGGCGAAGTGGACATTGTACAGGACATCCTCGTGTACAACATCTCCATGTACAATGCCTCGGTAAGTGAAGGCTCATACAAAACACACCCGCTCGAGCCAATTCGGCAATAGTATTGACCCGTGTACAGGACATGGCTCGCATCAAGGTCTGGCCCGGTGTCTCGTCCGCTCTCTCCGAGGACCTCCAGGGTGGCGGTGGCAGCGGTCGCGTGCAGAATGTCACCTATGACACCGCCTACATTGATAACGTCGACTGGGCGATCGAAGTGACCCAATGCTACGGACAGAGCAACCTGACTCTGTGCAACGAATACCCGGTGCGTATACCAGAACCCCAAAAATTTCCGGCTGGAGGTGGTCGAATTCTAATGTGTCATGACAAACCAACAGAGCAGTCTCACCATCTCCGACGTCTGGTTCAAGAACTTCCGCGGCAAGACCTCTGGAAAGGAGAATCCTTATGTCGGAACCCTGGTTTGCTCGAGCCCTGAGGTGAGTTTCTGGATTTGTAGTAGGCGAGTCAGAAGAACGCGGAAAGCTGACAGATGTCGTGATAGGTGTGCTCGAACATCTACACGGACAATATCAATGTCGTCAGCCCCAAGGGCACAAACGACTTTGTCTGCAATAACGTAAGTTGATTGCCCCGCGAGTTGTGCCTGGTTCGATCTTGTCGCTAATGCTGGATTAGGTGGATACCTCGGACTTGAGCGTCAACTGCACGGCGACTTCGAGCTAGATGACCCGAGCCTGTTCGAGGAATTGTACATATTGAGCCCATTTGATAGCTAGAAGAGAAAGAAAGCTGTATGCTGAATGAATGCTATAAATCAATCTCTGACCACCGAAGCATAAGGTTCTCTGTACATGCACCTTCAGGACTATACATGGCCCAATTCCCACACTAAACTCGTACCAAGCACTCTTCCAAGAACGCATCCACCCGCGCCACATCCCCCAGCGTAGCCACCACCCCGACGTACCCATCCGGCCGAACGACAGCCACCGCCCCATGCGACGGATCCACCCCGTAGATGGTATACACATCATCCATCTCATAGCCACTGTAGAACCGCATCTCGGAGTGCCGCTTCAGCTCCGCGGGCGTATCCCGCCACGTGAAGTCCCTGGACAGGCGCGGGTGGATGACGACCTGCTCAATCGCGGACGCCGGGTACTTGGGGAGAACGCGGGAGCCGAGGACGTGCAGGGTCTGTGCGGAAGTGCCTTCGGGGTTGAGAAGGTCGGTGGACGTTAGGACGAGGAGGCGGAAGCGGCCGGTCGAGAGGAAGTCTGGTTCTGGGTTAGTTTTGAGGGGATATGAGGTTTGGCACCGAGGGGAGGAGGGAGTGTGTCAGGCGTGGGTGTTATATGGTGTACTAGTTCATGGTGAGTGGGGCTTTGAGGAAGCAACTCACCGTCATGCAAGTTTCGTCTGTTCCCATCTGCGTGACGCTTGTAGGTCACGTTTAGTAGTCTTCGACCGGGGCGGAGAATCCCGCTAAGGTAGTCGGTGCCTTGGATCGGGTTTGTGGGGGTGGTAGATGCAGCTGCAGTTGCAGCTACGGTGCTGTTTGATTTTGTTTGTTGTTGTTGTTGTTGTTGTTGTTGTTGTTGTTGCACGATCAGGCTCTCCGGATACTCAATTCCACAACCGCTGGTAAAGCCGTTGCCTGTGCTGAAGACCTCGAGGAATTGGTCGTGGGTGAGCCCGGGGAGGCTGTTTTGGGCGCTGCCAATCTTGCCGGAGAACATGGAGGAGAAGGCGCGGTCAAACTCGATGAGTTGGTGGGCGATGGTGTGGCGTTCTGAGTGGTAGGTTGCGAGGATGGGATCTGGAGTCTGAGCGTTCGTTGTAGAGTTCGGGGTGAGGCCGTTGATCACGTAGGCGAGTTTCCAGGCGAGGTTGTATGAGTCCATCATCGAGACATTCATGCCTTGGCCAGCCTAGTTTGTGTTTCCTGTTAGTTGATGGGAGAACTCCGTGCAGGGGCTGTGATACGTACCTTCGGGCTGTGTGTATGACAGGCTGGAGAGTAGGAGAGTTGGTTGTTTGGTTAGTTTGCCGGAGAAGCCTGAGGTTTGCCATGGATGAAGAAGAGGACGTACCATCTCCCACAATGAACACCCGCTCGATTCCCTTGGAATCCTTGACAGTGAACCGATCTGAGACTCGTTGACCGATCTGGTACGCCGCCCACCAGTCCACTGCCCCGCCCTTCTTTGGCTGGATGTAATATGGCTTGAATGCATCGGCCGCGTGTTGAAAGATGCCTTCTAACGTCACCTTGCTTCTGCGAGCCCGCGCATCCTCCTTCGCGGCCACCTCGTCTACTGGCCGCTGGTTCTCATCAACATCCCCCTCCTCTGAGGCCGCTTCCTCAGGGACCTGCACATACAGGCGAGTCAAGTAATCCCCCGTCGCGATCCGCTCCCGCGGGATGATCATCACTGACCCCGCCGGCGAATGAATCGCACACCGTCGCCGGATGTCTGGGAAATCCGTGTCCACCACTAAGTCAACGACGCCCCAAATGTGATCCAGCGACTCGCCGACCAACTGCAGTCCCATGCACCGACGCACCATCGAGTGCGCCCCATCCGCCCCGATCAAGTACTTTGACCGCACTGTGCGCCGCTCGCCGTTGGTCTCTAGCTCCGCGACCACGGGAAACTCCGCATCACCGGCCTCGTCGATTTCGACCTGAACAAGTCGGGTGTTCCGCTGTACCCCGCGAGACGAATACCGTAATAGGTCGGTCTCGAGGATGCGCTCGATCCGACCCTGGTGGATGGTGACCTCGTGGCGGTAGCGCGCCGGCACGGCGACGTCTGGCACGATGGCAGTGCGCTCGATAATCTCGTCCGGGTTGGCGGACGGGTTCCAGAAGGCCACTTCCTCCATGTGGCAGCCGTCATTGAGAATCTCGTCCGCGAGTCCCAGGCTCTTGAAGACCTCCAGGGTGCGCGGCTGCAGCCCGTCCGCCTGACCGGATTTCAGAGTACCTGGTTTGGCGTCAACGCAGAGCAGGGACTCGTCGCTGAGGCCGTATCGGGCGAGCAGAAGGTTCAGCATGAGCCCGGCGGGTCCAGCGCCGACGATAACTACTTCATATCTATCGGGATTCTGTTGGTGCGAGAAGGGGGCATTGAGCCGGGGGAGTGGTGGGGCGAAAGAGGGTAGAACGCGAAGCTCGCGTGTGGAGGCAGCGGATTCGGTGAAGACGGGCATGGAGAATACTAGTAAGGTGCGTGCAATGCGTACTTGGACTTGAACATAGGGAGTTTGAGTTACTTCGCAAAGGTCTACGCGGATAGTGACGATGATTTTATATAGGTTGACTTGGAAGGTGCACCAGCACACCCACCTGGACCCAGACTTTTGACGGAGACAAAAGCCACTCTGGGGATACCCATCGTTTTCCCAAAGAAGAAAGCTCCTACCCCATCGATAGGTCCACAAACGAATTGTGATTGGCCTGGACCACAATTAGGGTATGCGAGTGGGCGGGTTATGGAGCCCTCTGGGGCGCTGACTGAGGATTACTTGTCCCTCACTAATCCGCCCTTGATCGTCCTTACGTGGCTCACTTGGTCTTCCTCGGTACCTGAACAGCCCGATCTCCTTTCATTTTCATGGCTTTCAGTACGTCACAATTGGTCGTCATGTCCACAGAGATGTTCTTCTCCAACACCGAGTCTCAATGATCAATGATTGACAACAGCAAACTGTTCCATTTTCTGGACGCAAGACTTTGATGTCGGCAACCGGCCCAATGAGATGCATTACTGGCATCGATGCAGTTTACGTTCCGGGCAATTAGCCTGAGATCTGTGGCTGAATTACTCAATGCTTACTGTGTTCCAACCATGCGGGGCAACTTACTGACAATTCGAAGTACGGACATTCAATGCCACGTATGGTGTACATACATACCGGTATTTGTGTACTGCAAACCGGGAACGCGTCACAGCCGCCGTAAGGTATCAAATCAATACACCATACGCCAGGGTATACTTGCATCTTCCTACAGGGCAAATCTTCGTTCTTGTCACAAGACAACAACCACTAGAACAAACTTGGTGCCATTGCTGCCGCCGCTTTCTCCGCGCATTCCGGCGAAGCCGCCTAGCCCCGAGAGAAACCCCGGCGGGGAAAAACTGGGGACGTTGAGAAAAATTACGGGGTAAGCTTGGCCGGCACAGGAGATGCCCTCTGATACGATCAATCATGCTTGGTCCTGCAAGGTCGGCGGCTTTACGGAATTACGGGTAGCGAAGGATGATGATCAGGCTGATCCAGACAGCCGATCGTCTCCGCCGTGCTGGATATACTGCCGGGAATACCCCATTCCATGCAGGGCAGTGCATCTTCAGACCCAATTGATTGCTTCTCTACCATATGCCGGGGGTTTCCCGAGGTAGATTCCAGACTCTACTTAGCGTCTGTCGGATCCGTCATTGCGGACAGTCTCCCAACTACTCAAGATTGATGTGGACTAGAACTCAAAGGAGAAGGTATTCACCACGGTCACTGTTCCCTCAGTCTGCGAAGGAAGCTAACTTGTCGGCAAGCCATCTCTTCCACACATCATGCCCACTATCTTGTCATCCGTTCAGAACGAGGCGGAATGATTGGTTTGACAGATAACCACAATAATGGGCTCCGTGTGCGGGGATCCCTGTCAATTATTCTACATAGTATGATTGCCAACCAGCGCCCTCATCTGTCTGTCTCGCAAGCCAGTCCCCATCCCCCACCGTCCGAATGTGAAGCTCGGTTATCTTTGGCGGGGGGACGGGAGGTGGGTCTTACCGGTTTAAAATCGTGATTTCCATTGCACGCAGCGAGAGACCGGGGGAAGTCCGGCCTACCCACCCATTCAGAGACCTACCTATAGTAGGTGCTAAATCTCATGCCCCCCGGTCCCAACTGACAGGCCGTCGACCGTCTTCGACGAAGCCAACAGATGCTGGGGGCGGGGAGGGGGGATTCCCGTGAGCTGAGTGGGTATAGCTCCGCCCATTTCGCTCCTTCCCAGTCGGGGCTAATATTTTTGCGTCAACCGTGTAACGCAAACAATCTACGATAACGTCCGTGTTACCACCCTTAGAGTAAAAGAGGGGGTCCCATCACCTGCTTCAGCTCTCGTGGAGACGTAAACCCCTCCCCGAGGCCCGAACAAGGAAGAGTAGCTCCGCTTCGCTTGAAGCGACCGTTCGTCTTAAGATTGGGGCAATAAATAGGCATAGTCCAAGCTCAGTGCTTCCCTCCTAGATTCCTCGCAGAATAACTTCCTTTTGCACACGGTCAGTTAGTCTCATCATCCACCATGATCCAACGATGGTCGCAACTCTTTGGATTCACCTCCCACAACAGTGCTGCGGCGCCTCCAGTCAATGAGTGGATTGTCCAAGAGCGGGCTGTTGATGAGCACCGCTCGCTGAGAGTCATCGTAATTGGATCAGGAATTTCGGGCATTATCTCTTCGATCCGACTTCGGCAACGGATTCAGAATTTGGATCTCTGCATCTACGAGAAGAATACGGATATCGGTGGCACTTGGTTCGAGAACAGATATCCGGGTTGTGCATGTGGCAAGTACCCCTGCCATTTCATGGTTGGAGACTTGGATACATTGAGATGCAATCCGCTAACATACTGACTTTGCAGATATTCCAGCTCACACATACCAGGCCACCTTTGAACCCAACAAGGAATGGTCTACCTTCTATGCCGCAGCCCCCGAGATTCACAGCTATTGGAAGCGGGTGGCTGAAAAGTATGGGTGCATGGAGCACATCAAGTTTGAACAGCAAGTCATTGGGGCCTCGTGGAACGATGCCACAAGCAAGTGGGCTCTACAGGTCAAAGACCTTGTTAGTGGGTCGACCTACCAAGATCAATGTGATGTGCTCATATCGGCTACGGGGGCATTGAACGATTGGAAGTGGCCGAGTATTCCGGGCCTCCATGACTTTAAGGGGAAACTGATGCATAGTGCTAACTGGGACGAGTCATATGACTATAGCGTGAGTCGAACCCAGTTTTCTTATGACCAAGAGAAAGGGTGGCTGACGTCCGACAGAACCAGAAAGTGGCCGTGATTGGGAACGGATCGAGTGGCATTCAGATCGTTCCCGGCATGCTGCCGAAAGTGGCGCATATTGACCATTATATCAGAGGTCGCACTTGGCTGGCACCTACCTTCGCCCGAAATCAGATCAACAAGCGTGGCACTGAGCTCGAAAACTGTAAGCTTGCTTAGCTTTGAGAGAATATTCCCTGGTTGACCTGTCAATCATAGTTTCCTTCTCTTCAGAGGAGATTGCAGCATTCAAGACGGACCACAACGCCTACCAGAAGTTTCGCAAAGGTAATGATTCCAAACTACCTCTTACCTCGGCAGCTGCTTACGACATCAGAAATCGAGCTTGAGCTGCAGTCCATCCATGGTGCAACCCTTCTGGGAACCCCTGAGCAGCTAGGCTCTGAAAGTGTCTTCACACAGAATATGAAACGACGCTTGCAACGTAAACCGGAACTCCTTGAGAACCTTCTTCCCTCATTCCCTCCTGCCTGCCGCCGCCTGACCCCAGGCCCTGGCTATCTGGAGGCCTTGACAGATGACAAGGTTGACGTCATTTCAAGCGAAATTGTCAAGGTGGACTCGAATGGTATCATCACAGCAGACGGTGTCCATCATCCCACCGATGTTTTGGTATGCGCCACGGGGTTTGATACCACGTTCACACCCCGGTTCCCCATCATTGGGCGCAACCAAGTGTCCTTGTCCCAGCGTTGGGAGAAAACGCCCGAGACTTACCTGTCTTTAGCAGTTGACGGGTTCCCCAATTACTTTGTCTGTCTCGGCCCGAATGCGGCCCTGGGCGAGGGAAACCTGCTGCTTCTGATAGAGAGAGAGATCGATTACTTCACGTGCTGTGTACAGAAGATGCAACGTGACAACATCCGCGCAATGTGTGTCCGGAAAGAAGCCGTGGAGCAATTTAGTTGGCACTGCGACCAGTACTTCTCACGCACCGTGTTTAGTTCGAGCTGCCGCAGCTGGTATAAAGGAGGGCGAGAGAACGGACGAGTGACGGCACTGTGGCCTGGTACGTAGATTCCCCCCTTCCTTCTTCTTGGGTTTATGATTTGTGCGCATTTTCTTACCATTCCAGGTTCGTCGCTCCATGCTCTGAAGACGCTCGCGCACCCACGCTGGGAGGATTACACGTATGACTATGTCGACAACAACCCAAATGGCTGGATTGGCGACGGGTGGACCATGAATGAGAAGAACAAGGTTATCAATGTCGACTATCTTGACGACGACCAGATGGACTTCCCTCCAGTTGCCTATGTGATGGGCAATCAATAATAGTTAGAGGAAGGTAGGGAAGGGGGGGTTGTGTTTGACTTCGGGAGTGGCTGGTTTCTGTACCCGTGCGACTCTGCCGTTTTGTTTTTCCTTTCTATGGAAATCTGATTACCTATGATGACATTCTAGCTTTCTGTTCACAATTAAGATCCGTCTGTAGTTATTAACCAGAGATCTCCAGCCTACCGGATGATCCGAGCGTGTTGTACAGCGTTTAGTGTGAGTTCGAGAGCTGGGGGAGCAACGGTGGCCCAAGGTGGGTTAGACTTTGGTGGCGTTTGGACCAAGCAAGTCGCCAGAGGTACAACAACGGGCAGTCCTGCTTTTACAGCGTACTCCGTAGAGTTGAGATGATTACCAAGGTTGGTAGTGCAAGTGGGACGTCACTCGTGGGAGGTGAGATTGGGAGGGGGGAGGAGGATAATGCGAAGAGAAGAGAGAAATTAAAGTTTCCCTGCGTAAACGTCGAGGCTTAATTGTCGGTCTCGTTGTCCGGTTGTCCCAGCCCGAGTGGAAGCAAATTGTGGGGGTGCAAAAGTGCAGTCAGTGCCAGTCACTGCTGCAGTGGGCGGGACTGGGAACCAAAACGGTCTAGCGTGTGCAGGCGAACCAGCGACTTTATCGAGCGCGGGAAGGAAACTGCAGTGAAGAAATGCAGCCCCTCCAGCTCTAACCACTGGCAGCCATGAGCCTGGGCGCCTGAAGCAGCAGAATTGCAGAGACGAAGAGATATGTATGTATTCCACCACCACCACCACCACCAGCAGTCCATCAGTCCATCAAACAATCAGTCCGTCCATCAATAATAATCCACCTCTCTAGACTTCAGTGTCCAGCGTCCAGCGTCCAACCTGTCTGTCATGCCAAGACTCTTTCTTTCTTAAAAGATCCATCCATCTCGCTCTTGTTCTTCTCTTTCCATCGTACTGTACTTGTTTCATGTTGACTGCATCTGTCTTAATACCTTCTTCATTCTAGACATCCATCCATCCTCCTTCAGAACCTCTCCACTCTCTTTGGACTACCAGTTCAGACGTGTCGTTCCCGGTTCGATCGACCGGGCTTCTTGAGCGCTTTTACCGGCACGTCTCCACTGCTGGCATCATCACCACCAGCTCCGTCCGAGTTTCCACCGCCCGCTCCCGATCTGCCCTTTGCCCCGATCCCCTCCCCATATCCCTCCCCTCCTTTACCCCACTATTTCCACCTCCGTTTACCCCACTCTCGCCCTCCACAGGCTCAAATCCTTCCATTTCTCCCCGATGCACACCAGTTACTTACCATGAAGTCTGCTTCAAGCAAGCATTTCTGTTGTACCATCTGTCAGCGAGGTTTCACGCGCATTGACCATCTCAAACGCCATCACCTCCGACGTAAGTCCAATCACTCCCTTGTTCCCACGACCCCCCGGTCATTGCATGTCTCTGGGCCCGTTCTCTTCCACCACAGCTCACTGATTCTGGACGAACTCTCGGGTTTCGGATAGACTCCGGTGTCAAGCCTTACTCATGCATTTTCTGCAATGAGTCGTTCGCGCGTTGGTGCGTATGTCTCGGGGCGCTGTAATTGATTCAGTCCCTCATACCCCGCGTCGTACGAGCTCCGCGTGCTTTGTTGCTGATGGCCACGCGTCTTTTCATAGTGATAATCTCCGCGACCACTACACGGATTGCGACAAGCGCGGAGACCAAAAGATCCCGGAAACGGGGCAGAGGGGCAGGCGACGACATGCCTGCCAGTCGGCAAGTCACTTCTTTCTTCCTCACCTTTCCTGCCGTCTGCTTCTGGAGCGTCAGCGCATGGTTTCTAATTCAAGTTCTCTCTCGTCATAGTGCACCTCCATGAAGCTGCGATGCGACGGGCAAAGTCCCTGTGGTTCCTGCCAGAAGAGAAATTTTCCGTGCAATAATGAGCGTAAAAAGCAGACCGCTGGTCTCGAGCTAGACACAGGCGCAAAATCGAACAATCGCGAGGACTACGTTGGGACCTCAGATCGCGGTTCGATCAGCTTTCTTCTGAATGGTGGCTCCGACAGCTTTACCGAAGAGTTTCGGCTCCCTCCTTGCAGCGACCGCAGTCGGGGCATGAAATATCATACTCAGATGGGGTTAAAGGAAGCAAGGTCTACAATGCTGGACTATCAGATGGGACTCGATCAATTGGATATCGCCCCGGCACTCATTGAAGCCGATCCTACGGCACGCTCCTTTTTCCACGATAACTTTCTTGATTTCTTCAACGGTCCGTTCGAGGGCCCACCGAAGTTTATGGGCACGTCTCAGTATAGTACAGGGTCTGAGTTCAGCGCGGGCCTCCCGCCAGGCCAATTTAGCGTGACGCATCCCAGCGAACCGCCGTATGGACCGGAGCAGCCCTATGCTGCTGCACTCTCGCAAGCGATTCTATCAAGAGCCTGGGCCGTTCCCCTGGATGCTAACGCGAAGCAGCGATTGGCCGCTAATGCTAGCTTTTTGTTGACGACAGCACGCATCCAGAAGTTTGTCTGGATGTATGCCAGATACTGGCATCCGAGTTGCGCCATGGTCCACCTTGCCTCGCTCCAACTGAATACCGTTCCGCTGCCTTTACTGGCAGGATTGGTATTCATGGGTGCCATGTATTCGAACGATGAACAGGAAACGTATGCTGCCAAGCAATTGTTGGACTTCGTGGAGCTTTACATTTTCTCAGCCGAGGTTTTCTCTCCAGAAAGCGATATCGCCTCCACTTTTTGCAAGGGAAAAACCAACGTCTTTCATGAGGGAGACGATTGGGTCCAGTTTTTGAACTTCCAAGCCGGTTTCATAATATGTATTGTGCAATACTGGTCAGGCTCTCGCATGTCGCACAATCGAGCCATGGAGAACCGATTTAGTGAAATCACCAAGGTATGTTTATTTACCGGCCTATCGCATGGGGAATGGGCTACTAACTGACTGAGAAGGTCGCTCGTCGAATGAACCTTACCAAGTGTCGCCACCAACACCCCGACGTTACTTCGGAGCAGCAATGGATTCAGACAGAGTGTCGCATTCGGTAATGGCCTCACAAAAAGTGCTCAATCGCAACTACTTGCTAATCCTGATAGAACTATTTCCATTATCTCTCTTCTCGACTGTGCCTTTTGCTTCTTCCAGAACTACCCATGTCGCCTGTCGCATGTGGAAATGGATTGTGATTTTCCCTGCCAAGAGGCACTTTTCAATCTAGAACATCCATACACAGACATCGGATTCCATTATTCTCGAGGCTTTACCATCAAAGAAGCTTTTCAGAGTCTGTTCGACGGATCGAACGCTCCAAACATGTCATTCCCACTCTCTCCAGATTCTTCGACGAATGCTAGTGGGATACTTCCAAACATGAATATCCTTGACATGTTCATTCTCATCCACCGTACGTCATGACCACACTGAACTCAACACCGCTTCAACTGCTAATCATATCATAGTCCTATACGCCTTCATAGATACCTATATGACTCTTGCCTCCGTCACGCGATCCAACCAGCCCCAATCCCAGTCCCCACCCCAACCCACCCAGCTTTCAGATCCTGCATCAACCGACAAAGCTCGGTCACAGAACGCGCCGGAGAATTCCGTGCTGGGTTCTATTCGCGTCGCGTTAGCCCGCTGGCGCGAACACTGGCTTACGCTGCAAAGTGCCGTATCTAACCACGAATGGGCTTCCATGGGGTTCTACAAGAACGGTTATAACTTCTGGCTGGTGTGTCACCTGCTCATCACTAGGAAGGAAAGTAGGGATGTGGTCATGCGGCTGGAGGTGAAATGCGAGGACAAGTTGGAGAAGTTGAAGGTCCTGCTGAATGATGACAAAGATTGACTTGAGCCTAGGAGCAATGCATGCCTGTATGGCCTAGAGCACTTGCTTGTGAGAGGCGTTGGCGAGCCTGATCTGTTTCATTGTATGTATTAGTACGGCGTTTGTGGGTTTGCGCTCATACTTGGGAGGTGGTAATGGGGTACGGGTAGGTGGTTCGGAGTTTCGTGGGTAGTTTTGGGATGAGATCTGTAGGGCTCGGAGGTTTGTATATTAGCAATTCTGCTTAGGGAGCTCATATATCTAGGAGAGGATTTAGACAAGCCCTCACGGAGGACATTCTGAAAAAACACTCACTACTGCAATCCAATGATTGGACTTACAACTTACCGAGTACATGGACAGCTCCCTAACCAGAGAACCGACTTTCAGTCAGATATTAGTCAGCCGAGGCGGCCTCAGCTGCCGCTTCCTCCTCAGTCCCCCAATTGCTCTTTCCATCAGCATTTATCTCTCCTCTTCCAATCTCTTCATGCTAACTCACCATGTTTCCTACAAATACATTACACCCGGGCTCTTACCCGTCATGCCACTGCGAAGGCCAGGGGCGAAGATGGACTTCGATGCGAGGCAATTCACCTATCAGATCAACATCAACGAGGAGAGAATGCCAAGCGTGGCTTGACAAATGACTTGCCGCGTCTCTTATTGGAAATGGATTCCGAGTGGTCGAATGTCCGAAAAGATGAAGATCCACCAACTACATGGGTACTAGTACTACGGAGTAAGTAGAAATGGGGCCCGAGGACGAATTATCGCCAACCTAACGCGATAGTGTTGCGACCGGCTCTCCTGAGGGGCCAGGACCGACACGCCACTTAACCGAGTCTCCATCGATCCAAGTTTTTGTTGAACGGACCGGTCCGTTGTGATCCTTCGTCCCTCCCCCCATCCTTCACAAGTTACAAGAAATGTATCATCTCGAGAGCAGCGAAGCCCAAGCTATTATTTCTTACAAGCGACGTCGGTCAGGCGGCACACGGTCGCGCACGGGCTGTCGAACCTGCCGGTAAGGGTCCTCCTCGCTAGCGGCCGTTATGAGCATGGATATGATCGGATCAAAACTAATCGGATGACAAGCGCACGTCGGGTCAAATGCGACGAGACCCCTGGCCATTGCTACAACTGCACCTCCACAGGAAGAATATGCGAGGGCTACGACCCCTCCCCTTTACCTCGCCCAAACAACGCTCAACGGCAGCGGGTACTATCTTCCCAGCTGCCGTTGACGGTCACAACCAAGATCCGCTGCATCACCACAGCCGATGAACGACGATGTTTCGCATTCTTCCAAAGACGCACGATCCCGGATATTCTGGGGGCATTTGATTCCCCGTTGTGGCACCAGTTAGTGCTGCAGATGGCCCAGCTGGACCCGGCGGTCTGTCACGCTACGATGGCGCTGGCGGCTGCTCACCAGGAGTGTCAGATCACCGGCATGGGGCTGCGCCCGCAGAAACAGCAGAGTCCGTGGAACCTGTTCGCTTCCGATCAGGCGGCGCGCGCGTTTGCCCTGCTCAGGCAACGGAACCCCCAGGACCCACTTTTGCCGCAGGTGGTACTGCTTTGCTGTATCCTCTTTGTCATGTTGGATTTGGTCTGGAGGGAGTTCGACGCAGCCTTCCTGCACCTGCAGGGCGGCCTGCGCATTCTGAATGAGCTTCATCGCCAGGGCAAGCCGGTGTTCCGAAACCGACAGGGATCGCCCGTCGACTGGCACATCGTCACTGCTTTACGACATCTCGACATACATTCGACACAATTCGGCTGCGAGGCACCGTTACTTGAGATTCGGGAAGAGGCCCGATTGGATTCGACTGCTGCACAGTGGCGAACAATCCGGAGCGTTGCGGAAGGACGCAGGGCACTTGATCCCCTCACGACACTGACGCATGAGTACATGAGGCGGGCCTGGCCGTCTGATAAAGAGCACGATCCCGTTCTCTACGCCTCGTTGTACCGCGAGCAGTTGACACTCCTCTCGCTGGTGGATCAAGCTCAGCGGGCCATGCGGGACTTTCGTCTCCGACATTACGCCTCCCTTGGACTCAGGGACCAGGTGGGGGCCGATATACTAAAGGTCAATCTCCATTGGCTCTGTTTGGGTCTGCGCACGATCTTCGCGCTCCCTGGACCTGCATACATCGCGAGCATTGCTTCTGAATGTCAGCAAATTCTCTCGACATCCGAAGCGATTATCGCAAAACTTGGCCCCCAACGGCCGGCGATCATGTTCGACAACGGGATTATCTCACCCTTATTCTTGGTAGCCGTCTTATCGCCGGACTTCCGTGACCGTTGGCGAGCGATCGTGGCTCTTCATGCTTGGCCTCATTGCGAGGGGCCGTATAGCTCAGCGTTTCATGCCCATCTAGCCGAAAAGATGCTGGAGGGCGATCTGCGAGCTCGGATCCGGGCCGAGCTGACCACCACTGCGAACTCTTTGTCGGACCAGCAGCTACTTGAAGACCAGCTGAGTGAACAGTTGACAAGGATCACGGGACGTTCGACTCTCAAGAATGAGGAGGAGGTAGAGCGGTATCTGCATGATCTTACTCAACCCATGGCCGGGTGGCCGTGCGCTCCTCTTTTGGTCCAGGCTGGAGTCCTTCCCGACAGATCAGTTGTGCCCTGAAACTGGCACCGGCCAGCTCCATACGATACATCTCCTCGAGAAATGGGCAGCCTTTCAAGGTATCTTTGAAGGTCCGTGCATTGGCATTACAAAGTCAAGGATTACGCACACGACTCAACCCCACTCTTGCTCTGATCCTCTAGTGAATTGGGAATCAATCGATACAACGCGTGCAAGAGCGGGTCCTTAGGTTGACGACACCAGGTTCTGATTACTTAATCGGCAGTAAAATGAGCAGCGGTCTCTCTCGGCATCGCGTCGGGATCCGCAATCTCGAGCTTTTGATCTAGGATTCGGGAAATGGCATGCCGTTGTCACAGCCCGTGCATCAAGGTCCATAGGTGAAGGATTACCCACACGAGTCAACACCTTTCCCCTAGGTCTTATCACCCTATGAAAAAGGCAAAGCCAGTCCGGTGCGGCTTCAAAGATGCAGCCCCGGCGTGGGAAATGGTGGACCCCGGTACCTAGTCACATGGTCGGCATGTAAAAGAGCAGTCTTTCCAGTCACAACTCGGTATCCATATCTCAAGAAATGTTCCAGGTTCGGGAGATTGGAACGGACACCAAGCTGGGAATATTGGGAATGGTGGCCGAAACCTTCAGAAACAGGCTTTACTCAATTGTCTTAGCCAAGACTTCTACTTCGCTCTCTATGGAGCATGATATCCGACAGCAAGTGCCGAGTCTGCTGTCCATCCAAGAACGAACCCCCACCCCACACCCTGCCTAAAGCCACACAATCCCACCTAGTCTATTGCCAACGGGCCCAGAATGCACGCAAGGGGGGTCGCGTGGTTGTGGGTCAGCGGCCACTTGCAGGACGAGGAAGCTTATGGAATAGCCATATCGATTGGCGCAAGCTTGTCTAGGTCATGGGGTTGAAGGGGACATACTAGACAGAGGGGAGCAGTCTCGCTTGAGACACGAATAAACAAATACGATGTGAGAGGTTAAGACCTGTCCCGGTGTGGAGTAATGAGTAATATGGAGAAAGTTCGGGATGGGAGGATTGAAATTAGTATGCGCATGACAAGCGCAAGAAGAGCCAGCTTGGGACGGGGATTGTTCGCGTGGAGCAAAACACGGGGACGATGTCCCTTCTCCGCAACCCCAGCTGCAATTGGTCTTTTCCCCGTTGGCGTTCTTTGGAGCTGGATCATGCCCAACCATTCGGCCCTACAGGACTCAAAAGGCAAGAGGCCAACCCGCCAGCGCAACCAAACTAGTAGCGAGGAAGAGGCTCGTGCATCCAAACGGTGGCTTCTTCCTCCCCGGGGTAACGACCAGTCACGGTGCTACCTGTCTCCGATGCTCTGAACCATGGAATGATCGATGCCAGGGATTGATTGGTGTGTTGTGCAGAGAGTCAGGTTTGGGGGGGGGGGGGGGGGAGGAGGAGGAGGACTCAGGGCCGGGGGTTCCAAGATAGTAGTCACCAATGACTACTAGGTACTAGGTAGTAGTCCCGTTGTTCGGTTCCGTGAAAATGCGGCGTGACTCGATGCGAGAAGCCGACCGAAATGACTTCAAGTTGCCAAGAGAATCCCCAGATGTGGTCGGAAGGGGGGATACACAATCATGACACCGCATCAGACCATTTTGCAGGGTGCATGGTGGTCCCAGGAGCAGTTCCGGGAACAAACCCGACTCCGAAACCATTCCCACTTTTACCAGGGAAAAGTCCAACCAGCAGGCTAGTCAAGCCGGCAAGCAAGCAAGCAAGCAAGCCAGCAAGGAAGGAAGGAAGGACAAGTCTGGGGGCGGAAAGGAGCGTTATGGGGTGGGTGGGTGGGTGACAGAGAGAAACAGAATGTGTGTGTGTGTGTGTGTGTGTGCCACACGGCAAAAACCCAGCCAAGACACGAGGTGGCGCGAATACGCCCAATGAGGTCTGTTCCACGGTCTTGGGAAGGAAAATGCCCTTCGTATCCTGCTGGTAGCCTGGTAAGCTATTTGTAGCGGGATCACAGCACTACCTTAGCTTACAGCAATGATATGAGTTCATATTGACTGTCATATTCCTTTGCTACCTAACGCTAAACACTCACCGGAACAGATCCATGGATTGGAAGTTTGAGAGAAGTGCACGGGATTCAACTCCGATTTTTCTTTCCCCCCGCATTTGAAAGGAACGGGGGAGGGACCAACAACAAACACTGGGCACAACAAACCTGGGGAGGGGGAGGAGGGGGTAAAGTCGGGTGGGTGGTGCCAAGGGGCAAAACAGAGAAAAAAATTAAAAAACTGCTGCGGGTGCAACCTTTGTGATTGCCAAGTCTCTTGGCATGTCACCCCCTCCCGATTCTCTCTCTTTCGCTCTCTCGCTTCTGGGCCTGCTGTACTCCCCCCAGTCCGTGGCGATATCCTCGTCTACCATCCCAGATCCTAGATACGTGTACTACTCCCACCATGTCGGTCAGATCCGATCGATAAATGACAAAAGAAAGCTAAGATGTCAGAAGGCAAATCTCAAAGTCAAATCCAAAAGTCAAAAGGTTACAGAACATCTCGATGGTAAGGTAAATCTAAATTAGTAGTGGTTGGTCAGTGGTGGTCAGACGCAAGTTGTTTCCCTGGGGCTTCAGGCTGGGCTTAGGGTTGCAGTTTCCAGGTCTGGGCATTTCGCTTACCTGAAAAATTCAACCCCGGATTGGAACTCGTGATGGGGGCTCGGAGGGGAGTGAGAGTCTGACTGTCTGAGACTAGACCCCCGGGCTGGAGCTGAAGTCGGTTAGCCCCGACCCAGCGCCTAACCTTAAAATCCAGCATTGTTCACCAATCCCTCCCCGTGCTGGTGGAGACCTCATTCCTGACCCCCCCAGACGGCACACGTGGTAGGGGAAAATTTCCGACCCCAGCTCGCTCCACCCAATCACCGCGGTGGTTCTTCAAGCGACGAGAGGGCCTTGCCCGAGTGGCCCGCCGGTTATGACCCGAGCCTTTCGTTGGCTGGAACAATAGAGTTGGAACTTGGAGGGAGAGGGAGAGAGAATGGAAGAGAACAGACAGAAAGACAGACAGTCAGTCCAGTCAGCCCGAGGCACCTCCCGCCTGGCACATGGTTGACGCCTTTTGACTGAATCGGGATCTTACCCCGTACTACTGCTCTGGAGTACTACTACTACCCCAAACTACTGCTGCAAACACACACCTAGTCTCCCACTTAGTCAACATGCCCTGCATTTACCCCAGGGGTGTACGGGAGTACTGTATATAGTGTCTCGCTGGTTGGGCTGGCCTGACTAGAACTAATCGGAGTATAGTAGGTTAGCCTTAAACCAGCGACAACTAGTAATAACCATGCTTACGGTCGTACCATGTGCGGCTGGAAGAGAAAAAAAAAAAAAAAAAAGAAAACCACCCTTCCATCCACTTCCAAGTACACTGTACTTGACAAAGTGGATACCGAAACACAAACCCAGGGTTGGACTCCCTCGGCTCCAAAACTGGACTCGGGAGCGGTTGTCATCGAGAAGGAATGCGAGGAGCACCAGACCCTAGACTGGTCAAGTTTCTAGTATCCAGCTAGTGAGGGTCTGCTCGGGCAGTCCTCGGAACGATGGCAAATCGCTGAAGATGGCGGCGTTGACCGAGAAAGGGTCCATTCCTAATCGGGGCAAGACGAAGGCAAAAAGAAGTCAAGTGAATGGGGGAAGGAACGGAGACTCACTCACTTCACTGCACTCTTGCTGCATTCCCTCACGATCCCGACGGTTGGGGTAATCCCCGTGGGCAATTTCCATCCACTTTCTTCCCCGGGTCCGGGTCTGGCCCGAATGCAATCCTCTTCCCCTCTCCCTCTTCCTTTCCCTTCCTGATCGGGTTTCAGATTATAAAATCGCCTGCAGCCCCCCCGGTTTGTTTGTGCATCTGCTCACCGCAACTCTCTTCCTTCTCTTCCTTCGACCTTCACACTGCTCATCTCCTTGGTGTGTCTTTGTTCGACACCTGTGCCATACGTCTTTCCTTGCCGTGACTATCTCTCTGTCTATACCTCTTGGTTTACATAGAGTATCACATCACCACAGCTTGCTCAACTCCTACCAGTCATCATGGCTGACGGCACGGTGAACGGCCAGCGGGTCGAGGCCCCCGTCACATTCAAGGCCTACTTGATGTGTGCCTTTGCTGCCTTTGGTGGTATCTTCTTCGGTTATGACTCCGGTTACATCAGTGGTGTCATGGGTATGCGCTACTTCATCGAACGCTTCGAGGGTCTGGTATGTGTTTCTGCCTCTGCGATCCCCATCAACTCCGTCACGCGACACTAACCCCAGCTGGTTTAGGATTATGCTACTACTCCCACCGATGAATTCGTTGTGCCCTCCTGGAAGAAGTCTCTGATTACCTCGATCCTTTCTGCTGGAACTTTCTTTGGTGCTATCATCGCCGGTGACTTGTCTGACTGGCTCGGTCGTCGGTTCACCATCATCAGCGGCTGTGGTATCTTCATTATCGGTGTCATCTTGCAGACAGCTTCCAGCAGTGTTGCTCTGTTGGTGGTAGGCCGTCTCATTGCTGGTTTTGGTGTCGGTTTCGTTTCCGCCATCATCATCCTGTACATGTCCGAGATCGCCCCCCGCAAGGTTCGTGGTACCATTGTGTCAGGATACCAGTTCTGTGTCACCATCGGTCTCATGCTGGCTTCCTGTGTCGACTACGGCACGGAGAACCGTACCGACTCGGGTTCCTACCGCATTCCTATTGGTCTCCAGATGGCTTGGGCTTTGATTCTCGGCATTGGTCTTTTCTTCTTGCCTGAGTCGCCCCGTTACTTTGTCAAGAAGGGCGACCTCCACAAGGCCGCTGAAGTCCTGGCACGTGTCCGCGGCCAGCCTCAGGATTCCGACTACATCCGGGAGGAGCTTGCGGAGATTGTCGCCAATCACGAGTATGAAATGCAGGTTATCCCTCAGAGTGGTTTCTTCAGCAGCTGGTTCAACTGCTTCCGTGGTAGCCTCTGGACTCCTAACAGCAACCTTCGTCGGACTATTCTGGGTACCTCCCTGCAGATGATGCAACAGTAAGCTTTCCAGTACGCTTCGGATTATCTGACCCGCCCATACTGACTTGCTAAGGTGGACTGGTGTCAACTTCGTCTTCTATTTCGGAACTACCTTCTTCCAGTCGGTGAGTTTGCTCCTTTCCCCAACCATGAGCTTTTCTAACATGGCCGGTAGCTTGGAACCATTTCCAACCCCTTCCTCATCAGCATGATCACGACTATTGTCAACGTCTGCTCTACCCCCATTTCCTTCTACACCATCGAACGCATCGGTCGCCGTCCACTTCTCCTGTGGGGTGCTCTGGGCATGGTCATCTGTCAATTCATCGTCGCTATTATCGGTGTCACTGACGGTAGTAACAAGTCAGCCGTCAGTGCTATGATTTCGTTCATCTGTATCTACATCTTCTTCTTTGCCTCTACTTGGGGACCTGGTGCTTGGGTCGTGATCGGTGAGATCTTCCCTCTGCCCGTTCGGTCGCGCGGTGTGGCTCTGTCGACCGCCTCTAACTGGCTCTGGAACTGCGTAAGTCTTCAACCCCGATGTGTCTTGGGTTCGTGCGTCTGACCCCTTCCTAGATTATTGCCGTCATCACCCCCTACATGGTCGACAAGGACAAGGGTGACCTGGGCGCCAAGGTGTTCTTCATCTGGGGTTCCCTGTGCGCCTGTTGCTTCGTTTACACCTATTTCCTCATCCCAGAAACCAAGGGTCTCACCCTGGAGCAGGTTGATAAGATGATGGAGGAGACCACCCCCCGTACCTCGGCAGGATGGAAGCCCCACGGCACTTTTGCCTCTGAGATGGGCATCACCGACAAGACCGTTGCCGAGAAGGCGGAGGCTGAGGTGATTCACCAGGAGGTTTAGGGGAGCTGCGAGAGACTGCAGGTGTTGGTAGTGAAGGTTGTGAGGCGCTGGTGTGCTTTTAGGATTTGGACGGATGAATACCCATGGGTTTACGCTTATGTACTAATGGTTCTAATTACTCACTTGCTCTTTGGGTGAGTGCAAATCTAATGACAGTCACTTGGTCATTTTTGATACTTGGCTGGCCAGTGTGTTTGGACTGCGTAGTGTAGCACGTAGGAGGGCTCATTTTGCACAATTTCAGGAACAGCAACCCCGAGCAAGAGCAAGTTCAGTATAAACTCCATGATAAATGATGCATAGTATGCGATAGGCTTCCAAGATCGCCCTGACGAAACACATGGGAGACCGGTGGCCTCGGGGACGACCAGCCCTAATTGATTGTTGAGCCTGTTTTTTGCTGCCTCTGCGGAGACTTCCGGTCTGACCGTCCAGTCGGTAATCTTCAACTTTACTCAATCTAAGTTTAGTTCTATCTTGTTATACTTAAAGTATGTAACGTTTGGATGCTGCCCTGCAGCCATTTGATCCATCCACTAGTGGCGCCCACTCAAACCTCGTGACCAATGATTTGTTGTGCTCAGGTAGAGATTCAGGTAAGGTGATGGCTGTGGTTTGGGAGTGGCTTGCTGGTACATGTGTCTGCCTGTCGTTGACGCTATCTTATTCCCTGTATATATCCAGATGTACCCGGATTCGCCATAGTCGGACTGTCAACCACGGCTTTCTCTTTCTTTCTTTCTTTCTTTCTTTTTTAACGGCTTTCCACCAAACTGAAACTGGCTTTGAGGAAAAGGGGGCTGTGCTCGAGAGGATAGAAGAGTTGAATAGGCAGAGCAGCCGTGCTAATTCAATGAGTTGAGCTGCGGAGGAAGATTGACCAGTGACGTAACGGAGGATGTGTCAGCTTGTAATTCTGCCTGACAACCAGGGCTGTGATTCTAGCGGTGGTCTACTGAGACAGGCGGAGAATAAACCAGGTGACATGGTGCCGAGTTCCGAATAGCCGTATTCATCCAGAATGCTTCGATCCGTCCATTCCTCCAACCTTTCCAATTCCCTGTTTGCGACTCATTGTTTTCGCTCTCCCTTATCACTTGGTTCACCCGCAACCTTCGATCATATCGACGTACATATGACCAACGCAGCCAGCAGTCACCGCAACAACGCAGACTCTTATCATTCCCAGTTTCTAGCCTGTTTCGGCCAGCGTCGCCTCGGCCCAGGCCGCCTCGGGTGCAACGCATTCTCCACCTCTTGCCTGGAAACAGTCACTCCACCACTCTGCAGCCAATAAGAAGTACACAATCATGGACTGCTGCTGCAAAAACTCATCACCGGACTTAATCTGTCTGTTATCACCGCACGTTGCTTGCTTGCTTGCTTGCTGCGTAGCTGCCAATTGGGTCGCCGAATTCTCTTTTTTTCCCACTGTCGGGGTTTTCGTATCTCCCTTGATTGATAGGTAGTAGGGCTTATAACAATGGAGTGTCCCCAGATCTTGTTGCGGCCCGCCGGTTTTTCTTACCCTTGGTGTGCTTCTCGAATTTTCCCTCTTTCCTTCTGGTAGCCGCTAAGCTTTCTTCTGTCCTCTTTCTGGTTTCTTGGCCGCCAAGCAATACACCCTGACATGTGTGGGTGAGTTAATCTGGTGGTAATGTCCAAACCCGCTGCACCATCCGAGTCGAGTAGATCCACGCGGTCGAGATCCTCGTCCTCTTCATCTAGCACCGAGCCGGGCACCCAGCCACAGCGTCCATATAGGCTTGGGTCTTTCCGGCGCTCTAGCTCCAGGCACAGCACGGCACAGATCGATAGGGTTCATTCGGGAAAACATCTGGATGATCAGTCCGTGTATCACAGTGACCATGCGCTAGAGACGGACCCTGACGAAGATGGAGAGAAGAGCGCCGAGCCAGTTGTGGAGGTCCGCGGTGGGATTGTGAATGAGCGAGATCGCGATCTGGAAGCTGCTGGCCCGCCGGCGGCGGCGGCGGCGGCGTTGGAGAAGTCCAGAACGGCACGGTCTGAAAATGATCCTAAGCTGGTATGTGCTGCTCTTGTACTTTTCGTGATCTAGATGGTTGATATTCCTCTTATTAGGTGACCTGGAATGGGCCCGATGACCCCGACAATCCGAAGAACTGGCCAATGAAGAAGAAGTGGGCGGCCGTGGTCACGGTATCATGCTTCACTTTCATCTCGCCGGTGTCGTCGTCCATGGTTGCACCCGCGTTGACGGCTATCGGGTCGGACTTTCACATCACGGACGAGGTCACCCTCAGCATGACACTGTCGGTGTTTGTGCTGGCGTACGCGGTCGGCCCGCTGTTCCTGGGTCCGCTGTCGGAGATCTATGGGCGGGTGATTGTGCTGCAACTCGCCAACCTGTTCTACCTCGTCTTCAACATCTGTTGTGGCTTCTCGAAGAACAAGGCCCAGATGATCGTCTTCCGGTTTTTGGCCGGCCTGGGCGGAAGTGCCCCGTTGGCAGTGAGTGCTGCATCTTGACTGGATATCTGTTTCGTGGCTAATTACGTGCTAGATCGGCGGCGGTGTACTCTCCGACTGCTTCAAACCCGAAGAGCGAGGCAAAAGTGTCGCTATCTACAGCCTAGCTCCGCTCCTCGGTCCCGCCGTCGGCCCCATTGCAGGTGGATTCATTGCCGAGAATACCACATGGCGCTGGGTGTTCTACGCCACCTCCATCGCTGACGCCATGATCCAATTCGCCGGTCTGTTCTTCCTCCGCGAGACCTACGCGCCGGTGATTCTCCGCAAACGCGCCCAGCGCCTGCGTAAAGAGACGTCCGACGAAGCCTACCAGACGGAACACGAACGCGCCAACCGCACGCTGGGCGAGGTGATGCGGAGCGCTTTGATGCGTCCGTTCCGACTCCTCGGCACGCAGCCCATCGTGCAACTGCTGGCGCTGTACCTCGCCTACATCTACGGAACCATGTACCTCGTGCTCGCGACGTTCCCGACCCTGTGGACCAGCCCGGAGTACTACCACGAATCCACCGGTATCGGCGGCCTGAACTACATCTCGCTCGGCCTGGGCTTCTGGCTGGGCTCCCAGCTCTGCGCCCCGCTCAACGACCGCATCTACCGCCGCCTCAAGGCCCGCAGTGGCGGCGTCGGGCGGCCAGAATTCCGCGTCCCGCTGCTGTACCTCGGCGCCGTGCTCGTGCCCGCCGGGCTCTTCTTCTACGGCTGGACGGCCGAGACGCACCGCCACTGGATCGCGCCCAACATCGGCGCGATGCTGTACGGGCTGGGCAACATCATCACCTTCCAGTGCGTGCAGACGTACATCGTCGACTCGTACACGCGCTTCGCGGCCAGTGCCCTGGCCGCCGTGGCCTGCATGCGCTCGCTGGCCGGCTTTGGGTTCCCTCTGTTCGCGAGCTACATGTACCAGGCGCTCGGGTACGGGTGGGGCAATAGTCTGTTAGCGTTTGTGTCGATTGGGCTGGGGATCCCTGCGCCGCTTCTGTTGTGGCGGTTCGGGGAGCGGCTGCGCAAGATGAGTCCTTACGCTGCGGGATGAGTTCTAGAGAGGTCATGTGGGTAGATACTTGGTTGGTTAGTTAATAAAAGGTATACGTATGATCATTGTGGCGTATTTAGGTTCCTGCTCAAGAGATATGACACTTACGCTCTTATCTATCTCGTTCGCTTTGCTTGGCAGGCGTATTGCTTCAGTGGGTTTTGGGTCAATTAGATCGGACTGGAGCAATCGAACTAGTACCTCTTATATAAGAGGCACGAACAGACGCTCGCCTTGAATACTAGCAAGGCCATGGGCTTGAGGTAGTCATTTCCATGCCCACGCCCAATCATGGAATCCTTTCGACCCGAGCAACCTGAGATCATGGCTGGCTGAGTGTACCGACTCTCGTGACTGCTACTATATATTTTTTAGAAATCCACAGTAACACTCACCGGCATCGGACGGGAAAGCACGTAATCAGGGGCAGCTCAGTAGCTCAGGGGAGCCATTACCCTTGCCGTTACTATTTAACAAACTTGGCCAGTCAATCGTTTCGTCTACAATCAGGTGCGTGCCCTCGGAGTGAAAACCGACTCGGACCTTCTTCTCCTCACACTTGCTACCCAGCAACATATGGTGCCTCCGGGACTCGGGCTCGAGGAACATTTCACTGAATGCCAACATAGACGTCGGAGCAGAGTAAATATATGTTGAAGCAGCCTGATCATGCTTTACATTCACTAAAATCAGGATCCGGGGCTCATCCCAAGCCTGAGACAGCTGTAGCAGGAGAAGACTACCGGCCCGGCTTTGTCTATGCCTGATGCTCGATTTTTCTCTGGGTACGGTATGTATGTGCTGTCTATACTCTTCGCCAACTAGCGCCTTGTTCAAGGGAAAAAGAGGAGACAAAAGGAAAAAGATAGAAAGAAAAATTAGGGGGAGAAGAAAGGAGAAAAACAAAGGAAAAGATGCTTGAATTCGACAAGTTCTCTGGGCCAGGACCCATCGCCCAGTTGATTAGCAAGGCGTATAAACGGTCACGAGGGGAGCAGTTACCGCTCACTCTCTGATATTAGAGTTGGATGTGGCCAGTGGCGACGCGCTCTACTGTCCTCGACGCTGTGTCCAAGGCTTCCCACTGTCCAAGTGCATTCTACACATACTCTACTTTGCTCGAAATATGTAATTCGGACGGGATTGATCAGGTCGAGAGCCTAGGCTGCTCTGCGAAGGTGACCAACGTGTGTTGAAGAACGTGCGAAAATCGGAAGGGATAGAGAGCCACAGTGAAGATGAAGGCGTTTTTCTCTGGCGGGTTCCTGCCGCTGAGTTGTGTATCTTGTATGTTGGGGAAGAGCCGGTTATGAGTTCTGATAGGGCAACCAGGTCGGAAAGCATTATTTTCTTGCAAATTATGCTGCTCGATCAAAGTAATTCCAGACTTGAAAACGCTCTAATTTCTCACCGTTAGACACCAAGAATATCTATGTTTTCTTACTTTCTTTGAATTGAAATGTCGATTAAATTGGACTTAGGTATCCTGAAGTATTGTGAAGTCTCTGTCTGTCAAAACCATAGTAAAACCCTTTGTCTCTATAGGGTCTACTGGTGAAAATTCCATTACTATGTGTATAAAACTCCGTTCCTAGATTTTGCACTATAACTTGGCATAGCATCGTCGACATACTCCGTAGCCTGGAAGCTACGCCTCTAGCATCCCGAAGAGCTTCTGGTCCCAGAACTAAACAAATCTCGTAGTTTATTGCTTCATTGGCCTAATTCGATGCTAGCTGTTTATTGCGCGTATAATGTGATACGTATGGCCAAGGATGGCTACGTCTTCGGCAGGTATCTCGTTTCTAGATGCCGTTATGTTTCTGTTCCCTTCTTCAGATCGAAGGTGGGGACACCCGGCGACTCCAAATCAGGGTCGACTGAATGTTCCTACCTCGGCTAGGATGGACCCTGTTCGACTCCGATTTTTCCACTTCTCATCCCACTAGAGCCGTGACCTCGTTTGCAATAAGTGATAGTAGACAAAAGGCAAGCATTACCTGGACCAGTATGCATGCATGTTTTTCGAACTAAGAAATATACCCTGATATTCAATCCAACAATCACCAAGCAAACCCAGGTGTCGGAGCACATATGAACTGCGTGCTTTCGATCACGCTCACCTTCCATCAACAGTCCATCCATACACACCCCGGCCATTCTCCCGATGAAACCAACCGACCCAAGAGCCAACGTCACTGGAAAATAGACTTCCCGCTGACTCACAACCCTATAATCCCCGGGTGCTGCATAATCTTCCTTAGTTGTACTGGGTGCCCTGCATAAAGTTGTACTTTGTAGTTGCTGCCGCCCTGCCAAGGACAGAAAACGTAGATAAACAACATGTACGGGACCAACTCGTCCATAGTACGTATACCCGTGCAGATCATCTCCAGCAACCGAGGATATTCCACAAATGAGACGGGGCAAATTACTCAGCTCCGGCGGGAGGGGAAAGAGAGAGAAGGCTTGGCGGGGGGCAGCGAAATCCGCCCGGTGCATTGCCAAGACCGTTAGGGTGACGGGGACAAGCCCTAGGGGCTCCTAGGAGTTGCAGAAGGATGGCGTAAGCTGGTGGAGAAACTGCTGGGGAGTTGGAGTCAGGAAACAAGGGTCGTTGGTGGTTGGGTGTGTTTCAAACTTTATGGTTATGCTTATTTTTTTCTCAATCTGTTTTCTTTTTTTCTTTCTGAGATGATTTTCGCGGGAGATCTTGGATACCGTTTGACTGGCTAAAGGATGGAGTAGGTTCCTCTGTAGGCGGAATGGAAGGGATGTTGTATTCCTTATTGAGAGTTTACTAGGGTTCAAGAGTAAATTCTTTTCGGTAGGGGTGTTTAATCCTGTTTGCTTCGATTGAGCACCCGAGCCCTGAAATCGCCGGCCGAAGATATTGTACTGCAGCACACTGCAGGGTCCATCTTCCGCTGCCTTAATCTAACCACCCACTGATGAGACATGTGGCTGAACCCCAAAATGTCTTTGTCGACCAATCCCAGTCTCGTCGATTTTAAGCATGCCTGTCTGCCATCCGCTTACGAAACGGACACCCTCGTCCTGTGAGAGTGACCGGGTTTGTGGTGCGAGAAGCGCGAGAGGGTGGATCCCGGCCGCGTCGTCAGCGGCCGATGATCCTACCCCGATGGATAACGGGTCTGGCCCGTTCCTCTGAGATCTCTGCTTGGATTCTAGGGAGAAGATGCGGATGAGGCAATCGATCAGATTTCTGAGGTTTTTCTAGCCTCCAAGAGGGTGATGCCTTGGCGGGGGGTTGTCCCCGCCGGCGGGTCTAACAGCACTTGTGCCAGCTTTGGAGCTAGCTAGCTAGCTTGCTAATTTGCTTGTTTGTCTACTGGGCCCTGTGGCTCTGTGGATGTGCGGGCGCGTATGTGCGTGCTATTTCCCTGTCAACTGCTATCATGTCAAATGCGCAAGACGGGGGTTCAAATGGCTTGCGTCAGCTGGGGTTGGCAGCGGCAGCATCACGGAGGAATGGTCAGTATCCGTGTCACTCCGAGGTTCAGAGGAGAAGGACAGAAAATATAAAAGCGGGCGCTGGCTGCTGCATCTCATAAGAAGACAACAACAGCATCACATTCACTCTTCCACTCACTCACTCAATCTCTTCTCTTTCTGCAAAGCACCTCTCGTCAATATGGTTCGCGTTACTGCCACCGTGATTGCCGGCCTAGCTGGTCTAGCCGGCATGACCTCTGCCCATCCGGGCCACGACGTCCGCGCTGAAGCTGCGGAGCGCGCTGCCTTTTTGAAGCGTGCTCCCATGCACGCCCGTGGCCTGAGCCAGTGTGCCAGCAAGCTCAAGGCCCGTGGCCACGAGAGCAGCAACATCGCGCGTCGCCAGGCGACGCTGGATTCTCTGCGCCGTCGCAAGGGATTGTCCACTCGTACGCATGGCCCATCACCATCTTACACTTACCAACGAAGCATGCATGCTCACATACAATAGGTGCACCTCTCCTCAAGGCCCGCGACCTGACCACTATTCTCAACACCTCCCACCTGTCCTCGTTGGATGTGACCGAGAACACTCAGGACTATGATACCTTGTTCGCCTCCAACGCCAGCTGCGTGCTCGGCCCGGACGTCACCCAGGGTCCTTACTGTGCGTGTTCCTGCCTCTTAACCCCTCCAGCCATCATCCAACTGACAATGTCATCAGACGTCAGCGGCGAATTGATCCGCAGCGACATCGTCGAATCCCAGGAGGGTGTCCCTCTGTACCTGGACATCCAGCTGGTGGACAGCAGCACCTGCGACCCCGTTCCGGATGTGTACATTGACTTCTGGCACTGCAACGCCACCGTACGTTTCTCTTACTCTTTCTCCTGACTACACCAACCCACACCATACTAACCCCCCCGGCTCAAATAGGGCGTCTACTCCGGCATCCAAGCTAGCGGCAACGGCAACTCGAACGACGCCTCCAACCTCGACGCGACCTTCCTGCGCGGCATCCAGCAAACCGACGACTCGGGCGTGGTGCAATTCCAAACCATTTTCCCCGGTCACTATACCAGTCGCGCGACTCATATCCACGGTGAGTTGCTTGCCCGCGTTCTGCCCTACCCCCATACTCTCCCCAAATACTAACCCGCGCAAAAAGTCCTAAGCCACAACCCCAACACCACAACCAGCACCAACGCCAACGACACCCTGACGGACGGCCTGTACAGCACGACGGCCAACCACGTGGGCCAGCTCTTCTTCGACCAGGACCTGATCGCCGAGGTTGAGGCCACCAGCCCCTACAGCACCAACACCCAGGACCTGACCACCAACGCCAACGACTCCATCCTCTCCGAGGAGGCCGACACCATCGACCCGTTCGTCGAGTACGTGCTGCTGGGCGACTCGATCAGCGACGGCGTGTTCGGGTGGATTTCCCTGGCCATTGACTCCGATGAGTCGTCCAGCATCACCCCTGCCGCTTACTATACGGCTGATGGGGGCGTGGAGAATGATTCTTCCTCTGGTGGGGGTAGCGGTGGTTCCGGTTCCGGTTCCGGTAGTGGAAGTGCGCCTGGTGGGCAGAGCTCAGGGGCTCCGGGTCAGGGTGGTCGGCCTTGAGTAGCTAGCTTAGTGGGGGTTGGGGCTCGGGGTGGGGCATGACGGGTTTGGAGAGGATGTAGTCTTCTGTTGGTTGTTAGTCGTGGTTTAGTTGGTTTTGAGGCGGGGAGATGCTGGTAGCTGGGGCTTGATTTGAGGGTTGTTGTTGCTGTTGCTGTTGTTCACTTCGCTTCGTCTACTCCCTTCGTCTGTTCTTGATATGGATGATTGAGATTTCCGAATATATCATATCTTTTGGGACTATTCTCACCTGCGGGAGGGTGGGCGAGGTGTTATGCACATGCTGCTGTTATGTATACATCACCCACTGCGAGATAAAGGTGTTCCACGGTCAAGTCGCTGCGCCAGGGAAGAACACTGCACCCAAGCACAGTCGACCGATCTGATCGCAGCCCAGTCTCCCACCATTCTCCGTCAGGACCCTTCGTGTCAGGATATCTAGAACAACGTACTGTATAGCAGGTCTCTCCGTCCGGTGCGCCGCACAAACCTTCCGTCAAACATGATTGTGACTTTGTGTCGCTGAAGTTCTGTAGATTGGATGATGACGAACATGGGGGAAGAAAGAAAACTCAGAGTAATAATACCATCAGTAGCCGAGATCCGACCTTGTCACTCACCAATGCTTAACCATGAGATGACTATATTGGGGACCAGGAGAGACCGAACCACAGCACCGCAGGACCCCAGCGTCCTCGCTGAAAACCAGAACCTGGTTTTGAACCCTAAGCATGTGAACTTACGTATCTGTGTACATGTGCTTTAAGCCCAGCTACGGAGATTGGCAAATCCCGTTGCGTCGATAGGTCTTCGTAGAGCGTAGCCGAGTGGACGCTCTCAACGCTTAGGGTTTTGGGTTAAGGGGAAAGTGTCCGGCGTGAGTGGAAGGACTAGCAAGCACTGAGGTTTCCACCGGGAGTGCAACGGCTGGGAACCACGGTTGGGGCGGAAGGGTGACAGACAGCTAGGTGGACTGAACTAAAACCTTACGCTGAACATTTTGTTGAACGAAGGGTTTGAAGTGCCTACGCCATCAGTTGTGAATTTTTACTGCTTGGAAGAAGCATGGAGAAGGTGGATGCATGTAACCCCTGGTTGAAGGCTACGCCTCCGTGTCATTCCCGAGTTGAGATACATTATCCAATTTGAGCCCCACTTCGAAGGAAAGAGCGGTCGTCGATATTCGCGTTTATAGCCAACTACAAAAACTAGGGACGAAAACCCATATCGTCTTGTGTGTGGACACAGGACCAGTAAGAGGAAGGAACACCGAGATGCACGAGGTAATTTTTCTGACGTTTTGGTCAAAAAAGAAATCCCACTCCTATCTCCCGTACGTAGCAAAATGATAAATAATATCCAGAAGGCTAACCAGAAAGCCCAACAGCTGGAATGATATCTGTGAAGACATTATGCAACAGGCCGACACATTAATACAGAGTCGCAGTTATCCAAAATCAGACACCTCGAACCAGCTTTAACAAACTAGCCCAGGCTAACACCTATTCACCCCCATAAAGTACATGCACAGATGAAGTCGGAGTGACAGGGCCATCGCCCGTGCGGATGACGACCTTGACTTGTAATGCGCGCGCCTCCCGAATACAGCACGAGAGACACGTCCGACCCGCGCGACCGACTATGGCATGATACCCCACCGAGGAGCACCACGCGCGGGCGAAGGCCTCCTTCTCCCGGGAGCCGCGCGCGTCCAGGATCATGGTCTCCTCCAGGTCGAAGGCCGATCGAACGCGGTCCGACGTCGAGAATTCCTCCGCCAGGGAGGGAAGGTGGACCCAGCGGTACGCGTAGCGGCAATGCAGCGGGTGGCCCGGGAGACGGTGGTGACGGTGACGGTCCGACGAGGCGCTGAACGGGGAAGATGATCGCTCGTTGGGTTGATTGTTACTGCTCCCACTACTACTGCTCGCGGCGTTCTGAGCGTGGGGACTGGTGATCATGCCGCCAGGCGGGCGACATTCATGGGAGGAGATGAACTGTACGTTGTACTTCAATGGGAACGAGAGTTGTGTGGCGGGGGCCGCCGTGTCAGAGGAAAGTGAAAAGCGCGCAGTTGCCTGCTCGACCACTGTGATCGGATGCTCAGCGGCCGGGGGTTGCTGGGCCTTGACCTGGAATGTCAGCTCCTCGAAGGCGATTTTCAGTTTCACAGAGCAGTCGCTTTGGTCGTCGAGGGGCAAGCTGAAGGCGCCGCTGGTCAAGTCTCCGGGACCCAGGGGTGTAGATTCCAGGGCCAGCTTGGATCCCTGCTTAATCCTCGGTTTTCCAGGTCTGTTCTGCGGGTCTTTGGCTTCAACCTCGAACCACGTATCGACCAGAGGCTGAGAGGTCTCCGAGTCTGTGGGCAGTATCGGGCTGGCTTGCCATGCCAAGCATACTCTGGTCCCTTCCAAACAAGCCACCACTCTGCCAACGATACATTCTTTGCTCCACCAGCTCCGCCCGTCGTACGTGAAGCCACCGTAAAGATTGACAACCGGCCCCAGTTTGGTCATGGCGTCGGGATCATTTTCCAAGATGGTACTGATGAGTAAGTGGCTGATGGAGGAGCCAGGGATCACAAAACCGGACAGCCAGCTTCTGGTGGCCCAACCGCCGAGGTGATTACGATTGCTGTCATCACCCATATGGTGTAGAAGCAAGAGACGTCGAGAAGATTTTCTGCTATACATGGCTTTCCGCAAATCGGGTATCTGGTACCCCGCCGGGATAGTATTGAGTTCCGGGTTGGTAAAGACCTCCTTAATGACTTGGCCGTTTTGGTCTCCACCAATCTTTGACCTGAGGGTCTCCTTGAAATTGTCCAAGCGCGGCCAGCCTAGGTTGTCGGCGAAGACAAAAAGCCCTTTGAGTTGCTGCATCACATGATTGGGCAGCAGATGACATCGCCACGCTGACTCATTGTGAGGGGTAGCCGAAGACGAATGGTGAGTGATGCTCGAGAAGAATGACCGATGATGATGCTTCTCATGTGAATGACCGGCTTCTTCGTGGTTCTCTGGACCGGCGCTGCCATCCTCGAGCTGATAATCAAAATCGAATCTGTCCATGAATCGCCGTACTACGACCAGATCCCAGTTCAGCTTGCCGTTTCGCAACCGGTCGAACTCATAGATATCGCGTAGCGAAATGTTGATGTCCTGCGATTCTTGGAGCATCCCGACGCGGACAGTCGCGTCTAAACGCAGCAGGAGCTCGGCAGCAAGCAGCATCTGGACCAGAAACCACTTGCGCTCGAGGGTCGTATGCACCCATGGCTTATCCGTCGCCGCAATGTCGATGAAGTCGCCGTCCATGTGCGGTGACTGCTCCCAGAGCAGCTGGCCAATGTGCAGTCGCCAGTCGATGAGACTGAAGTCCAGCCATGCCCCGGGGGTGGCCAGCACGACAGTCAAAGCCTTGATCTGGACCTTTAGGCTGTGCGGATCGCCCATGTCGGCAAGCAGAAAACGCACTGGCGGGTAGAGGAATTTGGTGAACAATTCATTATAGAGCTCACGTGTCCCTTCGATGTCAAGTATCGTCTTCGGTCGATCCCCATGGAGGATCTCGTAGCGCAGATGCTTCAGTGTCTGCAACCGCTGCACTAAGACCTGCAAATCAATGTCACGGACACCAATTTTCTTCCAAAAGTTCGGCCCCTCGCGCAATAGTCTCTTGCGATCGTGGACAGTACCATCCGAACAAAGGGCGTATGGCTGGCCGTAACGCTCCAACAACTCGAACGACTCGGTCGCTGGCAGGCTCGATAAATGTAAGTAGTCTGGCGAAGGCCTTGGCACCCCCGGGCCCGGATAGCGGGCCGCGTCGGCCACGGGAAGCTCCAAGAAATAGCCGAACCCGACCGTCCCTGGATCCCGCCCATGCATCGCCAGCATATTGGGGATTTCCTGTACTCCCACGTCGAATGTGGCTCGCTTGGGCGCATCGCTTCGTTTCCAGTTGCCCAGATGGGCCGGGACATCGCCCTCAATGACCCAGTCATCCGGTACCGGAAGGTGCGCATGCAAAGTGCATAAGGTGTATGAGGCATGGGGGAGAGGCCTCCTATCCCAGAAGCATTGAATGGCCAGATCGTGATCGTCGAATGGAAATATGACCTGCGGGAACCAGCGGTCATGCTTTCCTTTCTCCAGCATGAAATACGGGGCTCCTGAGAAGATGACCTCCACATCCTTCATCGTCAGATGGTGTTTATGAGGCGATGGCGCATGGTGGCCTGGTTTCGGCGAACGGCCAGGCTTGGGATCTGGGTTTGGGGGATTTTCGGCCGAAGACTCGTGTACCCCACTGTCATGGCGGGTGTGAGAGCTTGCAGGGGCATTCTCCGACGTCTGTGATGGTGGACTATCTGTCTACAGCAGTGTTAATCACGCCGATCGTATAAGCCTCATCTAGAGCACAATCGAGCTGGAACCTTACCCGACGCGGGGATCCAGGGTTCGACGGGGAATCAGAATTGGAAGAGCCGTGGTGTTTGTGGAAAATATCATGGAGCACGCCTTTGGCACGGAGACCGTGGCTATGATCCGAAATATCCGGAGCAGATGATCTTCGCCCACCGTTGCCCCGCGGGACTGCGTCTCCCTCGTTCGGCGCGGTGGAGGCGATGGAATGTCGTCGTCCAAAGATAAAAGACATTGCAAATGTATGTATGGATAGGAGAAGATGAGTTTCTTGCCGTAGCTCAGCAAGTATGCTGCAAGATATCGCTTGTGTGGTCGCTCATGGCTGTCGGGAATCTGAAAGCCGGAATGCGGGTCGCGGCTCAAGAGCGACGGGGTGGGCGGCGCTCACATGGGGCTTAAATAAACTAACCCCAGCAATCAGACCATTGGTGATCGACAGGAGGAGCCACAGTCCTTAGACACATCGAACGATGGAAGGGAAAGGAAGATACCCAGTCACAGAATGGCGCCAGAGAGAAAGAAGAAAGTGAGGAAAGACGGAAATGAGTCGATGACGTTATTGGATTTGCTCCCCGCTCCGATTCCCTCTAACCTATCTGGGATAGTTCATTTATTTACCTACTGACAGCAATATTGTCACTGTAGCTATAGTAGGAGTGCAGTACAGTCCCTTTCTTGGTTCTTATTTCCATCCGAAAAGAAAGTCAAGAATCAGAACATGAAGTGGTTCAGCCATCAGGAACTTAAGGTAAAGACGCAAGGGATGGCTTGAAGACAAGAAAGTGCTCAGTTTCGACCTTGTTATATCATCGCCTCCGGGTTGAAGCAAAGCCATAGATTGAGGCCCAAACATATCAATATTCTCCTGTGTTTTGTCGGCCTCTCTGACAGGTTTTAACAGCAGATTCGCTCAGTAATTCTAGGCTATCTCGATTCATCATCTATGAACCATCAATGCGAGTGCTCTGACGATTTCTCGTTTTGAAACGCACGCCCAAGCCAAGCTCGCCCTGCAATATGACTCATAGAATACAACAGAGTACTTATACAGTACAACGTACACGAACTTTGTCAGAGTACTCAACATCGAATTCAAGATATCCATGGCAAACGTACTCACACAAAGCTAACCATGACCTCAGCTGATCAAGAGAACAACGACCCCATCTATTCTGGCGTCTGGAAGATGAAAATGCATACCTGGGCCAGTGGTATCCAGCATCCTTCGTCTGGAAGAATGGTGACAAGACATCCACCTATGCGAAGACAGAACAGTGAGGTTGACCTATTTGCCCCCTTTCAACAATCACAATCAAGTCGTTGCACCAGCCCGCATCTAACCAAGGCTAGAGAAATAGCTATATGATGCACTGTAAAGCCCTCCTCTTCGTCGGCCCCGACCACCCTCTGACCCAGAAACTCCAAACGGGTTGGAAAATGAAACCCAACAAGCTACGAGACGTGGGTCGCCAGATCCCCGGTTTCAACGAGACAGTCTAGGAGGCGGAGCGGTATGCGACTGTGGCGGAGGGGACCTATCTCAAATTCACCCAAAATCCCGACCTTGCCGGCATTTACCCGCCACGGGGGCACGAGAAATCGTCGAGGCAAGTCCCCGCGATTGAATCTGGGGGTTGGGGTTTGGGCGCGAGTGTGCGGGATTGTGGCGGGAGAAGTGGTGGTTGAATCTGCTGGGGCGGGCGTTGATGGAGGCTAGGGGAGGTTAAGGGGGAAGAGGGGTTAAGGTACGGTTTTCTGATTGCCTTGATGGTGGGAGCATCATGACCTTAATTAACACATGTCGAAACGGAAATCATCCGTCGAGATTGTCGACCCATGCGGATATGCTCCGTCCACCCTCGGGTATGGGGTTGATGCGTCCCACGAGACACGGATACGACCCGTTTCAACGCAGGCGTACCCCAAGGGATAGAGCGAGAAGAACAGAGAAGATCAGTACACAGAATTAACTCTCTACAGGAGAGCACATCATTTGACTAGCGTTGCTACCAAACATCAACACAACCACGTCCATGTCTCTCCAATCCCAACCCACCATACCAACCACCATTCAGGCCACCGAATGGACAAACCTCCCTACGCAATACCGCCGCCCCGGCGGGCAATCCGAGCATAGTCTGCACCAAAAGCGCGGCCACCCGCTCGACTCCTTCCTCGAAGGGCCCCTCTACATCCACTCGCTGGGTCGCTTGTTCGTCGTCGACATCCCCTACGGCCGGATTTTCTCGATCAACGTCAAAACCCGGGAATGGAGACTCGTCCTCGCCTACGACGGCGAGCCAAACGGCCTGGCCTACCACCATCCAACGAACCGCATCCTCATCGCCGACTTCAAGCAAGGCATCCTTGCCTTCGACCCGACCGCACATCCAGACCCAAATGACTCTCCAACGCCACTGGTCACGCGCTTTCACGGCGAAAGGCTCAAGGGCCCCAACGATCTAGTGGTCACCTCCACTGGCACGGTCTACTTTACCGACCAAGGCATGACGGGCTTGCATGATCCGACGGGTCGGGTGTTTCGGTTCGATCTTCCACCAGAAAATTGCAATCACAAGGCAAACCAGCAGCATGTCAAGCTAGAGTGTGTGCTGGGCATCGGCCCCTCTCCCAACGGACTGGTGATGAGCCGCGATGAATCCGCCGTCTTCGTTGCCATGACCCGCGACAACGGGGTTTGGTACGTCCCTTTCCATCCGGATGGGAGCGTGCAGCGCGTGGGTCGGTTTGCCAGCTACTATGGGATTGGTGGGCCGGATGGCATGGCAATGGATGTGGCGGGGAATATCTTTGTTGTGCATTCAACGTTAGGGGTGGTGTTCGTGCATCGGCCGGATGGAGAGGTGGGGTGGCGGATTCGGTGGGATGCGGGCGTAGGGAAGAAGATGACAAATTTGACATTTGGGGGACCCGAGGGGAAGACTTTGTTTCTGGTTGAGAGTGAGACGGGCACGGTTTTGGTGGTGGAATGGTTTTGGCAAGGGGTTTTGGCTGGAAATGACGAGGAGGAGAAGTAGGACATTTGGTAGTGATAGTATGTATCCATGCATGAGCTAGGCTGGATAGATAGTAATATAGAGTTCTGTGAATGATCATCCAAGAAATAGTATCGTAAGATAGATTCAATCTGTTGACGCGATGAGCTCGCACGAGCTTCTTCTGATATACCCCAATGGGGCCTAGACTATCTACATCTTATGGTTTTGTAGACCTCAAGCAAATTCCCGCTGCTCCTCAGTCGTCGCCTCTGCCTCAACCGCCTTCTCTCGATCATTATCCACCCGCGCCGATGGACTACCTTGCTGAGGTAACCGCCGGGCCATGGGCACGATCTCCCAGATGGTAGGCGCCTCCCGGAACACCCCGTCGATCAGCTCCAAGTCGCGGTTCATCGTCTCAGGGAAGAAGAGCAGCACGACCACGGGTACACATGCACAGGTGCAGGCAAACACAATGTAGTACCGCCAACCAATCGTCGACAGTGCCACGGGGGTGACCATCGTGATGATGAAGTTCCACATCCAATGGTTGGCGGTCGAGACGGACGACATGACTGCACGCAGGGGCGCGGGCGCTATCTCCGTACAATAGAGGAAGTTGCCGCCCAGGAAGCCAATGGGATACGCCATGTTGAAGAGGAAGATGAAAACAGCCGCCGTGACAGAGGCAGCATGGTTGGAAGCCGGGAAGCTGGTGGCCACCGCCATGGCGATCATACAAAGACACATTCCCGTCCCGCTGGTCACCAGGATCCAGCGGCGACCCAGCCGGTCGACCGCGGCGAAGGAGAGGAAAGAGCACAGGAACTTCCAGGTCAAGGCGCTCGCAGCGACAATGGCCGGAGTGTCGCCCTGTAGATGTAGATTGTCTTGGAAAATGGTTGTTGTGTAGATCGAGATCATGTTGCCGCCCACCAGCTGCTGTAGGGTCTGGATACCCAGGCACAGGGCGAAGCGGTAGCCGAGTCGGTGCGGGTCGTTCTTTCGGAAGACATCCCGCAAGGAGATTGTAGGACCTGTCGTGAGAGAAGCGTCAATCCGAGAGACTTCGCGGCGAATCAGGTCATGGTCGCTGGGCATGTCGTTGAGCGCGGCGAGGGCTTCGGTGGCGGCTGAGATCCGTCCGCGCTGGACCAGCCAGCGGGGTGATTCCGGCAATGTGAAGATAGAGAAGCAGATCACTAGCGAGAAGACCACTGGGATGGCGAGCGGGATCCGCCACTGAAGGGGGGGTGAGGCAATCTTGCTACATCCCAGGTTGATCCAGCTGGACAAGAAAAATCCCACACAGATGAAGATGCCTGAAGTGATGACTTGACGCCCCCGTTTCCCCGCAGAAGAACTTTCAGCCTGCCACACTGGCACAATGACACTCAACTGGCCCACCCCGAATCCCAGAATGATGCGTCCCACTGTGAACTGGGCCAAGGAGAAGGCCGTGCACTGAAGAATTTGACCTACCGCAGCACAGCAGCCTCCAACGAAGATAGTCTTGCGCCGACCGAGCTTATCGCCGATAATGGAGCATGACAATGCCCCCAGTAGGGCCCCTAACATCAAAGTTCCATTGATCAGCCCTTTGATGGTGGAATTCTGTGTCTCTTGAGCTCCGTGGGTGTTGACCGTGTCGATTTGTGGGAAGAGACTGATCACATCCGAGAGGGTGAGGAGGGCAGAGAGCCCAGCCTGATTGTATCCGTAGAGTGTAAAGGCGGGGGCAATTATGAAGATCCTCTGAGCAAGCTGGAAACTTTTGGCCGACGAATACATTTTGATGATCAAGTAGCGAGTGCGAGAGCTGGATTTGAGATAGGGATATGAAGATACAAGGCTGCGGTTTGAAAGAAAGGTGGCCGGGAAACAGGGTTGTTAGGACCTTTTGGACAGTTTAGTCCGTCAGCTTAGTGCTGGAGCATGACCTCATGCAACTTGATTTATGCGAGTATAAGCTGACCTGTTATCTTGTGGAAACCCGGGTCCTCGCCTCCTTTGACGAGCGGATACATCCCGACATTCTTTGCGGGGGCTAGGTCCAGGGGCAATCAGCGGTGTAAGAGGGAGTGCGTTTGACATGAAGTGAAGATGTGATATGATTCGCCCGGGTCAAGGGATAAGCTGATATAAAGGTGATTTATTCGATGATTGGACGGTAGGACACTCATTGGTGTAGCCAAACGCTGGTTTTGGGATAGGTGATTGCATAATTGTCGACGAAACCCTCTGGGTCTATGCTTCTTGTGTAGCTGTCGAAAGTTCACGATGGCCCTTCAGTGGAGACCAGTAAGAAGATTCGTCATGTCTCTCATGCTAGTAGACAGCCGTTATTCACAACACCTTTTTCGTGCCACTGCAGCTACCCAAAATCCCGATACAGCCTCTGCCCTCGCGTAAGATAGCCCTGGTCACGATTTGCTTTCACAACAGCAAGGAGCTTGAAATTCCGCCTAGACTGTAGGAGCTTCTTTGTGATCTTGTGTTAGGCTATATACACGCGAAATATACTGTCTTGGTATGTAACCTACTCTAGCATCCAGGAAATACACTCCTCGGTCAGCTAGATTATAAGTTGACAACAAGTTCACTTGGTGATTAATCAATAGCAATACCTAGGTATAAAAATCATGATTTTAGGATTGAATCTGTGAGCAGAGTTATTGATTTTAGGATGGGAAATTCTAGCAATTTTAAAATATTTTGTCTTACTGTCATTCAGCTGCCTTGTGGGATACCTGTACGCAAGTTCCGGCCCATCGTAGCAGCATCAGTGCAAGTAGTCTTCAATTTTTGTATATTATTCATCCGGAGCTTTATCAGGAGTATCCAGGTATCGACCGACCAAAGTGCTTTCGACTAGGAGCATGCAAGAAAAAGTCTACTCTAGAAAGAACCTGGCAGAAATCAGAATCCTGTAGAGCAGAACTATCTGCTAGATCGATATCTTGACAATCCATTTGGCCGAGCGGTGCAACGCTCTCATCAGGTCTACTATGTGAGACGCTAACCCCAAGGCTCTGTGAAACCCCAGTCTAAGCCATAGAAGGTTCTTTTTTAAAGGTGATTAATATACTTTGATATTGCAAACCATACACTTTCAGTAATTCCAATGCCTCGATGGATTTCCATGTAGCATATATGTCCATACTCGCACCCTTCAATATCCTCCATTTATCCTTCAAAAGCTGGTATCGTTTATATAGCTGTTACTGAACCCGAATGTACATATGCTGCTCAACGGCGTCCGCCGAAATCGAATGATTACCTGTTCTACAGATCTGGGGTATCGGCGATGCGCACGACATACTTCACCGCTGAAGCCTTGCCAGCCTGCAAGTCCTTCACAGCCCCCTCCAGTCCAGCCAGTCCGTTGGGGCGCACCTCGTGAGGGTGGCCTGTGAACCAACCCTGGACCAAACCCCTGCTAAATAGGGCAAATATAGCCGCACCAAACTCCACGTCTCCGACCAGTTTTCCTTGAACTGAAGGCTGGTGAACTGACCCGCAGTTCGTTGTCGACAGATGAATTCCGTCTGGGAGGCCCTGGGAATCACATCCTGGCAAGACTACGGTGATCTTTGCCGGTGCAGTCAGCACAGCGCCGAGATTCTGGTAAGACCCCTTTTCAGAGACCGCATCGAAGGCATAATGGACTGGCCGGCCACCAGCAGCCGTTTTGATAATTTTACGGACTGCCTCGTGCCCGTCACGGTAGTCGATGATCGTATCGCCCTTGGAGCGGTCAATCAGGGTCTCGACATACGAGGCACCCTTGCCAGCCACCGCGATGATAGGGTGGATGTTGGAGAGACGAGCCAGCTTGATGGCGAAAGCTCCGACCGCTGAAGAACCGCCATTGACGACCAGAGGCAGCGGCTGCGTGGCCGGACTCCACGGAAGAGGCAGCCCCAGTCGTTGGAAAAGCCCGACAGCGGATGTTGTGGCAGCGAGAGGGATCGTGGCGGCCTCTGTTTGATGTCACCTGGAGTTCTTCCAACAATCATACAAGAACATGCTCAAGGTCTCGCTTGACATACCTTCAAAGGTAGTTCCTTCAGGCAGATGAAAGGTTGTATGCGCCCAGGCAATGGCATACTCCGCCCAGCTGCCCCCAGGAGTCAACATCTGATGGAAGGCGGCCACTCGATCACCCTTATGAAAGTTCGGCACTCCCTCCCCCACTGCCTCCACGTAGCCCGCAATATCGTCCCCCTGGTTGGTAGCCGGTGCATCGGGCTGCCATGTTGGCACTTTCCAATCTTTAGGGTTCGTACCAGAGACCACAACCTTGATCAACACTTGGCCGGGCTGCACGACGGGGGTGTCCACTTCGTGAATTGCGACCGTAACTGCTTTGTCAATGACAGCTTCCTTCATAGTGCAGATTGGCGGGAGAGGTTTGTCTCTCAATTTCAAGTTGTTGGGGGTGGGGGAGGTTAATGGGCAAGATTTCCCCGCTTCCTTAACACCGGAAGCTTGCGCTGATCCCGGTGCTGATTTGTAAGGAGGTGGGTATCCTGAATAAGCATCAACGATGTTGTGCAGGCTTATGCAAGTACAATTCTTTTGTGGTGAACTTCATCAAACATCCTCAACAGCCTTTGCAATCAACATTTTTCATCGTCCTTGAGGCAGAGATTGATGAGACAGCTTAAAATGACTGGGCCATAAAGACTTATCTTGGCACTGGCCCATCTTAGGTAGAAGATCAAAAGCGTCTCAGTGCAACTATTAGTACTTCGAATTTTCCCCGTATCATAACAGAAGACAAGCAAGACGTCCGGCCTGTGTATGTTTGAGGAAGGACACGATCTGGGGCAGGCTAGGGCTCCGGGGAACCCAGTGGCGTGGCGCCGATGGCTTTACCGCCAAAACGGCACGTCAGCAGTAATGCGGGAAGGGCTAGGAGCAAGAGTAGGTGCGAGGCTTATAGCAGCATTGCGTCTGACCAAGATATCTACCTTTTATCAATTCAACACGGTTTGACCCTCTCACCCGATATCTAACGTCTAATTCCACCTGAAGCATGGCTCATCGCTTGCCAATAAATATTCTGGTGGATCTGTTGACGCTCGTTTCGTATGCGCTCACTGTCTACAGTTAACACTCGAAGAACAGGCCTAGAGTCGGTCTACAAGTGCATGGGAGAGTTTCAATCATAACTCGAAGGTTACTGCTCCTGTCTGCTGTCATGATCATTATAGCTATGATACTCCTTTCCATGTATCAGCTGAAGAGATGAGACCTATTATATAGTGTCTAGTGGGATGTGGAGTAATGGAATGTGAATTTTGTATATCTGAAATATCATTTCTTTTTTCTTTTTATTTCTTGTTTTTTTTTATTTGCTTTTTCTTCTTTTTCTCTTCTTTTTTTTTCGAGGCTCATACTCCCGAGACAACAGATTGCATGATTCGAGCTGCTTTCTTGACCAAGTCCCGATCATGGGTTGACAAGAGCGTATGCACAATCATGTGGACAACCTCTTCCGTGTGACCACATCGCTCTGACTCCTTGCGTACCGCTGGAAACTCCGTCCAGATCCTGGTGCAAATCTCCATAGAGGAATTGTGATATTGCAGCCAGGCATCCTCATACAGGACGGCGATTTCCGCATTGACACACTTTCGCAGGCGTCTCAAGGCGTCAACCATAGTCAGCTTCGGCTCGGCCCCGCGGCGGATGGTGGACTTCACAAACTTTTGGCACAGCTGAGACTCTCGCATAACGCGCGTGATCTCGTCCGCGGTCCACTTGTGCCTTCTTCCTAGCCAGCGGATTTGGACTTCCCGAAGTGTGCTAATGAGCAGCGGGAATTCCCATCGCTTGGCCAGATCGACATCCTCCATCCCTCCCCCGGTGCCTCTTCGGGCATTTCTTCTCGCGCCTCTTCTCGCGCCTCTTCTCGCGCCTCCTCTAGTGTCTTTCCTTTCAGACTCAACTCCGCCTAGGGCCCGGGCCAGCGATCTGGAATAGCTGTACCAGACTTTCGGCCGTTGTTGGCCACAGAACATGTCCGGGTGGCGGCTTATCAAACGCTCCAACCCGGGCCACGACCATCCATCTGGCGCTAGCTTTTCTCGCTTTGCTGCGTGGTAACGATGGCATACTGCGAGTGGAGCTGGGGCAGAATTGGACCAGTACAAGCCACCACAGTAGGCGATGATCTTGTAGATCATCAACAGCCGTCCGCACAGCCAGGGATTTGAGCGGAACCAAGAGACGCGGCGATGCGAGGGAACGCAGCTACGTGAGTTGAACCGGGCGGATGTGGGAGGGGAGTCCGCGCCGTTGTCGTCTAACACAATCTCCGCCTGTTGCAGCCAATAGGTGTGACCCTGTAGTACTCGCCGGCGTTCCTCTTCTGTACTTGCGAGATACGAGTAGCGCTGACGGACTTGACTCATTTGAGGCTTCGTGGCCTCCATAAAGTCACGGAGCTCAGGCCATGCCTTGCCACTCTCCGAACCCATGGTGAGTCGCACCTTGAGGTAGACCATGATCAGATAAAGTGCTGTGAACGAAGGGGTCCCAGTCCTAAACGTGTGGCACAGATACATCCCACACTGGTCCACATCTGACAGTGAGTGTGCCTCAGGCGTAGCCAAGAATACATGATTCTGTACTAACGCCTCGTCGACGAGCAACCGCAGGAGCAGGCGCCGGTCGTCTCTGGCCCAGTCGTAGGTTGGTACGGGGACGCGAAGAAGGTCCGAAAGAGCCGAGCCCTGCCTAGCATGCAAAACAGCCGAGAGCGCCTCCAAGGTGTAGATAAGGTCTTGGAGGAAGTGGGGAAACCCTGAGTTATCGCTCTGGGTTTCTCCTTTTTCTTGCGCCTTCTGGCGCACCTCGCAGATCTTGTACAGCGCATCTACCCAACCGTCCGGGCAATTTTCAACGCCGCCAGCTACCCGGAGCTCTTGCTCGGTGTCGAAGAAGAGGTGGTGAGCCATCTCAGTCGCCAGCGTTGCGGCCTCGAGCGTCATCCGCCCCTCCCGATACGCCTGCCAAGATTCCTGCACGTAATGCGTTACTAAGAACAGGTCCTCCAGCAACAACTCCAGCGCATGTATTGGAGACGGGGTAATCGCCTCCTCCTCCGCAATCTTGCATTTCACCGCAACGGTTGGCGGAGTTTGAGAGGAGCCAGCCGCTGCGTGGCAGTCCGGAGCCTCGTCCGCGACATCTTCGACCGTCAAGGCCTCGAAGCGATTCACCAGCGCCGCCGCTACGGCGTCGATATCATCCTCTTCCGCCGCTTGACCCGCTTTTGCCCGAAACTCTTTCGGCAAGATGGGTCTGAGGACTTTCTCGACGTCCTCCAGCACGCCGATAAAATGTGCGTGGCTGGCGTTTGAGTCGGCGTCGCCGCCGCCGTGCTCATAGTGCCGCAGCTGGTACCGGCGGCGTACGATTGAACGCCGCAGTTTGATGGCCACCAGCCGCGGCACCTCCTTGACGTGTCGGCTGGCGACAATTGCCGTCGCCCGCTCTACGAACTCGTGCAGAGTTAGAGGGTATTCTTGTGAGTCTTGGGGAGGTGCTGCATTACCTGCCTCTGCCTCCTCCCTGGCGGCCCTGCGCGCCCTGCCCTTCAATCGGCCGGGCCCCTGGGGCCCCTTGAAGTCCGGGTGGGCGGTCAGTAGCCATGCGGCAACGTCGTTTGTGTCCTGCTTGTACTGAGCGTACTGGCTAACGTGGGTTGGAACAGACATCTTGTCGGTTAGCGTTTTAGCGTTTGTGTGTGTGTGTGTGTGTTTGAGCGTGGTTGTATCAATCAAGATTGAACAAGACTCGTGTGTATTGTGTCAGAATCACCCACTCGTCGTGATTTGATGGCCTATATATACTTCTCGATAGGGGCCTAGAGTCGCTCCATTCTGACCCTCCGGAATGGGTCTTTTCTGTATCCTCGTTTCTAGTCCTTTTTTCGGGTCAAATCAGTGCGTTGTATTTCGAAGAGGTAGTACAAAGCACAGCAGAAACTTCTCTGTTCTCTATTTTTCATCAGAGTCACATTGTTCTCCTGAGGTAGATTTTCGTGAAGCAGCATTGTTTCCACGAAGCACCATTTTTAGCAGGGCAAGGAGTCCCCTGGAACCCGGTTTGATGAACGGCATCACGCGAAGTTTCTACACCCATACCCAGTCCACTTACCAGCCCAGTATCCGGTCCCTCAAGGCCTCCTGAGGGCGATTTTGGGAATGGTTGATAATCCCATTGATGGGGCACTGCCATTTCTACCTAGATGAGTTAGCTCATGCTATTTTAGACACTTGACGGCAATCGCATTGCACTGAGGACATGAGGGGATGGTATCTCAAAACTCACTACCCCACAACCCTGTCGTTAGGGCCGCAGGATACCTATCATGACCCTCTCACAAGACAGCCTTCAAGCAACATGCTGTTTACTTCCAACAGACCTAACGACAACATGAAACCATTATGATCACTCAATTCAAACACTAGTCACCAACTCCCGCAGCTCCTCCTCCGTCAACCTCCTCAACCCCAGCAACTCATTCGCGAGCTTCTGCTCGTCAAACAGACTCCCATACCCCTCTCCAAACAGCGCCCGACGGATTAAATTGACCGCCACGATGCCAGGATGAGGCTGAGGCTTGGTCAACTCCGCGCGTCCAATCCGCTCCAGCTCCTCGGTAGCCACGACCTTGGTCTCCAGCGTCTTCCCGGAGAGCGCAATCAACTGCTTCTGCGTGACATCCACCTCGCTCACATACAATGCTGCATTTTTCGTGGCCTCGAGATTCTTCACAATCCCGACGACTGCCCGCCCGATGCCCGGCAACGTGGTGCTGCTGACCTTCTGGTCCCCGCCATCGTAGAGCTCCGCGACCGGGCCCGCAAGATTCACCAAGAACCCAGAGCGCAGGCCCAGATCCAGGAACGGGCCCGTGAACAGCAGACTGTAGCTCAGCGGGGAGGTCTGGGCGATCTGCTCGAGGTACTTGCGCGGGGCGACCTTGTTGGCGAAGACGGGTAGGGCTTCGTTGAGCGGGTTGAGGGTGTCCGTGCCGAACTCGGAGGGGATGAAGCGGGTGACGCCCGCGGCGATCGCCGCGTCGATCAGCCGGATGGTCGACTCGCTGGGGAGGATGGCCCGGGAGTCGACCACGACGTCCTGTCCCTGCAGGGCGGTCTCCAAGGATTCGCGCGAGTCGTAGTCGACGGGGATGACTTTGACTTTGTTGTTGTCGATGGTCTTGTTGCTGTCCTGGCGTGTGAGGACTGTGACTTCGATTCCGGCATCAACGAGTGCCTGCACGATGCTGGGGCCGAGGTTGCCGCTTGCCTGCGATTGTTCTGTTATTAGTTGTATGGTGTCTGAGGTGGGGTTCCTGGATGTTGAGAGGACGTACACCGGCAATGGCTACTTTGGGAGAGGACATTGTGTCAGACGAAGAGTTATGATATGTGGGATAATCAGGAGTGATAGATGATGTGGAATACTGAGGTGTTGGGTGAATTTATGAGGGGCCGATGAGGGGCTGAGGGTGCTTTGCTGGCGTATCACAACAGATGGCGTTACCCCGCGTTTGATGGTGCGATTGCGTTTGCGAGCTGCAGGCTTGATAAGCAGGTTCCTCCAGCACTTAAATTGTAGTCGCAATCGATCATCTCAAAATACACAAGAGATGGCGTAGATGAGCAATGCTTAGAAGAGCTAGCGGAACTGTTCCGGTTTAGCAATTTAAGTTACTGTACAACGGCAGTTGTGTTGTCGGAAGAGCCCGGGAGGTAGAGGTAGTGAACGCCGGTGACCTCTGATAGATCCCTGATGCTTGGGGCTATATAGACAAGCTACTGCAGGTAATGGGGTGTGATGGCAATCCCTTACACTTGTATATCATAAAGGAAAAGGAGGTTCAGATGACACCTGGCTGCACTTTGCATACAAGCATAACGTCTTGTCTGGGATATATATTCGGGGACCCAGTTGGTCATTTGAAATAACTGAGTAGTAACATAACCTAAATATGCCTGATCGCTAATATACAAATTAATAGGCATGAAAGAGTCAAGTATACATTAGTCTCCAGTTGTGTAATCTTTATTTCAAGGTATATATAAGCATTAGTATCCTTGGTCTGGGCTGAACAACATGAGTCTTGTATGTTTCAAAAAGCTTCGGGGGCGCTAGTAATGTATACACGATACAGAAACCACGTACGTCACATGATACGCAACGCCTGCCCACTTATACATAAATGTTGCACATTTCCACCGCCATCACGTGACCATGCTCCTGATAACTTGTGCTGTAACCTGCTGTTTTACCGATAAATAAGGTTATTAAGATGTGTACAGTTACCAAGTGGTATTGAAACACCTTCGTCCATGCTAAGTCAGTAATGTAGCTTCCACCGGGCTATGCGCCATCTGTTGTTCTTCTCAAAGAACAAGTGGCGCCACGATCAGGCAACCATTGTGGCTGATGTGGCTGGTGGTCTGCGATGCTAAAATTAGTAGTTGACGGTGATGCCAGCTCACCACGCCAAGACATTAAGATGGAGACAGGGTTCGAATCTGAAACTTTTCCTCATGAATGATCATTGTCCTGAAAGTCACTAATCGATAGTCTAGGCTATGGCACCAATGATGGGTGAATCAAAGTCCCGATACCCCACTTCCTCCCCGCCGTCCTTTCCTACCCTTGCGGTGATCAACAAGAGACCTTCTAGAATACGATCCCACTAAATTGATTTACTAGCCGGATCCATACGTGTGCGGCTGCAGCTGCCAACTCGCAGCAGCTATGTGGGTGGCGGTAGTAGCCACAATCAAGCCCTCTAATTTCTGCATCAAGCTCCATCCGTAAGCAGGCAGCTCCTCTCTCCCCCACAGCTGCCTATCTGCCGTGCGCCTGTGACGCGAGGCGAAGCGATAGACACCCCTCTGCCCCACTTGACTGGTATCCGTACAGCCACTATGAGGCAAGTCTGCCACTTCGCGTCTTGGCCGACGTCTATCCCGAGGCTTGGTGGGTAGGGCAGCAATGCGGGCGGTGATGAAGGGGAAGAGCTACGGAGCGACGGAGCTACGTATATAAACAACAACCCCACATCCCACCCCTCCTCCTTTTTCCCTTTCCCCAACACACCTTCATCTTCACATCGTCCTCCTCCATCGTTTTTCACAATCACTCTACAACCCAAATCACATCCATCATGTCTTTCCACACCTCCTGCCAGGACATCCACATCGTCCACGAGGATGGCAGCACCATGCTGTGCTGCGTTGCCCGCGACAGACACGGCGAATTCCACCACCGCAAGATCCGTCTCGATCAGCACATTGGCAACACGGATGGTAGGCCTACACTACCCCGCTTCTCCTTACCAGTCATATGCTAACATGATACCAAATCAATCAGGCTGGTTCATCTGGGGTGGTGAGAACTTCACCGACTCGGCGAGCGATGTCCGCCTCGAGATGACCGAGCACGGCCCCAAGCTTGTCGCCAACCTACGTACCCGCGATGGTGGTTCCCGGGGTCTTCAGGGCATCATGCTGTCTGACAAAATCGCCAACGAGGATGGACGCTTGAGATTCTTGGTGGGTTGAGCCGTCTACCTGGCTGATTCTACACACACTGGACTGAAAACTAATGAATATGCGTCTCGATAGGGTGCCTGAGTTATCATTTGAAGTCACACATTTTAGCATAGGGGTATGGTGTTCTGTTATTATGGTTGAAAATAGTTCGAGCCGATCGCATAGCTCGGAAATCAATGTACCAACTTTTCGTCTTGATGCTCGCTCTTACGCGGGTTGAACCAGGGCCGGTTCACCGTCGAGTATACTGGCCTATAGAGTCCCGTCAACTAGAGTTCTACCATCATCTTTGCCAGTTTTCTTACCGGTTTTTGGTCCTAGATAAACTGTCTTCTTGGTGGGTCATCTTGAACGGAATATGTACACACCACTTAATTTCAGATGCCTCAAACACCATAGCTCTCTAAGGCCTTGGTGCTAAGACATAACCTTTTTTTCATATCCACGAATTTGAAGTCTCTGGGAAGATAGAAATGAGATATAGTAAAGACCAGAATCCCATACAATATTCAATTAGGGATACTTGTCTTTTCCCAGTAGCGTGTGCAGCCTACATTGTTTCTCACATTAGTGATCAAACACGTCAAACACCGTATTACGTAAAAATTCGAAGACCCGTAACGAACATAAGTTACCAGGGTCTCCGTACACATCCGACGCCCGAACTGTCCTCACATTGCGGTTGTCAAGGGGCGTGTTTCGGGATCTAATTCATTATAAGAGATATAATCTGAGATACTGAGAATAAGGAGCCTGGATCCTACTCCCAGTGACACATTTGACACTAAAACTTCCCAGACACCTGATGGCGACTATAAGCGTTGGAGCAACCTGCAAAACACTCTAGTTGCAGAGAGGAAGAAGTGTGAGACAAGGCGACCCTAGGGCAACATGGGTAAAAAGATAAGTTCTGACGGCTCGATACGCCTGGCTAAGGTGCCAATGGTCTCACCTCAGCGCCACAGACGACGCTAACCGTTGTCGCACCTCAATAGGCATGCAGCATCTGCAGGAAGAAAAAGGTTAGGTGTGATGGCAATCGGCCTGTGTGTGCCTCATGCAAAGCATTCAATCTACCGTGCAAATATGAAGACCGAGTACAGCGCCAGAAAACGCATCGGTAAGTCTTTGTTATGATAAGGCCATGGACCCCTGCTTCCTATTCTCTCTAGTGATAGCGACATGCGTGACATCGAGAAACGCGTCGAATCTCTGGAAGGAAGGTTACAACAATCATCCAGAGCCAAGCGACCACGACTCGACTCACGCAGCGAGGATTTGGAGTATCTATCTGGTGATGAAGCAGACTCAGCAAACACCCGTACCTCCCACCACGAGAGCACCAGCACAGCCTCCCCTACACAACCAGTCTCTCAAGTCCCGGTAGAGACAGGAGAAGGAGATAAAAGATCGTATGCTCTTCATAACTCAAAAGGCGCAATGCGGTTCTTCGGTCAGCCTCTCCCCTTTCATCTTTGACTCACGGTCTGGGTTCTTCTTAGCGGCGTCATTGACACCATACCCCCCGCCAGGCGCTTCGTCCTATCTGTCTATCGTTTCACCCGACGGCGCTTGCTCACTCGAAAGCCAAACGGGCGATCGTTCGCTAAGGAGCATTGCTCATCGAAGCCGCAGCAGGTGGAGACTAGTGGACTGGTACCCACCGGGTCTTCAGCCCTCGACTTTCTTGAACCAAAGCGGCCTACAACCATTACCTTCCAAGCCCTTGGTCCTGGAACTAGTTGGCGAATACTTCGACTTCATCAATGAGGCTACGCCGTTATTTGATCCCACAGGTTTCATGAGGCTTCTGGATCGGCAGTTCTCCTGGAACCCAGACCCTAGTCCCTCGTGGTGGGGCGCATTGAATGTGGTCCTTGCTTTTGCATACCGACATCGCGCGGAGAAAGCCGGCGATGGCGGAGATGGATGGCCTCAATGCATGGGCCACATCCGCAATGCCATGAGTGCCACTACAGAGCTCTTTATGCGGACCAGCGATCTCCTCGCTGTCCAGACCATGGTCGGTCTAGCCTTGTTCTTTCAAGGCACACCAAATCCTCAGCCCTTATTCATCTTTACCGCGACGGCGATACGGTTCGCTCAATCCATCGGTCTGCACAAGTCGAACTCCTTCGGTCTTTCTGACCTTCAAGTCGAGGAGCGACGAAGAGTCTTCTGGCTTGCTTTTATCATGGACGCCGACGTCTGCACACGCACGGGCCGTCCTGCGGCACAAGACATTCGCGATTTCGATACCCCATTGCCCGCATCCCGTCCCCATGTTGGCCTGGGCATTATTGAATACCAGGGAGAGAGACTGCCGTTGTTCTCCATCCTGGCTCAATTTGCACTGATTCAGAGGAGGGCCTATGATCTGCTGTTCACAAAGGAAGCGCTGGACAAGCCCGTATCAGAGAGAGCACATGCTGCACGGGCATGTTTGGAGGAAATCGACCGCTGGAAGGATAGCATTGGCCACAGTCTACGACCGCAACGCAGGTTCTCTTTCTCTCCCGAGCAACATCACCCGTTCCTTCCGCAAATCATGAGACTGCACTTTGCATGCCACTGCTTCTACATCAGCGTCTCTCGGGCCTATTTGGTCTCACGACCGCAACGTACGACCTCAGAACAAGGCGATGGTTTTCCCAGTCCGTCATTGAGCTCTGACGAATTCACCGCCAAATCGCTGGAGGCAGCGAGGTCGGCAGTTGATCTACTCGGTCAAATTGACGACAATCACTTCGGCCAATCCTTCGAGTGGTACGCTGTTAGAACTGCACTTCCCTTCTTAAGGGAGTTCTATCTCAATTTGTTTTACTTTTCATGCAGGCTTACATAGTTCCAGGAGCATCGTATACTTTCCCGCAGCAGCAGTGGTGGCGTTGTTCTCCCAGATCATGCTAGAAGCCGACCACCCGCTTGCCGCATCTGATTTGCTCATGATCACCCGAACCGTGGGGTTTTTGTCCAAGCTCGCCTCCCAGGAGCCGGACACATATGTAGACTACGTCCTATCTGTTTGTTCGGGGTTCGAGAGGGCGGCCAGGGAAGCTATCGAGCGTGGCGGTGTCCATGAGGTGGGCTCCAGAAGCGGGAGGGAGGAGGGGCGATCATCCGCCGGACGACCCCCGCCTGAGCCGCAAGCTGAACCGCAAGAACCGGGTGCTTTGCCCGGAGCGGACTCGGGGATTTGGAGCCTTGATCCAAGCGAGGCGGCCAGTTCTCATGCTTGGAGGGGCGGTGGTGGGCCAGTGCCATCATCCTCAATATCTTTAGGTCAAGATCTGAACCCTACAACCGACGACCAGCTCCTGTTCCCCCCGGCCCCGCTCTTCTGGAATTGGCAGGATATGCTTGCTGGGGTTCCACCGGCATACTACTGGAACAGTCAGGACCCAAATACTGGAGGCTGACTATCATCAAGAAAGAACAATTCTTTTCATGTCCGGTTAGGGGAAACCCCTTTTGGTGAAATGCGACCGTGCTTTGAACCTGATTCATACTCCATGCTCGGAACATTGCTCATCACTTGCTTCAGCGCGAACCAGATGAATCACTCAGATAGCCTAATCGATTGAAACGTTGTCAACAATCCTTGTTCTGGCGAAGAAGTGTAATATGCTAAATCTGACAGCAATAAAGAAAATCGAAAGAAAGAAAGGCAAACGAAGACAATCAGAACAACCCTAGGTCTAGCTGATAATCGGTAGGCTAAACTACATGGTAAATCCAACTAAAGTTTATTTTACAGCCAGTGGATATCTTTCCGATGGTAACAATTGGGCACCGAAGGACTCGACCACCGGGGCGACGCCTCCGCATCTCCGAGTCTCGCGACCGGCTTCAAAAGCGTCTGCCTGCCCCATGGCCCGTCTTCAAAGACCGTCATGAACCGGGACCCCTCCTGCCCATACACACTCGCAGGAAACCCCCGCTTCCACCCGTCAAGCACTTGGATCATGATCTCCGACACGAACTGATCCGGGGTGGCGGGCACGAACCCGAACCGCTGCGCAGTGTGCCCCACGACCGCGGGCGGATACAGGCCGACTTCGGGGTCCAGCGCGACCGCATCCGCGGCCACCAGCGAGCTGACGCTGTGGTACGAGCCGCCCCGGGTTGTGCGGTCGCGCACTGCCATCATGGCCGCCAGGGCACCGACGAGGCCCGTCGTCATGTCAGAGACAGGGAGCGGGGGCAGGACGCTGTAGCCTGCTGGTAGTGTCTCGGGGGCCTGCGCCCGGCCCATGACATACGACGTACCCGACGCAGCATCGCCGATCTGCTGCCAGCCCGGTCGCTCGGCGAAGGCGCCGTCAGGCCCGTAGCAGTTCTCGTCGAGGTAGATGATGCCCTTGTTGCGCGTCGCGGCGCGCTCCAGCATGCTGTTCAGGTCCAGCCCCTGCCGCGCGAGCGAGCCGGGGCGGAACCCCTGGACGAAGATATCCGCCTCTGCGAGGAGGTCCAGCAGGCGAGTTTTGTCCTCTGGGTTCGAGATGTCGAGGTCGATTGTGCGTTTTCCAGCGTTCAAGGTCAGCTGGAGGACCTGGACTTGGATGATTAGGGTCTGATTAACGAGAGGAAAGGTAGGTGAGGGGGTGTTTAGTTGATGCTAGGGGCTCACATTGAGATCCGCCAGTTTGCTGCAATTAACCCTGATAACATCGGCCCCGTAGGACGCCAGTGTCACGCCGATCGTGGGGCCGGCAATGATGCGCACCATCTCCAGGACCTTAATCCCGGCCAAGGGCCGTCGATCTGCAGGGTTATGGGGTAATGGTACGGGCGGAGTCGGCGCCGCGTAGGTTGCACAGGTGTAGTTGACCAGCGGATGGGCGGCCAGCCGTTGTCCCATGCTCGTCTTGCGCCACCCCTCCGGGGAGTAACAGATGCTGCCACACAGGCCGTGACGGACGTTGTGCATCTCGAGCTCGTCGGGACTCCACTGGATGACATGGCTCTGAATGTACTCGTAGTACTCCTGCATGGTGTCGAACTTGACGTCCGTGGGGATCCCCATCGACTGCAGAGTACGGGTGGCATCGAGGGAGCCATGAAGTTGGTACCACACGTTGGGATCCTTGGTCTGGTAGATGGCTGTCGCTCGGCCCGCCAACCCTTTCCCAAACCCTTGCTCGAAATCCCGATCGAAGAGTGAAGCCAGCGTATTGGACCGAGCCAGCGTGGAAACATCCTCTCCGTTGATGTAGGTGGTAAACGTCGAGCCGAGCCACAGGCCGGCATGGTCCGTGTCGACCGCCACCGTGCTCTCGTGGACGGGTCTTCCGTCGCGCAGCTCGAGCAGTTCGTTGGCGACCAGACCGCACATCGCGTGCAGGGCAGCAGCAACCACGGGGGCCTTGATCGGACCGGGGATCATGGGTTCAGAGCCCCCGGTGAAGCGGACTGTATCCCATGCGGCGCGGTCCTGGGTGAAGCCAGGGGTGCTCGAGGCCAGATACTCGAACACGCGTCGGGCGTCGACCGGAACAGGGAGAACTTCCTTGTCGATGAAGGTTCCAGGGCCGTAGATGTCGGTTCCGGGGATAGTTTGGTGAGGTGCCATCGTTGTTAACATAAAAGAGCCGTGGCGGGGGGCGTAACTGGTTGGAGGTTGGAGGCTAGGGCCGAACGAGAGGATATGATACTCTTTATACCTTAATCTCAAGTTCGGCTACTACTGTCATTTTGCATCGAGCTTTCGTCCCCCTTTTCTTTCCACTTGTCCTTTTTCAACGAGTTAATGCAGTTTCACAGTTGGCATATTTCCACGGACTGTGGAGCCCCACGGGCCGGTAACTCCACGGCCCGCGGGGTTTTCATGCCGCGGGGCTCTCACTATAGCGACATGAGGTCTTATGTACTTCCATGGATTCATGGTAGATTCCTGGTAAACCCGGAATTACTCCAGGACAAAATTAGCTTTGGGTTTGTGGATTTCTTTCTTTAAGATCTTGCTGTTCCTCTGATGAGATTAATTCGAACATCAGCTACCTTTTCGTGAACAATTCCTATTTTCATCATCCTAAGAATCCAAGGATCGTGTCCCGCCAGATGAATACTCGTCCTGTTCGAGTGGCCAACTGCTCCGGTTATCATGGTCTGCATCTGAATGTCTAGAGCCGTGAAGTACTCTCCTTGCTGATCTCACTCGCCCAGGTGACCCTGCATATGAGATGTACCGCCAGGCGACGATGGGTGATGTTGACTTCCTCACCGGCGACTACCTCGCAGGTAAGTCCACAACGAACTTGAACCACGGTTACATTCTCACAAGCTCATACGAGAAATCAAATAAGAGGTCAATCTTGCGAACAACGCCAAAGCCTGGAGGAAGGGAAATCACCCCGGCTACGAAGAAACAGCCTGGGAAGGAATCCGACGGACAATTGATGTGATCGCAGAAAAGGGAATTCGCGTGGTAACCAACGGCGGTGCTCTCGACCCTAAAGCCCTGGCCTTGAAAGTTCAGGCATTGGTAGTTATTCCCTCCGAACCCTTCTTTCTCTTCAAGAAGTCCTCCCAACTAAAGTCAATGGTTTGTCCACTGCAGGTCTCAGAGAAAGGGTACGAATTGACGGTGGCATACGTCTCCGGAGACGATCTATATCCCGACCTGGGGCCGCACATGCCGACGACGAAGGAGGAATTGCAGCATCTGGACTCGGGCAACCCATCTGCCAAACCCCCCGAGTTGACGTACGCCTTCCTCGACGACCCGGAAAAGAAGATCCCCATGATCTCCGCCCATGCATATCTGGGAGCGCGGGGGATTGTGGATGGTCTCCGACGTGGGGCGGACATTGTTATCTGCGGCCGGGTGGCGGATGCAAGTCCTGTCATCGCTGCCGCTTGGTTTTGGCATGGTTGGTCTGAGACGGATTATGACCGTCTCGCAGGATCCCTAATTGCGGGGCACCTGATCGAATGCTCTGCCTACGTCACCGGCGGGAATTTCGCTGGGTTCTACAGATACGACCTTGATAGCTTGGTGGCACCGGGGTTCCCAATTGCCGAAATCGCAGATGACGGTTCTTGTGTGATTACGAAGCACCAACACACCCAGGGCATGGTCAACGTAGATACTGTTCGGTGTCAGTTTCTCTATGAGCTGCAGGGAGAGACCTATCTCAACAGTGATGTCAGCGCCTTCGTTGGCGATGTCTGCATCGAGGAGGTGGGCCAGGACCGGTAAGATAATAACATCCCTTCTGTAACGTGAACAGACAGCAAGGAAGAATTCTCATATCAATCACTTGCAGGGTTCGGGTTTCTGGAATCCGAGGATCGCCGCCTCCTCCAACCACCAAGCTCGCAGTCTTCTACGAAGCAGGGTTCGAGGCTGAGGTGCTTCTGAACGCGACGGGTTACGCCACTTCTCAGAAGTGGGATTTAATCGAGAAGCAAGTCCGCCACTTTGTGTCACAGGCAGTAATGGATAAGGTCGAGACACTGGAGTTTCAGCGGTAAGAAATACTTTAGCCATCATCCCTCAATACCTTCCCAAAGAGTAAGTGTAGGTATCTAATGAAACCTTCCCTGCCAGAGTAGGAACCCCGGCCCATAATCCTGCCAGTCAGCTTGAGAGCACGACATATATGCGTGTTTTCATCGCTGCCCGCTCGCAGGAGACAGTGGCAGCTATCACGAGTGCTTTCAAGGAGATCTCGCTGAGGCATTTTTCGGGTATGAATTGTGCCCCCTCTGCCGTCCTCAGCACCCTCCAGACACGCCATCAAATCTGTTAATGGAAATGTAACCACATAGGGTATCACTCCTCTCTCGATACTCGCACTGCCGTCCCACGACCATTCCTTGCGTACTATCCTGCGCTCGTGGATCAGGCCAGCCTCAAAGAAACTATCAACTTCTTTGTCGACGGCGGCACTGCCATCAGATCCTATGATACCGGTCATCCACCTGAATACCAAGCACTGGACATCCGTCACAGTCACGATCCTTCTTCTTCGGGAAACAGAGATATTCCAGGAGAGCCCACCAGGCCCATCCGTCTCGGTGATGTTGCGCTCGCCCGGTCGGGTGACAAAGGGTCAAATCTAAACCTCGGGATATTTGTACCTGACAACCGCCATTGGCAATGGCTCCGGTCGTATATGACCATCGAGCGTCTGCGCTCGCTTCTCGGGGCTGACTGGCGGGACACTTTCTTCGTCGAGCGGGTGGAGTTTCCGCGCATCCAGGCGGTGCATTTCGTTGTCTACGGGATTCTGGGTCGCGGGGTGAGCAGCTCCAGTCGCCTGGATGGCTTCGGCAAGGGATTTGCGGACTATATTCGGGACAAACTCATTGACTTTCCTATTGGGCTGTTCTGAAATGGTGTTTTTTCGTGAGGTCCGTACTTACAGCCCGATGGGGAGTAGGGTTTGAAGCACTGGACATTAAACCGTAAGGTTTGTTGGTATTGTATATCATAGATATTTTACAACTGCTATCTACCACAGTGATCTTTTGTAAGATTGAATGCTGTTCATCCCAATCTCATTATTCTTGGTTTGTCGATTTTTCTTCTCTTCGTGTGTGTTTTCAAGCAGGGATCTGAATTGATCCGAAGTGGTGGTAGATTCTGAACCTTTTGGGTAACTTTCTTGCGGGCCCATAGGGTTGCAATTCATTGCCCAGCAGCTGCTTAAGGGCAGATCCCAAACGCATTCTGCTCATCAGAAATCTTAGATCCTGCCCTATTGTACTCTCGTGTTGACTTCATGGTCCTCAAACTCACTTGATGTTGAGTCTAACCGGTCGCTGATACGCTGTCGGTAGCCATAGTGGTCAATACTGCCCCACTGGCTGTGATCACTAAGTGGTGTGGGTTGAGTATACGTATGGCAGAATAGCCCTTACTCTGGGTCTGATCGACTCAACGATGCCACGAAGAAGGCAGAAAATACAGCCAGGTTTGGTGTCGAAATCAAGGGGCAAGGAGCGAACATTGTACCATGACCCTGGGTAGGCAGTCTTTTATGTTACCTTATTTCTATGGTGGACTCGCATCTACTTCTTTCGGAGAACCTTTCAAGTTCTAACTGCGGAACCTTTCACATAGCCGTTGCAGACCTATCAATAGCAGATAAAGCCTCCGGCCTCCGTCAAATGACCTCGACTATTCTGTTGACATCTTAGAGAGCAACAGGATAATACTATAAGGGAAGACTAAACCAATGAGTCTTGGTAAGTCTCGCTGCCCTGAAACATAGAGATGGAGACTTTTAGCCTACCCACAATGAACAGTAGTCGCTTGGCAGTAGGCCCCAAATTTAGGACTTTTGAAATCGTACTATCCAAGGCGGTGAGGTAGCGCACATGGATGTTTTCTTATTTCCCTTTCGATTTCGTTATCAACACACTGCCCGAAACTGTCTTGTCGCGATTGAGTCAGTCGGTATTAATCATATACTTGTTCATCTCCGTGGGAGTAGATCGTCGATTTCAATCTCCTTGGCGGTCCTGTATCTTCTTTTTCGGAAGTATTACGAAGAATTTGATCCAGTCATGTCTCTGCTCCTCAACATCCCGGTTGAGCTGCGGAAGCTCATTATCGAGCATGTGCTTTATACCCCACTTAACCCGCCTGTGGCCCCTTTATCCTCCGACGGGGCCAAATACCGCGACATGAATTACAAAGCATGGGTCTCGGGAGTCTATTACAAGCAGAAGAACAAGCCCAGCTCGTCAAACTGTCTTATCTCTTCTTCTCACCAATCACCAACTATCCACCGAGACTCTCCACATCCTCGAGCACAGGCGAGTCGACTATACTCTCGATATCTCCGTCGAAGATGACTTGAAGCTCTACCTGACATGGCTCTCCGTGCCCTGTCTCACAGCCCATGTCTCGACCCTCTACGCGCATGTGCGTCTGTTCGGTCACATCATCGAGCAGCACACCGCGCGTTGCCAAATGGGCGATGGAGGCCGGCTAGGCTACCACTGGTCCTTCTACGCGGCCCTGGAGCGGTTCGTCCGCTATGGTCCCGTGGGCGAAAAGAAGCGCAAAGGGGAGCAAGCTGCTGCGGAGTCTTCCGATCATCGACGTCGCGATGACACGAAGGATTTCCAGGATCGAGGGATCGTGATCGAAACATTGGTCCTTGACTTCCGGTCTGCAGAGCTAGAGCTTTTTTTCCCGCCAGAGGATGTTCTATACAAGCATTGGCAGTGGTGGCATTGCGGTCGAGACATGAGGAATCCAAGCGCAGGTTTGGAGCCGTTGTCGTCGTATAAAACGCGTCCCCAGTGGCTTTGTCAATATTTGAAGATGGAGATAGGAGCTCTACTGGAAATGAGTTATCACACCGCAAAGTACGGACAGCCCCTGTACGAGCATATTGGAACCATCCGGATGCTTGTGGACGGGCAGCTGGTTGACGAGTTTGACCTTGCTACTTGGTTGGCTCGTCTACATTTTACCGATCCAGGGGACACGATGGGTCATCTGGTCAGAGAAAAGAGGCTGTCTAGTTTTTGGGAATGGAAGAAGGAGACTTTGTCCTTGAGGAAGGAGCGTGGACTACCTGTGATATGGCCGTCGGATGATGAGCTAAGGCGAGAAGGGAATAATTAATCTTTGATTAAGGATAGGGCAGGGGGTGAAAGCCAACGCTTGTCTGCTAGGGCAAGCAGGTTTTCCGGGGTGCCAGAAGCACCCAAGAGGAAATTTGCCATCGGCACCCGCCATCCCTCTTATACCACCCTCGTTGAACCCTAAAAGCAAGGCCATATTCTAAACCTCTCCCCACTGGTAACGATTCTACACTTAGATCTTCCATGTAGAAGCATAACCATTCACAGTCACTTTGGCATTCCTAGAATGGTTCCCCAAGCCAAGGATCTCGGAGATCAAAAGCAAGAGTCAGTAAGGGCCCCACAGACTGAGACATGGGAGGAGGCTCACGAATCACCTGCACTATCAGATGGTCTGTCAAGGCATTAGAGCCCTGAAATAGTACAGAGGTACATTGATGGGCGGAGACCGGGCTGTTCAGTTGGTGACATAGTCAAGAATCGTAGCTAGTGATGCTACCTCATGCATCTCGTATTGCCCATTGTCCACAGAATTCGATGGCTACTAGTAAGGTTGTTAGCGTCCCGTGGACAGGTCTAGATTGGAGAAGGCAAGCTGAGTACTTGCTTAGATTTATATATATGTTACAAGCTATCTATATCACCTCTCGTGAGCTGGGCTCTGACATGTACGCTGTGGGTGATTGCACTACACAGGCAGTCCTAGAAATCTGAACCCCAGCAGGTCTCCATGATTTCCATAAATTGAGAACGTAATTTCGTGGGTTGACAAAAGCAAACCAGGTGCTGCGGTTGAGTTAAGGGTGAGATTTTAGCGTCAGGACAAAAGTCAGCAGCATGCATCTAAGAGCTTTGAGCTTTTAAGGCTAGTCTTCCTTAAAGCTAGTAATATCATGCTAGTACGTGTAACATCTCAGCTACCACACCATACCTGCATATATCCCGGTTGGACCCTGTTATGCTCAACTGATCACCAACTTTTCTATGATAGATACAGCAGATGGTTGGCTTGGAAGGCTGCATGCACCCGGGTAGCCTGATCACCGATCAGTAATCAGCTTGAGTCAGTAACTCGAGCTCGCAACTTCAGGTACAGAAAAACCCCGCACGCCAAGCCAATACTTCAGGTTTCGTCGGGGTCCCCGCTTACCTGAGGTCTGCTTTTGGCTGGAACCTGTCCTCTAAACTCTGTCCCTGACACACAGGGTCTGCGCTTGTCTCACGCAGAGACCAATGTTCAGCTGTGCCAAGCGCGTGGCCCCGCAGATTATCTGCAGAGTGCTTGCTATTCAACTTCGGAAGGGGGCTCTTTTCCTTTCTTTTTCTTGCCGTCCTTGCGCACAGGTATAAATTGTGCCGAGTCTCTCTGCTCGATGGATACGCCTCACTGGTGAATTGTATTGTACATGCATCATGTACATTATGCTGTTCCTAGCGCTGCTGTTCGGCCTCGCCGCCGGCCAAGATGGTATGCCCGCCCTCTAGCCCTAGTCCAGCTACTCGTATCCCAACTGACTGTCTGAAACAGTCACCACCAGCGGTCAATGGCTTATCACTCTCAATACCTCGATTTTCTGGCCGACGTCCACGGACTACTTCTATGGACCTACAACTGGCCCTGACGCTGCAGTAGTCACCTGCAACGCGGCTTGGATCGAATGGGCGAGTCGTTCTCTGGAGCTCCGCTCCCTCGGCCCTACCGCGACGATTGAGTCCATTGGATCCTACGCCACCAGCGCCGGGGCCTGCCGCACCTCGGTCGCCCCCGAAGCCTGGTCCAACACCCACACGGGCCCTCTTACCACCCTCTGCGACGGGATCCCGCGTGCGGTGGGCCCTCGCGAAACTGCGACTGAGTACTACCCTGACGCCAACGGTCCCTGTTCCGAGGGGTACCAAACCTTTACCGAGACCGAAACCCTATACCGCAATCCCCCGGACCCTACCCCAGACTGCACCCTGCAGACTAGCGAATGCATCCCCATCTGGTCCACCTATTCTGAATTGAGAACCTCCTACTACGAGACCATCACCGCGGCACCCCCAGGCGACACCAATAGCCCGATCCCGCCGTACTCGTGCCCGTCAACCACACGCTCCTACCCGGAGGAAAACCCCTGCTCAGCGTGCCACTTCCTCCCCGGTACAGCCACCCTCTTCTACTGGCCCGTGACCACCGCCGACGGCGACCTGTGCCAGCAGAACGGAACGACCGTCTCTCCCTCGGGGCCCAGCACCGCCATCGTCAACGGCGAGACCTTCATCTCCCCGACCGTCTACCTCTCCTTCACCTCCATCTACGCCTGGAGCAACCGCCGCGCCCACCCGGGCTCCCAGTGCGGCGTCTCCCACAGCAACGAGATCCTCTCCATCAACCCGGCCACCCTTTCCTCCGTCCGCAACCACCGCAACGCCAAGTACCCCACCGTCGGCACCACCTACCCCTTTAACTTCGCCGAGTTCATGCCCCACCACCTGCAAGGAGGGGGCAACGACAACGACACGCAGTCGCTGATCCCCTGGCCGCAGTACCGGGGTGGCCAGCAGTGCCCGCTCTACGACCCGAGCTGCACCGTCATTCGCGACGATTATCGGCCGTGGGTGCTGCTGCCCGAGGAGGTCCGACAGATCGATCCCGGCTGGTCGGTGTGCGACGAGAGCTGGTATATTCCGCCCGTAACCATGGTGCCATTGGATCGCGAGGTCATCACCGTGACCGCCACGCCGGAGCCAGACGCGGACGCGGACGCGGAGGTCCAGGGGTTCTTGCGGGTGGCGGCGGTGCCCGGAGAGGGTCCCGCGGCGGCGACTCCGGCGCCGACGGAGTTGGGGTGGTGAGTGAGCCCTCCGGCCGGGGCTAGGGCTGCCCACCGGCGCTAAGCAGGTGATCCTCGTCTTCGCGAACTCGGATGCATGTACAGCACCTACCTGTCCTTACTAAAGTGTAAACACTAGCATTGGCATCCAGAAATTGGCTATTGGCTAGCCTTTACCTAGCCTCCGAGTAATCATTATTGAAGTACCAAATATGAACACAGAGCTTAGTATTGGGAAGTTTTCCATCGTGAAGTTGGATCCCCGGGGAGCAGGAGACAGTCCAAACCACAGGAAAACAAACGTAACCGGTTCACATTCCGATCTAGGCTAGCTCGTATAGGTTCTGTTCTGATAGGCACAGGCTTGTTATTGTATTTGTGTGTTGCTTTTGTCGAGCCCTTTAGATCATAAACTTGTACATATATAGTGAGATATATGTTGGATAAATCACAAATCTTATAGCTCCACCCAAAATTTGGCTAATGGCATAGGATCAAGAATACATCTACTACAAATGTTAAAGATCTTATGTTAACGTTGAGTACATAGTTGAAACGTCCATGCCCCTTCATCCGAAAAGAGAAAGCGAGGGTTAATCAGGAAGCGGGTGGTACAGTTACAGACTATTTTGCTCCCACTTCACAGTCCACTGTGGATGTCTGTAATTGCAAATATTGCAAATTAGCATGCGACCGGACCAGACACAATCCGAGATTGGACAGAAACCAGTCAAGAAAAAGATTGTGACTATGTACTAACTTATGATCTTTTGGTCTGCAGTTACCAAGCAAAAGCCTTGTTCTTGCCGGATACCTTTTTGCGGATCAGAGATAAGATCCCGCAACAGAGGGTCTACACACCACAAGCTGGACCGCATGCGAGGGAAAAAGACAAAAAGAAATTGACCTACGCAGGGCTCGAACCTGCAATCTCTTGATTCGTAGTCAAGCGCCTTACCATTGGGCCAGCAGGCCAGCTGTTGATACAACGATGATTTTCATGTTTAATCAAGGATATCATCAGAGCGGCCCCATCACCCACTCCTCCTCGGATCGCCTGGGACGGCCGCGAGCATTACGCTCTGCATCTCGCGTCCGGCCCAATCAACGAGCTAGCAGATCGTGACCAGATCCTTGTCCGAGGGGTCATTCACTGATATATGATTAATATGTTGGCACAGGCTCAAAATCGATTTATTAAGCATCATGATAAGATCATACATCCTGGTCGAGACCTCCTAGCACCAAGGCTGGCAGCAACTTTGTTGATAAAAGAGCTACAGACGCACATATGATCTTTATGACCTTTCATCGTTATTTCTCATGAAGACATAGACTTATGAGGATCGCGGGGAATAGTCATGCGAGTTGGTATAGAAGAGATTTACCCTTTGCGGAGCCGAGGCTGATGATATTATACAATCTACCTCACCTCGGTAACTCCGTACAGCGCTGGGCCGAACGTACAGCGAGCAGGACTATATATCGGGACTCTAAGAAAGTCCAAAACATTCCACCAGAAAATTTTGTATTAATCTCGAGATCTATCCCACAGACCGGGACTTAGGGAAATATTACTTAAGAAACGACCCATTACCTAGAACAAGCGATGCCCCGCCTACCTACCCGGACTACCACACCCCGCACGCCAAATCCCATCCCACCCTCAACATCATCATCCTGCTGTCCCACAGTACCGCCACCGTCGACCACTGGACCGCTCTGGGAAATGCCCAGTTCCACCACCTATCCCTCGCAGACCGCGACCGCGAGCTCGTGATCATGCTAACGACAGCCAAATTCCAATCGACCTACGAATGGACCCACCATGTGCCCGTAGCACTGAAGGCTGGAGTGACCAGGGCACAGCAGACCGCGCTCGAAGCATCATCCAAGCAGATCAACTACTTCATCGACGGCATATACAGTTCCGAGGCCGGGTTCAGCCCGAGAGATCTTGTGCTCCTGACGTTTGTGGAAACAATCATCCAGCAGCCGGAGGTCGGCGAGGAGCTGTGGGAGCGTGTCAGGCAGGATTCTCCGGAAAGGGAGATTGTGAAGATTATCTCGCTTCAGGTTCGTATCTTCCGTGTCAAATGATGGCAGGGCAAGGTTGTTGAACAGTTGGGTTTTACTATTCGTTTTCGAGGTTGACTACTGTTCTGGAATGTGGGTTTGATGAGTGGGCTAAATCTAAGCTTTGACATATGTCTCCCAGTGCCTGAAAGGCTGTGCGCAGATATGTCTGTGACAGACAGGTGGCTCACAGAGGAGGTGATGATATGGGGAGTCAAAGCGTTACACTGAATGAAGCACCTCTGAATCTAGCCTTGCACCATTTTTGTGAGTGAGTAGGTTTCCATTGTCACAACGGCATATTCTGCACTGCACTTGGGGTGACATAACAGAGCGGCAGAACGGCTCGCTCCCCGCCACCAAAAAGTCAGCCCTAATTGATGCTCAGACTGTTGCTCTGCTGTACACTTTGAAGTGTGATTGATGTGACACAACTTTCTTGGCAAAAGTGGGGTGCAGAAAAGCAATGCGCTCTCAGGGGCAAAGAGCCGTCTCCACTACTGTACATGAAGTAAAACAAACGCAAGTGACTTACATATACTCGGATGCTCACCGGTCCCGGGCAACCCAAGGAGCTCAGTTACAATAGCCCTAAGCACGCGAGTTCCTCATCTTATGTATCTCCTGTTAAGTGCCCGACTCATTCTCAACAGGCAGAATCGAGACACTAAACCACTGTTGCCTAGCTGGCTTAGTAATCCTCCCTCATCAGTTTCTGTAAACTGAACTTTGTTTTGGTCAATCTCCAAGACGCCCTTTTGCTTCAATACCAGCGGCAAGCCAAGATGACAACCACAAACCCTCCATCCTGGCTGCTCCCCAGCCTCTCTGAATTCTCTCGTTTCCGCAGGACTGCACCTCAGACATGGCAGGTGGTCTTTATCTGCCCCATGGAGGACACAGAGCGTGTTGAGATGATGACAGAACTCAGCTCCGTGGATAAAAACTGGCCAGATCGTCCTTCGACGGAACTGCGGCAAATGGTAGAGATTCCGTGGTTGATGGATTGCGTGCCGCCAACATCGGTAATCTTCACGATACTCAAAAATGATCCAGTCATATTCCTCGACGACCAGTCTCGCATAGACCATACAGCGATCATCGCCTGGAAGTCGTCCAAGGAATCCTCCCCCGAAGCTGCGCGGGTGCCGCTTGGCCGGGCCAATATGCTGCTAGCCGTGGTGGCTGAGGGCGGCATACTACCACCGACATACCCCCGCATCCAGCCCGAGCGGAGCCAAGAACCGACATTCAAGGTGATCCAACACCCATGTTGCGACCATGGTTCAACGGAACGATGCTAAGAGAAGGCTATAGGAACCCAACGGCGTCCTCCCACCGCATCTATCAGGGCTACAGCTCGACCCGTCCACCCCGACTCTAATCTCACTCATCCACCTCCCGCCAGTCGTCCAGGAGAACCTCGAGACGATGATCGGGCATCGTATCATCATTCACAACTGGCCGCCACACCAAGAACCCTGCTCCCGCGCGCAGCTCTACCGCATGTTCCAGGCGCTCAAGATCCGCCACCCGGATATCGACGAGGCCTTCGCGCTCTTCATCGACGAGGACTCCGAAGGCTACCACGTCGTCCGCGCCAGGGGCGCCAGCGGGTACAGCGTGTTCGACCCCCGGGACAAGCGACTGGAGCTGGATATCCTATCTTTCGAGAAGGTCCGAGATTTCTGGACGGCCGCCTGGAACCCATACTCCCGGACCTCAAACCGCATGCCCCGGGGCCCATACCGCTACAACCCAGCCATGTACGACGTGCACGCCCACGGCGGCGGCGGGGAACCCATCGTCGACCCGGACGATATCGCCGGCAGCCTGGGCAGCGATGTGATCTTCGTGCTCGAACGCATGACGCCCTCCGAGCTCCGCCAGATCCGCACGGAACTGTTCCCGTGCCCCGACCAGGAGTACATGTGGGTCGACGTCGCGGACCGACTGGCCTCCCCGGATATGCAGGGCCTGCTGGCGTACTTCGAGACCTCCGAGGAATTCGCCCACCACCACCGCAACCACTGCCCGCCGCTGCAGTTCCTGGCCGTTGACCGCCGGACGCTGGCGGATGCCATGGAGCCGGCCGATGAGCGGGAGGATTGGGAGGCTGTTATCGTCGCGTCGTACGAGGGCGGCGATGTCTGGTTTCAGGACGAAACGGGCCGTTCGTTTGGGTACCTCTCCACGGGGTATGGATACGAGCGGAGGAATCTGGAAGAGGCGGAGGGGGTCTATATAAATGTAAATATTTCGAACATGAGCTGGTCGGAGATGTGTGAGCAATCGCCGGTGGTACATTGGAGTGCGTACCGGGCGTGGGCGGAGGATCCTGAGAAGGAAAGCTTCGCGCGGTCTTTCGGCCCGGAGGGGATGCAGGTCTCTGAGTCAGGGTGAGAGCGTTAGATACAGGATAATTGAAAACGCCTTATTATATTCTGATTTACTTCGGGTTTCCAACGAGGTTACAGCCTATGTGGACAGAGGAGTTCGTGTTTTCCTGCTCGAACACTAGTGCTTAGGTTGGTTTACCGCTCACATTGACCTATAAATAGAAGCTACAGGAAAGGTGTCATACCGAAGTGTTGATCTCAATGCAAAGAGTTAATAAACAGATCTTTAGATACACAACTCAAGCTCCTCGATTCAATTTAAATCCTGAAAGCTATGACTATCGTCTAGAGCCCTAAAATAACATTGGTGAGAAAAGCTGTTGGAGAATACCTGCAATCATATGTTTCCAAAGTCGAAATATCTGAAAGCACTAGGTGAATATTGTTAAATGAAATGAGCACCTTGGATTAAGGTACACTGCTTACTACAATAGCTATTATCGTTCAATGTAAGTGGTATCTGGCATACGATGAGTGCGCTTGGTGGTTGCCATCCGGTATGGTTGACTATTAGCGGCCAACCGACCAAGGGCTCCACATCACGAACAAAAGTTGTAAAACACCTTTACTAGAAGCAAGCAATCTATTATCCGCCACAAAGCGAGCAACTGCGTGCTATGTCAGAAACCACGAAGAAGTGCCAATTCTCGATAAACCTTGTCGCCCTCTTTCCCATTGATCAATGCTTCAGAGGGGGTCTCCAGCTTCCGCAGCTTCAGGCCTGCAGACATGACCCACTCCGTGAATGGCGTAGGTGTGGAAGTCCGTTGCCAGTGCCAGTTGGTCTCATCGTCAACATAGATGATCAAGTCGTAGCATTCGAGGTAACGATCCACGAACGCCCGGCGGTAACTGTCGCCTTCGGATAGCCAGCCGTACGCCTCCCGCCAACGGACCGGCTGGCGTATGACCTCCGGACAGCAAACAAACGGCCTGGCCGATGGAACAATCGCCCCGGCGTCGATCAACCGCTCCAGATCGCCCACCGTGATGGCTCCTCCACTCTCTGCCGCCGGCCTCGACCAATATGCATGGCTGTATGGAATCCCCGGCACCGACCAGCACCAATCTGGATCCAGGAACCGGATGAATGAGGTAGGCGGCTGGTGCAGCAGCATCCTCCTCCAGCTGGCTTCAGGACGTAGATACGCATCTTCCCGTTTGCGGGATCCTATCTTCGGAAGATGGTGTCTTTCGTTCCCAGGTCGCCGACGCGAGTCGAGTACGCGGACGAAGAATTCATCCCATATCTTGTCCCGCACCAGTGGATTCTTCAGCCCCGGTTCACCGATTGCTGCGCGCGGGAGGCTGGGACGGAAGAACAATGCTCTCTGAATTCGGCTGGATTGTTGGATAACATTGTACCAATGGCGGCAGACTCGAGATGATAAGAGCAACTCGCGCATGTTGAGCTGAAGGGGAATCATTTCTAGTAACTCTGGGATTAGGACGAATCTGCATTGCTGTCTTTGTCTTTGGAAAAGGGCTTCCCATAGTCTTCTTATAACTATGAAAAACGATTTCATGTTTGTTGATGCAGTAACTTAAATCAACCGTCGAAGGACAGATTGAGAAGCAGAGGTAAGAAGGAAGAGGTTGGGCTGTTGGAAGAGTCAGAGAGGGCGGTGATTGTAGTGGAACGGCCTTAACGATGACTCGTCTTCCGGATCTCATATCCGCGTCAGGATTCCATCATCGTGTTGACAGCGGAACCATGTGTATGTTGAATATCGTGTACCTTCGGCCAATGTTCCACCTAAATATTAGTACCTCATGTCAAGTGAGGTCATATGCCCGCGACTTCCCCCTTCTCTCGCCTGCCAACTTCCCATACCTCTCTTGCCAGACCGTGCAACTACACACCTTATTGTGAGCTCCTTACCCACTGTTCCATTTTGTCTATGGTTCATATATGTTAGGACGGCAGGACAAGCGTTGTATTGACAACTAAGCAACTCTCGGAAAGCTGACGCTATCATATCGTGCTTGGTACGAATGACGCTGCGATGCTGACTCGGGTGCTGCCTCGGTCCTCCTGACCACCTGTTGGAATGGTTCGGGGGTCTCATGGCTGGCGTGAAGAGAGCGACATTTTGCTGCGAGTGGGCCGACCACCTCGAGTGGCGATTCGTCGTCCAGGAATATTGTGAACACCGTATCCAGAGCCCAGTAAACTCCCGTTAAAGATTCACGGGTCGTCATCTGAGATCCGTTCTTCAACCCGATAGTACGGGTATGGTAATAGTGAGGGCCCAGGCTCATCGCCACCGTCCGGGGGCTGGGTGGTAGTATCCCGGCGCTGGGGCTCTCCAGGGGACAATCGCGCGCGTGGTAGGCACAGTTCTTCCGCGCTTCGCTGCTCGTGTCGCTTGTCTTCTTCTTGGGGTGCTTAGCCGGAGACAACTCGAGAAGTGCTCGAGTTCTATTAGCTTGTCTCATTACGTCGGAGTTCGACGGAATTGACGCAGGGCTCTCTCACCGTCTGGCTCCCCGCGGTCCCGTTGTTTGCCATGGAGCGTTTTCCCGGGGAGCATGCGTGAATCGTTCTTTTTTTTTTATATATATATTTTGCTCACACTTAAGATTGGAACCGATGCATACGGCATGTCGAGGCCAGGAGCTCGTTCGTCGTAAGATGTCGTGATGTTGCTAATGTGTATGTATACGAGTAGATGGAGAAAGGGAGTGCACCGGGGCCAGATCTTAGCGGGAAAGACCGTGAAGCTTTATAAAAGACACTCTCCAGATTCATACACCCCGGCCCTTTGTCAAAGTGTACCCGCATCGCTAGAAATGGTTCTACGGTACGGTCAACTCATTGTAAATGTGGTGCGAGACAAAGAGGCCCACGAAAGAGCCATAATGATCACTTGACGATCAGCACCCGTTAGCATCACCCCTCGTCCCTCCATCATGTTATCCATGTTTTTCTCACCTGCATTTCGCTGGCTTCATTTTGTACGTCTAGAGAACAGACGGCATCAAAAATGCCAACAAACTGGAATGAGGGGTGAAGTGAGACAACGAATAACTTAACCCATCCCCAACTGATAACGTAGTCAACTGTCGACCGCGTGCACCAAGCAATGGCATGGCTACTGGTAGGGGGTTGGCTTCACCCGGCCAATTAGTGCTGCATCGTGGCTTGTGCCGTGACTAGTGCTCTTATAGTGCTTGCGTCGATATACTAAATCCCTATGCGTCACAAGAAGCAGGGATTAAACCCGGTGAGGGGCAATTTAGAACTGGGATCTCGCATATTTCAAAGATAACCTCCCCCGCCCTCGCCTCCCACCAGCTACATTTCTCGCCCTTGTCAACCCGAACCCCCAAGCTTGCCCTAAGCCTACTCCCACGGACCCTCATTCCATGCCACGATGAACTACTGTGCCGAGCTACCCTCAAGAAGCAGCCCCAGCACGCTCAACCTCACCATCACGCCTCACTTCACCACCGCCGCAGAAGCCGACCGACTATCCGTGCAACTCACCCTCCAAGCCCCGCACTGCGCGGCCCACCACCCGCTCTTCCTCTTCGAGACCTACTACGGCAACGTCCCCGCCCACCCATACACCGAGCGCGACATCACAGCGTCCGACGCAGCCGGCCCCCTCCCTCTGTACTTCATCGACCCGACCCACCACTACTCAACCAACGCAGACCAGGAATGGCGCGTCGACCGCGACACGGTGGGCGACGTGCAGCTGCGATTCGGCGTCGCCCCGCGGCCCGTGGACATCACGACGCCCGTCGGCCCGCGGGTCGACCTCCGCCGCGACCAGGCGGGTTGATCGGCAACGGGCGCTGGTTCCTGCCTCGCCCCGCGGCCGACGACCGGGTCTACCGGCATGTCGTGGCGTGGGACCTCTCGCACGCGCCGGCGGCTGCGCAGCCCACCCGCGCCGTCTGGTCGTTCGGGGAGGGTCCGGACCCCGTGGTGAAGATCGGCCCGCCGACCGTCCTCGTCGATTCGGTGTACATGGTCGGACCGATCCGGAGTGATCCATGCCGCGGCTGTGGCGGCGTTGTTGCTGCTCCGCGCGCGCAGATCTTCTGGTTCGGCCAGCTCCCGGAGAACCTGCGGCGGCTCAATGCGTACAGCGTCCTGCTGTATCCGAAATTGGCCGTGTTCTTCCGGGACTCCAATGCGACATCGTACCACATCTTCATCCGACGGGTGCTTCGCGGGTTCGGGGGCCACGGCTGCCAGCAGAGTTATGTTTTGGAGTACGATGAGTCGAGCCGGAACGAGACGGAGGAGGAGCTGGTGGCGCTGTTCTCGCACGAGATGATTCACAGCTTTGTGATGATGGGGCCGAAGGCGGATGGGTACGATAATGGGTGTTTATTGAAGGTATGAGTTCTCAAGTTTCCAAGGCGGATTTTATCATGTGTCGGGCAGAAAGAGTGTATGTAGCGCAATGCTCACGGGTGCGGTGTTAGGGCTCGCGCAGCTCTACTCCGCCTACCTCCCCTATCGCTTCGGCCTCCGCGGGGCGGACTATCTTCGCAATCGTGTCAATGCATACCTGAGTGCATACGGGACCAGTCCGCGCATCGGCATGGATGCGCGCGACTCGCAGACGGAGTTCTATGACGATTGGTATGCGGAGCTGATCCCGTATATGCGGGGCTGCGCCTATTTGCTGCAGGTGGACAGCTGTCTGCGGAAGATGACGGGGCGGTTTGGGCGGGACGCGGACGGCCCGCTGGATGAGATTGTCATTGATATGGCGAGACGGTGGCGTGGCGGCGAGCGCCTTCGGGCGAGCGACTGGCTGGAGTATCTGCGCCCGTTCCTGGGTGCGGGAGTCGCGGGTGAGCTGCAGGATATGCTGGGCGGGCGACTTCTCGACTTGGGCGGCACCTTTGTGATCTATGGGCATTGGGTGCTCAGCCCTAGCGAGCAAGAGATTCTGGACTTTGGGTTCAGTTTATCCAATATCAACCGGCGTGTGATTCGCGGGGTTGTGGCGGGATCGAGATCCGCCGACGCCGGCTTGGAGGACGGACTGCCGCTAATGTCGGCGTCTCGCGCCGGTCGTTGTTCCACGTCTCTGTCGGCTATGATGGACGTCGTGGTTAAGCGAGGCGGTGACAGGGTGCAGATATCATACCGGCCGCGATCGTTCGACAAGGTGAGGGTCTGGCAGTTGGAGTGGTCGTGAGCTGACCTGTGGCCTGATTCGTCGATAACTATCGGTTATCATTAGCTTCTCCAACCCTGAACTAAGTTTTTTGTGATCGCTACGTAGTTGAATGTCGAAGGGTAGTGGACTAGGGGCATCAGTGGATCTGCGTAGATTTTCCATCAGGCGTACTTTATATCAAAGCCGTCTGAGAGTCCATTGGATGCTCGGGCTCGCAGGATGGGCGGGTGGCAGTCACAGAGTATAAACCCACCCCACTGCGATTCAGAGCTGCAAGGATCTCATACTTATTTAATGATGTACTCAATAAATATTTGTTTCGCTGGAAATGAGGTCTTCTTGTAAGAAACGCGCCAGTATCAGCACCCGGCAAGACGGCCTCTCCGCTGCGGCTAGCCGGTCCTGAACACTCCGCCCTACTCGCGTATCCTTAACGGCATCATTGTTGCCATAATCATTGCAGCAGTCAGCATCACTAGAGTCAGGGTAATTGGCGGAGTGGAACGAGTCGCTCTCATCATCCTCTTCTTCCTCCTGCAGCCACTTGTCTCGGAAGATGCTTTCAGGCGGCAGGCCTTCACAGTTGCGCATCACTCAGCCGAAGACTTCGCTAGATGCCGACGTATATGCATCCTGGCCCACAAGCGGCCGAAAAGGGATTTCCATCTTGGTACGGGGGTCCAGCGGCGAGACATTCCGCCCGGGAAACACATCGGCGTCCGACCCTCCGTCATCTGGACCACTGTCGGGGTCTCGACCTGTATTATCCGTCCATAGTCGGTTCTGTCGAAGCCAAGACCAATAAAGGTACACAAGTCGGTGTCAGAGGTAGTGACGATGAACTCGGACCCTGATGGCCGAGTTCTCGAAGGTGGTTGTCCCCACAGGCTCCCAGGGACTGAACGGGGGACTCTCGATTCCTATTCTACTGTGTAATTATGATTAGTTGGATCCAGGACTAGAGCCCAAGGGAGATTACTTATGGGCTATTTATGAAGCATAACGATGTGATTAAACCAGCCTTGATCATATACTCTTAGAAATGAGATCCTATATATCCTTCTTATCCTGGAAAGTGAAATGTAGAATGCATGGTAGCATTAGAAGCTCTATATAGTGAAGATTAATTCTGTTCGGCCAAACTCCGACCTCAACAGATGCAGTCTCAAGGTAGAATAGCATAACCCCTTCAGAAACCCCACTGCTGGCACCAATGCCTCATCAACTCCGGGGTAACAGGCTGCACCCCGCGCATCGTGGGACTCGCCGCCTCCGTGCGGGCCGTCTCGAAGCCCTTCGCCCGGGCAGTCGTCTCCCGCGCCGCCTCACGGTACGTACTCAACAGCTTCACGCCGGGATTAACCTCCGCGTCCTCGGCCGCCATCGACCCCAGACTGGCCTCCAACGCATCCACCCACTCCTCAAACGGAACCACCTTCTTGATCCGGTCGCCGTAGAACTCGCGCAACCCCGGCACCAGACCGGCCCAATCGACCGCATGCGGATTGATGGCGTGAAAGTACCCGGCGCCTTGCTCCTCCCCACCCGTTTCAGCGTCACCTACGTTGCCAACAGCCCGAGACCCCTCCACCACCCCCGAAACCTCCAAAATCACCCCGGCCACATCCTCGACACACATCCACCCGCCCGCCGCCACCAAGCCACCCAGCGTCTCCGGCAAAAGCCCCAGGTACAACGAGCTGCGAACCAAGCTGGGCACCCACTCGCGCACATTCCACATCCCCGGTTCCCCGCGGGGCCCACCAACCTGTCCGACGCGGATGATCTTGCAGGGCACGCCGGAGACCCGACTGGCCGTCTCCAGCACCCGACTGGCCACGAGCTTGGACTGGCCGTACCCGCCGACCGCATAGCTCCATTCCTCGAAGCCCTGTTCCGGGATGGCTGTGTCCGGGGAGGGCCAGTTGGCGAGGGTGCTGACGCTGGAGATGAAGCTGATCGGGATGTGCTTGGGAGATGCAAGGCTGAAGTCGAGCAGGTGGCGGACGCCGCGGATGCTGGGTTCGAAGGAGGAGAGGGCGAGGTTGAAGTTGACGGGCCAGGCGTTGTGGATGATCTGGTCGACGGTTTGGGTGAGGGCGGTGTAGAGGGCGGAGGGGAGGGCGAGGGTCGGGTGGGTGAGGTCCGCGGTGTGGAATTCCACGCGCGAGAAGTCGGTGGGGAGGCAGAGCGTGCTGTGCGTGGTTTGTTGGCGGGTCGCGGCGTTGGGGTCGCGGTTGAGGCAGATGATCTTGTGGATGTTGGGGTTGCGCAGGGCGGTCGAGAGGAGGTATGGGCCCAGGGTGCCGGTTGTGCCGGTCAGGAGGAGGGTTCGTGGGGAGTTGCGGGAGAAGGGTTTGGTTGGGTTGAGCGCGGGGAGGGTGGCGGTGTATTTCTCTACGAGGGTGGTGTAGAGGATTTCGTCGGTGGGGGAGGACTGGACTGTGGATGAGGGTGTGCTGGTGGTAAGGGAGTAGGCGTAGGTGGCGAGCTGGGAGATGGTCGGGTGGGTATAGATAGTTTGAGCGTCAATGGCTGCGTGATCGGGGAGTGTGGTTGCCTTCTCCAGGCTCGCCCGCAGTGACCGGGCCAGTTGGATGGCTTGGAGGGAGTCTGCGCCAGCGGAGAAGAAGTCCTGGTCGGCGCAGAGAGTGGGCAGCTTGAGCACACTATGCACCAGCTTGCGCAGTGAGTCCTCGAATTTCTCGCTGGAGGTTAAGTCGAGGTCCACTGCCACCACAGACGCGTCACTGCTGGCTGCGAAGATGCGCTCGATGTCCTCGGCGTAGACCTTGACGACCATGGCACGCTGGATGGTGCCCTTGCCGGCCCGCGGGAAGGGCCGTTCCGCGTCGGAGAGGAAGATGTAGTCCCGCGAGATGCGGCCGTGGGCGACCGTCTCGACGTTGACTTTCTCCACGATCGGCCACACGTCATCGAGGAACTGCTGTTTCTCCTGTTCGCTCGTCGGATGCTGCGCCGGCTCGATGATCAGCGCAGCGTGGAAGTAGCTGCTGCCGACGACCTGGGCGCCCCGCACGCCCGGGTGGCCCATCACGGCGCCTTCGATGGTCGTGGGGTTGAGTTTCTCGCCGTTGGAGAAGATGATGATGTCGTCCGCTCGCCCGACGTAGGTCCAGTGGTTCGGTAGGGTGGGATGAGGCCGATACAGGTCCTTCGTACTGAACTCCTGCAGCTCTGGGAAAGCGTAGAAGCAGCCCTGCAGACCGGGGTGATTTTTGTCCTTGCGCACAATCACTTGCTCGTATGTGTCCTCACCGAACGGGCGCCATTCGATGCCCATCAGCTCCGTGGGAACGATGAACCAGGGCCACAGGGTGGCATCGGGTTGGTTGTAGTATGGCATGTAGATATACCTGACATATTCAGTGAGCAATTGTTGTCCGCAGCGCGGGCGAATTTCACTTACTCGGTCGAGCCGATGGCGTTTACCAATTTCACACCATGGCTTAACAGATGGTTGGCGGGATCCGGAGCGACGGGGCCTAAAGGCAGAAGACCCAATCAGCAATTATCCTCATATGGGAAAGGCTGTGCTCACCCCCTGCAAATCCCACCGCATGGAGCTTCTTCAGCTCCTCGATCGCGACGTCCGACCGCGACATCTGTTCCAAGACTGCCGGCGGCATCAGCGTAAACCCTGCGTCCGTATTCTGCAACCAGTCCACCACGTTATCACCGGTGATGGGTACGGAAGGATCCCGAAACGCGATCGGCGCATCGTAGTAGAATGCCATCAAGGTCGTCGGCGCGATGCCAGCAGTGTGGAACAAAGGAAAGATATTAAGGTAACGCTTGTTGGGGAACTTGGCCCAGGTCGCCAACCAAGGCAGATTGCCCTCGTACTCCGGGACATAGCGATGGAGGTCGTTCAGGGCGAGCGTGCCCTGATGGATGACGACCGGCTTCGGCAGCCCGGTACTGCCGCTCGTGTGCAGCACCACAAAGGGATCCCATTCGGCCTCCTCGAAGGTCTTGGTGTAGGGGAACGGTGCGACCTCCGTGCTCACCCATTCGTCCCATGGCGCGACGGCCACGCGCTTCATCCCGGGGCGCCTCTCGACCCACGGTTGCACCATCGCGGCGTATTGTGCTTCATGATAGAGCAGGTTGCAGTCGGTTTTCTCGAAGAGATTCAGCTGTGCTTCGACCGAATTCCGCGGAGAGATGAAGAGTGCCTGGTAGCCGGCTTTGACGGCGCCGGTTGCGAAGATCGGATACCGCGGGTCCTCCAGACCGATGTAGGCGACGGTGGGAAACGTCCCGGGAGTCGGAGTGCCCCCCTCCCGGGTGAGCATGTGCGCTACGTAGTTGACGGCGTTGGCGACCTGCGCCCAGCTGACGCGTTTCCATCCCGCCTGGGGATTGCCGTTGCTGCGAGGAACGGACAGACACTCTGCGTCGGGAGTTGCGTTGGCCGTCGCGTCGATAACGTGGGGGATCAGACGTTTGCCGCACTCCCCTCCTAGGAGTGGCGTGGCGGCGGAGTCCGTGTAGGTGCCAAAGACGTTCATTTTGAGTGGAAACCCTCGTGTATGTTGGGTTTCTCAATTACCTTGTGGCAGAGACACACCCATTGTGGGAGGGGAAGGGGACGAATGTAAATAGTCGTATAGTCCCGGCGACTCCGTGTTTGGTGGGGCAAAAGCGCTGCAAGCGTTGTAGATGATAAGCTGCCACATCAGGTGGCTTAGGGTTCAGCTGCGCCATCACAACTCGGCTGCTGCTGGCGGTTGCCGAGATTTGCCTGTTCGAGCAAGGCGGACTTTGTTGCTCCAATGGTCTATTGATGTGGCGTTGCGCCGTTGCGAGAAGCTGAGAAATAGCGTGGGAAATAAGTTACGAGTTCACTCCAGTTCACGGGAGGGCGGGCAAGATTAGCCGAGACACAAACCATCGGGAACGATTCAGCTGTACTCCGTATTATCTTTGCCAAGCAAGAGCTCTAAACCGGGACAAAACCACATTTCTGCTGCCTATCCATGAAAGGATACGGTATGTACAGTACATGATACTCGGGCTTGAGAAAACGTATGTACTTCAACGCTCAGTCGGAAGACCACGGCCTCGGCAGTACCAAGAACTTCAAGAACTTTGATGTCTTCAATACCACACCCATCCGGTTCGTCACATCCAGCCAACTCAGTGGGATAGAACAATTGGGGATCTGGAAGGTCGAAGGAACACCGGGGCCCGGCCCGCCGTTGGGATTGTCATCGACTCCCCAGATCTCAGGAAGTGGACCCCGGCAACAAAGTCCGCGAGTCAAATCAGCAAATCAGCAAATCAGGCGCGAATCATACTATACCAGTACTGTCACGGGGTTCCAGACCCCTCAATCCTTTTCATTCTCGCTACTGACCCCCAGTGGTCGTGCATCCGATCTAGTGCGGACAACATGTGCGCTGATCTCTCTCGGGCTTCTTCATTGCCATAGGAGCTCAGACCGCATTTGCTCTTAGGTCAGGTCAGTTTCTGTTTCGACCAGCTCTTCTATCTCTTCCAAGCAGCTTTTCACCGGCTGATACGAAGCGAGTCCGAACGACGCCACCAGGTCGGCCCGAACGCGAACCCTCAGTTGGGCGCAAATCAAATGTTTCAGCCGGGCGGCCATCAGCGGCGCTCTGAATGGGCCTTCCTGGTGGGGCAAGGCAAAATGCGCCCGAAGGGCCTCCCACCGGACGGAGAGGTCCTGGCAGCCGTCGCCCACAAAGAAGATCGTCAGCAGCACGCCCATATCGACCAGCAACGTAGGTCGTTGTGGAAGCACGCAAGAAAGCGTTGATTCCCGATTGAGCAAGTCGCGATACTGCGGTGTAAACCGCTGCAGCGCCGCCGGGTCTCCGTGGAGGTGCCCCGTCTGCAAGCCGAGATTGAACGGCCATCAGCCAGATCTCGAGCTCCTCGGCTCCACGCTGATCCTTGGGGCTGAACCTACTGGGATCTTGCTCCATACGAAAGGTGCGCCAAAAGTGCCGGGCGCGGTGGTATTGCGCGGTGAGACTGACCTGCTCCGCCAAGACAGGCGTGGCGGTAGCAGACTGGAGTCCCGCTCGGGACATCCGCCAGCACTGCCGGATGAACTTGAAAAAGCGGTTATAGAGGGGCTCCAGCATGTGGCGGGCGGAAGAAACGGTGCAAGGGCCTTGGGGGTGCGAGAACCATGACAGTCATGTAGGGTCTACTGCCGGTTGGACCGCCACCTTCGATCCTCGAGACGCGTCTTCTGTGCTGCTGCTAGCGTCACTGCACTCACCCATTAACAAGCGGTCACTGCCGATCTGGGTATCGAGATGTCGGAAGGCATGCAGCCAAAAGAGATGAAGCGGCTGACCGGCACTGCTAGTTGAGAGCTTATCTCCATCCAGAATGCGCAGGCCAGCACGGATATGCTGCACGGCAGTGCCTAACTCCTGCCGCACCACGTTCTTGATGGTGAACAACAGACAAGAGACTAATGTCACCTCCCGCATCTGTGTGTCCCGTGGATTCCGTCGACGCAGGCAGGCGAAGGACCTCGTTGACTGCGCGACCGCCATCAATTCCCAGACGGTCGACCCGCCCATCAACCCAGGCTCCATGTGTTGGTGCACCGCGCCTAAAGAAATGACAGCATGCCAAACCGCGGGTTCCCGGCGCACCATCTGCAGCACAAATTGCTCCCATATCAGAGTCGAAGTAGCCGAGCACGTCGGGAATCGTGCGGGCTTGCACAAAGCCAAAGCAGCGGCGCTCATCGGAGGTACTGGACCACGGGACGGTGACTGCGACCGGAGGTGACAGTGGCAGTCGCTCGGAATGGCGCGTTTGTCTGGTGGGGAAAAGCAGCCGATGGGTATCATAGCCGTCGCGTTGCCGTCTAGTCGAGGTACAATTTTGGCACTTGCCTGGGTTTTCGTCACATTTGACGTGACGGGCCCTGCCGTCAAGTGTCAGCCTGTTCGCTGCCTAGTCGACTAATGGCTACTTGTCGAGCGCGGATGAACTGCGTACCGGCACGTGCGACACCCCGTTTTCGACCGTTTCAGTCGGGCGCGGCGGGTTCTTCCCCGGTTCATCACAGAGTGCGGACGGTTGCGGGGAATTAAAGCTTTGGAAGAGAGGAGGTGGAGGAAGAGACGTTGCATGAGATCTTAAGAGAGGAGAAAAGAAGCAATCGCTAAATCAGGCAAAGCAGCAGTCATTAAGAGAGACTAGACAGGGATCTTTGACGATCTGCAGCCTTTGTTTGTCGAGGCATGACTCGGTGCAGCCATCAGCCTTAACTGAAGATTTTGGCGGAGCACTAAAAAGACAGGAGAAAGCACGACGGTCACCGATGGTCTAACCACCTAAGAGGATTGGTCGCAGATTTGGTCGCAAATTGAGAATGCCTCGGTGTTATATGGTCTTACAGTGGGTGCTATCAGTCACTCACGTGACGTGCCGAGCAGGGGCCCGTCTCGATCAGTGCTTTTGGAGGAAATATCTAGTTGACACACACGGCGGAGGGAGATCTCAAAGCTTTTGTCAGAAACAGCAAATTAGTCAACCTGTCTACTCATCTTTCTAACTTGAAATGCTGTTCTTCGACTGGGAGGTTCAAGAGTTGCTTTCTTGCCTCTCATGCTTGTTTTCTTTTTCAAGTGCCACGGGGTACGGAGTAATAACTGAGCCTATGACTAACTCTCAATTTTCCTGCTTTGCCTTTCTCGCTGAGCCCCGTCTCTAGGCTTCTCAACCCGCCTTCTCACCGACGCGCTCTAGCTAAGCAGAAATAGATATGTGTCGTATCTTCTCGGTGAAGAGAAGGAAATAGAGACATTCCCGTACTGGTGAATGTTGCTCTTTTGATACCTCTAGCGTATGGCTCTCAATTATCCCTCCAGCATACCGCGGTCAGACGGATCTGGTGAAAGTCTTAGCTTCTCACGCGGGCTTTAATTTTCAAGATTTACCGATGCTTCTTCATCTTCTTTGCTACCACTACCAATGCTTTCTGTAGATGGTTGCCAAGAGTTCTGGATTACCAACCGATCGTGTTCCTTCTCTGTCGATTCACGCTGTGTCTTTTCGCAAAGGCTGCTGGTAGGTTATGTTTATGTTTTGCATCAGGTGAGCATTGCGTGGTCATCGATGTGCTGAGTAGGAATGATTCTTAAGGTTTTAAGTTTGAGCCAGTCATTGTTGGAAGCGGGAAGCAGTTCTGGAACCTGGGTTAGTGGAGATCCAATTGCCCGGCTTGACGATTGCCGCACAATCGATGTTGGCTGATGTCGGCTGGTAATTCGAATTGTCTGAACTGCTGCTGTGTTCGGTGTTATCAATCTCCGGGAAAACTCAAAACCCTAGTCGAAGTCGACTTTTCTACATACTTAGTAGTACTATGTACTATGTCGTTTATCTGACCACTAGGATGTTTCAAGTGATCCACATGTACTCGTACGACCAGCCTGCCGAATTCACCAAGTTATGGCACGGCCCGAGCGATCAGCATGTGCCGGGTCTGCAGAAGGCAACTTGCTCCGATACCGCCGTTAAATGGCGCAGCTCCCATACTCAAGTCCGGGGATTGAGTGGACGGGAAGATTATTTACGCGCAGGGGCCCACTGATCGTAGTCCTCACAACTCAATGCAGGAAAGCTTCCGCAAACCAGGCGCGGCAGAGAGACCGGATGCTGAAATAGACCCTACCTTATCCAGGTTATAGTACAGCCATTACCCAGTCCGTGCCGGGGGATACCTCGGACTTAATCTTCGCAAGGATTCCCCTGCCGACCTTATAGATGGTTATAAATATGGACAAGGGTATTCCTGCAGGTACAACAGATTGACAAGCATATCCCCGTCTGCGAACATCTTGCTTGCCTCTTCACTTCCATTGCCTCGAAGATCGATGCCATCATTCAAGCAGTCCGCCCTCGCGGCCCTGGCCGGCTTCGGCCTCTCTGCCAGCGCCAGCTCCAGTGCTTCCAGCAAATGGCCCACCCAGTTCACGCATACTTCCCTGGGAAATTTTAGCCTTCCCATTCCCTCGTTGGTGACTTTCGGCACGGGCGTCATTGGCGGTCTCTTTCGTCCCCTTGCCAGTGCTGATCCAGCCAAGGCTCGGATCGGCATCCTGGTCATGCACGCCGAGCAGGATTACACCACTTTCTACCCCTGCAGCGAGCTGCCCGTCCGTGGATACACCACTCTCTGCTTGAACAACGCCCAGAGCAAAACCGGTCTCATGAATGACCTCGACTTCGAGACAATGATGACTGACGTCGGAACGGGAGTGCAATTCCTGCGCAACTTGACCGACATTGATCAGGTGATCATCTGGGGTCACTCCGGCGGCGGTGCGATGATGGCCGCCTATCAGAACGTGGCCGAGAACGGAGCCTCTGCCTGCAACGGCACTGAGAAGCTGTACCCCTGCTCCAGCGCGATGGATGGCTTGCCCGCTGCCGACGGAGTGCTGCTCATCGATGCCAACTTTGGCCTGTCCACCATGACTCTGCTGTCTCTCAACCCTGCCATCACCAACGAGACCACCGGAGCCGATATCAACTCCAAGCTGAACCTGTACAGCGCGGCCAACGGCTGGACCGAGAACGGGGCCAACTACACCACCACCTTCGTTCGGGAATTCTTGGCTGGCGTTGCCGCCCGGTGGAACCGCATTCTGGCCTCTGCGACCGAGCGCAACGAGCTCATTGCCGCCGGTAACGGAGACTACAGCGACGACGAAGGCTTGGTCATCCCCGACGCCAACTACCTCGGCTTCAACAACAAGCTCATTACCCAGGACGTGCGCTACCTGGCTCACACTATCTACAAGTGGCCTCTCCTGCACAAGGACGGCAGCAACACTACTCAGGTTGTCCCGTCGGTTCGCGTCGCTTCGGCCGGCATTCCCAGCATGGCGGACTCCTTCTACGATGGAGCCCTCAAGACCACCATCACCCGGTTTCTGTCGACCTTTGCTATTCGCGTCGATGCTGATAACTTCCGAGTCACCGCGGATAACATCACTGGTGTCGACTGGACCTCGTCGCAGACTGCTCCCATTGGCAGTGTTCCTGGCATCTCGAAGCCCCTGCTGACCATGGGTAACACCGGTCACTACGAGTACCTCAACGCCGAGAAGATCTACCTGGCTGCTACCACCAAGGACAAGTCCATTGCCTTTACCGAGGGAGCCCAGCACACCATTGACACCTGTACCGCCTGCGAGAGCTACCCTGGACAGTACGGTGACACTGTCAAGACTGCTTTCAACTTCATGGACAAGTGGCTGAGCCAACCTGGCCGTTTCATCTCTGCATAAGGGATGTCACCACGTTAGCGGCAACCTGACACCATATGCCTCATTGAATCCTGTACACCGATACTAATGTATAGCAATATCTGAGTAATACATCACCTGTGTCCACCATAGGCCTATCGCTTTCAGCTTCGAAAAGATAGGTCATGGGATTTTACTGTACCATATATAGTGTATCCAGTCTAGCTCAGAGCGTTCAAGATTACATTCCTCGCAGAGTGCTTCATGTAAGTGTATATACCCTTGAAGCCGAAACCTGCTCAGCCCCGAGCAAAGTGAATGTATGACAAAAAGTTCTTGGAGGAGTTTCCACATGCTGTGTTCTTCACGAGGCCGTTAGCACGGATCTTCTCAGTGAGCGGGGTGTGCCTTCGCCTATGGGAAGCGAGTATCTCTTAATGATATCAACCATTGCTCGAATAACCTTTTGTCCGGTTTCCTCTTCTGGTCGCCATACTCGATTGTTGATGTCTAGCTCGCATTCACTGAGATTTGACGCCTTGGTTGTGCATCCAGAAGCAGCCACCGGTGCAAACACCTTTGTTTGTATTGCTCCCTGTGATCTCAATTCTTCCTCTCACTTCCTCACTCTTCTTTCCCTCTTTCCTCCTCAGTCTCACTTGCCTTTCCCATCCACCCGACGTGTCAATCATTGATCTTCGTGTTCCTTTCAATCAACATCTTTCAAGTATCTCCTACAGCTTACGGTGTTCTCTTCCCCTACTGTCAACTTACCGACCGTCATCATCATGGGTCGCTGGGGATGGCGTAAGTCTCAACCTCACTTTCTTCCTTTTGTCACTTTCTATCCTCAGATCAACGAAGCTAACCTCTTTGCTTCCCCCTCGCCAGGCCTCTTCGAAGGCGATCGGGACATGGACCTCCTTAGCGATATGCTCCACTACACGGGCCAGGCCGACAAGAAATGGTTCTGGAATCTGGAGGACACAATCTTGGGCCCCGAAACCGCCACCACGCCCGCTGCCCGAGCACACATGTTGCGACATGAGGTCCTGCCATATATCCGCCAGAAGCTCGACACCGACGGCCTCGGGGAACAGATGCTCGCTGCGTGTCGCGCCAAGGAGGGAGACAAAGAGCTCTTCGACCCCCCCAAGTACACAACCATCATCATGGGGGCTTTGATCATGCGGGCCGGCGGCCGGATCAGTTCTGCCTCTCTGGAGCATCTCCGTGCGCTGGTCCCGCAGGTGACCTGCAACGCGCGCTATGTGTTGCCCTTGCTGACGAGGCGTTTCGCTCGCCGGGTCGCGCGCAGTTCTTGGCTGCTCTGGATCATTACCAGGCTGGGATGCCACGAAGCTTCGAAGTGCCGAGGTTAGTTATTCTTTCGTTGCTGGTGTATGTGTTTTCGACACTGATGATGCTTGTGCAGCTGCTTCCACTGCGGTCAGATCCAATCGGATATGGGACACGCGCTTCGCAGGTGCGGCAAGTGCAAGGAGGCTTGGTATTGTGACAAGGTTAGTTGATGGATCCCCGGTGCAACGATATAAAATAAGTGACTGATGTCTCTTGGGTAGGAGTGTCAACGCGGCCACTGGCGCGACCACAAGCACGGTTGTGTCCGCATGGACGAGCGTCGTATGCTTAACTTCTAGGCAATGGATGATGGGGGTTCGGCCATCCTTTGTGGTTGAATTCCCGATTGTTTAGGCCAATGTGAAGGGAGACATTTGCTGCTGGAAAGGTTAGGTTGTGTTGTGTCTTTCTCAGATTTGCTCTACAATGCGCCTTTAAGCTTTGTCAGAGTGACCAAGCTCATGATGATTATGTTATCGTATGTGTGTCACTGCTTGATATGCGCCTCTATCTCGTCTGACGAGAATTGCACCGTATTCCTTTCAAGCATGTGTGTAGTAGGCTGCGAAATCTTCGTACCACCTGTCAACAGCATCCCGGGTCGTCGGGTCCCAGCGGGGTTGGTGACACAAGTTCCTTGCCGGGCGTGGTTTAGGCGTACTGTACCCCACATGAATACATGAAAAGCCTCATGACAAGGACAGTGACTTCGACTTGGGGGGTTTGCTGCCAAGGACTCATTATTCTCCGCCACATTTGACCACGACATTAGAGGAGAAGATTCCTGCCGGTGTTCTTGTGGAAAGCAGTTTCCACTTACCCCCTTTCCACTCTTCTCCTTTGTCCCTCCTCCCTCCCACACACTTGGCGCGTATCACAACATATCCCTCACGTTCATAATAAAAGCCACCTCTCTCAAATCAATCAAAGGACTGAACGTCTGCTTAACACATTGACTTAGGAACTTGCTTCGTCGTTAGTCTCAGTTTCAACCTGCGGTAAGTAGTCATCTCCGCGCCACATGTTGCCGGCGGCCAATCAGACCAATGCAATAACACAAATCAGCGTCGTTAACAATAATATCAACGATCAAGACAAGATTGAGATACCGCCATGGACTCCCCCTCTAACTAGAGAGAGCCCGAGATGATGATAGCGCATGGATTGCCGGCGCCGGTCGAACTAAGGCTATGGAAAATTACAGCGTTCTGCCTCTAACACCCCGCTCCTCGTCTGTTGATTTGATAAATGAGTTATGCAGACTCGCATCAAGTGGTACTAGACAAAAGAAGGCTAATAACACAAAGACACAAAGAGACATCACGAGGCAAAGAAGACCCAACCAGTAAATAGACTCAGGGAGCCTTGCAAGTGCAAACCATCGTTCATACCGACCATAAACCTCACTCAGGCGACACAAAAAGCTCAGTCAAACCTTCGACATGTCTTGAGTCGTCAATTCGCTCTGGGCAATCCCCTCTTTTTCTCCGCTGGCTTCGTCCAAGCGAGCCATCCGCAGAAAAACCCCCATCCCACCCGCACAGAATCCCCGCTCGACTGTTCAGTTGTTGTCTTCCTGATCATGCACCAGGCCCCGAAACGGTCCCGAGCAGAACTACGAATCCATTACTCCCGGCCCCTCACCGCGGGTCGACGACTTCGCCCAGATGAACACCCCTGTCGGGTTGAAACGGATGGTATGGGTGCTGGAGAACTATTGCGATGATGACGATTAGGTCAGCCCATGGCTAGATTGCAGATTTCCAGGCATAAGAATAGTACGATGGGCAACTCACTGGTTGAGCCTACTTGGCCGTGATGGACCTCGCTCGAGGCATGGCTGACCCCTGGTGTGTCATTGACGATTGGCCTGGCGAGCGCCAGAGAGGCCAGCGCAGAGAGCATGAAACTGATTAGAATGAGATTCATGGTCGCGATTTAGGAACGAGTCTAGTGGAAAAGAGAGGGCATTGGGTTTGCCGTGGGCGATGAGTGTCTTGTCTGACCGAAGAGGGCACGGAATGCAGGATGGGATGTGAAGGACTTTTCAGTATGGTGGAGCTGACTCCACACTACAATGATATGGACCAGGTTTGATCATAGGGTTTCCAAGTGCGCGATGTTTTGGAAATCAGTCGTCGACCTTTTACAGATCGTCGGTGAGGGATCGGAGGTGTCATTCTGCAACAACGCAAGGGGCGGACTCGATAGAGTTGTCCCGTGTAATGCGATGATCACCGTTTTATTTTTATTGCCTATAAGATCTACACGTGGGAGAGAAATCAGGCCAATGGAGTCCGGCTATTGCAGTGCCTCAGTTGAAGTATTGAATAATAGATGAACAATAGATGTTGGGAAGATATGATGTACTATACATATAGACATACGCTGGTGCAAGATGGAAGGCCATAAAACTCATACCGAGGTTGAAGCCTCGATACGAGAGACCATGAATCCACCCCACAAACGTTATGTTTCACCAAAGATGGAAATTGTTTGGCGGCTGGAGGGCAGAATTTGTCTTCCACCCTCTAACTACAGCTACTCATTTACAGTTCAACGAGTTCTATCAGTTGGAGAATCTTGGTGGCCATGGAGGGTAGAGACTTGGCAATCAGCAGCCTCCCCCTGCTTAATTAAAGCAGCAACAGCAGTTCGAATCATACTTGTTCAAGAAGGGTTTAATACTATGAGTATTTAATATTGCCGTGGGGGTGGGCAAAAGAAACAAAAAAAAAAAAAAAAAAACTACAATGGCACAGTGATCACGCCCCTCCATCAACAACAAGATACAAAATATAAGATCCGAAGTCCTGCTTTTGACTACAGCTGAACCGTGTAAGATGTTATCTGCAGAGTGGTCCCAAAACACATTACTAAATACAATAATCGGCCTTTTTGTTCACTAATAAGATCTACTACTACAGAGCAATAAGCGTTTATGTATTTTCTCTGCATGCTTTTTCACCGCTTATTAAACTCTTGTAAAGATAAGCTACAGTGACAGTAGCGATTGGCTGGCGAGTACACTGGTGGGCGCGCCCGTGAATCATCATCGACCAAGAGCAAGTGAATGCTGCCGGATACGATGGAACCTTAGATGACTTTATTGCCACTATCGAATCAATATATCAACGTTAAAGTAGTATTCAGGCCGGAATGAAGGTGGCGAAGTGTTGTGGATATTTAAAACAACCCCGGCGCCCAGCAAGACTCGGCCACCTTTTCCTTTAGAACTCATCCTCGCTCGTGATCTGATTCCCATTCTCTTTTGTACACTCCAGACCATGCGTGCAACCTACGTCTTGCTGCTCCTCTGCACGCTCGCAGCAGGATTCTCTGCGGAGGGTGGACCCTCAAACCGAGCACGGGGAAAGAGGCAGGTAAGCTGTCACCAAGTCCACAAACTGCTGTTCCGCGTGCATTCTCTGGGAACGTCACTTGCGCAAGACAACCCATGTGTCGTCGAGGGGGAAGAGAAATGAAAAGGAATGAGATTGAATGGGTGAGGAGAAGGCTAACACACAATTACAGTTACTAGACGCGAAAGCCAGTGTGAGTAGTGTCCTGAAAACTCTGACTTGAGTTGGCAGTCCTGGAACCGCTAATGCCACAGCACTTTAGCTCAACTTCAAATACGTAAGTTCCCTCGTACTACTTCACTTTTATACACTCACGTATAACCTGGCTCCTCTTTGAACCCCCTATCCGTTTGGCCCTCCACTCGCTGACCTCTGGATTGACACATTTTCTAGCCGGTAAGAAGAAGACCCGCATGTTGGTTCCAGCTACGAGGCCACCAGCTATAGAATTGCTAACTAACACCCGTTACACGTTAGCCTGCTTATGCTTGCATCAGCAGTCCAGTATTATATCTGGAAACAAATAGCTTATCCGTGGTTTAAGTACTATTGTGTCCTTGGATATCATCCTCGGTTCCTTTCGGCTGTTGATGAAGGCTTCAATTCTGATGAGATATGCAGTGCATGGTTGAATGTCAATTGCAAGTGTAAGGCTCCCTAACCCTTCCTTTTTCTTCAACAGAACTATCATGGATACGCTGCTGACTTCTGAGCAGCCAGGAATATAAATAGCTCACCAGAGGGTGATATTTAGCCATCTCTTCCATAGGTACCCTATTTCGCCACCGTCCTGGGAGTGTGATTGTGAAGCAGCCTGGACTTTGAATATATTTCATAGTCCATGTCATTCTCAAAGCCTGTTTCTTGACCGCGCTAGGCCTCAGGCCTAGCATGAGCTCATGTACCTAATAACCAGTAACTATCTTGCCATGTCGTCCCCGGGTTTGAGTATCCAGTAGATGTTCAATGCAATCGCAAGGCCTGTTGTTGGCATTCTACTATACCGTCAGAGACCTTTTTCAGAGACGACTCTCTACGTGCCGGTTGTAGTACAATGGCAAATTATGGGACATTATACCATAGGTGGATTGAGGAAAACACGTTGTTGTCTGCAGTCTGCTGCAGAACTGCGGAATCACCACCACTAATCTACTATACCGCACGGAACGCAGGAACCATACGAACAGCAGAATATAAAAGAAGGCGACACTGTTCGGGAGTTCACACTTTCGGACCCCACCACATACGCCGTCACCCTGCGAATTGAGATGAAATTGTCAGGATCAGAGTGCGGTCGACACCTCATAAGCAAACCGTTCCTCCCCCGCCCACATCGGGAACGAGTTGGCTTGCACTTGATAGTTTTCCGCTGGCAGCAGACTATCCAACTGGGACTCGACACAACCACGCTTGGCAAGAGGCCGGTGGTCGAATCGATCCTCGATCCACCGCAACCAGGTGTGCTTCGCCGCATTGATGGCGGAGAAATGGCCGCCCTGTGAGACAGCCAGCAGCTCCAGATCTGCTGCGTAGAGCTTGCAAGTATCTTGCACCGTCGTCCTGGTCGTATTGTACATGACCGATGAGTCTTCTGTGCCCTGCACGATCAGAAGCGGCCCCTTGAACGGCAGCCTTCCCGGGTTAGCGAGCTTGGAGAATGCGTCCGCGTACCAGGTCTCGTTCCAACCAGACTGCAAGAACCCCGCTTCTGAGTCGCCCAGTATGGCAAATGTCACCATCTGCGATCCCTCGATCTGATTCAAGAGGTCGATCCTGCTGACGCCGAGGGGAGTGAACCAATCACTGACGTCGAAGGTCGGAAAGACCGAGGCCAGCTCCTTGGCGATCCACGCGATGAACCCCGGAATGGTGACTGATAAGGATGCCGTCGGAGGAGCCACAACCACCCCACCGAGGTAGCCCGCTGTCACATCAGTGAACCGGGAGTCGTTGCGGGCCAGGATCTCGGACAGGCCCCAGGCGACCGCACCGCCCTGGCTATGGCCCACTGATACGTAGTCGCGTGACAAGAGCGTGGGAAAAGACTCCCGTGCTGCTCGCAGTGCATTCAGGGCATCGCGCGCACCGGCTTCGCGGATGTTGTACTGGTGCGGGATATAGCTTCCATCCCAGGAGGCGTCAACCCCCAGCCCTGCGTAGTCGGGAGCGATGACCGCGTACCCGGCCTCCGCCAGCGCAAACGGGACGAAGTCTGCGTAAAAGAGCCCGCGGTGCGTCGATGGGGCGCCGTTGGCGTACCAGCCGGATGTTCCGTGGGTCCAGAGTACCACGGGGGCGGATGAAGCCGTCGTAGTGTTGTTCAGACCGTGAAATCGTCGTGGATGGAATGGCCATAAAATATAGGCAGAAGCGGGGATCAGAGTCCCGTTGAGGTTGGTGGTGCTGTAGATGATGCGGGACATGGCCGTCTTGGCGGGAATGGAGAACGGCGACGGGTTGGTGAACTCCTGGAGCTTGAGGGTCTTTCCAGGCTCCGTGGGCCATTGGTCCTTTGAAAGGCCCTGGATCTTGTAGAAATCGTCCTGGTGTGCGCCACCGTTGGCCAGCTGAGAGCGATCGAACTTGGTGATCGTGTTGACGATTGCCGCGAGGTCACTGGTCAAGTTGGCTTGCTTGACCTGATCGGCGCTGAGCTCGAAAGAGGAGTTCCATCCTGTCGACTGTGTTGCTGCGACTGTGACCGCTTGGCCGGCAGCCAGCGTCCCTCCCAGTAGGAGTAATATTAGATTGTGAAGGTATGCGACCATCTTGCCCGTGTCGGTCTGTGGTACTATGTGTCCGAACTTGGAGTGTGCTGTGGAAATTGTTTGATGATTTTCGCAATAGCAGTAGACATGGTGCCTGGTTTTATACCCGAACCCGCACAGCTTAGCTGACACCTATCTTACACCCTTTATATGAGGTCAGATAGGCAACTTCAACACCGAAGGGCTTCGTATAGCTCATCTACAAGGCTCGCTGGAAAGTGTACGCCACCCTGATTGCTGCGCTTAGGGCTCGGAGTCGGGCGATGCAGGGCGGATTGAAGCACCGCATCGTATTAGTAATACGCCTTCCAGAAGCTTTAACAATCTTTACCAAGGCCTGTCAGCTGGTGAGGCTTAACATCGTGCTTTCGATGAGCGTATACGTAATTTTCACTTGGCATACTCTATCTACATTCATAATCCTGGTCTGATTCTATTGCCTGGCTTTGAGATCCTGGGCGGGTTGACTAGGCCTAAACGTATTTCCCATTTACTCAGTGAGCTTCTAGGTTACGATCGCGGACATCTTGTGCCTTCCAGGACATGATATTACCCTCAGATTCTCTGGCAAGAGCAACAATGCTACTGGTTTCTAGGAAAGGTAATCTTCGTTAGTTATGTCCATGACCAGCCATCAAATGGGCTTCTTGCGGGATCAGCACAATCAAGCCATATTTCATTGATCACATAGGCCGTATGAAGATATGATAGCTTTGAGGCACGGCTTACATATGCCTTAGTATGACAACCTTAAAGAAGATAATGAAGTTGATAACATTGTACCTGAAACAGCAAGATGCTTTTGAGCAGAAACGACGCTTGTATCCATGATTTATCCAAATCTCTTCAACAGATCCTCAACCGTCTCCACCAAAGTATCCTCCAAATTGCGATAGCGCAACCCTAGCACCTTACCCGCCTTACTCCCATCCGCTACATACGTCTCCACCGGAGCCACACCCTCTTGATACGGAACCTTGTCCTTCAGCTCCGGAAACCGCTTGCGTATAATCTCACACGCCTCCGGATACAGGAACCGGCCCCCAGCGACAAGAAACCGCTGGCCGCCCGCTTCGGGCCGAGTATACGCCTGGTAGTGTGCCTCCGCAACATCGTGCACATTGGCAAACGCCATGAAATCATTTTCTGGAACCTCCGCCCGGGATCCGTTTACCAGATTCCAGATTGCCTCGGCGGACTCATTCAGCCGATTGTGCCCTTTGTTTGGGTCGCCCAGGGCGGGACCGAACACCCAGGGCGGGCAGATGGTGGCCACGTCGAAGGTGAGCGGCTTGGCCTTGGCGGCGCTGTCGACCCACTCCCACACCTTCCGTTCCGCTAGAGCCTTGGAAGCGCAGTAGGCGAAACTGACGTCCGGGGTCAGCTTGGCTTCCTCGTAGCTGCACGGGTTCCAGTCCGCCTCCGTGTACCGGTAGCCTCGCCGGAGGCCCTGGTTGAGATCGAGGATTGCGGCAAAGGAGGAGGTGACGACGACGCGGCGGACGGCGGGCCCGTGAGCGGCGACGGCATCGAAGACGTTCAGTGTCCCCTGGATGGCCGGTTGGAGGAGGTCGGTCTCGTTGTCTGACACCGTGAGGGAGAAAGGGCTGGCGGTGTGAATCACCCCGGAGACATCTTGGACAGCCTTGTCGAAGGCCCCCGGGGCAGCTATGTCCGGCACGATGGCGAAGGAGAGACGATCCACGTATTCGGGCGGATAGCGGGATTTGACGGTCTCGGCGGTCGACGCGGAGCGGACGGTGCCACGGATATTGTAGCCCGCTGCGAGGAATCGTTGGATGACGTGCGAGGCGACGAAGCCGGAGGCACCGGTGACGAGGATTGTTTCGGGCATTGCAATGTAGAGAGACTGGTCGAGCTAGGAACTTGTTTGTATGGAGCGGGATCAATGCAGCCCGCATATGGTTTTAAAGTGAGGTCTTCGAACATGGGCTAATCTCAGAGCCATGTCGCGTGGATATATGAGTGGCATGACAAGGGATACGGGCTTTGCGGGCTAGGTGTCACGGATACGACGATGACTTCTCGAACAAAGAATACTGACGTCGATCATCGTAATCTTTCGAGTACGTACCGGGGAGGGGGCTTTAGGCTTTCGGTACTGTCCTTCCGATTAGGGCTAATCCTCCCGCACGTTCCCGCCATCTCCGTCGATACGAGCGTTCGGCGGGGTAAGATCTCGGATTCCGCTGGACCCGGGCATGAGAGGGAATGAGCAGCGAATGATATTGAAGACTCTTTGCGCCCTAGTAGTGTCATATCCGTACCATCACATTGACGCTAGATGATGATGGTTGCCGTCTGTCACGTGGGGGCACCGGACGCCAAGTTTAGGTTATATACTCCGTATGGACCTTTGACAACTCGACTCCCTTGATTTAACCCCGCTTATGACCTCATTGTAATCTCTAGGGCTAGCCCACAATTGCATCCAAAGTATTCATCAAGCCCAATTTCTTTGGGGTGTCCCTCAGGAATTCAAACTCTCTTTCCAGTGCGACACGTATTGCCAACTCCCATTATGTTGACTTAGATTGACTAATTCGAGATCCATGCAATTGACAATGGCAAGCTGGACCCCATCTCTACAGAATTCAAAACCTCCCCGTGCAAATTGCTAGCCGGTACGTGGGCATCCCAGTTTCTCCTTTGTCACTGGTCACTGAGCGGGATGTCGCGAATAGAGAAATGCGCATGTACAGCCAAGGCCATTGACCTTATCAACAAGCACGACAGGGAGGCATAAATGTCGTGGTGGACGTTGCACCCGAATCGTCTGGCCTATGGCAGCGTGCAGTTCAATCAGTCAATTTGCCTTAAAGCAGACCCTTCTTTCGGGGAGCCGGAAGCCCGGGTTGGGAAACGACCAGCCGCACAGCGATTGAATGATCTTTTTCTAATCTCGGGAAATACCCCGTGGGAACAAGCGACGACAATAGTATTTACGGCGGACTGCAGTCTGATTATGCCACTGAGAAGTGGGAAAAGTATGCGCTGATCATATAACAGCGCTATGTTATGTGCAATCTGAAAGCTATGTCAGGGGCCCGGGGTGATTGCACAGGCTAGCGATTCAAGTTTCCATCGTGCATGAGTTGCCCAATTGTCTGGTTCCCCAATTTCTCAGGGAGTAAGTGTACTTCGCAGAAGTGCAGCAATCTTATTAGAGGCGGCACTTCGGTGCCTGGACTGCGCTCCTGGGGTTCAGAGAAGAGAGGTTGAAGTTCAATTCATCTATCTGCATATGCTTTTTTTCTTCCTCTATTTGGCCATCATTTAAGAACATATTGCACACCCGATTTCAACAAGATCTTCGCGTATAGCTCATGCAACCACACCACCGGCCCTGGCATAGGGAGCTGATCCGTCCGGCCAATCCCTTGGAAGAAAAGCGACTTGAACCCGAACTCGACCACATTATTCTCCTTGTCTACTCGAGCGGCGACCTCGATTAACGCGTCCAGGGGCCGCAGGCCGCGATTGCAAGTTTTGTCCCCTCCTCGGATGAGGATCGAATCTGAAGACTGATCGATGACCTCCAATTCGGCGACTATGTCAGTCCCTACCTGGTAATCGGACCGGAGAAGCTCGGAAGGCGACCAGAGCTGGGTGGTATCCGTGTTAGGCTTGTCCAGCCATTTGCGAAGCATGCGTTGTAGGGCAAATCCTGAAGGATACAAGGAGAAAAGGGTTAGAAACACAAAGGCTTTTGTGCGTCAAGATTTCCAGTGCCTTACCGGCTCCTGCCCATATTCCCCCACAATATCGCTCAAGCAGTCTCGGCGGATCCTCAAGGAGTGCGGGATCGATTTCGCTCAATGGGACCCTGATGATGTGCAAGTCATGGATTGTCGGATTGTTATTCGGGTTGTAGCTTCTGTAGAACTTGGAAGCGAAGATAGGGTCTGTAGTAGTCAACGGGACCGCGTGGATGTTGGCGGTCGTATGGTGTAGCCCCAATCCGATGCCGATGATGCTAGAGAAGGTGGTGCCTGCCAGGACTTTTAGTCTGAACGCCATGTTGGATGTGTTTTCTGCAGAGAAGTTCGACCTTCAATCCCAGTATTCTACCGGAGATCTCAATTCCGGGGGGATTTGGGGGATTCAGTAGCCGCGTAGGGGCCGGGCTATTCCCGGAGTTGTTCTCGGGCAGTGTTTAGGGTGTATCCACCGAAGCCCATCTTGCTCGGACTTCCGAACAGAAGGAGTAGAGGTCCCACTCCCCGCCACCAAGATCAGGGCTTGGCTTCCGGCTGTACCGAAGACCTTCTGCGGTGAAAGACAAAGGGTAATTGAGACTCCAAATACTGCTATCAGAGTAGACGAAATATATCTCTTACAACGCGCACTTGAAAATTTGAGATGTAACCGGAAAAATGAGAATGCCTTACCTACTTCATTGCGACTCGGCTCGAGGAAAAGCCGACCATGATCTGGCTCTTCGGAATTCCGACCGTATTAGAAAACCGCCAATTGCCTTCCCGAGCAGCCGGATTGGGGTTTCTTGGAGGAGTATGTTATGGTTGTGGAAGGGTTGAAGGGAATGGGGAAGGATGGAAGGGAAGAACTACGGTTTGGTTTCGATTGTCGAATTTGTCGAATTTGTTTAATGGGAGGGGAGCTACTCAGGTGCTTGTTGATAATGTTGGAATTAACCCCCAACAATAATTTGGTATAAATATAATTTGATCATACACGGGTCTCGATCCAAAAGATGAGTCCTAAGAGGTCCCCGTGTGAAGGAACATGCATTGAAAGTAAGGAAAGCTTAGAGTAAAGGAATGCACATTCGAATGATAAAAGGTTAGAAAGCAGTGACACGGTGGTTCTTCCTGCACTGAAACACAGCTCAGGACTAGAAGCAGAAGGATGGATCCTGAAGGAAGAAATCAAAAGAGAAGTCATCATCCACCACGGCCAAAGTGTCTCCGATCTGGGAAACACAATCAGTAATGGCGTTGTTAGGAAGGGGATGCTCGCGCGACACTGAGTCTAAGCCTCCGGAGGCATCGTTTTGTATCGTCGGGGTGGGATGTCCTCCCGCGTCAACGTAGGCCTCGCTGTGACGTCTTCATTAGTTGAGATGACGAGTGTGCGGATGGGTCATGGCAAAGGAAACGTACAACGTCGGCAGCGGCCATTCACCAGTCAGTAGACAAGCTCGAGCGGTATGTAGGAAAGTGCAGACTTGGATTGCTCGATTTGCAGCTTCGTTGTCATTGACGACCCTCGTCTCCGGGGATATCCTGGTTTTGACGAGACCGATGATCATGCTGAGGAGATAGTACTCGTTCAATCCATGCAGGGTTCTACTTATCCTTGTTTCCAGTATATCTAGCACCTGCTCAACTGCTCCAAGGAGGTGCTCTGCCACTCCCAAGCAAGTGGTTATCGAGATGGCTTCTTCTCGGAGCGAAATGTCAACATACTATGTCTACTCTTCCATCCGGAAAGAAAGAAAGAAAGAGAGAGAGGGAGAAAGGAAGGCGTTTTCCTTTTCCCTTTCCTTTTATCTCTGATTCAAAGCACGGTAGTTTCACTCACCACAAGGGCCATGAGAAAGAGAGATCTCATGGCATATGTTCAAAGTAGCGACCATCAACCCTATTTGGCAAGCGTGCCTCGGCACCATTTCATCGTCAACAAGCCTTCGGTGGCATTCCAACACTGTTGTGCTAGCATCCAAACGAGCTCTGCGACATATGATTGACTGGAACGTGTGCGGGGACTGGCAACTGAACTTGGCAAACAATAAAAGCAAATACTGACAGAAATGAATCTTCAGCAGGGTGCTCAAGTACATCGCCAGTTTTTGCTGGCGTGGATCTGCTGCGCGACTATTCCAGTCCGGGATAGCTTGAAGCGCGTTGTGCAAAGCCTCCCCCAGTTCTTGCACTTGCTCAAACTCCATCGCTACATCGCAGCCGTTGACATATGCGCATATTGCAAGTCTGATCGGCAAGGATTGTAGCAGGGCGACCTGAAACGAGGTATCAGCCATTTTCGCTAGAGGTATGATATCCTCCGTACAGTCAAGAGAATTGCAGAGCTTGTCATCATTAATGTGCAATGGATAGTTTGTAGAAAAGCCATCGGGTCGCAGAGTGGGCGGCATGCCTCGTTCTAGGGCGGCTTGTACATCCAGCTCCACGATGGTCGTCCATAGCCTCCGACGAATCTCCTGATCGTAGGAGGAGATTCGAGCTGCTGGGCTCACCTCCCGGTGGTATCCCGCTGCCATGGCCAGCCGCATCAATTCGCCGCTGCCGGTCCAGAATGAGCTGCTTTGTATGTAGTTCGCTCGCTTGGCAACAAGCACTAAGCATCGACCCGCAATTGCTTCGCGAGAATGTGGCACAACATCGTTGGCGAAAGTCAGCCATGATTCAGCGACCTCGATCCATTTGATTGTTTGCATGTAGATTGATGGGTTGGATTTGTTTTCGAGGTAGGTTTCAGAATTCAGGCTGGCACCAGTAGCAAGGACCAAAAGCAGCTGAGTGAGGAAGAAGGGAGCTGTTGACGTGGGATCACTCCAGTGACGATGATACTCGGCCATGAAAGCCGACCGGTCCAGCACGCGATGTGTAGTTTCGAAACGATCAAGATAAGTCTGTACTAGCGCATCCGACACGGACTTGCTTGGTATCACAGCCTTGAGAGCTGTTGTACCCACCGGGATACTGATGTGTTTGCCAAAGGTAGTGCTTTCATGATTTGGTGGAAAGACTCCGTCTCTCGCCCCGTTTATCGTAGGGTACTGAGCTTTCACACCAGCAATGTATGATCGAAGTTCGGGAAACTATGCTCTTTTGTGTTATACTGCCTACTTCTTATCTATCTGGAAAGAAGCTGCTGAATCTTACCTGCTGATAGAAGTTCAGGTGATAACTGTAACCATAAAACTGAACGTGGCCGCCTCTGCGTCGGAGATGAGTTATGTCGTAATTTCCAGCGGGTGCAGGCTGGGATTCTCTCTGTAGATTATTCTCTGACGACAAAGCTCTAGGCGCTGGCGCAACCTCTCGATTGTTAGGTCGGGCAGGGCTGGTCATTACTTCTTTCTGATGAGCCGAACCCTCTCGATACGTGCATTCCTCGGCAATTCCGGCCCCCACACACCGACTGCAGGCTGGGAATTCCTTGCCGCACTTGACTTTCCGCTGATAGCACTGGATGCAAGCCAGTGGAGGCCGTCTTCTCTTTGCACCCGGCTTCAGTGCCCGCTTCATTCTCCTTCGAGAAGGATCCATTGTTTGGGGGTGAGGAAGCTTGCTGAGTACGGTTGTTCGGACAATTGCGGAGGTTGCCTACTGTGGGGCAGGGAGCCCTACTTATGATATATCGCGGTTACCGCCGGGCTCGGCAATTTATGCGTAAAGTCCGCTTCCCGCATTTCGGTCATGTTTTGGTACCGAGGTGCTTGGAATGTGATTCTCGAGATAGTACAATCTTAATAATAGGTCATGCTTCATGGTTCAGATTGTTAAGTTCCAGCTCTCCCCGGAAAACAAATCCCAGGCGTTTATAGTTTCGCCCACTTGAGGGTCAATGCTACCCTACGCTGTTCTGGAACGATGTTCCTAGTTCTGTTGTGTTAGAGAAAGGGTCTATGCCCCCGTTGAGCAAGCATAATTCAGTCATAATGTTGTCCCATGCGGATTGGAACTCCGTGTTGTGTTCATAGTTGAGGCGGTGCCAAAGCAGTTGTGCGAAGGATATTATCCTTCCTGCAATCCGTGCGAAGGCCTTCGTCCAGTCTTGCATCCAAACTGGTCATTTTGACTAAGAGCCTCGAACTGAATAAAGTCAAGGTTGTCTGCTTAAGAGCGCGAAGCCCGCTTGCTGGGGGAATCTCCACTTGAAGGCTGCACAGGTAATAAAAAAAGAGCCACGTTGAGGCTCGAAAAAAATGGTATTCCTGATGCATTTCCCATTACGTGAGAAATGTGACACCGGCCCTCTAATTCACCTCGGAGTATTAGGCTCACGCAGTGTGCTCCTTATGACTACCTCAGTTGCCGGCTCCTTCAAACCTATTCGAAGAGCAGCCAAATTCACCCGTCGAATGGTCCAGTCACCAGAATAGCAGCCTGCCAAATCTAAAATCCCGTCTCCGGTTTGTGATCCATTACGCCATGTGCGTGATTGAAATTGCCACCTGGGAAAACACCGGCATGACCCTGCTCGAGAAATCCAGACAAGCACGGTTTTGCGAGCATCCCGGAGACGCGACTATAAGTGCCCCCTCTCACACCAGCGCAAGCAATAGCAGCGTGAAGGGCGTGGATGCCCATGCAGGTGGGACCTGGTTTGAGGATAAAATCCGCCGCCTTGAAAGCGGTGATGTGATCGGCCGCACCCACATGACCGACGCAGAGATCTCCCAGAGTACATTTGCCGACTCAATACAGTTATGATGACTTATTGCCAACCTAGGATACCTAGTCTACAACGACATGCGCCGAGGGTGGGCATATATGCCAATTTTCTGGAACTGTAATGATCTTGCGATTCGCGGGTTTCTCTGGCACAGTCGCAGCTAGATTCAGAAGCAGGCTGAAGTTATATCTTATGCTCAACCCGGAGAAGAGATTCCCAAAGCTCAAGGAGCTTTATCAGCGAGGATGCTGCTGACCCCATGCTTTTCTTATATTTGGGCTTCAAGTCATGTTGAATTCCATTTATAATCCTTAATGGCAAAAGTGAATTTAGAGCTTCGAATTTACTGGCTAAATTCCAACTTGTATAGAAGTCAAACCCAACTCGTCTAGCAAAGGTTGTCTTCGACCCTGCCCAGCAACTTGCCCCCGGCAAACCAAGCATCCATCGCTTCAGCCATCGCCTCCACATAAGCCCTAGGAGCATCATCTGCCATCGCTTTGACTAGAAGCTCCTGCGACATCTCATTCGTGACATCCGCCCGGCAGGAGTCGACGACTTTTGCCTTGTAGCTGCGCACCGCCTGCTCCAGATCTCCTGGGTGCGCGAGAATCGCTTCACACAAGTCCACCGCATCCAGCATTGCCAAATTTGCCCCTTCACCCGCAAACCAGGACATAACATGTAGAGCGTCTCCAATCAGCGTCAATCCCTGACGATGCGGATACCGCAGTCCCGAGGGCATGCGATACTGCGCACGGGGCGTCATATTCGCATCCACATTCCTGATAACAGCTTGGAGACGAGGATCCCACGTCGCAAAGAAAGTCTCAATCAAGAACTTTGTCATTCTCTTGTGATCATCCCAGTCGAAGGAGGGGTCACTCCATGCCCATTTCTCCTCCACGCGGAGACAAGGGTAGACGCGTACGCTACGGTCTCCGTTGCGCTGGATGAAGATTCCGCTTCCCTCGGAAAGACAGAAGAAGGTTCCTCGGCCCACAAATTCACTGAGCTCGGGAAACCGTTCATCGATGTTGGATATGCGGCAGTCAATCACCGTCAAGCCGGTGTATTCAGGCCTCCAGCTTGTCAGCATTGGGCGGATCTTGGACCACGTTCCGTCCGCCCCGACTACCAGATTCGTGAACACTGGTTCCTCTCGGCCTTGGAACAAGAGCTTGACGCTACCATCAGCCAGGGACACAATTTCAGAGACGGAATGGTCCCAGCGGATGTTGTCGGGGTCCAGGGATTCGATAAGGATCTTGCGCAGCAATGACCGGTCAATTTCCGGGCGGCCCTCGGCGTTGGCAGATGCTTGGTGGTAGAGCCAAGTTGCTGCGGTCTTGTCTCCGAAGCGATAGTCTTGGTCATGGTAGCGGGCGTGCTTCTGGAATTGTTCCCAGAGGCCCGCTTCCCGTAGGGCCCGCTGGCCTGATTCGGGGTGAAGGTCGAGGGATCCACCCTGGAATCGCGAGCAGGACGAGGTCTCGCGCTCGAAAATGGTGAAGGGAATTGCATGCTTTTGCAGCAGCGCTGCGAGAGTGAGGCCCGACGGACCCGCGCCGATGATAGCGATGTGTTGTGGCATTATGCTTTCGAGGAAGTGTGATTGTTGAGCTAGACAAAGCCTTGGAGGAGAAATATGTATTTCTGTTTGTGGTCAACTTCCACCTTACTGCACACGATAGATCCATATTTATAGATGTCGAGAAGGAAGAGGTCTGCAAAGCTCTATACAAGGAGGGGCCTCACTCATAGCTCGGTCTATTCCAATAGGCCGACCAAATGTCCGAGGCGGGCTCGGCAAACTCGGACATCACTTGTACCCAGCCAGATTGAGCTGTTTGTCAAGGAAAGTAGCAAGTAGTCTGATTCGCATGAGGAAGGTCGGCCCGACGAATTGACCCTCATGAGTCTTTGGACATCTGTAATGCGAGCTGCCAGTACCTTCTTGGTTCCCAACTGATGCATTAACACCAACATTGATAGCCACCTGTTGCCTCAACTGCGAGTCGGGCTACTGCCGTAGCATGTTGGTGTCATTCTTTTTCACAAGTTATGCGTCATCACACGCTGAAAAGGCTTTGCTATGTGAAAGGTCTCTTTCCCACCATATGGCTCATATCTCACCTCACCCCATGTCAGATCCATTTATTAGGGCTTATGTAAGATCTAATTCTCGTCCTCCCAACCAAGTAAACACCTTGAACTTCTCCACCTATCTTTCATTTCATATATATCCTCCTCGGAATATCCGTGGACTTAGCAATGAACACCTCAACGCCGACGATCGTTCTCATTCAAGGCTCCTTCCAGACCCCCCTCGTTTATGAACAACTCAGAACCGGCCTTGGCAAGGCGGGATATCCCTTCGTCCACCCCAAACTCCCAAGCATTTGCACCGGCATCAACGACAGCGACTTTCTTTCTCGCACACTGAAAGATGCCGCGGACGCTGTCACCACAGCCGTCCAACACCTTGCTGAGAAAAAGGAGAAGTCATTGGTGGTTGTGATGCACTCCTACGGCGGCATCGTCGGCAGCGAAGCCATCCCCAAGCACCTCACCCACGCGGTGCGGCGAACCCGGGGACACCAAGGCGGGGTTCTCCACCTCTTCTACTTTGCTGTCTTGGTCCTCCCCGAAGGTCAATCCGTGCTCGGGGCCTTCGGAGAGTCTCCGATCAATGATGTGCAGGTATGCACACCCAAAATTCTGGGTTCCCTTCCACTGACTAGGAAAGCAACCACTCTCCTTTCCCTTGTTTTTCGACTATGTGCATCATTCCTCGCTGGCCCGGAGTCCATACAACTCACAGCCAGATAGCAGATCCCGATTGAAAAACGCACCGATGCTGAGCCAGTCGGCTATGTTGGTGAGGAAAGATTGCGGCGGTGGTGGATAGTGCGGCCTTGGCGATGGAGGGGTAGAGCTTGGAAGCGCTGGACTGGACTTGTGTGCAGATCGGCGGGCGCCTTACGCCTGTCAGAGTCGTAGTATCATTGGTTCATGGCGAAGACTTTGTGAGTGTGAGTGTGAGGACTAGGGCTCGGGCTTCGCAGGGGGTGGGATTTGTATGCGCCACCGTGATAGTGTGGGGACGACTCTCGGCCTGCGATTCTGATCTTGTATATATGTCAAGTAGGAACTCAGAGTGAGGCGGGTTAGTTCTAATATCCTTTCTCCTCAGAGATAGGGATAGTGTAAATGGCTTTGCCGGCATGGCATAACCATGCCAGATTGTGCCGCACACATTCTTGTAGGAAAGACAAGTTAAACAAGACTTGACTCCATAACATCCTGCCAGTCGAAGAACCAGTGGTTGGATATTACAAGCAAGGTGAGCTGAAATGTGCAAGGAGACAGGATTTGTTGCCAACAAGGAGCACTTGGGATCAATATACTTACGGGTTCTTTGATGTCTATCCAATTAAAAAGCAATAGCACTCCACCATAGCTGCAGAAAGAGCCTACAGGGGGGGAGTGTGATGTCTGAGAAGAGATGGTAGAACCCGAAGCCAGATTAATGAAAGGTCGAGGAAGAGGCTCAGGCCGGGTCCATCCAGGCGGCTGGCTCGTACATTCACTATGTGATAGTCGCATACATTGAATGAACAGTCTCAACATCTCCGTGAAGTCACATCAACTATTACTAACTCCATTCACTATCCTCTTACAGAACCTTTCTCTTCCACTTCAACCTCAAGAGGGAGGCTATAGATTTCCCAGTCAACGCGACCTTTGACCCTCCCACTTCATCTCACTGCACACCTGTCCCTATCCGCAAAGTCCTTGATCGAGACTGGTCTGAAATCTGAGCCACCTTTCTTTAAGATACCCGTGTTGTTTCCTCCTATCTTCAGTCACTATGGGACAGGATTTCAGCACGGCCACGCACGCAGTTATCCTAAGCCAGGCGCTCTATAAACAGGTCAAAAATGGGAGATACACTGACTTCGCCCTCGAATGTGACGGAACCACCTTCCCTGTCCACAAGGCGGTCGTTTGCTTTCAGGTCAAAGCTTTTGCTGCTGCCTGCGAGGGACGATTTCAGGTACGGATATATGATTTGATACCAAACAACTCTGGCAGCCGAAGCTGACTGTGTGAAGGAGGCATGCACAGGTGTCTACCGTATTGACGGATTTCAGGCATCGACTGTGGGTTACATGGTGGAATACCTGTATACCGGGGATTATACCACTCATTACGAGCGCAAGCCCAGCACCACCGGTTTGTGTCTACGTTGTTATACCAAGGTCTCTAGGATGCAAGCTAACCAGTGATGGTTGTCAGAAGAGTCTGCCTCCAAAGGCGAAACCACTTCACGCCCCAATCCTTCGACTCCAATTCTGTCTGAGATCTTTCTTGCCCACATCCAAGTCGCGGAGATTGCGGAATATTATCAGATGTCGAGGCTGAAGGCTCTCGTTGAGAAGAAGGTCGACGAAACACTCCAGATGCCATGATCTCCTAAGGGATTTGCGACAGCCGTAGACCTGGCTTACAAGGTGCCAAATACTGAGAGCGTACGCGACAAGATAGCGGGTGTCCTGGTGCAACATCTCGACGACTTCCTCGCCGACGACGCTTCAGAGAGCCCTTTTACCGATGATGTGTCTGTCCGCGTGCTGCGACTGATGCACGGGGCGAGCAAGGCTTCCACAAGGTCCATTCAAGCGCTGCGCAGCGAGTGCAACAACCTCGAAAATCAGCTTGCCCGTGAGCGTCGGAAGCAAGCGCAGCCTGCACAACATGCGGCGACGTCCGGGAATAGACTGAGACCCTGGCGGGAGTAGTCTGTGCCCACCTTCTCGCGAATTACTTCTCACACCCCGTCGCACTAATCATGAACGGTGTCTCGATTGGGCCATGGTACCGGGCATGCAGACGGTCCGGCGCCAAAGCACATATCGGCTTCTTTGGCTAATGCCAGGCAAAAGCCTCGGTCGGGTTAGTGTTCGTTGGGAATCTAGCTAACGGACTTTCCAACTCGATCCCGCGTATTTTTTGCTAGTGTGATGGTCCACGTGTGTACACTCGAGACCCTTGTGAAGACGAATCGGTCTGGGGAATGACCTAAATTGGAGATCGTCGCGTCGAGAGAAAGTGTCCTGAGACCATAGCTTTGACTTTCCTTGCTCGCGATTAATACTAGCTTTGCAATAATAAGTAGGAATGCGTGGGCCTACTCAGCCGAAGTCCGACAGTAAATACCTGAAGGAGACCAGCCATGTAAGTGGCCAATTCAGCTGGCCTTGAAAATCTCTGTACGAAAATCCTGTTTCGGCAAAGGAATACATGCTCAATTGTTCACTTCAATCATATTCACTGCAGAGCTCTACAGTCCAGGTCATAATCCCAGTAGCTCAAGTCCCTGCTATGCTGTCTCGGACGACAACAGTGTTAGGATTTAGTCACATGGCAGCAGGTGCATCCACATCGCCATAGGCAGGTGAATCCTTGCACTCCAGAGGCACACATAATCGGAATCCAATTTCCAATATTATTCACGGCTACTGCACAAACATCTGGCATCATATGTTGTCTCGCTGTCAATGATGATGCGCTAGCTCGATGGAACTGCACCAACAACTTCCGGAATTCCTCATAGCATGTAGCGCCCATGCAGCAATAGCCTTCAGTCCGTGGTGGCAATGGGCACTCCATATACTAACCCTGGATCTAACGGTATGGCTGAGTGGCCTAAATGGACGTGCACGGGGAATCGGTCATTTGACCCCGAAAAGCTCCGACCAGCACCTTGAACCAACCGGTCAGCTAATGTTGCTGTGAAGCAGAGTCTAGAGCATCCTCTAGACAGACCTAGATAATGCGGACAACCATTCGCGACTGTGGCACGAATGTCATTACCATCGCCCATGGCGTGGATGACCCTTGTAGTCAGACGTCATCTCTCACGAGATTGGCGTAATGCTCCAAGCTCTCCCCAATCATTCGAGCAATGGGCCAGGGGCTATTACAGGCGATGAACATCTGCGCCCACAACTTCGGCACCGCGAATTTCAGAAAGCGGATTGTTTCCTGTGGGCGGCGGAGATCGTCGTCCTCGATCTGGTAATCGTCGCCGGCTGTCTCATCGTGGGACTCGAAACCGTCCCGTACTACCCTGATGATCCATTGGATGATCTGTCGTTCGTAGTCTGCCAGTACATCTTAGCGCTGCCATATACGTAAAGAAGTCAACTTGCGGTTGGACAGAGGGATCTACCGGTGAGAGGCACCATGGTGCAGTTCTGAGCCACCACTTGCAGCCATTTACTGGTGAAAACCGCAAATTCCAGTCCACAGATAACATGATACAAGCTCCAGGAGAAGGACTGGCGCGTTGAAAAGTACGCGACGCCCATGTGGACAGAAATGCGGAGCGCGTGGATGGAGTGGAGCAAGGCGTGAGGCAGATGTGGGCTCCGCTTCGGCAGCGGACATTCGTGGAGCTTGGCCGCGACCGTCTGCGGGTCGCAGCTCTGCACCTGGCGCCAGGGACCCAGGTTGCACTGCAGACGGACGTGAGCCATGCCCAGCAACGCGGTGGAGGCGAAGGCCATGGAACCGTAGGTGTCATGCAGATCGTGGACGGTGTCTGGGGACGCCTTCCAGGTGATTCGCCAGTTGTTGAGGGCCCGCTCGAGGCTGTCGGTTTCCGCGGCGGAGAGGGAGGGGCGGTCTACGTCCTGGGAGAGGGAGTTTGCCAGATAGATTCTTTGGAGGAGCGCATGCATAAGAACATAGTTTCCCATCGGTGAAAGTAATGGGGTGGGAACTTGGGGCTGGGTGGTGGCCAGCTGTGAGCGGAGGCATTCCCTGAAAGAGATCGCGGGTGGCACCGTGGTCCGAGCAGCGAGCCATTCCGATGGCGTCGCGGCTGTCCATTCACGGCACGAGGAGGGCAGAGGGAGATCGAGCTCGTGGCTCAACACCATTGGAGGCGTGTCGTATAGTATTGTTTGTTTCATCAACAGACAGTATGCGCTGAAAATGGTGCGTATGTCTTCCTCGATCGAGGCCCACTGCCGCCAGTTGTCTCCGACCTTGGCGTGGTTGTGTTGTGGCATAGGAACGCTACGAAGAAGCGAGGCAATCCATCCCTGACACTCCAGAGACTCGCGGATGAAATCACTGTCCTTTTGAGACAATGCGAACGTTGCCACCAGGACTATTGCGCGCAGTTGGTCCATTGTACCACGCCCGGGTACACCGGCCTTTGCTGGGATCGAGAGCGGCCCGCCGCGGGTTTGACGGGCAACAACAACCGACCTAGCTGCGTGGTACAACCGGCGAGCCATTTTTGTTTCGTACCGATAATGCGCGCCCATCGCTAGAAGCGCTAGAACAAACTCTGGGCTTCGTTCCGGAGAGGCGATGCTGAGCGTTGGTATGTGGACGAGGGGATGATGATTGCTATAACCGTCTACGTAGCCCTTCACATACCGCCCGAGAGCGGATCTGGATGGGAGCTTGAAGTTGCAAAGGGAAGTCTGGAACGGAGCCAGTGATTGTGTGATCGCAATTCGTTGAGCTTCACTGACCACCCAGGGATCGAGCGTAGGCTTCAGCTCTTGAAAGTCGTCTATCTCAGGTCAGTATCTTTCATTCGTCCGGTAACAAACCTTGCTGGGGTTATGCACACCATTATCAGTCGCACCATCGGGTACGCTTGGACGACTGTGATTTGGGGTCACGTCTATCTGATCGGAGAGCATAGCGTTCACCGGGACGATAGGCTGGACTTCTTGATGATTGGTCCCTATGCCCGGATTCATTATGCTCCAGTCAAAGTCCGAACTCACAATATCCATAAACCTTGAAAAGTCCAACACCGGATCATCATAGTCTTTTATAAGATCGTCAAAGTTCAGTGGGGCATTCACCGGGAGAGATTGCTGGGGTACGGGATCAGCAAACCCCGGGTAATTGGTGGTGATGGGAGGCTGCGCCTGTTCAGACTGCGCGGAAGCCCTATGCTGTAAGGAAGGACCTGTCGTAGTTGACGCTGGAGCTATGTTGAAAGATTGCTCGCCTATTAGGTGCCCCGATTAGCCCAACGTTTGGTTTTTGGGGAGGGGACTTACGTACCGTCGACCGACCAGTTACCATCACGAATCCCATGATTTAGTCGCTCATGCCTCCTCAGCAGATCCTTTCGTGTGAAAGCTCGGCCGCAGAGACAAGCAAAAGGCTTCTCTTTGGTATCTATTCTAGGTTAGGTCGGCCGAAGGCATTCGTTGAACCTCTGGAATGGGGGCAGTACGGGTTCTCCGATGACGCTGCAGATGCTCTAATCGTGCAAACGAACGCAGGCACAAATTACAAATTAGCGACCGTTCGGCACGTTTTGTTGCTCCCGAAGACATGGCTTGGCCACTGCAGAGTCCGTTGCAATGTGGGGGCTGAGCTTTGGGGATCTCCAATTAATGGAGGATTGAGGGGGAAAGCTCGATTAGGTAGGGAGATAACTCGTTGAGAGAAGACGCAGGTTTGGAAGGAGATTTGGGGTTCGCGGATCACGGGTGATGAGAAGAGGGGGAAGGGGCGTTTGTGGCTAAAGAATGCAGATTGGAGAAGGGAATTGTTCCACTCGCAGTAGTTTTGGGGTTAAGTTAAGGATTGGGGATTTGGGATTACGTCAGTTGGGGTCGGGGTGTGGTTAGTCAGCGCCAGTGATGCATCGAATTTCACCACCATACTTTACACTAGATCGAGTAATCAGCATTTGTAAAGAAGTTTTATTTCCTGTGAGCATCAGGATAAAAACCACATCTTCTAGCCTTAGAACGACGATGAGGACACTGGAAGATGGCAGTTATTGAGTCCAGGGACCCTGTCCTGCCTGGAACCTGTAAGCCGGGAGTCTCCGCCTCAGGCAGAGGCCGGGCCCACTTGTTCACTTTTCCCTTTCCTTGCTCGATATACATTTGGTTCGGTGAAACAAATCAATCTGTTGCACGTTTAACTCTTGGAATCATACAAGCATGTAGCACCTCCGTCAAAGAAGATCAAGAAAATCTAGACGCTAAGGTCATGTCGCCACGATGACATCCTGGATCTATTTCTTCTTTTGATATATTTTTCCCATCCACACAAACAATTTAGCAGAGAGACCTCCAGACTTCACGTTGTTCTTGAACGATTTGCAAAAGCAAGGTCATACTCTAAACAGTTTCTGATCAATTCCAGTTTCTTGGAGTTATCGATGCCAACTACTGTCGAAATATCAGGTTGTGCCTTCTGTATTTGTCACATACAAGTAGTCCAGGCTAACGTCTCAACAAGGCGAACCATCCTGTACGTATCAGGTTTCTAACCTCAGCGGAAGACATTCTCAAGTATGCAACCCTGATTCATGAAGCCCAAGCCCTTCTTGTGCCCCGACTCATACACACTGCGCATATCCACAGAAGTGGCCGACGATGACACTTTTGGCGAACTGGACGGCGCCGCCACCAGCGCCACCGATAGTATTCCTCATTGCGAACAACCACCTTTGAACAGACGTTTATTGCCAAGAGGCGTTGTTTCAATAGACTCTTCGAATGTCAGTCGATGAGGTCAGCATGAAATGGTTCACTTATTCTCAAGAAAATGCCGCTGACCATGACTTACTGATAGCTGGATTGGTGGGGTTAGCCGAAAGCTTGCGGGCGGGTCGAGCCCCAACTATTTACCCCGAACTCTTATCGATTCTCAACTGGATTACATCACAGACTGAAGGAGCTTGGGAATCAATTTATAACTCTGCAACAAACAACTCCAAGTCTGGAATTGACTCCATATATAGTCTTCTACTCCTGCTCACCAGTAAACACAAACAATGGCGTCGCTTCATCTACCACAGTCCGCCAACACCGTCGAGGTCTGCCTCATCGATTCGTAGGTTCCTTCCCGGTGACTGTCCTGTTACCAAAAGCCCGGCTCACGCATCGAACAACATGTAGGGGCGCCCGTCTGGACTTCCCAGCGCAGCAATTCATGACCCCGGCAATCCAAGGCTACGACCGCATGGCTGTGCCCTCATACTGCTTTCTCGTTACGCACCCATCGGGCCAGCGCATCTTGTTCGACCTGTCCATCCGGTCCGACTTCCAGAACCTGGCCCCGGTCTTTGCCGAGCGCTGCACCAACACTGCAAGCAGTGGCTGGAAGATCTCCTCCCCGCACAATGTCTCAGACATCTTGGTCGCGAACGGGGTGCCTCTCGCCGAAGTCAACGCCATTATCTGGTCGCACCACCATTTCGACCACACCGGTGATCCGTCCTTGTTCCCCAGTTCGACTGAGCTGGTCGTGGGGCCGCGGTTCACGAGCAGTTTCACGCCGGGATGGCCCGAGCAGCGTGATTCTCCGGTGAAGTCGGCCGATTGGGAAGGCCGCAACCTGCGAGAAATCCAGTTCGACGAGCAGCGGCTGAAGATCGGTGGCTTCCCCGCCGTGGACTGGTTCGGCGATGGAAGCTTCCATCTCCTGCATACCCCGGGCCATACACCGGACCACATGGTTGGATTGGCTCGCGTGCAGTCGGACTCATTTGTTCTCATGGGTGCGGTAAGTACCTTAGCTTTTGAGTCTGCGTGGCCCCTGGCCCCGTCCGGCAACACAGCCCTAAAAAAAAAACAACGGCGAAAAGTCCAGCCACTGACGCAAATCCCACGAGGGACGTATAGGATTTCGCTCACCACCCCGGGGAGTTCCGACCCTCAAAGCACAGTCCTATACCAGAGATGATCAGGCCATCTCCGCTGCCTTCCCACCCTCGATTCGGGAGTGTCTGTCCCGGTCACCTGTTCCACTCCCTGGGTCGTCATCCCGGCGCGAACGACAGCCCGTTCTTTGAGCCAGCAAAAGAGTTCACGCATGATTTTGACGAGTGTCTTCGCACGATCGATGGCCTCACCGAATTTGACGCTGACGAGCGGGTCTTGGTGCTAACGGCTCACGACCACAGTCTCTTGCCTATCTTCACGGGCGCCGAGGATGGGGATGCCGGCTGGTGCTTCCCGCATCGGACACTCAATGGTTGGCGGGAGGCGGGGCTGGCCGAACGGGCAAGGTGGCGGTATCTGAACGATTTTCGGGATGCCGTTGGGGAAGAGTGAGAGGGCTTGGGTCCGAGTCAGGGAGGATTTGAGAGGGCGGGTCGACGGGACGGGGCTGGGAAAAGTAGAAAGTTGGAGATTCGGGGATTCGGAGACTTGGGGGTGGGGCAGATAGAGTTCGGAGAATCAAGCTGTGAACTCCTTCGCTTTTGATTCCTTTGCTCTTGTTGATCTAGATCGCTCTAACACTTTACGTAATGGGATGTTGATTTTGGGTTGCTTCGTTTACACTAGTTACAAGATTATCTTCATTCCTCAAGCGCCGAGTCACGTAAGACCTATCTAGTCGGTTATCGAACTATATAGAGGCCACTGCGTTTCATCTATACATCCGTTGTCAAGACTGAATGTAGTTGAGAACAAATGGCCCGTGGCCACCTGCATAGGCCAATCTTCCCACAGTGGTAGTACTTTGGAGTCTGTCGTCGCGTCGGATATTGTCACTAAGTCCTGGTTCTGAACTGTGTGTGCGGAGTCTAGCATCGACCAAAGCGGTTCAGTCATTGAGATGTCAAGTCCCGTGAGTGTCTGCGAAGACATTATTCCGTCTTCACAGAGACTCTCCCTGGACTCATCCACGCTGGAAGTACTTGTCGCAGATAAATCCGTCGTTGTCTCAGTGGTAGACCGATGGTAAGGAGGGTCACAATCTTTTGACTCTGTTGGTAATACTTGCAGCCGACTCAGGATCTCATGGATGAGAGGTTGCTCTTGTCCATTGAGATGAAGCATCAACGAGTCCCGGCGACATCCTCCACTGGTGTATCGATATAACTTCCGGAGCCCATCAATCAGGCGCTGGCGATCGCTCTCGAGCATTTCGACGTATCTATCCATGTCAGCCGCGGTCGTGTCGAATCCGCGCCCATGTAGTGCCTTCGGTGCCTTACCCTTTAGGTATGACCCTGTCCTTGGCTCTTCGAGTCCTTTTAAATGTGCAGTTCGTACCGGAAGCCTTGCATCGGTGGCAAGCGTCTGCACCGTCACACTGCAAGGGGTCTTAGTGCACAGTAGCTCAATCTGTGGTGTCGTCGTACTGTACCTTTGTCTTTTTCGTTCTACAGCGATCGCAGGCCCTTGAAACCCTCTTTCTGATTTTGTCGTCGAGATGTTTCTGTTCCGGGCTTGCGGAAACATCGCGACGGGGATTGCCTTTTTCCATCTTTCCTTTCGGTCGCGCTATGGAAACCGGTGATCACGGTGACGCGTAGAGAGCGGTTCGTTTGGTCGATATATATACCTTGAAGAGGTTCTGGAATGTGGTCGAAAGGTTTGCGAACTGGGTGATAGATCATCATCGTCATCACGTAGGGTTTAAAGTTTAAGGTGTACAGGGCGCGACAGCGCTAGGGTAGGGCGCAGTGTACCCTGAATCAGTCAATGCGCTGCACTTCAGGGTACGGACACAATTAAACCCTGAGTCATAAACACTTGGAGATTTTCACCTTGGCGCACCTAGTGACAGAGCTTCTTCTGAGCACATTCTCAGCTTCTCTTCACCAGCAATGTTGCTTTGCGAGCACTCCCTCCAGACCACCTTCCGCTATGCTGCAGTCTATGATATTCCCTGAGGCTGTATCTTGCCTCACTAACGACAATTACAAAGTTTAGAAAAGCAAAGGAATGACGAAATTCTGAAAATAAGCCCTCACAGAATCGGTTGAATAAGGTTATTGTGGCTTTCCCTGCACGTGGTTCTAGACCCTGGACGAGCAAAAAGTAAATCCCCAAATGCCGAGTCTCCAAACTCCTCACGCGGGTGGGGCTTCCCCGAATTTTGTCGGGGATCTTCGCCGATGAGCAAATTCGAGAACCAGCCCGTTTGAAGTGAACTGCGTCATACATCGAATCCAACACATACAAATACTGTACCCCGCTATCTTCTCTACCTGCAATCAACAGTCCAGGGCACAAATCGAGCGAATCTGCCTCCCAACTCCCTGATCTCAGTCAGGAAGGACAGCACCACCAAAAACCACCACAAACCAAAACAACAATGTCAAACCTCACCTTCAACTGCGCCCTCATCACCGGCGGCGGCGGCGGCCTCGGCAAAGCCATCGCCAGCTACCTCCTGCGCAAGGGCAAGAAAGTCATCATCGCCGGACGCACCGAGCACACCCTGCGGCAAACCGCCCAAGAGATCGGGGCGACCGACTACTTCGTGCTGGACACGGGGGTGGTCGCGCAGATCCCGGCCTTCATCCGCCGCCTCACGGCCAAATACCCCGAGGTTGACTGCCTGATCAACAACGCGGGCGTGCAGCGCCCGCTGGATGTGCTCGAGGACGCACCCGCCGACTTCCTGGCCAAGGCCGACCAGGAGATCGACATCAATATCCGCGGGCCCATGCACCTGACGCTAGGCCTGCTGGAGCATTTTCGGACACACCCGCACGGCGCGACGATCATGAATGTTTCGTCTATTTTGGCGTTCGTGCCGTTCGCCGTCATCAACCCGGTGTATAATGGCACCAAGGCGTGGTTGCACTTCTGGTCGATGACGCTGCGCACGCAGCTGGAGAAGGGCGGGTATGAAGGAATCAGGGTCGTGGAGGTCGTGCCGCCCTCCGTGGGAACAGATCTGCATCGCGACCGGTCGGATCCGGATGATAATAAGAAGCATAAGAATCCGAGTGCGTTGACGGTGGAGGAGTTTATGGAGTTTTTTGTCCAGGGGTTGGAGGGTGGGCAAGATGTTATTGCGCCGGGGTGGAGTCAGGAGGTCGTTGATCAGTGGTATGCGCAGTTTGGGGGGATGTATGATAAGCTTGCTGGGGAGCATAAGAAATGATTGGGTTGGCACGGATTCTTGGATTGTGTCATGTAACACTATTTTTTGATGTTTAAATTAGATTGAAAACGATCAAGATCAAAGTTGGCGCTGCATTTCTGCACCTGTATTGCGGAGAAGTCTATGGAATTAGCTGTGAAAGGCAAAATATGCGGCACGAAGCTATTATATATCTCCTCTTCGAAGGTAAGTATGTACTCCCTAGGAACAAAACGCGATAATCGTCTGTTATCCTACTCCCACGTGCAAGTCTAGAAGAGCCATCCAGCCCGAACACCTCCCCTCTTAACCTGCACACTCATACTCCCCCAGCCGTTCCCTGTCTCCCCATCATGACCGGACCTTTATCGATATCCCCAGTATCAAGCACCTTCATCCCGAGCCGGGTCTCATACGACGCCTGACTCTTTGCGGCCGAAGTCCGCAGCATCAGCCACCGCAAGTACGGCAGGGGGCGGACCACCTCATCCACACAATCGATGAGCCACCCACCCAGCCCTCGCCCCTGGTACTCCGCCAGGACGTATAGGTCGGTCAGATAAGCGAATGTGACGCGATCGGTTACCAGCCGGGCGAACCCGATCTGCTTCACATCGGCTGCATTCAAGTCTTCGACCGGTTGCTGTGAGTGGCCGTTCTCTTCATTGCAGAGTCGATGCGAGCGGATGTCGTAGACGCCAAAACAGAATGAATTCTCGATGACCTTCTTTAGAATTTCTTCGGGAAATGGTTTGGCCCAGTACATGTAGTCCTGTGCGAATGCGTGATTGATGGCCGTGGGCGAGAGGTATCTCTTATCGGTGGAGATGAGGAATTCACCTCGGGTCCAGTGGACGGGATCTGTGGGTAACGACATGTTTGGATCACAGTGAAATTGTGCAAAAAAGATATGATGTCAACAATGGAGAAGTAAACTATGAGAGATGGATTTGACACAGTCACAGCATACTTTAAATAACAATTAAGCTCGTGGGGGTCGGTGTTCGTTGAGTCATTCTAGTCGTCAGCGCTAGGTTGGAAGTGGTATGGATGGGGGCGCCCCTGCTAACCGCATCAGGTTACCATCGCATCACACCCCTAGTCGATGGTATCAGAAACATCAACACATCTGGATGATAATCAAAACCGTCTACTTGTCACCTTTCGGAATCTTCTCAGATGCAGGCAACGCCCATCTCACCATCCATTCTGAATGATACCCTCCAACAAGGGTCTGTAGCGTAGAGCAACAACTGCATGTATCTATATCTAGGGACCTCCAGACTAGGTCCATCATCTCATTTACATTGCTCGCAATCAATATCAAATCCTTCAGCTTGCAGTCTCGTTCATTTTCGACTTCATATCATTGGGGTTTTCACTGCTTTCACGCCAGTCATTCCCGTCCTTCAACATGCGCAGAAAATTCCACTGCATTAACCAATCCGGGTCGCGTACGCCAACGACGGCGGAGTGATGACCCATCAGGTGGCGAGGAATGGGGACAATGTCGGCCGGCAAGAGTCGTGGACCGGAGAAAATGGGTTCAAGATTTGTCTTCAGGCCTGGAGTCCTGAACTATGGTGGTAAAGCGAGGAGTTGGGGGTTACGTATATACTCTATATTCGTGATAGAACTAGACATAATTGCGTACTATCTGTAATGTGGCGGTTTTGGTATCGGAGCAAGGTAACGGCGCTAGAGAAAATAGGTGTATGGGTGCAGGTCCTTGAGGCGCTTGTGTCGACTGCTTTGAAATATATGTTAGCACTCTCGACTCGTCATATAATTGTGGCTGCTTATTTAAAATGACTGCCATTCAGGGCTCGTTGGTTTATTCGGAAATGTAAAGGAAGGTTAAAAGAGTCGATATGGCAATCAACTGATATGTAGATTGTAAATCAATCGCGTGGATCCAGGACTAAAAACGAGCGAATAACATAGCGTGTATCTTGTGCGATGATAGTCCAGTCCTTCGTCCAAGTACGGCCACAGCCGCGACCCTTCCCCATTGAATGGTACTCTTCATGCGTCCGTCCTTGCCTTCCTGCTTTCACAGCCTAGGCTGCAATGACTCGAGACCTTTAGTGGGGGCCACTTGCGCCGTTACCGCCATTACCTCCACTACTTCCGCTGCCACTATTTCCACTGCTACCGCTGTTGGAGCTCGAAACACCACCAGACGAAGTCAAGGTGGCCGCGTAGCTCGCGCTGTAGCTCGCAGAAGTATCGATACCAATGGTGATCCACGAAAAGAGTCCATCCTCCACAGTATCCCCAAGGAGAACGTACTCGAGCACCGGATCCGAGTCACTGTTCTCAGTCTCGGCTGCCAGGACCCGGTCATTGGCGTTGAGGGTGATAGCCACGGTATTCTCACTGTACGGAGACAGCGCCTCCACCTGGGTAATGAGGTCCTGGTCGTAGAACAGCTGGCCGATATGGGCGATATTACCGCCGGTCAGGGTCCCGTTGGACAGCACGGTCGCGCCAATGTGGGCAATGACATGCACGTGGGTGGCGCGGCCGTTGTAATGGCCGGGGAAAATGGTGGTGAACTGCGCCACCCCGTCCGCGTCGGTGGGCTGCAGGCCGCGCAGCGCAGTGTTGTCCAGATTACTGGCGTCATTACCGTTCCCGTTGCTGCTGTCCTGGACTCCGGAGTAGACGCCGGTGGAGTTGCAGTTCCAGACGTCGAAGTACAGATTCTCGATCGGCTCGCAGGTGTCGATGTCGATGAACTGCGCGTCCATCACGACGGACACCCCGGGCTCGTCGTCGGTCACGTCGGAGCGGATGTACTCGCCCTTGACCCAGAAGGGGCCAACCTCGCCTTCCGGGGACAGAATGCAGGACACATCGTCTGAGAAGAAGACGTCTTCGGACGAGTCGGCGGTTACACCGGTTAGGCTGGAGAGATGAGAGGTGTTGATCACAGTTGTAAGGTCCCGGGCTTTAAGGAAGCCTACTACATGTATTAGGACCATTCGTGGAGAAGAACGGCTGTCTTGCTGTTGCAGTACTTACCCTCGTCTGCGCTTCTCTTGGCTTTCTTGCTTGCGATATCCCGGCGACGAGCAGCCGCGCGAGCCTGCAGCGCACGAAACTCAGCTTTCTCCGCGCACTTGGACAAGCTGTTGCGAGAGTGACGGAGGAAGCTCCTTTTCAGTGCCACATTGGAGCCAATGTCCTCATGGCCGGGATGAGCCACCGCGACGGCGGCCATCCCTAGGACAACGAGCTTTGAGAAAAGGACCATGATTGATGCGAAGGCACAAGAAATGGTAAGTATCAAGCTTCTACTCAGGAGGAGCTGTTGCTGTTGTTGCTAGAGATGATTCTTCTCAAGACCCAGTGAGACATCGCGCGCTTTTATACCTCGTCTTCTCATACTTCTCCTCTTCTCACGGAAGGTCCAGTATCATCGTGCATCGTCGGCATCAGACATCTTCATTGTCTTCTTTCCGCCAACTATGAGTGAAGATGAGTATCGATGGCGCTTTTCCGTACCGGTTTGTAGGCGAGGGACATGATGGTACAAACGTCGTCGTCAGCGTCTTGGCTCGGAAAAGGTAGGGCAGGGTCTAACTCCGGTGGGGCCTTTGGACGCGCGTCCTTTCCTACCACTCACATTGAACCCATTTCCAAGTCGCCAAGCATACTAATATTGCTTCACTCTATTAAAATCAACCATAAGCCCTTTATCCCTCTTGGCGTCGCCAAGAAAATACTATACCCCAGGCCAGGGCGATTAGACTTGCCCTTCTTGGAGCGGAATCGGGCCGTACCCGTGCCAGTCTCTTTGTCCAGCGCTCTGCCAAGACCAGTTTCTCAGGTGCATGAGTCCGATGCAAAGAATCTGTTGGTGAATCGATTGTCTGACAAAGGGTTCAAGCTTGCACAATTGGCTGAATGCATCCTGTTATGCAGACTGCAGGTTGCATGAGAGTCTTGCCTCCCATGGGAAGTAGAGTGAAGGGAAGGGAACGGACTTTAATTATCTTCCGTGTGATGATGAGTTCTGAATGTACGCTATTTCACATATTATACCGCTAGTCAGAGTGAAATGCCGATCGCGGCTGGGGTCTTTGTGTATAATAAGTGATATAGAACACTTTGCTGAGCATATGTGGATCATGATACCGGCAATTGGGCTCACAGCCCGGAGCCGGTCCTGGTGTTCTAGGTGTATCCATCGCATGGGACAAACACTTCTTTCAATACTAAGTAATTCGTGTCCCATTCCAGGTCGGGGACTCCGGGCTACACTTTCATCGCAGGCCTGAATTCCTCCATTACAGCTCACAACGGGCAGGAAGTCATATCGCACATTGAATCCAAACATGCGTATGGGTACGTCGGCATCATTTTGAGAGCAGTAATCTGTATGAAAACTCGGATTCGTACCTTTATCCATTCTTAGAAGTATTTGCCTCTGATACATAGTGCCACTGTGCTTAACGTCCCAGGATTTTTCATGGCAATTGAGAATCTCGATAGTACTATTTCGAACCATAGTTTGAAACCATTTCATTTCCTCAAGCTCCTGTTCCAAATTTCATAACCTGGGGCCGGAACCTGGAGTTTTCCGGCCAGCAATGGAATAACATCCAGAACGAAGCACATTTCTTGCCGGATCACAGCATCGGCTCTCTTAGTTTACCTTACGTGTACCGTAACGTCCACAATTCATGGCATGCATTCACAGACTGTCCTTCATGTCACCAGTGCAACACTCCGGTTCTCCTTTTCCAATATGGGATAGGCGTAGTAGGCGCGCCAATCTCTACACTCCCACCGCGTAAGAGAGATTCATCACGTTTCTAAGCCATTAAAACCGATCGGAAGCTCACAGCGTATTCCGTCGCGGTGAAGAAGCTATAATCAGTCTGGTATGCCGCCCCCCCTTCCCATGACGGTGTCTCGCGTTCTGTTTCTGATCGGACTTTCTCCTTCGAACGCCGAGAAGGTAGTTATGGTATGCGAGGTAACAGACAGGTCTCATCTGCATGATGACAGTTGTATATATGGGTGTATATATCTTATTATGTTGAAAGGTTTTATGCAGACACTCGTATCATGTGTTATTGTCCTTTCACCTGCCCGCTGACTGCGGATGGCTGGGCTGGAAGTGTTGTGTTGAGGTTGGGGTTGGCGAGTTGAAATTCCCTTCGATTTTCTCAGCGTGACACTGCTACCTTGTTCGGATGATATCAGCCTGAATGTAAGCGCCACTAGATGCACGGCCATTGAGTGATAGGGGACTCTGAGTCGAGCTGAATGACCAGTGATGGCGGCTTGCGTGATGGCCCCTGCCCCTTGGGTATATGCTTAGTGGAGGGGAAAGGTGGATTAGAGGGTGATGCAGAACGTAACTATGGTCCTTTCCTGGCATATATATAAGTCTGGAACAATGATAGGGACAGACTGAGAAATTCATGCCCGCGAAGGCTTCGGCTCAGTACACACTTGAGCGGAAACATATTTTGGAGATCATGGACTGCGCAGTACTGTATTTCCAGACTTTCTGTCTTCTACTAAAAATACTTTTCTTACCCACTATGCTACAATACTAGACTTTTTTATGAGTTCTGCTTTCTGCACTATCGAGCTTTTCCGGTGTTCTACATGGCTGACATGAAAGAATCCTATACGCAGCCTGCTTCATCCAGCGATGCGGAACAGAATCGCAGGGGGCGGCCTCGGGATCGGCTTCGGAATGACTCATGGAGGCTCAAGTGAGCTTAGCAACACTTTCGTGGGCGAACGACAAGCACTCCCAGAATCTATAAATAAGCCTCTAAATCCCCGCGATCTCGCCAGAGAAACAGATACAGGTCTAGAGTCGAAATCCAAATCTGCCCCTCAAAATGCCCATCCTCTACAACCCCGAGACGCAAGAGCCGTACCTGCGCCTCCCGGCACCACTCAGCCATATCATCCTCACCCCGCACCGACTGCACCAACTCAAGGAGACCATCGCCGCCAAAGTCCCACTCCTCAATGACCCGCGCATCTACCTCAATCTTACCGGCCCCCCGTACCCCTATCTCCGCGAGCATGAAGAAGAATGGGTCAAATCCAAATGCGCGGCCGCTGAGCCCGTCCTTCGGGCTTTACGCGCCGAATTCGAGACGTCGGTCCAGCAGCAACAGCACTTTGACCTGTGTCCCTTTACGGTCATTCGGGAAGTCATAGAAGAGGACCCACAGACGGGCCATCCAAAACAGGATGTCTTGATTGGGGATATTGAGATCGCGCGGTACATGTTCTACGAGTATCGCCATGACAGTCCGGAGCGAGCTGAGGCGCAGCGTCTGAATAGTGAGTTGCCGCCGGGAGACGAGGGGATTGCGTGGGGGATTGGCTGTAAGTACATCGGATATCTGCATACTGCATTGGTTGTTTGCTTCTGGGGGTTTGTTGTCTAACTATGCTTTCGTTTTCAGACTTCCTGGCACCATCCCACCACGGCCGAGGAATCATGACTCTAGTCCTGCGGACGCTGATCCAGGACTGGGGAGTCCCGCGAATGAACACCAAGCGACTCATGGCGTCGGCGTTTGTCGAAAATGTCGGGAGTCTCCGCGTTTTCGAGAAGAATGATTTCGAGGTGCTCTGCACCTTGGAAGACTGGGCGCCCTACCCGGAGAACAGAGGCGGGGGGTGGAAGTCGCTTACCGTTGTTCAGTGGCGGGGTTTCTGAAAAATTGTCAGTGTGTCTTATTTGTTTCGGTTGTATGGCTTGGAGCGTGCTTCATAACCACTACTAGGCGATAAGTAGTGTTTAGGACATCTTCAAGGTTTCGGAATTTATGTGATCTATCTGGTAGGCTTTAAGTAAGGTTTTACCCAAGCCTGTATGTACAATCAAGTGCGGCGGGAAGAAGATTCAACTACTGTACTGTATGAACAGTTATCAGTTTACCCTATCATATAGAACATGTACAGCGGAAGGTTGTATTTCAGGGAGACATCTCATGCATTCTTGATCTATCTCAACCAGACTATAGAGTTGACACAGATCTCCACATGAATTACCCTCATTGGTACGTTCAGTTCCCCCATAGTAGGTATTTCCATGCTACGGCAGACTCAAAAACACCTCCAGCAACTTAGGAAAGTTCGGTGTTCCGAGTCCCGTCACGGGGTCCCATCTACAAATTTACCGTTAGCATCACCTTGTAAATTGAGCAAAAACGCGATGGCTACATACCCAGGAGCAGTCGAGAATCCATCCGTCCCGCAGCCGGGATTCGTCCCGTTGGTGATATCGTTCAGCGCATCCGCATTGCGATAGAGCACCGGGTTCAGGAATCCCACAGGGCCCTTGCCGGCAGCAATGCGCTTCTCGATGATGCGGTTGATCACCGAAGAGAATATTGGGGTACCTGAACATAGATCAGTTCTATCGTCTTCTAACTGGGTTCCAGGAGGAGGTTGGTAGTGGGCAACATACTAGCACTAGTACCGCCCTCCAGAATGTACTCGCCCGCATTGAACATGGCGATGTTGTCACCGTTGGCGGCGACGTCGGGGTATCCGCGGCCCAGTCGGTTGTAGAGCCCGCCGTTCTTGCCTATGTTGGCTGCGCCCTTGTAGTATGGGTAGGGTGGGTTGTGATTTTTGAAGTATCTGCGTACATTGGGTTAGTTTCGAAGGTAGGGCTGGTAGTTAGATTAGGGCGACTGACTCAGCGACGGCCGCCGCTTGATAGCTTGGGATGGGATAGATATTGCTGAAGCCGCCCCCGGAGGCGTACGCGATGGAGTATGGGTCGCCGATCGGGTCGTAGGCGGCACTCTCACCTTCTGCGACAGTGTACCCTGGGTAAAGCTTTGTCGCACCAACGTTGGTGACCCACGGGCAGCTGTGCTCCTTAGCATGCAATAGCTTAGTGGAAGGTAACCGATACCCACCTGTTGGGGAACGCGGGGCTAAAGATTGTTCCGTTTCCAAGACAGCCATCGTCGGTATAATCGCCTGGCGGGCCCGCGACGCCGTCGTCGCCGGAGGCGATCAGGATAGAAGTACCCTGAAGACCGAGTTTGAGGAACCTAGGATATTAGATTCGTGACTGTCAAGGAGGAGGGGTTTATTCATACTCGTTGCACTGACGCTTCTGATAATACTCCGGAAGATCGTCTTCCTGCAGGCCGTAGGAGATAGAGATAACGTTGGTGGGCTTGTAGGTACCGCACATCAGCTGTCCGGTGTACCCTCCTTGGTTTGTGTCGGGGTAGACGGGGTCAAGGCCCGATGCATCGCCGCATTCGCCGTCCGCACAGTAGGTACAGTAAGACTGAGAGACCTCAGTTAGCGCGATATGCCTTGGGGAGGGAAGGGCACTTACCCCATCAAGCGCATCGAGAAAGGTGTTGAAGAACCCGGAGGTGTAGATCTCTTCACTGGCGTAGTTGTAGTCATCATTCTGGAACAATGTGATTTCCTGGGGGTAAACAATGGGGTATGCCAGCTGAAAGTCCAGATCCGACTCTGCTCCGGCCTCATCAACCGGAACAGGAGCCTCGGCCCCGTCGATAAATGCAGGCTTGGGATGCGTGCCACTGGGAATCCAGCGTGTGAAGTTCTTGAAAAACAAATCCAAATCCTCTTGGGCGTAGTAGTCGCCCTCCTCGAAGATCCCGAGTGAGTTATTGGCGCTCACATCTCTGCTTGCCGCAGGAATCTTGTACAATGCCGCCACGCAAGCAGGGGTAATGGCTTCATCGCAGGTGGCAAGCGAGGAAGGGTTTGGGGTAGTTTTCTTGGCAGGCTGGTACCGCAGAGGCTTTCGGCCGGCCTGTCGCTTTCGTGAAGTCAGTGGCAGGATCACACCGGGCTTGATGTAGTCCACGTGCTGCGTGACAGACTGGGGAAGACGATATCTAACTTTGTCAATACAGATTCCACGTGTAGGAGAGCCAAAGAGGCTTACTGATCGGTAGCAATGGCGGTCGAACCAGTGACCGCGTTCTTGTAATGATAGTACTGGGTGTGGAGGAGAGTCTCTGCCTCCGCAGTCGTCGCGTTGAAAACAATCCAAGCCTTGTTCTTTGTCTGGGAAAGCCGAGAGCTGTCAACCCCGGCTTCGATGAGCCATTGCCTCACAGCAGTGACGGTTTCATTCGAGGGAGCAAAAGCCTCGGCCACTTTCTCTGGCGTCCAGAACTTTCCGTAGTTAGGAGAAACTGAGTCCGATCTGTTGTATCTCGTTAGTTGCGATCGATATACGCTCGGGAAAAGGACCACATACACATCCATCAAGTATTCATACCCGCGGTCGAGGTTGTTTTGAGTCAACCCGATTCGCACAATCACGTTCTCGGTCCCGTTCACACGAGCAGCCTTCTGCCACAGGGTCGAGGCGCTACTGCGCTTTTCATGGACGACATGATCGGATGCTGGGAGGGCCCCCGACAATGCCGCCAAGGACAATGCGACGAAGGAGGACAGAAAAATCATTTTGACTTGCAGCCTGACCGCGGAGATGAAGCAGTGGCAGTCCGATGGGAGCATTTATAATCTCGTCATCTGGGCTCAGTGGGCCGGTCAATCTCCGTTTCCTCCGACGGAGGTGACATCGGTCCTGCGGAAGGGTTCATCTAGCGCCTTGATTGAATATAGCTCAATATGCCGTTTTAGTCACTTGGTGAGGATACGATAAGAACCTTGCCGTGCTGATTCGCCTATCAGGGACATGGCCCGCTTTGAGTGCTGAGACCATCTCCACTTGACCTGCATTAGTGGCCCATCACGCAAGCTTGATTGCGGCAGACAATTCACAAATGCTTAGCATAGGCTCGAGAGCAGTACCGTCGTCTTAGACTGTTGTCAGACGGAGGATTCTTTGCAAACGTAACAAAAGATGAGGGCGCGTTGGGAACTTGGCATGCAATTTTTGGATGAATTGCTTGGTTACACTCACCACAAAATATTATTCTGCGCTCGTGGAAACATATCTGACTAGTCGCTGAGATACCAGGTCATCAAAAGCCTAAGATTTGTTGTATCGGTCTTACTAGACTTGAGTTGCCCGTACCGACGATCCGGTTACCGCGGACTGTACAAACACGAAGGTGAAAAGTAGGGCTATCCGTACACACTCAGCGACAAAGACCACCATACACAACCTCACATCAGATAACCAATTCGAGCTTCAGTGGGAAGATCTCTTGGAAATAAAGAATACAAGGTAGGCGCCATGCAGCCTACCCCGACCAGACAACAAATAAAAGACACGACGGAATTATACAAAGAAGCACAAATACTTTGTTCAGATTTCAACAAGGGGATCATCTCTCCTGTTTATGCTCTGCGTTCTGGGCTCTGCAGGTGTATATAAATGACCCAAATTATCAGGCTGTGACGATTTAGCCAATAGTCGCAACTCGAAAACTGCGCGTAGTCAATCAACTCGACATTCACCAAGATCCCCACCTGGGTCCTCTATCGCACCAAACATATAAGGGCAGTTAACACCCGGAGAGCAAAGTCCGTTTAGAAATGTTGTCACTAGAGGAACGGAGACAGCAGGAGGTGGTCGTAGAATCCGTGCCCTCAGACATGGATGGGTACAGCGATTTGAAATGCGAGATATGTCACGAGCACCAGCATCCGGTTCAGGGCACTTTATTGTGGCGGTGCTCGAGGTGTGGCGAGATGCACCATGACGAATGCGTTGTTTCGCAGCCAGAATCGATGCCATTGGTCTTCCCACCAGATTTGGCTGCACGAAATGCAGAGCCCTTTGGTTTCTGCGCAGCGAGCTCTGTTGCACTGGGCATTGCGGCGAAGAGAACGGGCCCGATGGGGACGATGTGGACGAAGGTCTTGATCTGCCAGAGCAGCATAACCCACCCGTCGCCCCAGAGGTGCAGCGGGGCTACCGGCAAGTTGGTCCTCATGTTCCCATGTGCTATCGACTGGAACCATCTGACGAACACGAACAGTTCATTTGCGAAGTACCCGGCCCGGGAGATGTGCCATGTGACATGCGATTTGGCAGCAAAGTCGAGATTGAGCGGCACCACCAGAGCAGCCACTTCTACCACCAATGCCCACACTGCCCTTCGTGGTACTTTTGGGATACTGGTCTCAGCTACCATCTTAGGACTAGGCATGACAAATGCCCTTCCCAATGCCAGTGGTGTAGGATGTGGCTTCCGACAAGAGCCGCTCGAACGATTCACGAAACCGATACGCACCGGCGTCAGCCCTGTCTTCAGTGTGGTGGAGTATTTAGTGGATCGGATTCGCTCAGATTCCATACCGCCAGATGCCATTGCGACAAAATAGGGGGATAACTTTGCTGCTCTCGTCAAGCAAAAGTTCGAACAGACATAGCGTCAGAAGTAGCCGATTTATTGTACATCTTTCGACTTATGCCCTTACTAGTCAACGTCTATACAATTCGAAACTCTTACAAAAACTTCATGATGGTCACGTGGCTACCTGTATCACAGCTAAATATTTTCTTTGCACTTGGGTGAGGATCGAAAGATCCTCGTAAATGTAACCATTCCGGATGACTTCAAGTCTAACAAGCTCTCCCGGGTCAGTTCCATATGCTTTTAATGTGAGGGGGCACACGATGAGTGCTCGTGTGGGATGCTGGAAGATAACATGAACATAGACATATTAGAAGCCATTTAAAGATAGACAGCGAGATGACCAAAGCGGTGTAGCTAGTTGATTGGTTTCGCTTGCTTTTTCATTGTTCTTTTCCATGTACACTAGTATGAGCAGTCTTCAAAAAAACGTATTACCATCCCATCTACCTTGAATAATTTAGGTCCGGCGTAACGGGATGCAACGTGAATTGCTGAGAAAGTTGTTAAAATCGGGCTGTAGTCTCGATTGGGGAAGCCCTACTGTCTGCCTAGCTTTCACCCACGCTGTCGATAGTCGTCAAACGCGATCCCTTGTCGTCGCCAATTTACGTCAATCACGATTGTCGGCAGCTCAGAATCTATCTTCGGCTGCCCTCGGCACCTTAGGCTTGTCTCTTCGCCTAGAGTACGGCCATATATACTAATTGACCCTAGGTACCAAGATACGCATCAAATTACGCGGTGAATCTGGGACTCTTAGTGTTACAATCTCCGTGACTCTAGTGTCTTATCTTTTATCTTAAACTGTGGGACGAAGTAAGTCAAACATGCGCTCTGCTATGCTATGGGAAACGATGTTTTGTTAGCGAGCTCGGCCGAGACTGGAGAAGCGAGAGCCAGGAGCCATCATCGGCCCTGGATTTAGAGCTTGTTAAAGGGATGGCCTGGGTACTTTCAGAAGGTGGTATGTAGGTCGACATATAAGCACGATTGATCACTATATTGGCAATAGTTCGTTCTATATTGTCTAATATGTATCTCAACTTCTCAGCCTTGCATAGATATAGTGATGGAAAGCATCAGAGGATAAGATGTAGGAGATATACTGTCCAATGAGTCTTCGAAGCTTTCATGAAAGTGGGGAGACTTGGTAGACGGAGAATAGATTCCAATGGGGGAGAAGCTTCTTCACTAGTGCTTAAACTTGTAACCATTAGGGCGATCACGCCAACATGCCCGTGCATCTATTTCAACAATATGACAGTCTAGCCCAGGCAGCTGTACTGTCATTGTGGATGAAACATGGCTGAATTGATGGTCCAATCCGCATACAGCACTGCAGGCAGGCAACAACAGAGGTCAATCGGGCTTGCAGCTTTTATCTGCATCCCTGCGTAAGGCTTACTGCTAAATACCGTTTGGGATTAACTGTTACCATCACTATGTCTTCAACGAGTGACTCCCCGCTGTGACGTATTACCTCGATCGCAGGTTCGAGTCGCCGACCGCTGTGTGCGATAAGCGCCTCACCCAGCTCAACATGCTACTGATGACGCTGGGCAGTCTCGTAATCTTCCTTGCGCCGACGTTGCCGCTCCTCGGTCTGGGGATCATCATTTTAGCTTATGGTCCTCCTTCCTCGTGACCGCTTGTACCCCAGTGGCATCGCTCGTGGAGCCTCGTCGCTGAGCACCGTCTACACCCTGATCGGGGTGGTGAGTTCAGTCGGCATGTTGATAGCGGGCCCTCTTCTCGCGGGCATGTTCCATCTCGGAATGGTGCTGGGCGAGGTCTGGGTGGGTTTGCCCTTCTTGGTTGCTGCCGGGTTCTACGCGCTGGCGCTCGTTGGGGTCTCTGCTGTTAGGATTAGGGCTATTAGAAGGGAATGATTCGGGGACTGAAATTGTGGTTACACACTGTCTACTAGACCCCACAATATCAATCCTGCTCTTCATGTTCAACTACTCGAATTTCCATTTACTCCACCTGTCCAATCTGCGAGACACCATTTGATGCAAAATCCTCCGCAACATCCAGTAATTTGCCATCCGCCATGACGGCAACAGCATCCCTTCCCGGGATGAGTTGCTCCACCAGCCCCCCATCTCTATGCGCCACCACGATAACAGTATGTCCCTCCTGCGTAAACTCCTCGTCGATAATCCGGTGAATCGTCGTCTCCGTCTCCGCATCGAGCGCCGAAGTGACTTCATCCAGCACAACCACGGGTTTGACACCACGTCCCCGCAGCACTTGCGCCTTGATCAGCGCACGGCATAGCGCAAACAGCTGGCACTGTCCGACGGAAAGCTCCGAGAATGACGAGACTTTCCTGTCCAGCACGGGGTGCTCACTGCTGTCTTCCAGGATGTCGATGACAGTTGCGAACGAATCGTCTGCGCCGCGCGTCTCGACAGCGGAAAAATGCTTCCACAGGCCCGCTTTCTCCAATGCAACGGCAAGAATCTCGTCTGATGCGGCGGAGTCGGGGTCGAGGTTGAAGCGCAGCGTCTCGTGGGGAAAGAGGAGAGCGTCCTGCGAGACGGCGATGAAGCCGCGCTGGCGGAGGAGATCGAGTCGCACCTGTTTTATGTTGAGACCGTCGAGCTTGATGCTGCCGGATTGAAGTTCCAGGAGTCGCAGGAGGGTGAGGAGCAATGTGCTCTTTCCGCTGTCATTCAATCATGTACGTCAGCGGGATGCATATTAATGGGGGGAAAAGGGGTGACTTGCCTCCCTGTCCGGCCGCAGACAACGAGCTTCTGGCCGGCGGGAATCCTCAGACTCAGATTCCGGAGCGCAAAAGCGTTGGCCTGCGTACTGACATTGGGTTAATTGGCAACTTTGACGAGTATATTGCGGTAAACACATACTGATACGACGCAGTGACATTGTCGAATTGTATTTCCCCCTTGGAAGGCCACTGGGCTGGCGGATCAAGGCCCCCCGCCTTCCCGCCCTCGGTCGGCGTGAACTCCTCCAGCGTTTTCAACCTCGCGATCGCGCCCAGGGAGGTTTCCAGGTTAGTCCAGTTGACCACAAGACTGAGCAGCGTGGTGTTCGTCACGAGCATTACGTTCAGTGCGATGCCGACCTGCGCGCCGCTCACTTGTCCGCGCAATGCGACTGCCGTAGCCACGACGATCGTGGCTAGGGCAGCAGCCAGCAAGTCCAGGACAAGGTTCAGCCATCGCCGCAGACACAGGAGGAGGTATTCCGGCCGCTGCGCGTGGTCCAGGTGCTGAATGTTATTTTGAATGGCGGCGTTGGACCAGCCGTACGCGCGGATGGTTTCGAGCCCGTCGATCTGTTCCCTGGGTTAGAGAAATGCATCGTCTTTAGAGCGGGGGGTATACGTACTGATTCCAGGAAGCTGGAGAAGACACCCGCCCGTGATTCCAGCTCCAGCAAGCGGAGTTGTCGGGAGGTCCGGAGATAGACTTTCTGTACGAAGTAGACGAGAAGCCCGCACGCTGGTAGGGATACCGCGAGCCATTTGTCGGCGATGCAGAGTAGGGTGATTTGCATCAGGAGTTTGAATATTTCTGCTGGATTGTTAGCTCGGAATATTCTGAAGTCAGAGGCTGGCGGCTTACGAGTCATGACAGTCTGAAAGGCTGTGGGAAGTTGCTTGTCGATGAGCTGGATGTCTTGGCTGAATCTGGTAGGCGTCAACATATATTGATCGATACCCACGGAAGCTAAATCATACCTGTTCAAGGTTGAACCGTTGTCGGTCTTGGAGAAGTAGGACAAAGGTGCGCTGGAAGATGCTTAGTATCGCCTGCTATGTCTCATCTCAAAAAGTGAGAACTGATGCTACTGACTTTGCGACTATATCCAGAAGACGCTGATGCAGCCGTTTCCCAGACTGTGGTGCAATCCGAATCACGAGAATTCTTTTGATTATCAACACTAAAACAGCATCTTCGAAGCAAAGATAGACGTACCCCATCATGACACTAGTCGACATCCACGACATAGTCGACAGAAACAGAAATCCACACAAATAGAATGCGGTATTTCTGCCATTGGACTCGGTCCACAATCTCAACCAGTATTGCGGGATGGTGATGAAGATGCTGTATGATGCGCTCGTGGCAATCAGCAGAGCGAGGTTGATGGCATCGATGAATCTCAGAGAGTATGCTGTGTCCACGTCAGTGATGTACTGCTTTGCGAGGCGTACCCGTACCGTAAAGAGCGGGGTCCCCAGTCTGTCTCGCAAGATCTAACTCCGTCTCAGCCGTGGCTCGCATTTGGGCGCCAAGCTTCTCGAATTTGGCGGTCATAATAGCATTGTTTCGCGTGTTTTGACTGCCTGAAAACTTCTCGATGGATGCAGCTTTGATCTTCAGATTCTCCCAGCGTCCCTGGTCTACGATTCGATGCTCACCGAGAACCACGATGTGATCCGCAGATCGGAAGTATTGAGCTGTCCTGCAGTCAGTAATTGGACTCCTGAAGAAGTTATGGGTAGTGTACCTGAGTTTGAGACAAGAACAGCAGTCGTATTCGATGTCCTGATAAGTCCTTGTGGCCCAAAGATGTTATCAAACACCCTTTGCTCCGTCTCCCCATCAAGGCCGCTGAAGGTGTCGTCTAATAGAAGTAGATCGCATTTGGCAAAAAGTGCGCGTGCAAGGGCCTGGAGAAAAGTTAGCTTAAGCAGTGGGGAGGAGATGCAGCAAGCATACCACTCGTTGTCTCTGTCCACCGGACAGATTAAGTCCGCCACTACCACACATGGTCTGATCTCCATCAGAAAGGGAGTCGAAGTCATGGGTGAGACAGCACATCTCTGTGACCTCATGATACCACTTCTCACTATCTAGAGACTTGAACTCGGTAGCGCCGAAGATTACCTTCCTGATAGTCTCGTTGGGCAGCCACGGCTTCTGCGCACAATAAGCTATCTTCCGTGGGGACACACTGACTGATCCATGAGCAGGGACAAACTCTCCCAGGGTAGCGCGCAGCAGGCTCGTCTTGCCACTCCCAGTTGCACCTGATATGATAACGAATGACCCTTTGGCTATATCGAGGTCTATGTTCTCCAATACCGGTTGCTCATTACCGATGTGTAGCTGAATGATTCGGAGAGCAGAGGCTGCCTGTGCTGTCCCGCCAGTTGCCCCGTTCCTGAACAACATGCCAGGTGTCTCCTCAGCTAATATCGCACGATTAGCAGGTAGGTCTTCGCGGAGTAGATAGGCTTGAATTCTCTCAAAGCCAGCAAATGCAGCCACCGCACGCGGGACAATCGTCATCACCATATTGGCTGGATGCGTGACCATGCTCAGGATGGCCATGGTGGTGAATGCCGTCTCGGTATCCAGGGTGCCCCCGCGAGCGACCGCGATGAGAGCATAGATCACCACGGTGATCGCTGGAGAGAATATCCCGAGCGCATTGGCTGTTGGCCCGTTAGCCTCCTACTCAAGGTCGAAGGGAGATGGAGAAGTGTGCATAACAAACCCGATGCATTGTAGTATACCATCACCCATCTCAGTTTGGAGGCAGTCAGTAGCTCTTCCTCCCGCAGGTCCTGAATGCGATCGGTGAGATTTTGTTGGATCCCAAGCATCTTCACTCCTTTCATCGCACCCAATAGAGAGCTAGTAGCACCTATTCGTTGCTGCGTAGCTGAATTCCAGGCTTTTTGCCGCGGTTGCAGGTTCTTTGCGACGAATCGGCTCATGTGCGAACAGACTAAGCAACTTTTAGCCTCGGGTTCAGAGTAGGTAGCAAAAACATGCGCGCCCACGGTATATGAGAAACAGAGGAAGGGGCCAGATCCAGCCGACCTGGCTGGCCAGAAGCCCTATCCCGATCAGCACCTCGACGACCTGAGCCCAGGTTTCATGGACCATCTCCGCGATGCCATCGAGACTGTCTGCATCGGTGCTCATGAGCGTCGTCGCCTCGCCGTTGTTGTATGTGATGCTGGGCGACTTCAGGGTTTTGTCGTGGATCAGACCCACCAGCGCACTGTTCGTCATGAGCTTCAATCGGTTGATGCGGTGTCGGTATATAGCGGTCGAGAGCTGCATCCAGAGATTAGTTCAAGGGGGTGCGTGAATGGTGGAGGGAGAACTACAGCGAGACCACCATAGATGGCGACCGCAGACACCATGAGTCCAGCGCCACGCCCACTAACAGCGCCGGTATGGCCCGAAGCAACGTATCTGATAGACTCTTTTATCAGGATCGGCTGAGAATAGCGAAAGCCAAGAAGGAACAGTCGCGGAGGAACAGCTGCAAAAAAGGGTCCTTTGAGACATTGGTAGAGAGCCATTGGCAAGGTCCGCTTTGTTTCCGGTTTGACTGGTCTCATTTAGCAAAATGCAAATGATCGCTCAAGGGGAATGGACGCACTGCGCTGAGACCATGTTTCTAGCATCGATTGCCGTGTTTTCGCTGGGCTCATATCTTGGCGCAGTGGTGGTACATCTTCGTGACTGAGAATGCTCTTGTATCCTTGAAGAAGGATGGAATTGATCCATAGAAATAAAGTCCGGCTGATGAGGCTGCAGCCCTCCTCTGGGGATTGGTCTTTGGCCACACCGTCGAAGTCTGAACATCGAGAGGTGCAGAGCTCAATGACGAAAAGCATAATGTGCATCGAACAGCGAGTAAAGAGCATGTGCGAGACAGTGCCGTTCGAGCCGTCTTCGTAGATTATCTTCAGGTAACCGGCGTCGCATATAGTAGCCGCGACCAAGTACACCAAAGCTAGAACGGAGGGTCCATAGCATCGTTGACGCTTCTTGTATAAGAGCAAGCCTAGACTTAACCCAGCAACAATAGACGCGAGGAGTGATATCAGGACTTCAGTCTTATTTTCAATATCCAGGGCCCAGACCTGGATCCAGTAGTAAGATAAAACCACGGACAGGGAAATTGCCAGGATCTAGCGCGTTACCTACATTAATTGCTCAGTTCTGGTGAAAGTGGAAGGTAGTACTGACGGTCTTGAAACGTCCCAGCCAGCATGAAGGATTCTGGGTACCGAATTTATGAAGCTTCCAGAGCCTGAAGGGAACGATCAGGACAAAAAGTGAGGCACAAGTTGTGAATATGATAGGTATGAGCTGCGTGGAGCTTGCAAGCATTGTGGCTAGGGAAGACTGAACGAACAGCCACAAACGAGTTATCATTGGTAGCATCCGAAGCTTGATCAGCTAAGGCACTACGGTACTGTGAGGGGCAGACCCTTGGCATGTTATAGAGCAGATTGGCGGTGTGTGGTGCTGGGGCTCACGCCTTTTTAGCCTTGATTAGTGAATCCCAATCAGCTCTGTGGTTGGGCCGTCCAATCTAGATTAGCACTGCAATTGATAACGAAGAATATTCCATCTGAATATAGCAACGTAACGGTACGGAACCCTCGTCACGGTAGCTTGAGTTCTATTTCAGACTACTCATGCAGCTCGTCGGACCTTCAAGCTTTTCTTGGCAATTCCACTTGTATTTATCTATACTACTAGATCCCCCCTACATGATCATCTCCCAATTTTCACTTATCCTACGGACGCAACAATTCACACCAACAGCTTTGACCGAGCGCATAAGAACAAGAGCCCGGATAGCTGCGCCGTCAGCACTAGCAAACCCCATCCGTTTCCCCGCCCCATTCCGCTATCAGCCCTAAGCCGCCTCAAAAAGCCCCCATGCGGCACCAGAACCGCAGCATCCGGCTCAGCAAATCGACACTCAGCGGCGCATACTTAATATCCGGGGCATCCTTGAGCGCGGCAAGGGTATTGGAGCAATCATACCGCGGCGTCTGTCGGCTGGTCTGGAACCGCGACAGCCCACTGATAACGGGCTCCTGAAGCATCGGGAGGAGCGGGCTCAACAGATTGTCCTGGTCCTCGATCTCCTGAAGCTCGCGGACCCAGTCCCAGTACGGAAGCAAGCGCAGCGAATAGCCTGCGGCGACCAAGATCTCATACGTCCCCTCCATATCCACGGAGACGGCGGGCGAGGGCGGCACCAGGCAGTACGAGCGGCCGAGACTTTTCTTCCTGGCAGCGATGTGCAATGTCGCATCGCAGACGTAGTCCACCGTCACAAACTCCATGCGCTGGTTGGGGAGATGCGGGAACGCCCCGAGGCGGATCGATCCCATGAACAGGCGGGACACGAAGTCATCCGGATTGCCGGCGCCGTGGCGGGTGTCCCCGAGGACGAACCCGGGTCGATAGATCACGGCGGGAAGGCCGCGGTCGCGCGCGCCTCGGACCATCTGCTCGGCGACCCACTGACTGGCTGCGTAGCCGATGTCAAATGCAAGGGACCCAATGTGTGGGAGCAGAGGCTCGTCCTCCAGGAGCGCCCGTGTCCCGTAGATGAGGCCGGTCGCACCCCACGCGTCGAGACTGGACATGTAGTGGAAGGGTTTCCGGCGACCTTGCGCCGCCAGCTCAAGCAGGTTCTTCGTTCCGAGAACGTTGGGCTCGAAATGGGCCGAGTAGGGCTCGCAGTAGTTGACCTTGGCCGCGATGTGGAAGATCGCGCTGGTCCTGTCCGCCAGTTGGGTGTAGTCGCCGGCGGATAACCCAAGCTCCTTCTGCGTGATATCGCCTTCGAGGACGGTCAGCTTGTCGAGGCGATCCGCCACTCGTTCGTGGAACTCATAACGCCTGAGAGTGTTCTCGACGCGCTGCCGGGGGGTCTGGCCGCCCTTCGCGCGCGCAAGGCAGACGACCTCCTGCACCTCCGGCATCTTGAGCAAGCGAGAGAAAAAATGCGCCCCCACGAACCCGGTGACCCCGGTCAGGAAAAGACGGCCTTCCCCTGGAGCAGTCCAGTCTACGACTGAATCCCACTCCCGGGCGGACCAGGTCGGATTGATCTTCAGGTCATCGGCCAGTCGGGCATCAGCGATCCAAGTATCGGCCTCGTCGGGAGCATTGCCGCCTTCGACGAACTCGCCCAGATAAGCGACCAGCTCGTGGAGACGGGAGTTCTCCACCAGCCCTCGCATGGAGATTGTTCGGCCCGTGTGCTCGCGCAGTTTGGCAATCAGGGCCGCTGCCTGCAAGGAAGTGCCCCCCAATCGGAAGAAGTCGTCATCTTGGGCGAAAGACGGTTTGTTGAGCAACGAGGACCATAGGCCCTTGACGATGGCGGTGGTGTCACGGCTGTCCTTACATTCGAACTTCTTGTGCTCGCGCTCCGTCAGATAATTCTGAATCAATGCCTTGCGATCAATCTTCCCATGATCGTTCAAGGGGAACTCCTGGAGGAACACGATATCGCTGGGGATCATATATGCGGGCAGCCTTTCCCTAAGGTATTCGTCGAGCTTTCCGAGGCGTAGAGTATCAGCAATAGCGGGAATGACAAACGCAACGATGAACGCCCCCACGCTCACGCTGCTGCCCGGTACCTGCACGACGACAGCGCCCACGAGCTGACCGCTAGCGAGTAGCATGTGCTGGATCTCTTCAAGCTCCACGCGAAAGCCGCCCTGCTTGACTTGAAAGTCCGTGCGTCCGGCAAATTCGAGAACATCGGCCTCACCTTTTCTCCATTTGGCTCGGTCACCGCTCCAGTAGTACCGCAGGCCGTCTTCGAGCTGCACGAACCGATACTGATTCTCTTCGGGGAGGCCCACGTATCCGCGTGTCAAGCCGGGCCCAGTGAGAAGAATCTCACCGACGACGCCGGGGGCGGTGATGGTACTGAGATCCTCATTCACCAGACGAAGGCGTCCATTGCCGAAAGGTTTTCCGAGGCCGATGTTATCATACTGGAACTCTGACGGGGTGACCAGATGCATCACGGCATGGGTCGTGATCTCAGTAGGACCGTAGGTGTTCCAGAGATGTTTCGGGGGCAGAGACGAGTTTACGACAGCCTTGACTGCTCCGACGTTGGCAATACTTCCGCCGATCAAAAGGTGCTTGACGTTGTGGAAGGTGGTCGGGCAGGCGTGGGCGATGATGCCGAACAAGGTGGCGGTCAGATAGATGACCGAAAGTCTCTTCTCCACGATAAACTCGCGGAAGGTGAAGGGGTCGGTGACCACCATGCGAGGCACGATCACGAGCGTCGCTCCTCCGATGAGGCCGGAGAAGATCTCAAACAGGGAGATGTCGAAGCCGGGATTGTTGATGATGGCGACTTTGTCGGTCGGGTCGAGGATTCCGAGCGGACTCTTGGTTGCCAAATGCAGAATGCTTCGCTCCATGACCTGCACCGGCTTGGGCTTTCCGGTAGATCCAGAGGTGTACAGGATGTGGCTGCGATAGTTGGGGTTTTGGCACTCCACGAATGCGTCTTGAGTGCCATCGACACCGTCGGCGCAGCCAGCACGGTCCGCATCACGGGTCTGCCATTCTTCATTGCGGACTGTGATGGGAAGGACCGTAAATTCACCATCCAGAAGAATGCCTTCCGAGTCCGAAAGAACATATCTTGCACCCACATCTTTGAGAATACTCATGAGGCGCAGCCTGGGCGTACATGTAATCAAGGGAATACATGTCAAGCCAAGGCGTATAAGAGCCAGCTGAGCGACAACGACTTCAACACCGAGATTCGCCAGGATGCAAACTGGCTCTTCATGTTTGAGGTCGTGCTCCTCGAGCATGGAGGTGAGGCTGGCTACCTTCTGCTCGAGCTCCTGATAAGATAGTTTGCGGTCGCCATCTTCGACAGCCATCGCCTGGGGGCGTTTCGCGGCGTGGGATGAAATGATCTTGTCGATAGTGGATTCAAACAAGGACCCCATTTTCGATGTCGGTCTGAAATAAGATCTCAAGCTATTTCGTTCGGTTTTGAGTTCTTCGCTCGGCTTTGGACTTGGAATTCGTAATAACCAATGCGAAAAGGTCCACAGCTTGCACAAAAACTGAGGAACAGGGCCGCTTATACCTTTGCCCTCAGCCTCCAGGTTGGCGGGGTATATACCTTTTCAAGATATGAGATGCTTCTCCTTGGCTCAAAACCTGAAATTCTCTATGTCTGTTTCGATTCAACAGTCTGCCAGTCATGGGATAATTGTGTTACGTGTCACAAGTCTGAATAGCATCATTGTAGCATCGGGTTGACAAGTTCCATGGTTTGCGGCGTGCCATGACGCGGTGCCTGGCCTTCGAGGTCTGATCTGATAACCATCAGGATACGACAACAAACAGAAAATAAGCCAAAGACTTGACTGTAGTGCTTGCAGATGCTTGCAGATATCATCACTCAAGCCACAACATTGAAGGTATCCAGGCTTTTTTGTCATTCACAGATCTAGTGTGTACAGCAAACTTTCATCGTCCTACTGAAATAAAGGGCTATGCCAGGAAGGGCAACACCCGTCGGCAGGCCCTGACTTTGCCGCATTCAGACTTTGGTACAAGGTGGGACACGTGCAGACAATTCCGGATTGTACGGGCATAAGCGTTCACATGTTCTGTTTACTGACTGAATGGCCAGGTTCCATGGTCCGACACCGGGAAGTCGGGATTCTCCAATGCTCCTCCGACGTCACGAGGCTTCCGAAACCCCTGACCCCAGCTGAGCCGTGAACATGAGTCTGTCCTGCGCGATGTTTATGACGAGTTGTTGTGATCTGGGATTGGCGAACGGTTTCTGAGGCGTAGGTTTGCAGTCCAAGCCTGTTTGCAGTTGTTTACCATTGTTTACGCGACAGCTTGCGAGCGCATTTACCTGGACGCGGCGTCATGGGTCGGGCTAATTCAATCCAGCACATATTGATCTCCACGTCTAGAGCATGCGACTGCAGTGGTCGTGATATCATCTTCTACTGGATAAGAAATACCCCGATTGTTTACTACTTGGGTCATGAATCCATCGAGACATGACAACTGAGACTAGCTTGTGATGAGTCCCAACATCCAAGTCGCTGTCTGTCATCGTTGAGACCCACTTGTTGGTAGCAATAGGAAATGCCTTTTGAGCTGATTTGTCGTGGGACATCTTCTTGGTTGAATTGGATTGGCATCATGACTCGACAAGTTATCATACTTCACTCTGACTGAATGTGTCATCTCTGTAGACAAGCGGGCCATCTTCTTCTCATAGATAAAACAAAAAATGGCTGAAGGTAAAAGCTCGGAGAAAACAAAGATGGCTAAAGTGGTGTTATGATAGAGACTCTATCCTCCATGACCAGAGGATATGAGATAGAACAGCTTCTAAAGTCCAAGATTATGAACTGCAAACAACGTTCATTGCATATGACCCAGAGTGAAAGTATCTCACTGGATTTAACCAATCAAGGTATATGATTAGGGAGATAGAACCCTTCAAAAAGAGATACTAAGAGAAATAAGCTCTTAACCGTTGGGCGAAAAGGTATCTGGTGCCCATTGGGGAGAGTGGTAGGGCTAAGTCCTTGGGGGCGATTGACACATTCCGCACCTCGATCAGACTTTGTGAACTGCTTGGGCTTGGAATGGTCGAATCGAAATCCAGGCAGAGCGATGCTCAATGCCTGTGCTGTTCATGTATGATTTGTTCAATAACGTTTGGAGTGTTCCGTTGTTTGCACTATTCGTTCGCCCCCGGAGAAGATCAGACTTCACCAAGGATCGAACTCACGATATACGACTGTGACGGAAATAGCCCTATCCATACAGTCACAAGGTAATCAGATACCTGGTCAGTCGGGTCGCTTTTGGTACTATACCTACAAACTCAAAAGCTAACATATACTTTGTATTGCCTTCATTTTTTATGTGATTCCTCCGCCCATGATCATTCAGAGTAGTCTGGGGCACGCTCAGGTATCCTCTATCAAAGATAACAAGCAGCAAGTACCTAGGCCTGGGTGTTTTTGCCTCCCAGCAGGATCTGAATCAGCAACAAAAAGACGCATCGGGCTATCGCTGCGTAATTCATTAGAATTATTACCATTACATTAAGACATTACATGCCCCGTAACCAGGCCTAATTCACCATCCATCAACAAACCTCAACGCTCGGAGACCATAACCAACAGACCCCCACCTTGCACGCCCAGACCAATACCCCTCATCATCAAATCAACTCATTCCTCGGCGTCCCCATGAGCTCACTCACCGGCCGCAAACTATCCCCCCTCTCCGAGTCAGCCTCCACATCTGCCGCCGGAAGTTCCGCAATCAGTGTCTCCGCCCCGGACAACCGCGACATCCGTGACCCGTCAAACGGGGATTTCGGCTGCTCAGCCATCAACGGAACAGTATGATACAAATGCTGCTGCTGCGGTGGCGGCAATGGTAGCTGTGCAGACGATCCATCCCCGCGCCCTCGTCGCTGCCGACGGCGATACATGAAGATGAACGCCCCGGCCAGTGACAATACCAGAACGCCCAGCGGAACTCCGAGCCCGACTCCCACTTTCTGGGCGGTGGTGAGGCCTTCCTTTGCGATGGCTGTGGGTTTTTCGTTAGAGGTGGATGAGGATGATGTCGCTGATGCTGGTTCTGCGGTTGCAGAGTATGGGTTGGCGGCTGCGGTGGTGGAGGAAAGGGTGTTTGTCGAAGACGTGGAGGTGGCCGAGGAGGTTGCAGTCGCGGTCAAGGAGGATGTGCCACCAAAATTATAGGAGGTCGGTGCGGGGTCGTTGGTGTATCGCGGGTCGACGCCGAAGGGGACGCTAGTCAGGTTGGGGAGGATGAGAGAACCGTCGTCGGTGAGGGAGACAAGCTCGAATGCACAGCCTGATTCTGTGTAGTGGTCTCGGGTGGCGTTCCAGACGTAGCTTTGTGTGTTGGAGACGTTGGCTTTGCATCATCAGTGTCGGCGGTGCTTGTGTCTAGGGTAATAGAGCTGAAGGACCTACATTCTAAGAGGACGGCCGTGGCGCACATCTCATAGAGCGAGATGCGCGGTGAGACCGAGTCCCAGGTGACATTGACCAGGTCTCCGACAATGAATTCGTCCACGTCGGTGGTAGGGAAGGTGAAACCTTCGCCGCGGACGAGACCCTGTTGCGACGTTGTTAGAAGCCATAAGAGTAGCGGGCTGCTCCATGCATGTCCCGGGAGTGCCATCTTGCGTGAGAGGTATCGAGTGCCAGATAACCAGTGGCAGCGGCCAGCAGCGCCGTAGGATCTTTTTAAAGAAGTGGGCTTCCCTCTAGCGTAATTGATCTTGGAGGGTACTCCGCCTCAGCCATTGCACCGTGCTAGCAGCTCGTCTGTTATGGTCGAATAACCGGTTTGCCCACTGTCTACGCCCGCAGCCATGCTAGGCTGTGCTCAATTTAGCCATCGACAGGGATCTCTACAGCTCGCCTGTATTACCTATCTACCATTGGGGGAAGCTATGAGATAGGCAAGGGCTAGTGCTCACTAAGAACATACCCCTGTCGTTGGGCTGGGCCGGGTTTCCCTCCGGCTCAACTAAGAAACTGTCCACCTGGATGATTTTCTCGACGGTTTGGGTGGGATTCTGGGTTAGTTATATGCGGTGTAGTGATGTAGAAAACGGCAAGCTACCGCAGACTGTCATGACTGCTTTTTGGCTGATTTAAAGGGTATATTCTATAGAAATCAGGGTTAGGTGCTGGCCTCGTCCCATGTGGGGTTACAGCCACCGGTCCCGGATTAAGCTAGAGGTAAGAGGCTACTGCAAGCGAGCAGTCCCATGACAACACGATTATAGCTAGAACAGATTTTGCGGCGGGTTGTCCGGTCTGTAACTACTGCTAGTGCATGGAGACTATTGGAACGATCGCACATGGGCAGTGTGGCTAGCTCGTGGTTGTTCAACTAATAAGACAAATTGCTCACACTGGTCCGCACAACCAACGGGACGGGATATTCCATGCCTGAGGCAATAATAGATGGAGAGCAAGAGGGGGAGGGGAAACAAAAAGATGGAGCTGCGGGGAATCGAACCCCGGACCTCTCCCATGCTAAGGGAATATTATACCACTAAACCACAGCCCCAATTGTTGAGACGAGGCTTCCAACTTGGTTTTCTGTTCTTACTGCTACTAGGACTGGCACAATCACCCAAAACACAATAGGAGTGCTTTTGTCACAATGGACGAAAACTGTATATTCTGGGAATTCGTGGAGCCAGATACAGTATACATACAGGGCACTCTACACTTCTTATACTACTAGCCAGATAGGTTTACCATAAACATACCTTTCAATACAATGATTGGGCATTCTTGTGCATCACTTTACCCTTGCCTACAGATATAGAATGCCACAACATTGCCAATACTAACCCTGACGCCAATTGGAGAATTCCGTTGTGTGAGCTAGTAATGAAACACTGGAAAGTCTAATTCATATAAAGTCTAGATGTCCCAGAGACAGCATTCATTTGATCATGATCTCATCACACCCCACCATTCAAGCCCTCTTCACATCCCCCACCGCAACAGCAGCCTCAACATCGACCATCTCCCCTCCTCCCGGACTGGACCCCCCCGACCCCACCTCCCCGCTGTACTTCCGCCTCCTCAGCCCCGCCAACGACACACTGCCCCCATCGACCAGGTACATATACCAGTAATAAGTCCCTGGAACGCATATGGTCAGCACAACCCACGTCTCTCCATTCCTTCCCACCATGCACCCAAAGAAGAAAACCCACCAGCGAAAAATCCACCACCGAGTATGTTCCCAATCAAGGTGGGGATAATCCCCTTCCAGATATACAGCCCCACCGAGAGGCCCGGGGCCTCCAACCAGATCCCCAGCGGGATGAAGGTCATATTCGCGACAACGTGGTCGAAGCCCATGGACACGAAGGCGAAGATCGGCCACCAGATGCCGATGATCTTGGACGCGAGGTCGCGGCCCTGCAACCCGAAGAAACAGGCGAGGGAGACGAGCCAGTTGCAGCCGATGCCGCGGAGGAGGATTTCGTGGAAGGACGGGGTGAGTTGCTTCTTGGTGGCGTAGTCGATGGCTTCGGATTTGTAGGGGTCGGCGGTGAAGATGCCTCCGTCTGGGGTGAAAATTAATATTCAGGTCAAAGGTTGGGGGAGGAAGAAAAGGACGCACAGCCGAAGATGACGGCGACGACGAAGAGAGAGCCGCACAGGTTGCCCCAGAAGGTGACGAACCAGTGGAGGAGCATTTTCCACCAGGGGAGTTGGCGTTGGAGGGCGGCGACGGTTGTGAACTGCCAGACCTGGGGGTTAGATTTCATGCAGCCACATCTCCAAGAGGGGGATCGAGAAATACCATGAAAGAACCGGTGCAGAGGTCAGCCCCGGTTAGGATGATCATGCACAGACCGTAGGGAAAGACCAAGGCGCTGATGGTGCGGAGCAGCCCGGGTGCATTCTCCGTGAACCACGGCGAGGAATTGGTGCTCAAGGAGGTTCCGCAGGCGAAGGCGAGCAGAGAGCCCGCCGATACAGCGCTGAAGAAGACCTTGTCCAGACGCATGTGGCCCTTGGTGGCGCCGGTGCGGGCAATGAGCTCGACCACCTCGGCCGGGGAGAACGAATCCAGGCTGATGGAGGACATGGTGAGTGGGAGGGAATTGAGGGAAGCACACTGAATTGGAAGGCAGGGACGAGCAGCGAGACCGGGTATATGTATGCAGTATTATTGTGGGTGTGAGCCCTTGGTATGCGACCGGTCGGCAAATTCCAGGCCAGACCCCCACAGCAGTCAGCATTATGGACCTCTCTGCGGATACGAGCAAGACCGATGCAACGAATGGGCAGTGGGATGAGTGGTTAGATCGTCGGGGAAGCCTCTCGGCTAGGAATAAGGTTCGGATCCGGGCATGCAGATCAGAGATAAGTCTCGCAATCCGACAACTCACAACGCTGAAGCTTATCTAGTCTGATGGGGGGGTCCTCCGCGGAAAGACGGAAAGGCCATATTCTTGGCCTAGTTACCCCAACACAGTCCCCCTCATAGGCCCATTTCGGTAGCGAGGGGGCTAGTCGAGGACCTAACGGGAAACTAGTGATATATAAGCAAAGGCTTGCTGTACCAAGCTGTATTGAGCGGGTACTCCGGGGAATCTTAGGTTGCTTGGTTGCTTGGTTGCTATTGAGTCAGATCTGCACTCTCCACACAACCTGCTGAGCGCCCATCCAGACCGCTCTTTTTACACCTACTATGCAGAGGTTTGTTGATGTTTTCACTGTTTTGCTTGAAACGTGGCTGAGGTATATATTTTCATGCAAATTTCACTCTAGCACATACGACCACAGGGTGTGGAAAACAGGGCTTCCCGTCCGCTCAGCCGTGCTTAAGCCACACGCCGGGAGGTTAGTAGTTGGGTGGGTGACCACCAGCGAATCCCTTCTGTTGTATGTTTTTTTGCTCTCATATCCTTTTCTTTTTCTCTCCATCCCAGTTCTTGATCCGATTTCGAGTAGTCATGTAACTTAGTATGGCTTATTGCGACTTGGTGCCAGAGACTGTGTCGCAGCTCCACCCGCAGCCTCTGCATTGCCTCCTGGTGTAGCGAGAGCTCCCGCAGCGCCCACAGGAGCACCAGCGTGGGCGCTGGAAAGCCACGCGTGGTATTCTCGAGGCCGAGCCCGAGACATCACACCATGTCCAGGGCGTAGCTTTGGAGGTAGAGGTGGAGGTCGTCGCCCGTGCCCGTCTGCAGAAGGGCTTGGACGTGGCGCCACGCGATCGCCACGAGCTTCGGGTGGAACCCTTCCAGGGGCCGGCGGTGGTGAAACCCACGAAGCATATCCGCATGCCACTGCCAGGCAATCTCCCTATCGGCGGTAATCAGGGCATTGCGCATGATGCGCGTGCCGGTGCCAAAGGGGCCTTGGGGTCTGGCTTCCACACTGGCTGATGGAGTCGGCATTCTGGACGAACAGCCGCCGGATCATGACCGGATCACGAAGGTAGACGACAGGCAGGGCCCCGATCAGGGCCCATAAGATCCCTTCCTCAGCCGCGCCGTCGAACAGGGCCCCCATGGAGGTGAGGTAGAAATCTTGGGACCATCGCTCCGACAAGAGCCCAGGGTCGGAAAGCAGGAGACGTACGGGACATCGGGCAGAGGGTTGACCCAGCTGCCAAAGAGGGAGTGGAGCGCAGCAGGAAGCGTCGATAGCATTGTCTTTGCGGCGAATGCGAAAATGTTAAGAGAGCAGGCAAGACGGAACTGCAATCAAACCGGGTTTATCAACCTGTGATCCAGCCGGAGAAGCGAGGAGGGGAGGGTAATGTGCGAGGCATTGTATCTGTGCAACTCTCTATCTTGTTTATTCCCGATTCAAAAGTTCTGTGTAGAGTCGGCCTGGAGCATAATAACTTGAAATTTGAAAGCGATTACCGGCTCTTTGCCCGGTGTCAAACCACCTGAACAGGATGAACTTGCATCATGGATTGCATTAGTGGATAGGGTCTCGTTGGAGTTGATTGTCTGTTGTCCGTTGTTTGTATCCGATGGACCGCACTTTGGCACTTTGGCAGCTGCAGGTGGGCCACGGTCAGCCCTTCCTTAGCTTTCTCTAGCCTTGATTCAAGACTGGACTACAGTAACTTCAACGGCGTTTGTACAACTGAGCGGCTGTTTACGGAATCACGTGAGACTGACATTTATGATCATCATCAAGCTCAATCCGTTCCCGCAATTCTGTCCTCTGCTCAGCTCATCGTTCACCCACTCACTCCGCATCTTCCTTGCCCCGCAATCAACAATGGTGCGTTCCAAACTCATGTGGACAGGGCTCTTAGTCGCCTCTCTTCTATCAGTTACCATGACCTGGCGGGTCTCGAACAACCGCACGGTGACCACCGCAATCCCCGCGTCAGCCAACCCGGATACCATCCGCCAGCTGCTCCAAGATCAACCTCTCTTCATCAAATTAAATCCGGTGGTCACTGGCCTGAGCCTCGCGCCCACCGCATCCGAGCGGTACGAGGACGAGTGGCTCCAGACTCCAGCGAAGGCGGGAACCCGAACCCCGCCAATCCAAACATACCTCCTCAGCCAGGCAATCACGGTTATGCCCGGCGCAGGCGGATGGGGACAAAAGCATATCCACTTCGAGACCTGGCTACGAGATACCCCGACCGGAGTCAAGACCCGGGCGGATGCCCCCTTTGGCGTGTCGGTGGCGAGCCATTGGGCTGTTGAGCCTACCGCGTTGTTGTCCGACTCACAAGGTCCACAAGGTAAGAAAGGAAGAGAATGGAGAAGCAACCAAGTTCGGACACTGACGCGGAGACTAGAATGGCGGCTCACGGTGCAAAGAAGAATTACATGTGTATGGTGGATGATGCCGTTTGTGGCCTACACATACGACGAGGTCCATGCCAGCGTCATTCGGGATTTGATTGAGCTTGCCAGCTGATGGATTGGCCGGTCACCCATGTGGTGCCTGTGGATGGAGCTCGTGCAGAATCATAAATATCTTTCTCGCGACGGTCACCTTGGATGGTGCGTTGAACACAACGTAGGCGGTATACCCGGGTGAATATAGAGGTGGTGTGTGGCTGTATATGCCCAACATGAACCTCAGGTTTGTGCGCAGAACTGAATTGAGAAACTAAGCGCTCTTCCGTTTTGAGTACTATGGTCGAATCCATCATCAGGTAGAATATAACCTATGTCTGAGACAGACAAACTATGGCTGTGCAGGATGGGCGCAATACCCCTCGCCAGAGTATACAGCCGTCCAGCATACCCCAAAACCCCAGGATTTAATTCCCCAGTACTGCCTGGTCCGCGCGACCCACTCCTCAACCGAGATCGCAGGCTCGGTTCCCACCTGAATATTGCCTTCACCGACCCTCTCCCGTCGGGCCGGATCATATGCGGGGACGTACAGCATTTCATGGTCCGGCGCACAGACATCACACAGCTCCAGTGTCCCCTGGCGCAACCGCTCCAAGCAAGCTCGGTCGAATTGGACATCCTGGCATTCTTTGCAGACATAGAAGTCGTTTGCGTACGTCCAGGTGGTCCCGCACTTCCCATCACACCGGGCCAGAAGAGGGCCCTCAAGCTTCTTGTTCTCGACATGATTGTCTCCTGTTGCGCCGTAGTGGAACTTGGGGACAATCATCGACCAGGCCGCGAGGGCCTCGTCGTCCAAGTCCAAGAACATGAAGTGGAACGCGAGGCGGAAATATCCGTCCGGATCGTTCAGCGGGTCCGTGTCCGAGAGGATGTCAAGGCCGATCTTGACGTGGGCGCGCAGCACGGCTTGGGCTTTCCCCAAGTCGCCCCGCAGGGCATGATATCGGGCGAGCAGCCGCGCGGGATACTGTTTGTCGGCCCAGGTGTGGTACTCCGCGGTGCTCAGCTCCGCGAGTTGCTCCAATTTGGTCAGCCAGAGGGCTTCCGTGCGTTCAGATCGCTGCTGCTGCTGCTGCTGCTGCCGCGCTTCGTGAAAGTAGGCGAGTGGGAGCCTCCGTCTCACCGCATAGTAGACGTGTTCCAGGGGGTTTGTATGTTCCATTTGCCAGAGACGTTCCCACTCTTCGATGGCATTCATCCTGCTCGCAACATCCTGGTTGGAGTGTTCGTAGCGCAGAAGCGCATGGTAGTACATGAGAGTTCCCTGGCGGCCCTGCTGAACCTCCGCCCACTCTTCGTCACCCGCCGCTTTGGCCTTGACACACTGATCTGCCGCATGGGCGATTGACATGCGATAGTGATTGCAGGCCATACCAAAGGTTTCGATATTCTTCCGCACCAAAGTGAAGAGGATGTCGTGGAAGTCCTTCTCGTCGCTGAGTAAGCAATATGCCCTGGTGAGCTGGTTGAGTGGCGGAAAGTCACTTGGAGTATCCTCCATAGACTGTAGGAACTGCAGCAGACGGCTGTATTGGGCCCCCTTGCGGCATATCCGCATGATTTCGAGAACGGGACGGTAGCTGTTGGAGTAGTCCTGCATCAGAGCCTCGTACATGGCAAATGCCCGGTCCGGTTGGCCACTGGCATTGTACCACCAAGCCAGCTGCTGCCGCATAGAAGCAAGGAACCAGACGGGCTCGTCAGGAGAACCTTCGGGAATGTGGTTCAGCTCAGCCAGACCTTTAGCTGCCTCCAACGTCTGTATGGCCGATGCAAAGTCCTGATTGTCGGAGTATGCTTCTGCAAGGCGCCACTGCATATTCCAATCGCCCGGTGTAAGGGAAATCGCGAGCTTGTATTGCTCGATTGCCTCGTCAAACTTTCTGTAGGCGTGCAATGTCATCGCAAGAATGAAGATGGCCTTGCTTTTTGGAACCTCTGGCTTTACTTGCTGTCTGCCCCAGTCGACCGCGGCAAAAATTCGGGAGATCTCCAGCTCCCAAATCTGCGAATCGTCGGTCACGCGATGCACCTGTGGATTCTTTCGATGTTCGACCTACATAACATAGACCCAATCCAATGATTAGCATTCTGGAAGAACCGAGTGAATTCTAGAGAGCGAAGTGTACCTTACTGAAGTACCCATATACATTGGGAAAGACGGAGTATATATCCTTGAGATCCTCGATGTGGAGCAGCCACTCCGCTGTCCAATGCCGTGCAATATGTTCCAACAGGTCCGCATCAGGTTCCGACTTAGTAGTCAGACTTCTTACCCAGTCTTTCTGCGTTTCGGAGAGCCCTTTGATGATGGCAGATTCCTGTAGCCATTTGACCACGACCTCCGAGTATGAGTCTGTGTAGATCCAAGCCAATCGTAACTGGGCGTCATAGTAACCGGCACGTCTCCACCAGCGCTGGATAGTCTGAGGATCCTGGAACAGCTTCACTAACGGGGGCCCTAGAGCCAGCTTATCTTGAACTTCGACCAGCGAAGGATCCAATTGGGTTAGATGGTGGGCGAAATGATTCATTGCATATCCCAGCAGGGGTCCCAGGCCACTTGATAGGTCTGAGTTGATCACCTTCAGACAAGTGCTGAGCATTCGTAGATGTGCCGTATCCTCTGCGTCAATCCCGATCGGTGCGGCCGTCTTCCCCTTCAGCAGCTGGCCAAAATACTGCTCGAAGCCAAGCTTCCGGAAGAGGTCGGGGTCGCAGACCGACTCCAGGAACCGACGGACAATGCGGATTTCGCCTTCTGTGGCCTGCCCGGAAAGACTCGATGCTGGCTCGTGAAGGATGGCCATCTTCTGAGCCCTGGCTCCCGCTCGATCGCGGAGGAACTGCTTGACGGCGTCCGACGCGAATACCACCCGCGAGTACGGGGGAAAATCTTTCCTCACATCGCCGCGCGCCACGCCCACGACCGAGATGAGAGCGGAGTAGTGGTCAGTGATGATCATCCACAGCGGTTTTAGCGAGCGCTCCCCGTTCTTTAGAAGCAGCACGGTTTCCAGCTGGGCGAGCAGCACCGGGTCGGGAGCGTACATCATCCAGGTGAGAATCTCGTTCAGATCGGTGATATCGTTTTCGCGGAGAGTCTCGTTTAATCGTGCTATTTTCCTCGCGAAGGTGTCCTCGCGGTTGCTGCTGCCCGAGCGTGACAGAATGGCTCGAATGTCGCTTGGGCGCTGCTGGACGCCGACCTCGTCCAACAGCAACCCGGCATTAATGAAGTCGCCGTGCGCCTTTGCCGTCAGGGCTTCCATCACCTGGCTCCGAAGGGCGCGACTGTCCTCCGATGAGCCGGCTAGATTCTCCAGCCGGTCGATGCGGTTCTCTATGAATTGGTGCAGGTCCGCACTGTTCTTGAGCGCCAAATCGATGACTGGAACCACTTCGTGCCCAAGCTGGTCCTTGAACCTGCCGACCGCGTCATCCTGTCCAGAGAGGAGAATCCGGAGCCTGAGTCGCCCCAAGGTTGCAGACTCATTTTGCAAGTGCGCGAGGAGGTAAACAAACTGTTTGAGCTGCTCGCGGTTGACTTGTTCAAGACCATCCAAGAGAAGGAAAAAGGTCGAGTCGGTCCTGTACGACTTGGCAAATAGTTGATTCCACAGCATTCCCACGTCCGCGGCAGCACTGGCGGTTTGGGTGGAAACCAGCTCCTTGCGGTAAACCGGATCAGTATTCGCGATTTGCCATGCAAGCACTTTCAGAGCCCGGATCAGCGATCCAGCAGTCCCCCTCTCCTGGTCACAGAAACAGTAGGCAACTGAAGTACGCCTTGAATCATCCGCTATCGGGGAGTGGCTCTCCTGTAAGTTCTTGATCGCACTTGTGAAAAGCAACGACTTCCCGTATCCCTCCCCTCCTGCGATCCCTAGTATTGACATCGATGGGTTTTCCATTTGTGCCCACGAGGTATAGAAGGGATCTGCTGCGAGCCACTCGCCACTTCCAGCGACCCTCTTATCCAGGAGTCGCCGGAACCTGGACTGATTCGCCCGCCAGCTTTCGCTCGGCTTGTCGAGCGTCCTGTCCAGATCCTCCAATTCCTTCTTCGTCTGATGATCTGTATTTCGTTTCTTTTCCAAATCGAGAATTTCGGTCACGGTGACATTGATCTTCTTGGTTCCCTCCTTGGCTTCGAGGATGCCCCTCTCGCTAATCTTCTGCGATTCAAACCCCAGAGTAGCCCGCATCTGGGATTCTCGCTCGACCAGGCTCTCCAACCGAGCCAGCTGCCCGCTGACGCCCTCATCTTCACCAAAGGCAAAAACCTTGATAGCGATCAGAACCTTGTGCCCCTTCAGCACCTTGATTGAGAGTGCACAAATATCCACGAAGCACAGCAGTTGGTCGTTGATGATCCTCCTCAGGGCAATGTCCACCGCATCCGGCGGCACACGCATGTAGATCTGGAGGCGGTCCAACATATCAGACACTTTCCGGAAGAGTTCCGCCAAACTGCTGAAAATCCGCTTATATTTGGCTCCGGTGTTGATCAGGTATGCGACCGCGTTGAAGCAAAGACTGCTGGGGGCGAAGACCTGCGTCATCACAAGTTCAGTTGCTTTGTCTCCTGGCGTGAGGTGGGTGGTAGTAGCCTGGGGCCCTTTACCATACTCGCGCCTTGTGCGGCAATGCCACCCAACAGTCCAACAAAGGTCAACGTCTTGTTCATCACGGTCTTGAGTTCTTGGTATTTGGCATTCTTTTCATTTGCCTCGTCTTGCTTGGCCCGGATCTGGTCCAGAACCTCTTCGATGGTGTATTTGGTGGGGGCGCTCTTGAGGTCGGCGTTGGTGGTCTGCATGAACGAGGTGCAGACCCGGTCCCATGCCTCCTGCAAGTTATATTCATCCTGCTCTGACTGTGGGGTCGTCATCGTGCCCGTTCTCTTTGCGACTGATGGAAGAGGCCAACTGTTCTCAGAATGATAAAGACAAAGTTCAGGCAAACGGCGAGAGTGTCGCACGCTCTGCTGGGCATAAGTTGCGGGTTATATTCAGTGCATCGCCCGTGTCGCTCTCCTTTTCTCGCAGCTGCGGCTGATGGAGATCTTATGACGCGCGTCCATTCTCATAGCAAATAACCAATTAAGCCTCTGGATTTCTGGATAGTTACATCGACTACTGCATGAGCGACTGTGATGACCGTGCTGATTTGACGTGGTCGTAGGAGAGAAGGCATAAGCGAGGTGGGCATAGGAAATTCCTACCGACGGGAAGGAAGTGGCGTGCGGATTCGCCCGACTGACAGCACCGACAGCACTTGTCATCCAACGCAGGGAGGAGTAAAGGAGGAAACAAGTCCTGAGGCCTAGAAGGAGACTCGAGTTAGACAAGTGGGAAAACACCAGATCTGCATAGCCACTTAGTATCTCCATGAGTGGCGGGCTGACTAGGTCAGCCAGGCCTCCGAGCCTCTGTCATAATAGCACTGCCAGTACGAAGTAGCCAGCGGTTGGCGGTGAAGTGATGTATGGATATACATGGATAGAGAATGAAGAAATAACAGACTCGATCAAATAAAAGTGAAGATCAAAATCAAGTGAATAGTTGGAACAACGGAGTGGGGTTGGAGCTCTTGGAGTCGAAGCTAAGCTTTGACGCTGAGCAATCTCACTATCGCGGAGAGACAACTTTCGTTTCGTCGCATGAGTGCTCTATCAGCCGGGATAAGCAAATGATAAAAGAGTATCTTTTACTCGTCGCCCTTTAAAATTTAATTTTTATATAAAAATATTTTAACAGAATCTAATAAAGATTCTGTTAAGCAATCATGCATGAGGGGTTTAGAGTGGGGCGGCTGAGCTCTAACCTGGGTGGAGGGTGTGGCCGTAGAAGAGGGTATTGAGGGTGCTGTCTGTGATGGCGAGTTGGCGAAGTACTATGTAGGCTGATACCATAGTGAATTGCCATCAGCTCCGCAAAGAGACTTTCTTTAATCACAGCTCGGAGGTTATTTTATGTGAAAAGAAAGCTGTGCTTAAGGACTATTGTCCAAAACAAAACGCTCCGCAAGAGTTCGACAACTCTTTCATTTCGCAGACCCCACTACAAGAGAACAAGAAGACAGACGCCAGTGCGATCTTAGAAAGAGAGCAGGCTCAACCAATTGTTAGCGACTGGACGTAGGGTCACATCAACCACTGAAACTCGAAAACTCAACAACAAGCTTGTGACTCAAGCTTCTCCCTTGCAAAGTGTATCGAGCCCTTCCATATCTCATTGAATCCGCCCTCACCCGTTGTGATGGGAGGAAGCCTCAGGTCAGGCTGGATAAGTTACCGTGAAGTTTGCCGATGGCTTCGCGGTCAGCCGGCTTTCACTGCTTCTTGCATTCGAAGACCGAGTCGCTCCGACTAAGGTAACATCCCCTTCTGCTTCCAATGTCGAAGCTGTAAAGAGAGTGACAGGTGCCGTTCTCCGTCATGGGGGGCAGACGTCGGTGAGGGGGCACAACTTCCTCTTTGGTAGTGGTTCTGTGATGTCGGGCATTTTCACCTCGCGATTGGATCCTTTCTGGTGAATTTGAAGTGCATAATCCGTCCTGTTTTGAAACCAATAACCAGACTATTCGAGCTGTACGTCCAGAAGGTTACTTCATGACCAAGGGGTAATCTGAGGAGGTTTTGGCCATGGCATGTTATCCACATGTAGTCCCTATCCAATCTGTACTTATGCCCCTGAGCTAATGCAGTAGCATTACTTGCAATTGTATCGATCTCAATGTCCTCATATCTTATGCCGCTGCTCAACGATCTCTGCAGTGGTAGGCAAGACGGTGTTTGGTCTTTGACCATCTTGACACATGCGCCGCTTTTTGCATCCCAGAGTCGAACCGTGCCCTCGGTTGACATTGACAAGACATGATTGCCATCGGAAACAAATTCGGCAATACGGATACCGTGATCATGGCCAATTGTTCTCAAGCAGTCACCAGTCATCGCATCCCAGATTTTAACCATCCTATCATCGGACCCGGAGGCAATTAGCCTATCGCCCTTTGCGGGTGAAACAGCAACTGAAGTGACTCGACCTTCATGACCGGGTAGCGTGTGGAGACAGATACTGCTACTTGCATCCCAGATTCTGACACTGTTGTCTTCTGATCCCGAGACGATGTGCTTTCCATCAGGTGAGAAGGCGTAAGACCGAGTCCAGTTATCAAAAGAGTCTCGTCGTAGTTTGTTTAAACACACTCCGGTGCCGAGATCCCAGATTATGACGTCTTGACGATGTGTCAATGTTACGACATGTCGATCGTTGGGGGAAATGACAATCCCTTCGATGCTGACCCACTCAACAAATCCTTCGATGCTGACCGACCCAACGCCTATCTCGCGGAGGCAAGCACCGCTCTTTACATCCCAGATCTTAATTCCGCTGCCATCTCCCCCTGATGCGAGAAATTGGTTGTTGTGAGAAAAAACGACCAATCTGATCAAGCCGAAATGTTCCAATGTATGAAGACATGTGCCGCTTACATCCCATATCCGAATGAGAGAATATGTTCCTGATGCGATCAACTTGGTATCATAGGAGACTGCGACTGACAGAGCAGCATCAAAATGATTGAAAGTATGAAGCAAGTCACCATGAGCTGCATCCCAAATCTTGACTTCTTTGTCATCTGAAGCCGACACGAAATGTTCACCATTAGGTGGGAAGAACACTGAATTGATTTTCTGAGTGTGATCGCCTGACTTGTGTTCACAAACACCGTTGCTTGTGTCCCAAATTCTGATGGTGTTATCAAATGACCCAGTAACAATGAGTCCGCTAGCAGCTGAAACGTCAATTGAAGAAACCTGGTGGGTGTGGCCAAATAGCGTGTAAAGACAAGCCCCACTGACTATATCCCAGATCTTAATGTTACGATTGTTTGAGCTGCAGATGATACGTTTTCCATCAGGAGTGAAAATAAGGGCCTCGGCAGAAGACCCCCCCCAATCGAGTCTCTTCAGACAGGTACCACTGGCTATGTCCCATAACGCGATGATTTCATCGGCTGCTAGCGTTGCGATGAGTTGGCTATTGGGTGAAAAGGTGACGGGGTTGCACCACACAGTACAATCATCTAGCAACTGAATACAAACACTGCGCTGAACATCCCAAATTGCTATGTCACCCGGTACGTCACCTGACGCAATGTAGCGACCATCGGGGGAATAAGCCACCGATTCTATTGTACCGCCACATTCATATAACGTATGCAGACAGACTCCAGTAAAGAAATCCCACATCTTAACGGTATGATCATCTGAACCCGAAATAATATAGTTACCACAAGGTGCGATAGCAACAGAATTGACTTTCCTGCTATGGCTCCTCAGCGTATGAAGGCAGTCACCGCTTATTGAATCCCAGATCTTGATTGTACAGTCATCTGAGCCAGATACGATATGCCTGCCATCAGGAGAAAAGGTCACTGAACAGACCGCCCCCTCATGACCCTTGAGCGTGTTGAGGCGGGCGCCATTATTTGCATCCCAGATTCTCAAAGTCGTGTCATCTGATCCAGAGACGATACGCTCACCGTCAGGGGAGAAGGCCACTGCCCGAACTCGATCACGATGGCCCTCTACCACTTGTAAGCAAGCTCCCCATTCGGCTTCTACCACTGGTTTGGCTATGATCCAGTCTGGCTCTTCGTTCTTGAAGTTGTTCCGTATGAGACTCAGCTCGGGACTGAATAAGATGGCCGATGAATAAGTCTGCAACGGATGGTCTGCAATCACGCCTTGACAATACAGCAGAAATCTGCGTGAATCGCGGACCAGTTTGAGCAGATCAGAGCCTGATGGCCGTCTCTTGAGTAGGGAAGTGAATCTCATGAGCGCAGCCGCACCCTTCGGGAGGCTCTTGAGAAGGCTTAGCGCCTCAAGCCAATGGAGGAAGTGTTTCCTCCAAAATGCTATGATTTTCTCATCACTAAGGCCGACTTTGCCGGGTTCACCCTCTGTTTCACACAAATGGTCAATCCAGTATATGCATGAATATCCAGAGGAAGTCAGCAAATCAGAGTGAGGTCTATAGTCTTCCGGTAGGTGAAAGCCCGGGCTGTCGAGATTGTCAATGTTCTTTTCAAGGAGATCCATGGTAGCGAGAGATCTGGTGACTATCGTCTGATGGCCATCCAAATGTCCATTGGGAAAAACCCTGGAATAAAACTTCGACTCCTTGTCGATGAGATAGTCCTTTGCGGACTGGTGAACAAAGGAGACTGTCTGATCGCTCTCTCTGATTGAGAGCAATCCACAGCGCAGGATGATCCGTTTGGTAATAGTAAGGGGTTTGAATGCTGCCAATTCTCTCATTTCGCCTAACCGAAGAGGTCGGTAGGCGACGGTTGCAGCCAACAGAGTTTGTTGACAGGACTCGAATATCCCCTTTGGACTGTTGATGATTTGTTCCATCATTCTATCGTACATCCCCTTCAGGGTAGATGGCATCCGACGGATAAACTCATTCACGCCATCAGCATCCACCTGAGACTCGTCAATCTGCTTGAACACCAGTGATACCCAGAGAAAAGTGCCATTGGCTCTTTCCTGTACTTCATCGGCAACTTCTTTCTGCAGATCCTTAAGCTCCGCAATAGCACCAGATCCTTCATGTGCGTAAGTGTCGCCGAACCGTTTGAAGAGATCCGCCAATTTGTGACTGATGTAGAGACTCAGCCCACTGTGAATGAGATCTTCCACATCTCTTTCAAGGTCGAGGACCTGTCCGTATTCATTCGTCCGGAGACTCCTTTCGATCTCAACACTGTGACGACTCGAGCCGAGCCACTTGACATGCGGCCATTTGGACACACTTTCATTGATCAGGCTTACGAGATGTTTCAGATCCTCAGGCTGGCACTCATCCAGAGCATCCACCACTAAGTGTACTCGATTCAATTTTGGATCTCTGATCATCTCAACGAAGATGGCCTTTAACGCCGTGGAGGTGTTGCTGCTCTCGAAAAGCTTTGACCCTTGTGTGTCATACACCTTGCGAAGATGAGCGATCAGCGCGCGATTCTGATAAAGGATTTGGTAAATCAACCCTCGAAGTACTCGCGCATTGGCATCTTTGGAAGTCTCCTGGCAGAAGAAGAATGAAAAGATGTTGTTGTCTTCCACTGATTGTGAAAGGTGATTGACAATACTCATCAACAGCATCGTCTTTCCCTTTCCAGGACCACCCTTGATCCACAATAGCCGAGTTGTCCCGCACTTTTGCCAGGTAGTGAACTGGGGATGATCCACGATCCAATGGCAGGATTCAGAAATGAGGGATTCTCTTTCCTCTTGGATCTTCATCATGTCCGTTGCGGGATCTGTAAGGAACAGATGTTGCAGGCACTTGTTGTCGTCATTTTCTTCTTGCATGTCCCTTTGCTGCAGGGCCTGTGCCAGAACATTCTTGCTAATCTCTTGCAGAAACCAAGACCCTTTCTTCTGATAGTCCAGCGTGTTTTGATCAAAATAGGACCTGAAGCCCTCGCGGACAATGGCCTCCTGGCTCTTCACGTTGTCTAGACTCCCATCCCAGTCGTCAAGTTGGACCATGTCGCGCAGAAAGACAACCAAGCGGTTCCGGTAATATGAGCAGACGCTCCTGAGCTGATACAAGAGCAGCGCTTTGTAAAGGCCCACAATTTGCGCCTTGAGTTCCCATCTCAACCCCTCGTAGAGCGCGGCATCCACGTCACTTTCACCCAGAAAGCGACTGGATAGCTCCCAGTACCAATTCATGCGGCTGCAAATGTATTCAAGCCCATTGCGGTTGGATTCTGTCTCTTTTGCAGGGTTGGAGAGGATCTGAAGGCTCAGGGAAATTCCCGACCATGCAAGACCAGCTTCTGGACATGCCTTCAAGGCCAATTTCATGATCTCATTCACTGCAAAGGCGACCTTCATCCCCTCTCCTACACTTTGTTTGACTTTTGCTTCCCTTTCCGTTCTGTCCAGCCCTTTCTGAACTATCCTTCTCATCTGCGCCCGTCTCATGCCCGCATCCTTCTGCTCGATCAGATCTTGCTAATCCACAGAGGTGGATGCTTCTGAAGAATGAAGCGTTACTAGTGGGCCATTTTTGGTGGGGATTCCGCGTTGAGTTCACGAGCCAGGATATTCTCGTAGGCTTTCAACAGTGAGGGCTGCTCGCTTTTGAGACTTTCGTACGATTCATCCCATAGTTGCTGGGGCTCGGTCGGAAACTCTCCCTTTTCTTCTGCGACCAGGTTGGACGTGGCAGAGGCAGTCAGCGACTCTACAGCCACAGCCGCCGGACTTCGTGTTCCAGAGCCCACAACGAGTGGCTCAGGGGCTGGAGAGTGAGAAGATCCATTTCCCTCGGCTGTGGAGTGGTTCTTGCTTCCTTTGTTGCGCCTCCACCACCGGGTTAAAGAATGGTGTTTTTCACCCGTCATGGTGAATATCGACGAAGCACTTGGGATGGTTGATGGCACATGTCGACGAGGGGAAATTCGAATCTAAAGCCAGTGACCCCTCTGGCTACTAACCTCTCCAGACGGGCGCCAAAAAATGACACCAGGAGTCACATGAGCCAGTAAGATGAGGGGCAAGAGAGCAAACCTATCACTTCCCCACTCGTGCGCTCTAGTTTCATGCAGAACACGTAGCAATCGGGTAGCCTCTCTACCCCTGCAGGGTATAGTGCCGCCCGCTTTCGCCTCCTGCTGACGGTTTAGCTACATGGTACAGATAGCTTTGGTCCGAAATCCGGTCGAGGAATACAGGAGGGGTTTGTGGAAGCGATTTCTGGAGTGGTGAAGAGCCTTGCATGGCAGTCTCACAACATGCGGCAAAATAGGCGGCTAGCAAGATATTTATGTAACATCAGAGCTACGATTGGTTTCATGAACAAATTATCTCTCCAAGCGTCTTCTTTTGCGATAGGGAGGGCTAGCAGGATCTACATAGCTTCTTGATAGGACTTGGAGACAGTCGACGCAGATTCACTTTGGACGCTCGAGTTCCGGTTTAGTCCGGACTCGGGGATTGCCGGACTAGTATCTCTTACTACAATTTAGCCCTCATTAAACATCCTAATTTCACCACTTCTTATCAAGAATTATCGAGCATTGTTAGTCTTACTGTGGTTGAATCTGTCTATCTTCGGTGTTGTTTGTACACCTGCAAAATACACTGCCTTCGAACAAGTTTTATCCATGTCTGAACAATCGATTATCTCACTAAGTTTTGAGGTCAGCCCTAAGGAGGAACCACTACACAAGACATGTACTCCTGGGTAGACTCCACACATCTCCCAAACGGCGCGTGCTGATTTGATGTGGTCGTAGGGGAGAAGGCATAAGCAAGGTGGGCATAGGAAATTCCTACCGACGGGAAGGAAGTGGCGTGCGTGCGGCTTGGCCCGCCTCACAGTACTTTTCCAACCAACGCAGGGAGGAGTAAAGGAGGATTAAAGCAGGTCCTGGGGCCTAGAAGGAGACTCGAGGTAGGCAACCCACCAGCAGATACGCATAGCCGTCCAGATGTGACCCGGGTGAGAGATTCCTTCCGCTATCTCCACGAGTGGCTGCCTGAACTACTAGGTAGGTTAGGTAGCCAGCGGTAGTATTGCCACTACAAAGTAGCCAACAGTTAGCGGTAGGGTGATGTAGCTTGGATATGTTGTATCGATATATGGAGAGAGAATGTGAGATAACAGACATGATCCAAAGAAAGTGAAAATGATTAGAATCATGGGGTGGAGGTTGAATGCTACTAGTAGTAGTTGGAGTCGAAGCTAAGCTTTGACGTTGAGTAATATCACTGACTGTAGAAGGAGAAATGAGATGTAACTTACCAAGGACTACTACTGGTACCTAGTACCTAGTATCGAGTAGCTACTAGGTTACCTAATCAGTAGTGGTTGGGCTTTTCTAGCTTGGAGCGCCGAGAGCCCACCGTTATGAATGGAATGAGGGGAGAAAGTCAGCAAGAGGCAATGTCATGTAATGAAAAAAATGGGATTGAAATTCAATGTCCAAAAACGATACGTCTTGCAAGACTCTGACAAAAATCCCGCGAGCCCCAATGCAATACAACGAGAGAAGAAAGACGACGGTGGGATCATAGAAAGAGAGCAGGCGCAACAAGGGTCGTTAGCGATTGAGAGTAGGATCACAATAATCATTGAAACTCGACAACAAGCTTTGTACCTCCACCTTCTTTCTTGCGAAGTGTATCTAAACCTTCAAATATCTCGTTGAATCCGCCCTTAATTGTTGTGATGGGTGGAGGCCGCAGATTCAGGCTGGATAGATTATCATAAAATTTGGCGATGACTTCGCGGTCTGCCGGCCTCACTGGGAACACGGGGCCAAGGGGCGCCAGCAACTGGAACTTGCGACCGAAGGCAGTGTAAACCATGAGGAAATCATAAGTCACATTTGCCTTCCGCGGCTTTCCTTGATCAAGAAGCGTGATCACTTTGCCACTGTCCTCTCGAAACACATCAGCACAGAAGGCGGCGGAAGTGCCTTCGGAAAAGCAGTCCAGAGCTTTGGTGATGTTCGGATAGGCTTTCTTGATCTCGCCAATGGAGGCAGATGTCCGATAGTCGTAGACTGCATCGGCACCATAGCGCTTTGCGAGGTCGAAGGAACGTGGCGAGGCCGTGACCACAACCGTGTATCCTGCTCTCTTGGCTAATTGAATGGCGAAGAGACCGACGTTCGAGCCTCCTGAATAGATGAGAATGGTCGGTTGGTCACCTTGTTGCTTGCTGCGTCCGTTCTCAATATCCACCCGGGCAATATCAAGGTACGAAAGGCCCAGCATCGCGGTGGCGGCGGGAACTCCGTAGGTGGTGGCTTCGCTCAGGGTCATTTCGTCCGGCACCTTCCAGGCCAAGTCTCCATCGACTTTCAGGTACTCTGCGAAGGAGCCAACCTCGGGATACAAGCCACCGTGGACAAAGCCAGCGATTCTGTCTCCAACCTTCCAACGCTGTCCTGAATTCTTGCCGACCCGAGCCACCTCGCCCGCATAGTCGCAGCCAATGGCAGAGTTGCGCGGGGAAATGAAATCAATGTCTTTGAAGTCGATGGGGTTCAGCGCGACAGCGCGTACCTTGACCAAGACTTCATCATCGGTGATGCTTGGGATTGGGACATCCTTGACTTGCGCGCCCTGCCCAAGAGGGCTCCGGAGAGCGAGACTCAGGAGACGCTTAGGCAAGAATCGATGTGTGATGACCGCTTTCATTGGGCCGGGTGGCTTTTTGGCAATGTTCTGATCTCAGGACGAAGATAGGAAACACTGACAGATTGGAGCACTCGTGCGCAATACTCAATTAAACTAAAGAACTGGCGGAGACCAACGTTAAGGTAGGTATTTGAAAGGTTGACTATTTGGAAGGTCAAACGAACCTCAGGTCGACGGACGCAAGGTATAATCACCAGGTGATTAGCCCATGGCTCGTTAGAATTCGCAGTATCCCTGGAACAGCAGCGAATCATTGTGAAGCTGCAGCGCTTACAAACCACCACATTACTATGATATGAATCCCGCTTGAATCGCCGACTTGGGAAAAAAAAAGAAGGGATAAACTCCATTCCAGTTCGCTGGACGCCATTGATTTTGGCAAAGGCTGACAAATCGATCGCGCGGTTCCAATGATTGTTTGACAAACCGCTGCTTTGGGCCGACGAGCCACAGCGGTACCCATACCAGACGAAGTAGTCTGCAATATTGATTAGTGATATCCCCGATTGCCAACATTCAACCTCCCATTAGACCCTTCTTTAACCCCACTTTCATCATTTAGTAGATTTCTGCATACAGTTTCGTTCTGTAAGATATACAACAATCACAAAAATCACAAAAACTACATAAAAATTGCTGAATACCAGCTCTCATAGAGCTGGTGTTTGACATGCTTTGAATAACCAAGTCAAGCATGAACCAGACCAGGGGCCTCGGTATGGATAGACATCACAGGCGTTCATTGGCCACTCCTTATCACTGATAAACATGATTTTGAAGCTCACACAATTTTCGGAAAGCGCAGGGCCTCCCCCACATCATCGCCTTGAAACACAGGTGTCCGACCCAAACCTACTCATCTGCTGGTCAAAGCTGTCAACGTTAGGATGAATCATTACAAACCGTGAACGAACTCACCAGAATAAAGGAAGGCAGGTCACTCTACCTACACTTGTCGGTCCATAGCGGATCAATTATTGGTGATTTTATCAATTCTAACTTCGTATAAAAGCTACAAAATCAATAGAAGAAGGGTCCTATCCAGGCAGAACTAGCCTACACCTCTCAAGAATAGTAACATGCAGAATATACCATAATATATTACCGGCTGTATTATATTCAGGATTACTTGTACAAATAACAGATTTCCCTTTGTATGTGTTATAGACTGTAGACAATCTTATTCTATTAAGAGGCCTTATACACTTCGCTTAGTATATTACTGATTGAGGGGGGAATGGTAGAGATATGAGACTTTTCAAGTAATTGGTATGCATAAAACATATATGGTGTTTGCATGTGGCTCGCTGGCTTGCCTGGCTCGTTCGGATGACCATTACGTTCCTACTGACTGTGTTGGAATCCGACAGGCGTTTCCTAATTGACCAATCGATTGGATTTCTTCTGGAATTGGACAAACGGTTGTAGATTCCAACTTCCTTGCCCCGAAGGTCCAACCTTCGGCTCGGCATGTTCACTAATCACTGCCACCGTCTTCCTGCCCAAACCTAGATGCTTACAAATGTGTTTTAAGAAAGCAAGGGCGACTGCTAGAATCCAAAAAAAAAGAAAAAGAAAAAGAATTTATGCAAAACGGATATTGGCATTAGAGTTTGGAATACAAGAAAAGCTAAAAGTGAGGACAAGCAGCACCAATCAACGGAGCAGGACATGATCAAATAAGGAGGATTGTGGCTTGTAAGTTATCCACCTAAGGACTCGGCTTCCGGCTTCCGCCGCACCGCCGATCTCCGTGCATGCCAAACGTAGGCACAGGTACGAATACGAGCCTAACCCTGCCCTGAATTGGGATCCAGACCAGTCGCCCTAGGCCCCAAGTAGCCCTTGGCGACGCTGGCTACCTATCCACCAACGATCAAGGTCGCTTAATGGTGATACTCTAGGGATGTTGGCGCAGAATGTACTTCTCTAGATTCAATTCAATTAGATTTACATGCGTAACTAGGAACGTAGAAAACCCCCAATGTCAGCAATCATATTCAACTAGGCTTACATGAAAAATGCGTCGATCTGCGTGACTATAGAGTCGGTAGGAGTTACATGCTAAATGGGTTATATTCAGGAGGTCCAGTGCTAAAGTCTAGGTCAGAGACTGGCCGACAGCCTAGATACCTAATCCAAAAGTGCAGCTTCCTGGAAGCTAAGGTAGTCAGAAATTCGAAATCGCAGACAATATACTCGGCAAAAGAGCCATCCTCAGAATTAGCAGGGTTACCACCATGGGCGGAAGCGCGGATCCGGTCTCCCTTCTTCCAACATAGCTTAGAATCATCACCAACAGCCTCAACAACGCCAGAGTAATCACCGCCTAGCATGACACCGGACAGTAAGAGGAAGTCGATGTACGGCCAGTCACTAGGTTTCAAACCCACACTAACAGTGTTTAAAGGGCATTATCATCGCGGCGCTTGAGAATGACACGGCAACTGGACAAGCCTGCAGTCTTAGGTTCGGTAAAATGACGGCCTTCTGAGTAGACATTATGGAGGGAATGATATGAAGAGGATTGATAATCATAGGCGTGTGTATAGACGCATATTGAATACAGGACTGTCCCGAGGCTCTTTACTGACAAGTTCCCCGATCATCGAATCGGACGCTGCCGGTTATCAATGCAAAAGTTCTTTTCTATGGGTCCACCTTGTATCGATGACCCCTTTCACCATGTGTGATACATTAGAATATCTTCTGGACGGTTCCAGGTTGAAGGGCTCAGGGATTACGTGACCACGTCCATGGAGCGGATGATGAGTAATGTCTGAGGTCCTTATCTCTTTGCTCATGACTTGGATACTGGTGATGGACCATCAGGTTCGCTATGAGCCGGGTGCCGCAGTCATGGCACCATCATATCGGATATTCTTGTACACAAATCCGGCGACAGTCTTTAGTAATCACTTTCTCTCATGCTATAAAGGTCGCCCAGTTACCGGTTTAAAATAAACCATTATCCAAATTCAACAGTATCAAAGTACCATTCCAGCATGCCTTCTCCGTTGATTTTCATGACCGGTGCTACCGGTTTCATTGGCAGTGCCACGGCTGTTCAAGCTCTCAAGTCCGGATACCAACTTCGACTTGGCGTTCGCCAAAAGTCCGAGAAACTTGAATCATTGTTGTCAGAGTACCACGAACAAGTGGAATTTGTCATCATCCCAGACATCACCGAGGAGGCTGCGTTTAGAGGGAAGCTTGATGGAGTGGACTATGTGCTCCACGTAGCATCGCCTCTCGCCAACGGCACAGACAAGGAAGCGTTTTTTCCCCCCGCGGTGAATGGAACTCTGGCTGTGCTCAAAGAGGCAGCTAAGGTTCCCAGCATCAAGAAGGTTGTGGTCACTTCATCTATCGCTTCCCTGATTCCTCTTGCTGGACTTCCCGACGGCAGTGTCATTAGAGGTAAGTTTGCTACACATAGGTTTAGGACTGCTACCCCTGCCATGCTAACATCAGTTACCACAGAGGACAACGACTGGGATCTCGCTGTAGATCCCACAGCAAATTTTGTCAACCCCAACAATCCTGCAGCGACACCGATGACTTTGTACCGAGCGTCCAAACTGCTTGCGAACACCGCGACATGGGACTTCTGGAGGACAGAAAATCCGCATTACGCACTGGTCACTCTTCATCCGTCATTTGTCTTTGGGCACAATCTCGTGCAAGCTTCCGGCAAAGAGATTGAAGCAGGTTCCAATGGAATTATCTGGGGTAGTGTGATGGGAGGCGTCCCACTTGGAGGGATCACGGGTGTGCACGTCCAAGATGTTGCCGAGGCCCATATCAAGGCGTTAAACTCGAGGATCAAGAATGGTGCGAAGTATCTACTCTCGGGGCCGCCAACAACATGGAAAGAGGTGGCTCGGATTGCGCACGAGCTCTACCCCAATGTTGGTGTGAAGCTTACCGAGGGTGCCGAGGGCGCCTCTATGCCAACTGATACCACCAAAGCCGAAGTCGAACTGGGAATGCAATGGCGACCTTGGGAGGAGATGGTGCGGAGCGTGATGGACCAGCAACTGGGCTTTCTGTCAGGTTGAGCCATGGAATGCTTGTAGCTAGATCTTATTTTCATGATCTTAAAGCACTAGACAATAGTCTATTTGAAACAAGCGAGCCGAGAGTTTTGCTGTCGATATTTTCGCGTACGGGATTCCCAAGCTGGTCTTCTTGATGCTGATGCCACATTTCAGGGCCAATTAGTTGGCGAGACTTGAGGCTTCGAGTTTGAATCCTGTTAAACATATTTATTCTACCACACCTATTCTTTGATCAACATAGGTTAAAATCAACCTACTATAGAGGCGGATAGAGATAGTAGAATTACCTGAGATCTGTAACATTTGAATATATTTTATATAGACGAGATCAATTTGAACTGGCCTTAGAGATTTTGATCGCTTCATCTTCGATAAGACGTTGGCCCTTTTCTGTGAGGGAGAGGGAGAAGTTCAGTACAGCCCTGCATGAAGTCAAGGTTCGACCGTATCCTTAAGGCCATATCCCCGATGAAAGGTTGGTACAACTGGAAGGCGTATGCGATCCTAATCCTATGCCAGATCCTGTGTTCGAACTTGGTGAGTCGGGCAAAGCAACAGAGCTGAAACTAGTGTTTGAGTCTGAACTTATGCCAGTGCCAGAGATTCTCTCCGACCCGGAGCTAGAACCGCCGCAGGAATCGGGGTTCAAGCCTCAACCCAATTCTCGGTCGTGGGAAGGTCAACCGCCACTGCGACCTCTACAGGAGCCTGTTCCGGAAGCTCCAGTCGCGAGGCAACCTTTGCAAGGTGTCTTTTGGGGCCATGATGCTTGAGTCTCCTCCAGTAGGACCAATTTGAGGAAGAAGAGAAACAATAAGAAGACTCATGGTTGGAAAGAACCAGTCGAAGAGGATTTACGGCCCGTGGCTGAGCCAATTCCAGAAGTGGTCGCTGATGCACACATCTCGTAAATTTCTTGAAGAACAGGATATTCAGTTACAGATGTCGACTTGACCATTTTTCTGGGCTTTCTTACCGTGTTGTTTATTGTCGTTTCATTAGCCTCGTGGTTCGAATACTCGTTCTTGCTGATACACTCCGCCTTAAAGTCACACGGGCATATTTGCAAACCGCGTAATTGCGTTGACCGAGACTGAAATCCCAAAATGGGCGTAGTTTGCGAGCCAAGCTCGGGTTTTGTGGGCAACCCCGCGCCCAAGAGGGATGTTTCGTGCGGGGCTACCTTCCTTAGGCGTAGTCGCCGAGCCGTGTCTCCGGCATTGCGGAGTTGGTTCCTGCAGACAGTAAAGCGGGCCGGCCGATCCCGCCAAGTCTCCGAATCCTCCCACCTTATCTTCTGGTCGCTTGCTTCAGATCCGACTACGCGTCGCCTGCCCGGAATGAGAAGCGCAAAAGCGGGCAACCGAGAGTGCCTGAACCAATTCACTTCTCACTACTGAGTACCCTTGATCTCTTATGTCTTATACCTGATCAGTGAGACTTTCTGGTCATTCAGACTGTCGAGACTTGCCTGTCTGACAATCTGCAGGTGCTCATGCTGATGTCTCGCATCCTTCGACTCGGAGGAGTATTCCGTGAAGAGTCCAGCTTATAGCACCCCCGGGGCTATATTCCAATGCAGAGGGAATATGACGACATTCCGTCAATTTGCCGTCCGCCCCGCTGAGGCATATCTGATGCGTCTCGCAAGGCACCATGGTTTCTAGAAGTGCGCGTCCAACAACTTGCGGCAAGGATCGTCATGCAGACTACGCATGAAGCACTATTCTCAATCACGTCCCCACGTGTGCTTGTTCCAGTCTGTCAGACCACCCTCGGTAGTCACGGAGATCTAACGGCCGTCCGTCTCAGCCTTGGCTGGCAGGGATGCAGGTTATAAAGTCTCGCATTTCTCTCTTTGCCACCATCCAACTTTCTTCTAACCACCCTCCACCTCATTCCTCTCCTGCCTTAGAAGTCCAACAAACTAAGGCATGCCTTCCCTCGCCACCAAGGGCCTGGCCTCCCTGGCTCTAGGCGCCTCCCTTGTCCACGCCCAGCTGTGGGATGAAGTCATTCAAACTAGCTACGGTCCCGTGCAGGGCTTCCAATACTTCAACCAGTCGACCCTGGAGAAGTACTTCGGCGTCTCGGAGTCCAACGTGACCGCCTTTTTGGGTGTTCCCTTCGCCGCGGACACGGGCTACGAGAACCGCTGGAAGGCTCCGCAGCCGCGCACGCCGTGGAACGAGACGCTGCAGGCGACTGCGTTCGGCCCGGCCTGCCCCAGCCAATACGCCACGGATATCAGCGAGGACTGCCTCAGCCTGAACCTGTGGACCAACGCAGGGAGCGCTAGCGACAAACTCCCCGTCATGGTGTGGAACCAAGGCAGCGACGAGACCTCGGACGACGCATGGTGGTACGGCGGCGGCATGGCGCTCAAGGATGTGATCCTGATCACCTTCAACCGACGCGACGACGCCTTCGGCTACCTGGCGCACCCGGAACTCAACGAGGAAGGGCTGCAGCTCACCGGCCACAACACGTCCGGGAACTACGGCGTCCTCGACCAGCTGGAGGTGCTGAAGTGGGTGCGCAACAACATCGCCAACTTCGGTGGTGACCCGGACCGCGTCGTCGTCGCCGGCCAGTCCTTCGGCTCGTCGCAGGTCTACCACGCCGTCAACAGCCCGCTGTTCACCGGCTACTTCCACGGCGGTATCTCCGAGTCCGGCATCCGGTACCCCTACGACCCGCTCCTGGCGGGCCTGGCCACCTCCTACGTGAACATGTCCACCGCCTTGTTCCACGGCGTCAACTACACAACCTTCCACAACGCCAGCAGCATCGCCGAACTCCGCACCCTGAGCATGGAGGACCTGCTGGTGGGCTCCCAGGACCGCGTCAACAGCACCTGGATCGACCCCATCACCGCCCTCTCGGCGGGCTACCCGCTCATCTTCAAGCCCGTCCTGGACGGCTACGTCCTGCCCTCCACCTACCTCGAGACCCTGATCAACGGGCCCGCCAACGACGTCCCCGTGATCACCGGCAACACGAAGGACGAGTCCGGCGCCGCGACCACGACCTCCTACACCGTCAAGCAGTACGAAGCCTACACCAAGGCCAAGTACGGGGACCTGTATGACGAGTACATCCGCCTGTACCCGGACAACGGCACCGCCGCGACGGCCGACCGCTCCTGGAACGCCGCCGCCCGCGACGCCTCGCTCATCGGCTCCTGGGCCTACGCGACGGACTGGTACAAGGCCGCCACCTCCGACTTCTACACCTACTACTGGACGCACGCCCCGCCCGGTCAGAACCAGGGCGCCTTCCACCAGTCGGAGATCATGTACGCGTTGAACGCGCTGTACGCGAATGTGGACACCTACCCGTTCACGGACGCGGATTGGGAGATTCAGGAGCACATGTCGGCGTATTGGGCGAACTTTGCGAAGACCCTGAACCCGAACGAGGGCGGGTCGTACACGGGTAACGGCACGTTGCCAGTGTGGCGGCCGAACAGTAAGAACGGGACGCAGGTGGTGATGGAGTTGGGCAATGCGTTTGGCGACGTGGCGATCGCGGAGAAGCCGCAGGTCAAGTTTATGATGAAGTGGTTCCATGAGCAGACCCCCTACTAGAGGGGTGCTGCGCTTTAGGAGGGAAGAGAGGGAGAGTGTCCAGACGGGGTGGGTTTGGACAGACTGTGGCTTGTGGGATGCTAGAGCATGGCTTGTGAGGCTGAGGATCCGTTTCATGTTCTTGTCACTGGGTCTGGAATCGAAAATCAGTGTACTGTATGTATCAATCACTATTTGCCTGTCGTGCACTTTTAGTCCTTGTTCTAGCGTAATACATCTTATGATCATAGTGTTTGCTTGATGATGGTGACGTATTCGGTAAGCGGGTCGGCCATGCAAGCGGCCGGGTTGTTAAGAACTACTTTATGGGTAGTCGGCCGCAGATTAGGCAAGGCAAAGCACGATTATTTTTTTTGCAAGACTATTTTCTGGGGTTTCTAATGACAAGGCCCAGGGGCCATGATATACAGATGGAAAGGAAATGCTTGTGGACAGTCAATATAAGTATCCGAGCTGGAACGCTACTAAGTCAATAATCAACTGGGAGCCAGGTAGAGTACAACCCTAATATCATTGTGTCTATAATTGAAAATCAATTAACGTATTTCAATATGATACTAAAAGGCTATATACTATAAAGAATACCTAGTAGTGAATAGCTACTCTGCCAAGGAAGAACAATTCCATTCCACTACAAACTAGCCACTTCCCTCATCGTCAGGACGCCAACGCTCGTATCAATATATGCACCCTCTTCAGCTGGAGGATGTGAACGTTCTAGATCCCTTACTCATCCTTCTCCTGTCAGCCTCAAACATGGGTTTCTGCACCGCTCACAACGTGCCCATCGCTGATTTGTCCAAACTTGTTCTCTTCGCGTCCTGCCGTTAAGCATTCCTCGAGAAGATGCAGGCAGTGCATTAGCCTGCATTCAGTGCCAATCCAGTCCTCTTCCTGTCCGAGACTTGGCGTACATCCTCCGTTCTTGGCTTTGCTAGACACATCATCCTAGCGAATTGAGATTGTCTTGACAGCTTCCTAGTCTCTTGGCGTCGGCCAGTCCGTGGCGTCGAGTTTCTTGGCTCGATTAGAGTACTACATTGCACCTAGTAATATCCCACACGCAGCCCTTCCGGATAGACAAAAGCAGCCCTAACGATTGGGCAGTCTTAGGAATGAGGCTCCTCAAATACGAAGCACCACTTCATCTCGCAGGATTCTACACCTCAACTCACAGATGCACAATCCAATCGCGTTCGAGATGCACGGAGTCCAACACGAATAAGCATGTTCGAGGGCAACCTTCGCCTTTGGGCTTCCAACAGCCAAGTTGAAGTGAAGGAAAGACAGCGCCATATCCAGTTCTTCATATCACACCTGAGCAAAGGTATATAAAGTCGTGTTGACCCTGCTTCTTCATCCCCCATCAAACCATCCCCAGACCAGCAAGGCAAGTGCATTTCAAACCCTTTCCACTGATTCCTCCAACGATCAAAATGCATCTTCCAACCACCACCACCGCCGCCATCATCCTCTCTGTCCTCGCCCATTCCGCTATCAGCCTCCCCTGCCACGAGCAGCAAGCCGACCAAACCATCCTCGAAGCCCCCATCCCCACCACCACCACCCGCGTCACCACCTCCGAGCACGTCTTCTTCAACACCAACGCTAACTCCGGCCTCTACCTCTGCGAGAACGCGCTCTTCCGGGGCTACTGCGTCCACTATGCCTCTCCCTTTGGGCAGTGCAGTACGTCTGATTTCTCTCACCTACCTACCTACCTCTTTATACCCCACCAAGCCCAGCTTGATTAGTTATGACTGACACAAACACAAAAAAGCAACCATCACCGATCAATTCCCCCCGGGAGATCGCGGCGTTTCGGCCGCGGGTTCGGATCGGGGGAGTTGGTGTACGCTTTATTCGTGAGTTTCCCCCTTTCCTCGGGAGGACAAGTACCTTTTCAATTTCGTGGCCTGATGATTGATTGTAATGTAACCCAGGGAATCGGGCTGTCATGGCCAGGAACTGCAGATCCATTTCCCCGGCTATGAGAATCTGGCGTACTTGGGGTGGAATGATCGGGCGAAGAGCTTTAATTGTGCGGCGGAGTGAAGGGTGGGGGTGTAAGGACCTTTCGCTTGGGGAGGGAAGTTTGCTGCAAATAAAATATTTCTTTATTGGGGTAGTGTATATGGGAAACATATGAGATCCGGGGGGAGGGGCAAGAGATAACAGAATGATATGTGTCATTTTTACTGTTGTGAGTTGCTTGTTCGGTATTGAGAAAGTCAGGTAGGTGCCAGATAGATAATCAGGCAATTGATGAAGACTTTTATACTGGTTAAGGACTACTCTATTGCGATTTCAATTCAAAAGCCTGTGTATTACAACTACGTAGAGATGTGCATGCATCATAGATGATAATGGGATCTTGCTGGCCCCTTACAGTCAGTTGGCTTTTACCGGACCACCCAGGGATAGTCCTAGCTAGTGTATCTGTTCCAAAGTGGAAATGCAGAGATTTATACTTTGGCTAGATTACGAACTTTCATTTACTTTGAAGACTTCAAAAGAATAGTTTTTTTTGACTATTCTGTATGTTATTTAGAGTAGATAACGTACTTACTTTAAATCTCATATTCTACTAAGCTTTTTACACGATTTAATCATTCTGATTAAAGACTATAATATCTAAATATACTGATCTCGTTAATGTAGTGGTAAGCGGGTTCAAAAAGGTAGCCAGCTCACATATAGCCAGTTCACCTATGGAATATGTTGGCCTATAACTAATACGATGTTATCACTTATCGGATGGATACTGCCCCGTCGTACGCGTATGGCTTCTCTTGAGTGAACTAGATCTCTAACACCTAGTCCAGTTGTCTTTTCGACGGTCGTCTTTTCGACGGAACCCCTCAGGATACGCATCAAGAGAAATCTTCTTCAACATCTTCGGACTGCTGCTGGCTGGAGACATCCTCCGCCCCAACCGTCTCCGGCTGCTGCTGCCCCAGATACTGACTGACCGCCGGACTGGCCATGAGCTCGTCTCTCTGCAACACTCCAATTAGCAACGCAATCGCTTGAAAAATATGCGTCAGAGGCAACATACCCGCATGGCCAAACCCTCAATCCCTCGACCCAGCAAATTCATCTCCAACACGCGTAATCGCTTGACCATATCATAAACATCCGGCCTGAACATCGCCCGCATGTCCTCATTCTCGTCGATTTCAGAGACCATCAACCCCGTCTCCCTGAGCACCCAAGCCTGCGTCTCCAGCCTCTCAAGAATAAGTACCACCGCGCGAAGCTGAATGATATCCCAATGCGGATCCGCACGGAGCAGCTCGCTGAGATGAGCCGAATCCCGCAATTCCGCCCCCTTCCACAGAGCCTTCAGCTCACGCCCACCATCATTGGTCTGGAGGACCGTGAAATCCAACCCATCCTCCTCATTCACACACGCCCACCAGATGATCGAGCTCTCCCAAGCCGTGGTGGGCACGGACTCGGAATCTGTAGCCGAAGTATACACCCGCACACCCGGGGGCTCCTTGCAGAACGCCTTCTTAACAACCTTCAGCGGATCATCGTCCGGAATATCCAGATCCAGGAAGATTTGCTTCGCATCGGTGGTCTCTCGATCCAGAAAGCCGTAGGAGAATATCATCTCCGACGCGGGTTTCTCGTCGCCGTACCTTTTCATGTCCAGAGTAAGCCCCATACCTTCACCCAAGCAGCCCAAACCCTCATAATATGCGACAGGATGAAGACTTACGAGATAGTCACCTCCTCCCCGGCACGCACTCTCTTCTCGTACCGCAACTGCAGCACCACATTCCCCTCCGCATCCTCATCGTACAGCGCCTTGACCGTCTCTTCAGAGCTATGATTCGCCATGTCAATGCAGGGGACCATCGCATGCCCGCTGGTCGGGAGATCGACCATCCGGGACCGATACAGCGCGTCGACGTATTTCCAGTCCTCGAGCGTCAGCCGCGCTGCCTCCTCCCCAGCAACATCATCACCACCATTACCTTCAAGATCGTCACCGTCAGAATCAGCATCATCGCCACCCCACCAAACCTCCCGACACCAGTCAATCCCGCGCGTCGCCTCCCGCAGCCGCGCAAACTCCTTCTCCAACGCCGCCAGCTTCGCATGCACCGCCAGCCGCAACGAGGTCCCGCGCAGCAGCTCCAACTCCGCCTCCGAGTAAAACGTGGGCAACGGAATCTCCCGCGGCATGTACTTCATATACTCCGTCCAGGGGCCCGCCACCCCGACCGCTTGGCTGTGCGTCGTGCAATCCGGACTGGAGTGCGTGAGCTGCATGAGCAAGAAGATCAAGATCGCGCCACGCGGGGTCTGGCTTCTTTGGTTAACATGTCACTCATATATAATCCACCAAGCCCATCCCCCATCCCCTCGAGTCCAAAAATTCCAAAACCAAAGAACCCCCCGAATCTGGATAATAACAATGAACAAGGGGAAAAACTTACCCGACCAAACTCCCCAACAGCCTCCAGCACCGCCCTCAGCCGGCCATCCGACTTGGCATACCCATGCACCGTTTCCAACGACAAGATCAAATCCGGGGGCACCCTCAACAGGACCCCCGTATCCACGGCGCCAAGGGCGGACTCGCCCCCGGCGCGGTCTTCCGTTGCGATGATCCCTGTACCCTTGTTGCTGTTGCTGTTGCTGCTGCTGTCCGAGGTAGGAGCACCAGCATGATCATCGGCGCCGAGAGTACCGAAGACAACGCTTTCCACCCCGATTCCATTGAGCTTCATCCACGCCGGCAGCGTTTCGATCGGTAAGTGCGCGCGCTTCATCTTGACTGATGGGTTGACTCGGTGCTAGAAGCTATCTGCATCACAGCATATAGCATTATCTACTAAGCATGTAGTGTATAAAAGGGTGGGGGAAGGGGGATGTTTTGATTTGACGTTGACATTCCGCCCTGCCCCCCGTACTTTCCGTCTCTTATCGATAAGCATTCCCCGCCCAGAAACCCTAAGCCCTAGGGTCAAGCTCATTACGGCATGGAGACGTCATGCCGCGCCAAGAGACGGTCATGACCCATTACCGGGGTAAAAGTCACTGGGTTCGTGGAGTATAAAACCCAGCTGGGAGGTAGGTAGCATTGTCGTTGATGTCATTTTTCTCATACAAGTCGGATCTCTTCATAACAATTGCAATCTATTATCTTCCCAACTTTGTTATCTTTCCCTTCCAGTGTCGAGTCAAGGCAAACACTACGAGCCAGATATCTACAACCCCAAACACATTTACGAAACCGGAAGAATGACCATGTTCACCACGACACGCATCGCTTCGAGACTCCCCGGTCTGCTCGCGAGGCAGCAGCAACAAGCCCTTCGGATTGCCGCCCCAGCCACCACTGCGCAAGCCCGTCTGAATAGCTCATGGGTGGGCACCAAGAGCGAAGACCACGCCGTCAACCGGACCAAGAAGCGCGACACGACCGATGTCTCGACCGATGCCTCGGCGGCCGGGCAGGAGGATCGAGAGTCGAGCTACGGGGTGCCGGACAGCTCCAAGCAGGGGGGCGCCACGGAGCGCGGGGGGCTGAAGCACGAGCGCAAGGCCAAGAAGGAACATCCGAAGGCGCCGGAGCCGGTCATCGGGATGAATGATGAGAGAGGACAGGTATTTTGCACACCCTCACTTTCTTGTTGATGTGATGTGATTCCGGTGTCTTGGGACGAATTCGGCTAACTCACCTATTTCTCAGCGAGGTCATTAAGAACCGACGGACGAGGATTGCTGGCTTCACGCCAGTTAGTGTGACACTACTTGTTTTTGCAGTTGAAACGCTCGTGTTCTCTTCGTGATTGTAGCATCATCTCGGTTTATAGTTTCATTATCATGTTCACTGTACATAGATTGTATATGGGGGGAATCTATCGGCCAGGTTTGAAAGAAAGAATCTAAAAAAGGCAAGATTAGTCTTTGCATGACCGTTAAAAAACCACAGAATCCACTTACGTCGTGCTTCCCAACTTCCACAATCTCGTCCTCGGAGACACGAGTGCCACCGATTCCTTCAATGTATGAGATGGGGACATCTCCCATGACCTTGCGGGCAACGTCGCCGACTGTGCTGTTTCTACTCGTTGTCAGCACATTCCCTGTTAGCTTGATCCAGTGACTACTCACTTGCCCACGAGGACACAGTCTCGGAAGACTGCCGTCCCAGCTCCGGATGAGAAGGTATGGATATTGCGGACAGGGAACACGGGTACAAGCCCCAAGAGTTCCGCAGCACGCGAAAGACACTGGACCACACCGGTGGACCCGAATCGATACAGAACCATATCTTTCAAGTTTTCGACACGCCTGGGAGTCTCAAGGTTAGCTTTTCCGTCGAAAGTCAAGTTCAGTGTGCCGTACGTTTTCAGCTTCTCGTCCATCTCCTTGAGGCCACCTCCCTCCGGATCACCCATATCAATCAGGTCCTCTCGCATATCTACGAACTCGCTTCCTTCGATGTATTTGATATAGCCCTGCTTTGCAAGTCGGCGCAGGAAAACTTCCGAGATGGCGGAGCACAGCACGATCGACTTCGGATCTTGCATCTTGGCGATCTTGCTAATATTCTAGCGTCCCGCATATTAGTCCAAGGGCACATCTACTCCGAGCGGGGAAGCACACACCTTGTCCGCATCGGGATGGTCGATCTTATTCAAGGCAAACACGGTAGGGAACTTCTCGTCGATGAAAGTAGTGACCACCTTCTCCACTGTCTCATCCGACCAGGCCTCCAAAGGCTCCTTGAGCGCCAATTTATCCAGGCACCGTCCAACGATGGAGGATGTACTTCCGTAACCGGAGAACTGAGCCTGCAATGTATCCACGGCCGTTGATTCTAGCTGGAGCGTCAGAAAACCTGCCACAGATTCGTCCACCACGCTGTCAACTTACTTGTAGCAACATGTCTCCTCTTGATCGATCCCCTGGAGTCACAAAATCAGCTTCTCCATCTAGTCTGTGATTCCGAAACGCGACCGTACCATTTCTGCATCAGGTTGCCAAGCACCCACCGCACAATCTCCGAATGAAGCCACTCAATATCTTGTGAGGGATCGTAGCCGCGTGTGGCCTTGCCTGCAGACATCCGATCAGCCCTTTTCCGTCCACCAAGTTATCCCTCGAGGCCCAATCAGCTTAAACCCCCAGATATATGATTGTACCTTCTGCATCCGTCGTCCCGCTCACATCTACCACATGAATCAGCGCATCGGCATGGCGCAGGTCGTCCAAGAATTTATTCCCCAAGCCACGGCCCTGGTGCGCGCCCGGAACCAGACCAGCTACATCCAAGAGCTCGATCGGCACCGAGCGGCGGCCCTCCACGCAGCCTCCGTAGTTCGGTCGGCATTTGTCGGAAACGTTCAGTCTTTGGCAGGCGCATTCGATTTGAAGATATCCGATAGCGCGCTGGGGATCGATGGTGGTGAATCTGCGGCATGAATCAGCGCTGTTCGGTGGATGGTGGGCAGATCGGTGGGTGTGTGGGTGTCAAAACACACGGGAAGTTTCCTAGGCAGTGTTTATGACAGTAAGTATACGATGAGCGCCAAAGAGACTAGCTGTAGTAGCAGCAGAACATACCAACTTTGGAGGAAGCATCGGTCAAACTGTTGAGGGTGGTTGACTTTCCGCTAGACGGCTACAGGTTCCCCTCATTGGAATCAGCAGTGGATCAGACGGTGGGTGGCATGGAGAAGATAAAAAAGACCTTTCCCACCAAGCCGATCAATGGATCTCTTGGCATCTTTATGTATAGTATCCCAGGTGTAGATGAAGTGCACGACGACTCGGAAATAAGTAAATAGTTCTTTTGCGTCTAGGTTATGATGGGTTTCGTTCGAAAAAGCATTTCTGCAGGAGCGGGGAAACATTCAATTTCTGCCGGCTGTACGAGGAAGGCGGTCTGGCAGACTGCATGACCGTTTTGGGATACCGCGGCGGTCACTGCACACATCACCACCCCCGGTCTCGTTTTCTCGTTTTCGAAGGGCTGGGATCACGATTGAGTGGGAGAGCTGGCAAGTCTGGAGGCTGCTGGCTCTTATTAGACAAGAAAGAAAAGCTTGCAGGACATGTACCAGAGCACGAGATTGTCCATACCCACCTCTGCATAGTCACCATCCTGCAGTGTCTTGTTAGTATTCTCAAAATATGTATTGCGGTTCTTGTGCACAGCGTGCTCAATTGTCGAGATGAGCAATTCTTTTACAAGGGGGACATCTATAAAGTGACAAAGCACCGCTTTACATCCGCTAGCCACGAGCCTCAGCCGTCAAGTACAATCATGATGCATGGATTGCATTGTCGCGGTTTCGCAGACATTGTTGGGAAGTAAACTATATACAGGACGTAGAGTATCATCAATTCCACCACATAAACTGTGAGTTGCCCCTGGCACCCTCACACCCTCAGAATCATGTCCAATTAAGCATCCAACAACGGAGGGACCTTCTCGACAAGGTATTCGACGATGGCATCGGGGCCGCGCTCGACCTGAAGGCCTTCGGGGATGGCGTGGAGCTTGATGGTGGGGTTGATCGAACGAGCAATGGAGTGGATCTCCTGAGCCTGCTCGGCAGTCCACATGGAAGCGCTGAACTGTAGATCAAAGTCAGGACACATCCCAGAGGTAGAAAGTCACCCGCCAGCGAACAGGTGCTCGTGGCAGAGGAATTCAACTTACCAAAACGTCAGGCATGTGCTCCTTGACCTTGGGTTCGACCTCCTCGATCTCTGTTCGAGCTCGTGGTCAGTCAAGTACATGACAAAGACGTTCAGACAATCAATTCACTCACTCTCGCAGTTGTCAACGTGGATGATAGTGTAGCGGTCCTTAAGAGCCTCGATAAGGCGACCGATCAAGCGCTTAGCTCTCTCGGGAGCAGTGTTGACAGTGACGAGACGGAAGGGGCCCTTGGGAGACATGATGACTGATTTTAGAATGTGCTTTGATTTGGATTCTTACGAAAGTTGCGACGGCGTACCTGGTAGCCTTTTAAATCAGCGCAGAGCGCATTGCGACTTCGCCGCTTTCTCCGACCGAGATCCCCGCTGGCGACATCCCCACAACCGCGGCGTGGGGAAGTGTTGAAGTGGGCTGTTTAGTGTAAAGTGTAGCAGTCAGTCATCGCCGGGTTTTGTCCGAGAGAGAAGAGAAACCAAGTCACCAAACGGTTCAACCACCTCCGAACTTCCCACCCGGCCTCGATTCGCCATTTGCCCCACCTCTTATTTTTACCCCTCCCCGCACCAGAAAAGAGGGGTGGCAGCTGCGATGTCGGGGTAGTTATATGCCGCATTCCTCTTAAAAGCGTGGAATCCACTGTTCTACACATCTCCCACGTTCGCATCATACACTCACATACCCCATATCCATCCTTCACTCACCATGTCTAAAATCGCATCCACTTTCTCGCGTACGTGAACAATTCTGACCCAGAAAATGTTTCTAGCTGCTAAACCCCCAACCAGGTCTTGTGCGCTTCGTTCCCAAGTCGAACCCCTCCAAGATCCTTATCGGCGAGCCCGTCGATGCCTCCATTGATGTCGGTTTGGCTGTCTACAAGGGCCAGGAAGTCGCTGTGCGACCTTTCTCCGGCACCTCGGTCCTGAACCCCGGCCAGAAGACCGACGCGACCGAGACCATCGAGCGCATTCTTTCCCCATTGGCACAGAGCGAGGTCGGCACCATCCGATGCATTGGCCTGAACTACGTCTCCCACGCCGCTGAGATGAAGCTGGACATTCCCACCGTCCCCACGCTGTTCATGAAGCCCCCGACGGCACTCTCGGACCCGTGGCCCGCCCCCACCGTCCTGCCCAAGATCACACAGAAGGACAACACCGGTGACTACGAGTCGGAGATGGTCATCGTCATCGGCCGTGACGCGAAGGATGTGAGCGAGGAGGAGGCACTGGACTACGTGCTCGGATACACGGCTGCCAACGACGTTTCCAGCCGGACCTCCCAGATGAACCAGAGCCAGTGGTGCTTCTCCAAGGGATTCGATACCTCGTGCCCTATCGGTATGCATGACCTCCCTGCACCAGAAAGCACACCTTCGACCCCATCATATTAGCATATCTCTGACATGGATTAAAAATAGGTCCCGTCCTCGTCTCCGCCGCTCAAGTCCCCGACGCCAGCAAGCTCCACATCAAGGGATCCAAGAACGGCAAGGTCCTGCAGGACTGCCCTCTCACGTATGTTTGGCTGATGGTCCTGAAAATCTCGCCCGCAACATAGAGGCTAACAATATGTGTATAGTGACCTGATCTTCAGCGTTCCCCAGCTCGTCAGCTTCCTGTCGCAGGGCACCACCATCCCCGCTGGAACCATCATCCTGACCGGTACTCCCCCCGGCGTTGGCGCTGCCAAGAACCCCAAGGAGTTCCTGAAGCACGGCGATGAGTTTGCAGTTGAGCTGCAGCCTCACGTCGGCACTTTGATCACCAAGATTGAGAACCAGGCCTGAAATGTCATAGCAAGTTTACGATAGTATAGATAATAGATTTTGTCAAGCGTGTGCTTTAATGAATCCATTCGTAGCGTAGCATCTCCTGTGTCTTCAACATTCCCCAAAGAGCTCAGAATAGGTCAGCTAGGTTACGCGCAAAAACCGAAGCTTAGTCGGTTAGCATACATCCGCCCTCTGTACATCATGCGTAATGCCTTCTCGCAGCTCCATGCTTCATGATGGACAAAGCATTACCGGCATTTCCGTCAACTGGATGCATGCCGATGCGTACGTAGCTTCGAGGCCACATCCCCACGATGACTAATTCAGCTCCCCACAATCGCTGAACACAGCAGTTGCCGTGCGCCGGAGACATGCCAGTGCTCCGGTGGTTGAGATTGATATGAGGCGAAAACTGTTCCTCATCCCTTACAACCCTGGCTATTCTTTACCAGTGACTCCGAGGACCGTCAGTGTTGATAAGCGACCTGTTTACACACATTTCGTGATATCCTGATCACAACGTTATGTGCCATCGCAATCTGAACCGCTGCGCGCCCGGGTTATCCGACCGGAAAGGGTGGGTAAAATCAATTCCGCCGGACTTAATCAGTTCCGAGGGCCGACCGGCTCGGGTTCCCGCCTTTGCGTTAAGGACAACCCGACAACTTGCAGTGCACATGTTAGCAAACAAAACAACTCAACTACACAATTACTGTTTGATCAAGTGATGCGGATATATTGCCCGGAGAATCTCTCTGTGCTAAACAAGGCAGGTATTCATGTCTTCAATGGTACCAAGTCTGCATGCGATTGTTGCTACTACCTCTTCGACATTTCCCAACCCCTGAGCTAGGGGGCGGTTTAAGCCTACCTGCACGGCTACTACAGCGCTTTCGTTTACCCTGTCAAGCCTCTCCTACACACAGGAAACTATGTATTTCATTAGGAGTCTTTACACTCGAAGCACAAATTTCACGCCGTTCAAAGCGCCTCCTCCACGTCACACGTCCCGAGGACTTCCCCAAGCCCCCGACCACCCCCATCCCAGTCCCCGCACTTCACCCGCTCCGCCCGACCACCCAGCACTATGTGCAATGCCAAACCCCCAACGTCCCTCGGCCGGTCTTTGTCCATGTCCTCCACAGATATTCCCGCTAAATTTCCGTAGACCTTGGCGCCCTGGAGCCACGGTTCAGACCCGGAGGGCTAAGCTGATATGGGGGTCTATCTCGACATAGGCACTCAGAAAGTCTGGTAATGATTTCTGGGGTTGACGAGCCCCGTGGCTTAGTAAAATCAGAGATAAACGCTACCGGTCTACCGGTGTACTTGCAGGTGCGAAAAGGGGCTGTCCATCAGCTTGGTCGGGTCACTAGCCCACTTAAATGGTAGACATCAGCTTCAGGGTTCTTCGAGGAGTCGCTCTGATGTAGCGATTCGACGGGTTAAGGGTCGGTCAGGCGCGTTAGTGATATATCAGCGGCGGTGGGCGAGTACTTCCCACCAGGAGGTCGTGGTAGGTTTGACGAGTGCACGTTTGGAAACAACTCTGAGTGCTCTAGAACTTCCTTTGTGCAGGCTGACCGACCACTAAGGGAGAAGTATCGGAGACGCCATGGTACACAAACATTCGTTGAGTTGGCTGTTGTGGTTGAAGTATTTTCCTCTTTGGGTAAGGCTCGGTTTACTTGCATCTCCAAGTCCGATCCGATCCCGGGGTTTTGGCACTGCTTCCTCACCTATCCATATCTCTAAGCCACCTGGTTTTAATCTCAATCCATGGCGATGCTCAGTATCTATACAATATCGCCCTTCTCTCGCAGCACACACAACTGAATTCGAACGACGATCCCAACCATTAGTTAATTTCTCCTATCTGTTGTGATGCAATGGTGTTCGTCTTACGGCCCGTGCTGGCCCCACGTCGGCTGCAGCTGCAGCAGCCAAACTTTCCCCTCACCTCAGCTTAAGGGTCCCGACCTCCCAATAATTGCCTGCACCGCACCTGTCGCTTGAGTGTCACCAGAAAAAGAACAGACGACGTCACAAATGATACATACCTATGCAACCATTCACACCACGCTGTGAGGTGGCCGGCTCTGACGGATGCAAGCCACCGCAAAAGCCCAGCCGACTTGTACCCCCACCCCCCGCATGAGTCCCGACTTCCCAAATCACTAGTGGCGATGATCCCCGATAATTGACCGAAACAGTCTTGGGAAAGGGTGCCAATTACCTCGTTAAGGGTTCAGGCTCCGCTCTACCCCTACCTCGGCCTTCCTACTCTTGTCTAACCTGCCTCTTGGCAGCAACTTCTGGACTTTGAGTCGCGGTCTTCGTCGGCAAATTACTTGACTGGGCTGGTCTTGGCATCAGAACATTTTCGAGCATGGTGAGGGCTGGTGGGGTCAATGTTGTACTGCAGCCTGCATTCTGATGGTTTTGGATCAACATGCCCTGCATCCGTTGTCAGCAAACTCTGACCGAATGCATGCCTATATATACCCTGATGATCGGGCGTCGATCTCACCACACTTTCTCAAACAGCGCTATTCCTAAGGCACGGTCTTGACTGAGGATGCTAGGGTCCTTATTTGTTCTCGTCCCCCTAGTGGGCGCCGCAGTTATCAGATCGGAGGCATCTCACCATGACTGTCCTGGCTACAAGGCCTCCAATGTCAAGAAGGAGGCGAACTCTCTAACGGCAGACCTGACTTTAGCTGGCTCGCCCTGCAACAGCTATGGCACGGATCTGCGTGACCTCAAGCTTCTTGTGGAATATCAGACCGGTATGAACTGCTGCAAAACCAGGGTTTGTGCTGCGGAACTCGCTCACAGTTCTCATTAGATGAACGTCTCCATGTAATCATCTACGATGCCGATGAACAGGTATACCAGGTTCCCGAATCTGTCCTTCCCCGCGTGGACGGGGATAGCGGGTCCAGCGACACATCGGCGCTTGATTTCGACCTTGTCGAAGAGCCATTCTCGTTTGTCGTCTCAAGAGACGACGAGATACTCTTCGACTCCTCAGCATCGAACCTCGTTTTCCAATCCCAGTATCTGAACCTGCGCACCTGGCTTCCCGACGAGCCCTACTTGTACGGTCTTGGCGAACACTCTGATCCTATGCGCTTGCCCACAGACAACTACACCCGTACGCTCTGGAACCGTGACGCTTACAGCGCGCCCAACGGGACCAACCTCTACGGCAGCCATCCGGTCTACTATGACCACCGTGGCGAATCTGGCACCCACGGTGTTCTGCTACTGAACTCCAACGGCATGGATATCAAGATCAACAAGACCGACGACGGCCAGCAGTACCTCGAATACAACACTTTGGGCGGCGTCTTTGACTTCTACTTCTTCACTGCGCCTACTCCTAAAGAGGCGAGTATCGAATATGCCAAGGTCGTGGGTCTTCCGGCAATGCAGAGTTATTGGACTTTGGGCGTACGTTTTCCCCACCCCTAGAATTGTGGTTCACAATAACGGCTAACTTTTTCTTCAGTTCCACCAATGCAGATACGGTTACCAGGATGTCTACAATGTAGCAGAGGTGGTGTACAACTACAGCAAAGCAGGAATCCCCTTGGAAACCATGTGGACCGACATCGACTACATGGATAGAAGAAGAGTGTTCACTCTCGACCCGGAGAGATTTCCCTTGAACAAAATGCGCGAGCTGGTCACTTATCTGCACCGTCACGACCAAAAGTACATTGTGATGGTTGATCCCGCAGTGAGCGTCAGCAGTGAGTACTTTCAGAGCAGCATTCTCGATTGCAAGCGCTGACAGTCCGTTCAAAGACAATTCGGCATATACCACTGGTGTAAGCGAAGGCGTCTTCCTCCACCACCAGAACGGAAGTCTATACGAGGGTATTGCCATCCTTCGCAAGCAGTGAATATTCAACGCTGACCTGCAACAATTAGGTGCCGTCTGGCCCGGCGTGACCGTCTACCCGGATTGGTTCAACCCCGATACCCAAGAATTCTGGAACGCGCAGTTCGCCGAGTTCTTCAATGCTACCTCGGGGGTTGACATCGACGGTCTCTGGATCGACATGAACGAAGCGGCCAATTTCTGCCCTTACCCGTGCGCGGATCCGGCCGCGTTCGCCATCTCCGACGACCTGCCCCCTGCCGCCCCGGCTGTTCGATCCAGCAGCCCCCGCCCACTACCCGGGTTCCCGCAGGACTTCCAGCCTTCCGCGTCGAAGCGATCTTCCGTCAACGGCCAAGGGACCAAAGGCGCGAAGATCGGGCTAGCCAACCGCAACCTCACCGACCCGCTCTACAAGATCCAGAATGCAGCCGGGGTCATCAGCATGAACACCATCCAAACCGATATCGTCCACGCCGCGGAGGGCTATGTCGAGTACGACACGCACAACCTGTACGGAACGAGTGAGTCCAACTACAGTCTCTTAAACTCTAGTTCACGCTAACCGCATAATCCCAGTGATGAGCACGGCGTCGCGCGATGCGATGGCCACGCGCCGTCCCGACGTCCGACCCTTCATCATCACCCGGAGTACCTACGCAGGAGCGGGATCGCACGTTGGACATTGGTACGCCATCCCCCCCCCCCCCCACCTTCGTCTCATAAACCTCCACATCCTAACTTCCACCGCAGGCTAGGCGATAACATCAGCGACTGGGAGCACTACCGGATCTCGATCGCGCAGATCCTGGCGTTCGCCTCAATGTTCCAGATTCCGATGGTCGGCGCGGACGTGTGCGGGTTCGGAGGCAACACGACGGAGCAGCTGTGCGCGCGGTGGGCGGCGCTGGGGGCGTTCTACACGTTCTACCGCAACCACAACGAGCTGGGGGACATCTCGCAGGAGTTCTACGTGTGGCCGACGGTGGCGGAGGCGGCGCGCAAGGCGATCGACATCCGCTACCGGCTGCTCGACTACATCTACACGGGGCTCCACCGGCAGTCGCAGACGGGCGAACCGTTCCTGCAGCCGCTGTTCTACCTGTACCCGGAGGACGAGCGCACCTTCGCCAACGACCTCCAGTTCTTTTTCGGGGACGCCCTCCTCGTCAGCCCCGTCACCCAGGAGAATGCCACGGCCGTCGACGCGTACTTCCCCGACGACGTCTTCTACGATTGGTACACGGGCCGCGCGGTGCGCGGCCGCGGGGCCAATCTCACCCTGACGGACGTCGACTACACGCATATCCCTGTCCACGTCCGCGGGGGCAGTATCGTGCCCGTGCGCTCGGCCAGCGCCATGACCACGACTGAGGTCCGGACCAAGGGCTTCGAGTTGCTCATCGCCCCCGGGTTGGATGGCACCGCGGCCGGCAGTCTGTATCTCGATGATGGGGACTCGGTCGAGCAGGCCGCCGCGACGGAGGTGACCTTCCATTACAGCCGGAAGGGCCGCGAGCTGCGGGTTGCGGTGGAGAATGCCGGGTCTGAGTTGCGGGTGGAGAAGGTCACGGTGCTGGGGGAAGGGGAGTCGGGCAAGAAGACGCATGGGGATGGGTTCAGTCTGCGGTCGTCGCTGACGGTGAAGCTTTGAGGGAGTGGGGTGGTTGGACCATCGGCTTCTGGTCTGGATCTTGTGTCAAGGACTAGAATAGATGACTTGGACTGCGCGGCCTCTCCGCGTTGAATTTATATACTCAACCAAATATATGCAAGAATCAGACAATCATCTCCAGTTGCGACAGTCCTCGAAGCACTTCCGAAGAAAGAATAAAAATTAAAGGATACAAAATAGAAAAGCCCTACCAGAGAAAAATAATTACAAGATCCATGCATCGGACAAGACCAAACAAGTAATCCTAGCCCGAGATGCAAAGGATAAAAGGAAGCAATCAATTGAAGTGTACGGTCTCTTCGGAGAATGAATGCTAGATGGACAAGATCAAGCGAACTTTTCTCTTTTTCTCTCTTTTCTTTTTCTTTGTTTTCTTTTAGGTCAACCTCAAACCTTGGCGGTTAATCGTCAGCTTCAGTATACGTATACAGAGCAACCATTCCCAAAAGGCATCTTCATTGATGCCTTGAGACTGTATGGCTGAAACCCCATCTCCCCTTAGAGCCTGTGGATCTGGTGAGTGTTTTGTTCCGTGGTTTGATTCGGGTTCTTCCGATCCAAATATTGATGCGGGTGTAAGGGCAATCCAACCCAGGGGTTGTTGTTCATCATGGCGGCCTTCAGTTCCTATCCCCGTTACTTGTCGTCATATAGCGAGAGTGACCCACTACCGACCAAAGATTCATCGAACCATCCTAGATTGGCCCTGGCCTTATCGATTGCCTACTTTGGCGCTGACTCAAAAAGCCGGCCCCTGACACGGCGAAACTAACGTCTACGTCCGGATCCGCCCATGCACCAAATAAGGCTGAGAGAGATGTATATCTCAATTGGGCCAGCCGCATGGGTCCCCAGTTCTCCTGTCTATGTAAGGCTCAACGAGCAAGCCCGAGTTGGTCGAAGGTAGGTAGGTAATTCGGGTGGAATACGGCGGATGCTATGTTCAATCCCAACAACAATGTTCTCAACCAACGACCAAGAATAAACGATACGACTACGAAGAACAACCCAGAAGACCAAAGGAGTAGTATCGAATCTTGATCTCATTTCAAGTCACCAACAAGAAGCTAAGGAAGTTTTAATGCTAACGCCATCTAAAATGCAATGAGACGCTCAGGGACTCAGACCGGAACCAGACAGTAGAAAAGGACGCCAATATTCTCAACACGCAAAATAGAAAAGGATATAATCCGCAAAAAAACAAGAAAGCACAGTCAAAATCGTGAAGCATCAGTTGCGCAGACCGAAAGCCCGACGCGCCCGACGTCTCAACTCCCCCATCATCGCCTCCTGGGACTGCTTGGTGCGGCCGACGGCCTCGGTGTTCTCGACCGCGCGACGCATCAGGAATCCCATGCACTCCTTGACGGTACCCCAGGTCAACAGCTTGTAGACGTTGGGGGACTCAGTGGCAGCGGCGCCCTCCCCACCGGGGAATCCCTGGAGGAGCTCGCAGCTGACCTCATCGGCCATACCCTGCAGCTGGGCGTAACTCAGATCCACGCCCTGGGACTCGCCGGTGGCGGCCTGCTTCATGCGGATGGCGTGGGCCTTGCGGACGGAATCGCGGTTGTGGGTGGCGATGATCACGTTCAGCGGGGGCAGCTGCTCGGTGTGCTTGTCGGAGGCCGGGCGGAGCATCGCGTTGTAGCGGCGGGTCAGCAGCGCCTCGACCACCCCGTCGTAGCACGCGTCCGTGTCCTCCTTGACGTCCCAGATCAGCTGCCGCGGCTCCGTCTTCAGGTACGCGCCGCGCACCAGCTTGACGCCGGCGGTGAAGCCGTTCTCGCGGGCAAACTCCAGGTGGCGGGCGATCGTGGCGGGCGTCGACTTCAGGTAGGCCTGGTAGGTGTTGAAGAAGATGGCCTTGCCCGGGGTGCGCGCGTTGCAGTACTTCTGGTACCGCAGCGCCCAGTTCTCGATCCCGTGCTGCACGGCCTGCTCCTCGGCGTCGACGAGCAGGCGCGCGTTGCGCGCAATCGCCAGGTCGCAGACTTGCTTGATGGCTTTGTCCATCTGCTCCGAGGGGTCGGATTTGTTTTGCAGGTAGTGGAGGACTTGGTGGCCCATTCCAGTCCATCTTTTTTGGAGGGGGGAATTGGTTAGCTTAGCTTCACGGGGTTGATCTTGGGGATTTGGGGCAAGACGGAAAGGGGAGCATACTTGAGAGCCACGAAATCACCCTCCTGGGCCATGTCCACCGTCTTCAGGGTGCCGTCCAGCCAGGTCTGGATCTCCTCGCGGGCGAGCTGCTCATCGAACGGGTCGACCTGTCCCTCGCCGACCAGGACCTCGCGCGCGTAGCCCAGCAGCACGCCCCGGTAGCCCAGCGACTTGATGTCGCGGATGGAGCGCTGCACCTCAACCTTGTTCTCTCCGGCATTGAACTGCTTGTAGATGGTGTGCTTGACGACGGCGTTCAGGAGCGGGTTGCGGGCCACGTCCAACAGGGCGGACTTGGGGTGGGCCAGCGTCGACAGGGCGAAGATGCATGGTTTCAGGAGCAGCGACGAGGAGGAGACGGAGAGGATGACGAGCGAGCGGAGGACGGTCGACAGCGGCAGCTTGGCCAACGGAGTGGAGGAGGAGGTGCTTTGCAGAGACGCGGAAACCTGGTGTTGCAGGGTGGTGGTGGAGGAGGCGGGCGAGGCGACGACGGACGACTTTGCGTTGCTGGTCCGGCTGACATAGCGGCGGCCGGGGGCGCTGGCGAGCGCCCGCATCGGGCGGCGAGCGGCCTTCATTGTGTTGTTTATCGATAAGGTGGAGGGTGGTAGAGTAATGTATGGTCTGGTTAGAGGATGGATGAGGATGTATGAGAGAGAAAGAGGGACAGTTTCTAGTGTGTAAAATAGTCTAGAGATGAGAGACCAGAAGTCGTACTTGAGAAAGAAGAAATTTAATTCTTTGTCGTCCTACAGTCCTGTATAGATAGTTCTCTGGGAACTGATAAAGGGAAGGGGGGAAGGGGAATCCGCTCCAGTAGCCGGTGGAAACCGGGCGGTCTTCCTTGCCGGTCGCCGCATTACTTCTTCTTACATTATTACTATATCGACCGAGATCTATGAAGTGGCAGCAGCTGTAGCAGCTGCAGCTCCAAACCCAATGCCGGTTCTACCCATTTCTTATTATTCAGAAGCAGACTAGGGGGCGGCAGCTGGACACATGACTACTCTTATTGAGTTATGAGTATGCGGACGTACATCTACAATTGCCCCCTCGTGATCCCCTCGTGATGTCAACCCGCTACGGGGGGCATTTCTTTTCCATTTTAAGGAGCAAATTGCTCAACTTGGTGGAACTTATGTCATGAACCGGTGGCAAATTCCAAGGACCGTGAATCGGATCAGGTCCAATGAACACATTCTCAATCTTTGATGAACCTCCCCCTCTTCCTCCCCTGGTGCATTTCATTGATTCAACATTGACGTCTCGAAAAGTGCTTGATGCGTTAATGCATGGGAGGCAAACTCCAATGCCCCAATCTACACAGTACATCTACCATGTAATCTGTATGGATCGGCAGCGATAAGCTGATAAAAGTCGATAAGGAGTCCGCCGGTGGACGGGCCGGTTGGTTCAACTGCCCCACCGGAGTTCAAGTGGCTGAACCGGCCCGGTTAAGCGAGCTCGACAGAGAAAAAAAAGCCAGGCACGTGCCCCGCTGGTTGCAAAGGCGGTTGATTCTCGGGGTATCGGAGACCGGGGTTGTTATCCATCTTATCGGGGGAACAGCATGCCTGAGGCAACATGCAATAAGGAGGGCTTACTTTGGAGGTGTTGCCATTCGACGAGAACGCATGCACATAGATTCAACGTGTCGGTTGTTTGCCACTACGATTAGGTTTCCCGAAGCGTTACGCCTGAGAACAGCCTCCGGCCTTGATCCGGTCAACCGCGGAAGCATCTCCGCGACATCGCCGACGGTCTCGAGCTGACTTCACGAGATCGCCTCGTTTGTTGACTCGCTAGCTTCGCTACGTCTTCCCATGGTGTACGCGATAGTCCGAGCATTGGGCTCACTAGTGATACGCGACATTGTCTACTGACTTCATCAATGGTATTTAGTCGTACAAATGACAAGGATGTACACGAGGTCTTCGTATAGTCGTCAATGCCAAAATAGCAGGCAGATTATGCATTCATGCAACCAACGTTCAGAACTAAAGAAAAAAAGCTAGTCGCAGCTGAGGGTATGACAAAATAGGTGAACACGAGAAAGAACAAATGCTAATTAGGGCTCAATTCGTTATAAGATCCATGCTCCCAGGGCCATCGCCAGCAGCACCGAGACGATTGGCGCCTGGCTAGGGCCATGCAGTGGAGCGGCGCTAGTCGCCGTTAATGAGCTCGAGGCGAAGACATATTTGAATCCGATGTCCGACGAGTTGAAGCAGTTGTCCTTGGTCACCTCGGCGACCTCGTCGTCTTCGGCGAAGGTGATATCCACGCACTAGGGTCAGACACGATAAGCGGGTGAATCGAAGACAAATCAATGCTGAAAATACTCACGTCGTACAGAGAGGCACCGTGTTTGGCCACCTCGACAATCTGGATGGTGGCGTTGTCGCCCACCTTGGGGCTGATATCGGCGGGCAAGGGCACCTGCGGCAGACAGATCGTGCCCGGATACGGGTTGTTGCTGGGGCCCGTGATCTCGAAGACGGGGACCATCGGAAGACTCATGTTGTCAGGGACCGTCCCCAGGCCCATGTTGATATACATGAAGGCCGTCGAGTGACCCTGGAACCAGCCGGGCTGAAGAGCGATCGCGCCTCCGTTGACGGGCCATTTGGTACGGTTCGTCGACGTAGGCATCCCACCACCTGAACAGTTGTATTAGCGATGGAAGATGCTTGGCAAAAAAAAGAGCAGGTTGTCAAGCATACAAGGATAGATCCATTGCATCCCATAGGGATAGACGTATGAGCCGTTCTCCCATCCAACACCCAATCCGTTCGTCTGCTGCACCGTGCCGTTGGTGTGCAGGTTGTTGCCACGATAACCGGGGTAGGTGATGATACTGTGGGCGTTCGCCAGACTGAGTGAAAGCAGCGTGATCGCTGCGATACACCGCGATATCGACATCTCGAAGGAATTCATGTTGTCTCAGTTGGGAGTGCGAGCCGCGAAGGGGCGCCAAGGTCAAAAAGGAGGAGAAGTGAGCAAAGCGGCAAACAACTGCAGACCAAGAGATCTATACGCTCCAGTCAAAGCTTGCCAGCAGCTCTTCCGAAGGTTGCAGTCCCAGCGACTGAAGGAAGCGGTTCAGTTCGGGAGCAGGAATGATAATCATTGAAACACAAGCCACCATGAATCAGGAGGGTTGGCGGGAGTTTTTGAGTGCCAGACTGAGGGCATGGGCAGTTCCTGCGATGGCGCTTGCATGGTGAGGATGGCGGGGACTGCAGGTCCAGTCTGACGAGTCAAATCGCAGAGCACGATGTGATGACGCCCGCAGCGACGACCATCCAGGGTCACTGTTCAGGTGGAAGGCTGTCCAGTCTGGAGAGCCGGAGGCCATGCGTTGCACCCGAGAGGCGGAGAGAGACAGTGACTGGGAGCTTGGGATTGGTTTATAACTCGGTCCAAGACACGGGCCTGCAAGAGGCATCACGTTGGCCAGGTTAGAGATGGCGTTCTGGGATGTCATTCGTGGAGGCGTGAGGTTGGTAGCGCCCGGATCGGAGGCTAGAAGAGGAGAAATGCGGGCGCTATTGGGCCTGGGCGCTTAGAGATCGACTGCCAAAGGTGTGACAAGAATAACCATGTCACCAGCACTGCAGTCTGTAGTATGTAGCAACCTTAGCGTCAATGTGAACAATTGTGAAGCAGCATTCACAGGTCAGGTTCGGTAGGAATTGGTCTTTTGGCCTGGTTAACCAGGCAGCCAGGCTTCCCCGCTTCAACATCCACAGCGGATCACACAGCTCGGCGTGAGATTATTTATCCCTTCTACCAAGCTCAAGCTACATAGAAGCTATTGGCTGCTGTAAATATGTTAAATAAATAACAGAGAATTTATCCATTAACAGAAGAATAGCCGACCAGTCACAGTATCGTCACGTGATACGCGATGCTATAATGCAGTCACATGACCAACTTGGCTGCTACTATGGAGCAATGCGTGCTGATAGATCGGAACTCATCTCGTTCAGAAATCCTCAATCCGCCTTGAGACATTAGATCCGGGGATGGTTCACAACTCTGTTCTCTAGCTGTTCTTTAACACTATGAAGAAAGGAGTCCAATCCGATGAAGCTGCAAGAAGCACACCCACACAAACAGTGCAAACACGGACCACTGTTATACCGCCTTCCATGACGAACCGGAAGATTTCAGATCCATCGCAAAAGATCTACTCAACGAAGTATAGAAGAAGAACTGCTTAAAATATCTGTCTAACCATGCACACGCTTCAGGCGACGGCTTTATCGTCACTGTCCCTGGCCGAAGGCCACTACATCTACTCCATTGCCGCAGCAGGTCCCGGGTCATTCGCCGTAATCTCATCGGACGACTCGCTGCGGGTTTTCAGTGCGGATGGCCTCAGCCATTCATCCATAGTCACCCCGAGTGCCCACGAGGTGGTGACCTCGCTAAGAACCTACGATGCGGGCCAGCAGCTTCTGGCCACCGCGGGACGAGATGGCAAGGTCAAGGTCTGGGACTTGCGCAGTGGGAAGAAGCCCGCCGTAGAAATGCAACCCTGTAAGTTGTTTTTTCTCTTATGTATCTACGGTGGTCGTTTTTCTTTCCCCTTTTAGCTTGGTGTCAGATGGTGCTGGAGAAACTCTCTTGGATAAACGTGAGAAGCCACGAGGTGTCTGGCTCAGTCTGTGTAATGAGTAATGCGGGGGAACCAAGTATTGTCTGTTATGCATTGCAAGTGTTCGCTTACCCTTGTCGTCGTCGCGATAGCAATCCAGGCTCCCGTACTTTCCATTGCGTGCTCTCCGCAAACCCATGATATTGCTGCAGGAACCGAGCTTGTTGCCTCGAATTACGGACAGCAAGCCGTGGTCGCCTTTTGGTAAGTGCGCCAAGCATAAGACTTTGTGTTTGGGAAGACATCTGCGGATGGCATCGTTGGACTAGGTTCGCAGCACACTAACAGCATCAGGGACATCCGATCGGCGAATCAACCCCGATTGGAATATGTGGAAAGTCACAACGACGATGTGACCGAGGTTAGTGGCCGGCCGCGTTGGGTGCTGATTATTATCCTTTGTTTTTCACCTGCTAAATTGCCCGGCAGCTCCAATATCACCCCACCCGTAGCCACATCGCACTCTCCGGCAGTACGGACGGGCTGGTAAACATTTACGATACTACCATCACTGATGAGGATGAGGCGTTGGTGCAAGTCATCAACCACGGCTCCGTGCACCATGCCGGGTTCCTGGACGAGAACACCGTCTATGCCCTCAGTCATGATGAGGATTTCGCAATTCATCCCACGACCAATCCGGATGACCAGACCTCGGAGGGCGCTGAGCCCATACAGTTCAATGACTTGCGACAACCGCTCCACTGCGAATACATTGTGCAACTGTGCCAGAACAGTCAGGGCCAGTACATCGCCGCAGGCAACAAGATGTATGCATACCCACCCTCCCCGACGCGTGCAATTAGATTTGAGCTAACTTCAACAGCGAGCAACGGTTGGACCTGGTCCCACTTGTGTCCTCCCCATCGTGGCAATTCGATCAGAACAACTCGTGGCGTCTTCCAGGCGCTCACGGCGAAGAGGTCATCCGGTCGGTTTACGTGGATGAGCAGGTAAATGATCTTCCCACGAAACTCCGTTGCCGTGTCAACTAACGCAGTGTCTAGTCCCAGTCCGTTTTGACCTGCGGTGAGGACGGGTGTGTCCGTGTCTGGAAGCCAGAGGATGGGGATTCGACAACGCAGGCGGACGGCTCGGCCAAGGGAACGCGACAGAAGGAGAAACGATCCAAGAACAAAGATAGATTCAAGCCTTACTAGACTCATGAAACACGCATCTTACATGAGATTGTCTTACCGGACCTCATATCAACCCTTTTTCACACGCAGAAAGACGCATGTGTCATCATATCATCATTACAATAATCATTAATAGGTACAACACTCAACACAAGCCAGCCCTCAAACACTGAGCATCTTCAAAAACCGCTGGCCCAACTCATCCGCCGCCATGGGGTTACCCCCCGACACCAATTCGCGATGGAGGGTGGTGTACCCGACCTTCTCCGACAAGCCCGTCTCCATGATGGCCCCTTCCTCCTTCAACCGCGACTCGACCTTCTCAATCTCCCCACCGAGCAGCGTCTCCATCGCCTTCTCCTCCACATCACTCCACGAGGTGATATGATACCCCTTGTACACAAAGTCCCCGTCCCCGGCAAACTTGGTACTCAGCAACGCATACGGCCCGTGGCAGATCACCGCCGTCGGCTTGTTCTCCCGGTGGAAGAACCGCAGGATCCGGCCGAGGTCCGGGTTGTCGCCGAGATCCGCCAGCGGCGCGTGGCCGCCGGGGATGAACACGCCGGCGAACGAGGCCAGCTCCTCGTCGCTGATGCTGGCGAGCGGGCGCGGCCGACTGAACCCGTTCTCGCGCTTCATGCGCTCGATGAGCGCGTTCTCGCGCCGGCGCTCGTAGAAGTTGCCCGCGAAGGCCAGCAGCGACTCGCTGTTGGGGTCCGGGACGGGCTCCTCGCCTTTGGGCGAGGCGAAGGTGACCTCGTGGCCGGCGTCGAGGAGCTTCTGGAGGGGCTTGGCGAGCTCCATGAGGAAGAAGCCCGAGGGCTGGTCGACGGTTTGGCCGGCGTCGGCGCCGGAGGTCTTCTTTAGGGGGAAGGACTTGGCGTCGCTGAGGACGATGAGAACTTTTTTGGTGGGCATTTTGAATCGTAGTGCTGTGGTGATATTGGTTGTAGGTTGTAGATACTTGAGGGATAGTTTGGTAGAGTATCGGAGGTGTCCATAGTGTGCGGTATTAAGTATTGGTGATTTTTGAGGGTTCGGTGGGGATGACATCCCGATGACGTACGGTACACCCATCTCAATAATCCTCCAACGCAGTCACTCTTACGTTACTGTCAGGTACATTAGCCCTACATGATTAATCATTAGACATAGCAGCTCACGACATTGAGAAGTGATTTGTTGGATTTATCCCAAGAGATGCTTACAGCATGATGTTTGTTCCCTACCAAACACGACCTTGGAGCTATCCCGCAACGCCCAGATGCAGTTCCCCTCTCTGCTTATCGAAATTACAACTCACCAACCACCTCGAAGGAATTGAAGACCAAACATATAAAAGCATACCTGAATGACTCTTGTTAGATGTAAAAAGTTCAGAAGTTGAAGGACTTCAATAAAGCTTTTTATTTTAAGGGTCGTTGAATTCCAGCAATATGAAAGTCGATTATTTCACCAAGTTGTATTTCAATTGGCCGGTCAAGGGAATCCCTAACCCTCACAAGTAGTAGCCTGTTCTCTTAAAGTTCCTCATACCTTAGTCGAATCGATCCATCAACTTATCCAAGCAGCATCCTTAACCGAACTTTTATACCACACTATTCATCGCCCCCCTTCCAATGATCACCCAATTCACACCCGACACTATTTATCACAGCCCCCATCCCCAGAAATCCACAACCACAACCACAGCCACCATGCCACACCAAATAAAAACCCATCTAATCATCCTCCAACACTCCATCCGCCGTACAGATAAACTTCGGGCCCTGAATGCCCCACGAACCCCCGAATTAGCATCATGTCTTTCCGTATTATCTCCTCTCTCCTCCAACAGATTGACCCCCCCCCCCCTTCCCCCTACAAAACCGACGGATAAACTTACAATAGTATAACAACACTTCACCCCCAAGCCATTAGGACACTTGGCTGCCGGCTCGGTGAGTTGTTGGCCTGTACGATCGCCATCAGGTTAGCCTCGCTTTCTCTCCAAGACACATGGCAATTCTGCGAAGAAATAGGGGAATACGGGAAGCATACAGTTATTCCCCTCCACCGCCAGGCTGGTCACCGCCGACGGCGTGTAGCTGTCGCAGCAGTAGGGGTGCTGCAGCATGCCCGTCTTGTCCTGCGCGAAGGGGCAGTATTCGATCAGTTCGGCGGCGGCGAGGGTAGCGGTTAGGGTGAGGAGGAGGGTTTTGAGATGCATCTTGAAGGATTTTGGGGGTTGTTGTGTGTCAAAATGGAATTGTTGGGAGGGAGATGGATGGCGTGACTTTCGTGCGCTTTGTCAGGTTGGATTTTGTTGGAAGGTTGGAGATGGATGCTGTGGCGCTGGGTATGGTATTTGAGGAATTTCTAGGTGGAGATAGGGTTTTGGATCAAGAAGGGAGGAAGGGAGGGAACGAGGAGGGGGGGGGGGGTGCATGTCGCTGGGGGGATGCGGATGCGTGCGCGTTTTGAGTCAAGATGCGCGTGTTGGATGTAGGTACGCGCGCGCTCATACATCTCCAAATACATCAGTGCTACTGGGTTGGTTTGTTGTTAGGGGTTTTTGCTGGGAAAGTATCCCTTGCGTGGGAAGGTTTGAGGCGTAGCATTGCGGAGGTTCCTTGAGACAGGCTGGTATGTTTTGTATTTTGATGAGGGAAGGGGGTTCATTCCGCTTTGGCTGGGGGAAAGAAGATACCTTTCTAAACAATTGTTGTCTTTTTCATGTGGAGATATAATATGAGGATTTCGTTGAAGTGTAAGTATAACCTCGGGACGGTGGAGGCAGAAGATACTGAAGATAGCGGTATACGCTACAGGCAATACCTGGTCCATCCAGCTGCGTACGTGGTATGTGAGACATGACTAAGTAGCGAGTTGGAAACACAGATGATGGTTGGTATTATAGACTGAAAGTGTGATCATTGTGACAGTGTTCATAATCTCATGCTTCAAGACATACCCCTACCCAAGACACTGTGTTAAAGATGATTTGTATAGTAAACAACTGTACACAGTCTATTCGGCCGTCAAGGTCCGAGCTGTAGCCTAGACTTATCGCTACCTACCGTCCGAACACATCCTCCGAGTTATTGCTGAGGGTTCCTTTTCCGGGCCGTCGGTTGGCCTGGATCAAACCTCGGATTTACCGAGCCACCAAATCTGTGAACTTCTCGGACTACTCTCCTACTCGCCGCTACCGACCAGCACAATACCACACCCCCGAATTCCCCAGGAGACCTCAAGCTCTATCGCTACTGTATTGTATGCCTCATCCCATAAGCTATGTGATATCAACTCCCATCCTCAGCAAAACACATTGGTCAAGTGCATCCACTCCCCCTCATACACACATCCAAACCAACCCATCAAGAATACCCCCTCTGCGCCATCAGAACCGCCAACGGGATATCCTCCTCATCGTAGAACTCGACCTCCTCCTCGACCCCAAAGTCCCTGAGCCGGTCGCCGTCGGCATTGCGCCAGCCTTCCTCCCCGTCGTCTGAAACTGCGTCCTCGGGCTCGCTGCTGCCGCTGTTGTCGCTGTTGCTGGCGTCGGAGTCGCTGGGTGTCTCCTGGTTTCGGACAGAATGGGTGCGGTCGAAGCGTTGGTGGAAGCGCTTGCGGCGGAGGATCTTCTGGGGTGTCCCTGTTCCCGATGACGAGGCGGCCAGAAGGCCGTTTTCTGGCGCTGCACCTGCTGCTGCGGGAGCAGTCCAGGGGATGCGGTCTGGGTCGGGCGGGGGCCAGGTTGTGTTTGGATCTGGGGTTTGTTAGAGCCATCGTTTATGATCGAGTGCTGTGCTTCTAGCCGTCTCTGGCAAAAGGCTAGGGAATGGGGAACGAACCTTCAAACCCGTTGACCTCGAACTCCAACCCCGATCTCCGGTCGAGGGTTCTCGCTAGTGGCCAGAACCAGCTTAGAATCTGTACCATCAACCATATAATTAGCATCAAACCACCACCTCGCGCATTCCTCCTCCCCCAATCTCTACGCTCCGGAGGGAAAAGAAACATACATTTGCCGACCCCATTCCCTGCCTCAAATTCCCCCACACCCCAACATCATACGGAAACTCCTGGCGCTTGATCCGCACCCGCACACCCCCCGGCCCCTGCAGATACCCGCCGAAATGCCTCGCGCGCCGCAGCAACGTCTGGTGGCGTTCGATCTCCCACTCCTCGATAGTGGTGGTGTTCAGGGCGAGAGCCCACACCGTGCGCACCAGCAGAATGAACAGCATGAACACCGTCAGGCTGTTGACGACCAGCAGCACGAAGAGGTGCGCGAGCTGGAGGGCGGTGGGGCCTAGATACTGTGTCCCACAACACCCAAGATTGCAGAGTTAGTCCAAGACCTTGCCATTTGGGGGTTTTTTTTTCTGCTCTGCTAGTAGCCGGAAAACGAGGGGGTTAACGAACACTAGGCCTCGCCCTCTCACGCCACACCAGCCCCGCGCGCTCCACCAGCACGGCCTCCAGATACCCCATCCCGACCACCGCGTAGAACAAGAACCGCACGAAGTGCGGCACCGTGAAGTGCGACACGCAGTTGGCGGTCCACGGGCAGTGGTGGTCCATTTTGGGGATGCATCTGCATTTTGCCCCAAGATGTAATACTCCGGTTAGCGAGCGGCCATCAATACGTAAGGAAAATTAGAAATACCATCACAACCCACTCCCCCATCGTCTTGGCCGTGATGTTTCTAGGAAAAGGCTGAGGGAAAGGGCTTCAAACCTCTGACACGTCCGACAATGATGCGCCCGCGGCGGCTTATACGCTTCGCATTTGCGGCACCATCGGCCGCCTCCGTTACTGACAGCTCCATTCGGCGGGGATTTGCGCGCCTGCTGCTGCTGCTGCTGCTGCTGCTGCTGCTGCTGACGATCCTCTGGGGCAGCAGCCGCTGCGGGCTTCCAATCGCTCGGCACCCGACCCGGGTCTACAGTGCAGGTCCGATAGTAGCAGATCCAGATACATCCCGCCAGCAGGTTCAGCCGCCAGCATTCCGCGCGGCGCAGCGGGGCGGGCTCGAAGTGGTTGAGGAGGTACTGCGAGCTATACGCCAGAAAGCTTATGAGGGTGGCGACGGCCGGGGTGGCCAGTCTAGAGAGGGAGAATGATGGTGATGAAGAAGGGGTGGGCATAGTGGTTGGTTCATGACATTTTTGTTGTTCTTGGTTATTTTTTTCTGGTTCGGGGTAAGAAGATAAGAGCGAAGAGGAACTACAGTAAAGGGGAGGGATGATCGGTTGGCTGATACGCTAATCTTGGGGTAGCTTGTTTGCATTGTTTGTTTGCTTGGATTGGGGTTGGTTGGTTGGTGTTTGGATTGTTTGTTTTGTGGGTTGCTTGATATGCAGAACTGGGATGACATCATGGCAAGCTTATCTGAAATGGCCATTCTTGCTAACAAGACATCAAATTGCTATAACGCAGGCTGATGGAGGTCAAGTGAATTTAAGAGTCATTCCAAATGTAATCATCAATTACTCATACTCAGAATGAGCTATATTACATCATCGCTAGATAGGACCACGCTGCACGCTGCAAAACATAACCCGCTAAACCTCAACCTCCGCAATAGCCGCGCCCGTCACCCTAGAACAAATTAGCATATGTAACCATGACTGACGATCAGAGGGAGGGAACATACAAGAACGCTCCGTTCGATGGCTTGCTGATCACCATTGCCTGCGCCAGTTTCTCCTCGCTGATGTCCGGGAAATGCTTCAGGTAGTACTCCTCCTTCAGAGCCTTGGTGACGGCCTCGACCTTGGACTGAGGCAGCATGTGCACCGTGCAACCGCCCCAGCCAGCACCCGTCAGCCGACTACCCAGGGTGCCCGCACGACGCGCAATGGCGCAGATGTCGTCCACCTCCGGAGCGCTGCACTCATACTGGTCACGGCAGGAGGCCTGGGACTCGTTCAGCAGCTGGCCCAGGTACTGGATGCGACGCTCGTCCAAGGTGTGGGCCTTGGCGAGACAGGCCTTGAAGTCCAGCACCCGACGAGCCTCGGTGAAACAGTGCAGGGCGCGCTGCCGCAGGAGGAAGCGCTCGGCCTGGACGGGGAACGAGGACAGATACTTGGACTCCAACTCCGGCACCGTGATTCCCAGCAGACCGGCAATCTCCTCCCGCGTGTATCCGGTCTCCTGAGTCAAGGTCTCCCGAACGCTCTGGATCACGGAGTCAATCTGGTACTCCAAGGGGTCGCCCAAGCGACCTTCCTTGCGCATCAGCTCGTTGTGGAAGTTGCGGAGACTGTACCCGAGCGAGCTGTTGTCCTTAGGCAGGGTCAGACCGTGGCGGGCAGCCAGCACCACCGAGGCGAGAGTGCACTCAGCAACACGGAGGTTGTAGTGGCGGGGAGCGGTCTCCGCCTTGTTGGAGGTGACGAAGCTCTGCGCCATGAGGAAGGTGAGTTCTTCGGTCGCCTTGGGGATGGGCACGTGCTGGACCGAGAAGTTGGGGTAAAATTGAGTGTAAAGCAAGTATCCGCGACGGGAAAAGATGGAGGCCGCCTGGTCCATGCTGTAAAACGTCAGAATGGGAGCGAGTAAACCCAAAAGGACAACACTTACCCTCCAGAGTAAACACCGACTGCGCGCTCAGAAACAACGGCCAGATCGAGCAAGTCCTGCTTGGATACGTCGTGGTTGTTGGCCTTCATCACGGCTAGAGCACTGGCGCACACAAAGGCAGCACTGCTGGAAATGCCACCACCAGGGGGCACGTTTCCATCGAGCAAAACCTCCATGCTAGCCGGCGCAAATGAGCCGTCGGCGTTCCGTTGGCGCAGGAACTTCAGGGCGCCCAACAGGCCGGCCTTGAAGTAATTGACCCAGTCATGCTTTTTGGGGTCGATCTCAACGTCCGTGTCGCGGGGCACGGTGAACTCGCGCGTGGGGAACTTCTCCGGGTTCACGTTGGAGATCTTGACCACAGTCTCTGAGCCAGTAGCAGGGACCACCTTCACGGCGATGATCACATCGACACTGACGGCAGTCGGAAGGACATCGTACAGGTTGTAGTCAATGTGCTCACCAATAATGTTGACGCGACCGGGACTGCGAGCGACAAAATCGGGGCGATGAGAGTATAGCTTGGTGAATTTGGAGACCAAGGCATTGAAACGAATCTGGTGCTCCGGAGCGACCGAAGTGGTTGAGGCGTCGTCGGTTGCGTAAACCTCCGCGATGGTTTCGGTCTGGGGGACAAGTTCTTGCGGGGCAGCCATGGCGGGGTACGGTGCACAGCAAATGCGGTGGGAAAGTTATTGGGGGAGCGGGGAGGGAAAAGAAAAAGAAAAGTCGAAGCAAGAGGATGTCAGGGGAGTCTCAGGTGAAATAGTCTGTCAATCGAAGAGAAGAGAGGAGAGGTGCCAGCTGGTTTCCAGTTTAATTAATTGACTAGGCGATGGGCTATGACGGTTCCTGACCCAGTCGACAATTTTGGCGACAACTCTGATAGGAGGGGAAATTTGGCGAGGTCGAAGTTGGCGGACGCCGAAAGCGAGCCAGGCAGAGAGAGAAAAGACCCTGCCCCAGTGAGTGAATGACCACCCCGAGGGGCACCCACGGAGGCCCGCAATCCCGCCCCGTCGCTTGCCGCAGTCCCGTCTTCGCCTAAGGCTCCCAGCCGAATCATCCCATATGATGCCGAACACACTCTACGGAGTGCGGAACAGCTACCTACCGGAGATCTCATATCCCACTCAACTCAATCAAGCCACACATCGGTTGGGGATCACATTGATACTACACAAAAAGAAAAGATAAACTGACACGCCTGTTGGTATAGAAAGCCCAAGAAAAAATCAAAAAAAAATCAAGATCAAATCCAATGACGGACTCTGCGGCCCTCCGACAACTCGGCTAGGTCTCCCCCGAGGGCCACGCCTAATATCGCCCCACATAAATTCCACCATATAAATACTGCGGACGCTCATTAGCCTCCAGGACTATCAGTTGGCAGCAGTACTCCTCCGTTTCGTCAAAGCATCAATCACGCGAGTATAGAACTTGGATGCTTGTTGGCGCACAAAAGTGATATCAACCGTCAAGTATTCAGGAAGAATATCGATCAGGTCACGGTCGCGTTTATCGTCCAACAGAGGAATATACTGGAATTCAGCGGACTCGTAGTTGGTTGATGATACATGAGGGACAACCAGTTTGAAGTGAAGAGCTGTAGCCGAGTCAGCGCAAACACAATGCACCGTAGAGCCTGTATACTTACTTCCGTTGCTGCCGGTCTGGATACAGTCATATAAAGTGTCCGACTGTCGCTTTTTGATATCACGGATGATCAAACCAGTGAGATCGCTGTAGAGATCCTCCTTCAGCTGCGCATACTGGGCTGCCTGCGCAGCTTCGGCGTTGGCTGCCGCATTGACGCGGTTGCCGCCGCCCTTGATCGCACTACCAGGAACCTTCAAATTGGCAGCCGCGGTCTCGAGACTTGCGGCGGTGTTGCGGGCAGCAGAGAGTTTCGTCTGCAACGCCTTGACCTCATTCTGAGCCGAGGAGAGTTGGGTTTCAGTCTCCTCAGCATGGGTCTTCAACTGAGCGACTTCCGCGTCCCGTTCCTGCAGTTGCTTCTGAAGCTTGCGGCTTTGTTGACCGAGAGCCTTTTGAGCTTCCAACTCGGCTTTCAGGGCGGCAATCAGATTATTTGAGGCTGCATCGCGTTAGTCGGTTCTACCCTCCGTCTGCATATGATGGTATACGCACCGGCAGTCATGGACTCGCACTGCTTCCGTAGCTTCTCCATATTCGCATTCGCTTCAACTATGCCAATCTCTTTGAGTGTCCGGTAGCGGTTCTCGAGGGTATCGCATTTCTTCGTCAGCTCTCCAATCTTCCGTCGCAGCTCAGGCTCATCACTGGTGCGCGGCTTGAACGGAGATACCCGCGCATCTCTCAGAGACTGCCTGCGCTTAGTCGGAGAGGCCGAGCGCGAGCGGGTTCCAGTTGGTGGCGCGTCTTGCAGCACCGTCTCATCGACTTCCTCCGCTGCATCCTCCGGCACATTATCCTCCACCTCCGACTGATCACGCGTGTCCTTCGTCCCGGTTTTGTTCTTGCCTTGCGTCTTCTGCGGAGGCGCATCGCGTTCTTCCGACGGCGGCGGTTGTTGGCGTCGCTTGCTCGAGGGGGTGTATTCGAATTCGCCGTCCGCTACGACGGGCTTGTCGGTCGTTTTGCTGCGCGCCCGTGAACCAGCCCCGCCCGTCTTGCCCAACTTCGAAGCCTTGCTGCGCTTGGAAGGTTTGGCCGCGGTCGGTTGCGACTCAGCCAGCTCGTCGTTGGAGACCGCTGCAGACTCCGCCACCGCAGGAGCTTGTGCTTCGCTGGCGGCCTCCGCGGGCGGTTCCTGCTCCTCCGGTTCATCCTGCGGTGCCGCTTGCACCGAGTTCCTGCTGCCCTTGGGCCTGCCCCTCCTTCCGCTCTTCTTGCTCGAGCCCTCCGGCTCCGGTTGTACGTGGGTGGACTCCCGTCTCGGTGGTGGCGATGCCTTCAAGTCCGTCGATTTTGACCGTGGCCTCCCCCGGGCCTTTTTCGTCGGGCGGGCCCCGTCGCGTCGTTCTTGTGCGCCGTCAGCCTGGATCATGCTCTCGTCATCGGAGCCAGCCAGGCTGGACAAAGCTGCAGCTGCCGCCTTTCGTTTCGGCATTTTCGCGGTATATATAGGAAGAAATGATTTCGTGTGATGGGATGCGATGCGCTGCGCTGCGCCAACGATACGTGCTGCGCTGATCTGGACGCGACCTCGGGGGTACAAAAGCTCGGCGGGTAAACAACTAAAATCAAAGCGGCCCCAAGCTATGCAAGAGTTTGGGAGCGTTTCTACTTGTTTGATCAGCATCTACTTCTCAGTGTTTTCACCTCAGGATCTAGACAAGTATATTACCGCTAAAAAAAATAATGGTTCTGCTAAGTCACATATGAGGATCTTAATGATAACCCGACCATTCGACTGCTTGGCGGAGCTGCCAGCGCGTCGGCGCGGGAGAAAGTTGTGACGATCCGATGCGATGAGTGGTTGTTTGCACTGTTTGTTCCGGCATTGCATGTTATCCTCGCTAGAGCGTCACAGTACGGTACTTCGCAGCCACTTTCTTAATCATCATATCCCTTCAAATGTAATCAATCTTACCTATGTACCTGACTGTCTAAGCTTAGATGAGATCTATGAGCACTGTGATACTATGGAAGTCCGGTAAAGAAGAGATGTAGATGTAGGGTATAAACGTCGTCATCTAAGTGCTAGTAAGTACACCATGTATATTCTGTTATGATGGCCATGCTGTGCAACTGCCGAGGGAAGGGCGATCTAAGCTGCACCCCCCCCAGCGCACAAACTGCTCTACAAAGTATCCCACTCCACCCCAGACTCTGATAACCATAAAGAGCCGAGCATCATGCCATCACGAAACGTAACTTACGCTTCTAAAAGGGCTTTAAGCCCAATCTCCACTTCTGTCAACCACATGGCCCATCCCTTTCCTGAGCCTCGACTCCGTGTAGCGCCGTGAACCCAGTCGCTCCCCGCCAAGTTTTGCTTAGTGTCTTTTGAAAATCCGTACTTTGACACAGTAGGAGTCCAGAGTATCGATACTAAGTACCTTAGCTTTTCCTTAATGAAACCTCTCCAATCCCTCGATAGTCTTACGCTGTGCGGGTAAAGCACCGACTCTCCCCGACCCATCTGAGCCATAAAAACCACTCAAGGTCGAATCCTTGCCCATGCTACGCCCAACATGAGAGCACCGCTTGGGCCCTTCGAACTTTGAGGGGGAAAGGCCTGTCCTGTTCATTTGAAGTCAAGTCGGGGCCATTTGGACCGCCCGGTTGTGGTAGGTTTAACCGATGGCCCGTTTGGTACTAGCTGCGGGGACCCGAGTATATCCTGTGCACTTACAGTGGGAGAGTTTGAAGCCAGCAGCCGATTTCTAGCTACTTAGTCGCAGAGATTGGTTGCGTTGTACATGGTTAAACCTGGCACTTTCGCCGAAGGTGTCACCGTCAGGTGGGCGGGCTGCAGTCAGCATAGGAACTTGAAGCCAGGGCGAGGAGATGCGATGCGCCTTTGTCTGCTCTTCTGGCCCTTCCAGGCTTGGAAAATGGTCGGTTCATTATTCTATGTGCTGGACTGGGCGAGGTCTGGTAATTGGTGGCAAACGTGTTTCTGGATGCTTCAGCAATGATCATGGGTTCATGCGGTGAAAATTGATCGATTCACCTGAGACATAGATGCAACTGCAGTGATGGGATGGATAGGCGAGGGTCGATGTTAAGTACATACACGGTACTCCGTACAGAAGTCGGTTCTTCAAAAGTACTGTACAGTCCTTTCTGTGAGTGACTTTTCGATTCGAAAGCCCAAGTTCTTACGATCAAAAGCGAGGATGCAATGTCCCATGCAGGTCCCGCCTTGCTCATTGCTCAGCTTTTCCTGCCAGATGGCTCTGATCGATCCATGCCGGCTCCTGCGAGTGCTGGGTGTCTCCGCTTGGACCTCGTGAACTCAGGGCTACAATCGAAGGGGTGGGTTACTGCATATCAGTGGCAAGCGCATACAAACGGGTGGAAGTAGTAGGTTATATGGCACTTGATAGATATCGATGCGGGGATTAGCAATTGGCATAGATAGCATGGCTGGTTGTGGTCGAAATTCACGGAAAATCGTTGCCGGGCTTGAGAGCACAACTTGGGGAACGGTTAGCGGGGAGGATACACACATACTCATACATCTGAGTACGGAGGACTAGTCACTAACTAGACTACAACGTGTACTTGACGAGGGGGGGAAGAAGACCCACTACCGGTGCCCGGCAGGGGCCGTCCGGATGTCTGTTTTTTGACTTTGGAGCACAGGAAGAGGCATCACACCATGACCACTGATGACCAGGAAACTTTCCTTTTTGGACATACTAAACGATGGTGACTGTCAGAGCGCAATGCCGGATAACAGAACCCAATTGATCCATGCAAAGTCATCCTGGATGATGTGTTATGCGAGGTCATAGGCTGACAAAAGCAGAGCCGAGACTGTGCATGAATGCATTCGGGCCGTTCGAATGAAATGCTTTAGACTACTGGCTTGAGAGACTCGAGAGGTGAAAAAGATGGAAGGAGGGTCCCGTTTGTTCTCCACAATCCACACCGATTCGCACATTGGACTCCTGAACCAACACGGATGGGTCTTTTGGATTCCACGGCATGCTGACAAGAAGAGTGACACATGGCAGGGACTTTCGACTTTTGAAGCCTGGGCTGCTTTCCATTTCCCTATTGATCCCGAGTCTTTGCATTTCGACTGACTGCGGTAGGTAGCAAGAAGTGGAAAAAGCAGTTGTGGAAAGAAACAAAGTACGTTACACCGCCTAGGGCTGTTGAACCAATTGAATGTAACGAATGGCTTTTCCTGTCGGCATGTCTCGAGTCCACCTCTGAATCCACTGCATCATCAGCGGAGGACTTGCCCCATTTAAAACCTCGGTCTTCGGCTTGGCTGCGTGGGCTTGCTCGCATACAGCTCGCATGGGTGTATCCATCACCGATCGTTTCTCTTGCTGAAGAATGGTGATGTGGAGAATGGCCATGTTGTACTCATACTGAGTACTTTTGACAACCTTCGATCATACATAACAAAGGTTGAAGTTGCAAGACAGTTGAATTATACGGTTCAATGGTTGGAGTAATCAGCACTCTTTACCTAACCTACCTAGCTCTATCCGCCTATCGCCGATAGGCCAAGACCGACCGCGTTTCTCTGCTGTCATCAACTCTCGCTCGAACCTAGACCTCCAAGACTTTTCGGAGTACCAAGTATAGTTAGCCACTGAACTGGTCGACACCCCTGCACTTTTGCATGTCCAAGCCTCCAGACAGATTCCGTCCAACTTAACCTAAAGACAACGATCTATCTTCTAGCAGCAGTGCGGCACGGACCTACATTTTTCGCATCCCGTAAGCGACAGCGACCGCCACCACCACCACCACCACCACCACCACCACCACCACCACCTTCTCCACTGCATCGTGAAGCAGTGAGGAAGCTCTGTATGGAACCGCTTGTCGGGCGCTACTGTACTCCGTACTCGAGCTAGCTGTACGAAGCCTCCTCCGGGGCCAGCCAACGACGAAGGATTGCGGTGGGCGACTGACTGGGGTTCAAACGGTTATCCCGCATGAAAGCTCTCAGAACTCCCAAGACAGACGGGAACAGGCCCTGCCTGAGTATCCTTTTCTTCAGTCTTTCAAGGTTTGGCTGCATGCATGTCTGGCTTTTTTCCTAACTTCCTTTCCTCCTCGGCCCAGTCTCTTGTCGCATCTCATCACTGGCCAGCTGAGCCCGACCCGACTGTTGAGATTCCCATGAAATAACCCCCTCCCCTTATTATTATATTATTGTTATTGCTACTCCGTATCTCCGTATCATTGCATGGCTTCTTACTTCTTGGATCTTCTTCTCTGTTGGTGTCTTATGACCTTCTCCTATCCGATTACTATTCTCATTACTCTTGCTTCTCAACAAAAACTGGCTTAAAGATCGGAGTTCCTACTACTCCGAAATTCGATTTTCATTCTTGTTTTTTCTTGGTTTTTTCTTTTTCTTTCTTTTTTATCTCTGTCCTTCCCTCTTTTTCACTAACCACATACCATCTATTAGTTACTATTTTATGCTTAACTAATTTAGGAGAGTTCCATCGGGTCCCCCTTTTTATTCTGGAATTTTACTACATACATCCATCCATCCTCTCTCTTCAACGTCCCTGCTTGACACTTGATTATTTTCACTTTGCACTAGCGGGGCCATTCGATAAGTTACCAAGAACTCAGCCGGGGTGGTAATTACTTTCTGGCCACCGCTCCATCGCTCAATTGCTCAATTGCTCAATCATCAATTCATCATCCACAATTTATTCTAATTCTCGCCTTACCCACTACCACCACCACTACCACCACTACCGCCACATATTCCGCACCTCACCTTTTTTGTTTTTCTTCAATATGAGCGCCGACAATGCCCCTCCACATGAGATTGATGACAGTATCATTGAGCCAGATGTCAGTGACTCTGTCAAACAAACCTTTCCCCCTTCCCTCTCAAAAAGCCCCGACTAGATAGATAGCTAACCCGCAGGTGCTGGCGGGACAGGACTTCGATGACAATGACTCCACTTATCCCGACTCGTAAGTTTCCCAGCCCACGACTGACGTCCCCCGTTCCGTTGGTTCGCGCTGGATCACTACCACTACAACCCTTGACGAGAACCATGCTAATATTATTAACAGGCTGGACGATGCCAGCTATACTTCCAGTCTCGCATCGAGTGCTATGAACTATGCGTATGTATTTTGAGTAAATCACACATTGGTTATCCAGTTCTTCTTTCCAGCCCGAGCTAATAAGTTTCCCAGCTATGAGGTACTTCTAGGTTTCCTCGTCGCCTCATCTCCTCGTCCTCTTCGCTAACTGGGTTCCTTTTCCTTCCCAGAACGGTCGCAGATATCATTCCTACCATGAGGGTGAATATCTTTTAGTATGATAAACTCCTTCTGCTGCGAGGGCCCTGAACGCTCTCGACGCAATCCAACCTCGGACCTCGGAACTCCCATACTGATCAAGGTTGCAGCCCAATGACGAACAAGAGCAAGATCGCCTCGATTTGGTTAGTACACCACGCTCACATATACGCACACATCTCCAGCGGAGAAGACCGAAGGAAGCGGCGGAGATCCGCACAACGAATGATGGATGTTAATCAGACGACACTGGATACAGAGCCATCACATCTATAGCATGCTCCTGAAGGGAGAATTGCACCGGGCGCCTGTCCAAAACCCGGCTCGCGTCTTGGATCTGGGCACGGGCACGGGGATCTGGGCAATAGACTTTGCGGAGTAAGTCGGATTCCTACAATTCTGCGGAGAGAACCACAGACTTGAAATTAGGCTGCAGCTGCAGTGGAGGAGGGGCGATCTGGGAAACGAAATGGCTAATACGGTGTATCTTCCGGCAGTGCGAACGCGGGATCAGAAGTTATCGGTAAATCCAGCTACCCACCTAGTCTTCTATGACCGCGCGCTTTTTTTTCCCGTCAGACAAACGAACGATATGACTGACCAACTGGGGCTTTTTCTTTTCTGGATACAGGCAACGACCTCAGTCCTATTCAACCATCATGGTAAGTATCTCGCCCCTGAGCTTTATCTTTAGCTCCCCCCAGCCATCAAAATCAGAACGCCCCGTGCTAACATCAAATACAGGGTCCCCCCCAACTGTCGCTTCGAGATCGACGACTTCGAACAACCCTGGTCCTACAGCAAACCGTTCGACTACATCCACGGCCGCGAGCTCGAGGGCTGCATCCGCGACGTCGACCGGCTGATGGCGCAGGCGTTCGAGAACCTGCGGCCGCGCGGGTACTTCGAGATCGCCTCGATGGAGGTCAACACGTACTCGGACGACGGGACGCACCAGAGGGCGACGACGCTGCTGGAGGGGATCAAGTTCATGCACGAGTCGGCGCGGAAGTACGGCAAGGACATGCAGAGCGTGCACGGGTGGAAGGAGAAGATGGAGAAGGCGGGGTTCGTGAACGTGCGGGAGGAGATTTATAAGGTTAATAATCCCTGACCCTCTGGAATCCTAATTTTCCCAGTGAGACATTTTCACTAACCAACTTCCGAAAAAGCTCCCCCAAGGCCCCTGGGCCAAGGACCCCAAGATGAAGGACCTGGGCAAATTCCACCAGGTCAACATGCTGGAGGCCATGGGCCCTTACTGCTACGCGCTGTTCACGCGCGTCATGGGCTGGCAGCGGCCCGAGATCGAGGTGTTCGTGGCCGGGATCAAGAACGAGCTGCGCGACCCCAGCAACCACCTCTACACCAAGGTCCATATCGTGTATGGGCAGAAGCCGGAATGACATTTCGTGTTGTTGGGTGTGCTGGTTTTTTGGAAGTGGTGGCTTTCGTGATGATGACGTTGATGCTGATGACGTTGATGATGTCGTGTTCCTCTCCCTGCCTGCGATGATGATTTAGCGTTGGCTACTATTAATGAGAATGACTACTATTTTTACTAGACTGTTTTGACCATCGTTGCGCTGGGGCTTGGGGTTAAGTTGGTGTAGATGATTGTCGGGAGGTAGGATGGAACTGCGCAGTGAGGTAACTACTGTACGGTACACAGCTCGTAGGGACTTGAAGGGTAGTCAGGATGACATAGATACCTCCCTCCGCCACGAGCTGGCCGGTAGTCTGCCTTCAACGATGCAGCATCAAAACCCAGCGATAAGTGCCGAAGCCCCTCTATCCAACCTGCAAAAATATAATCAAAAGCAAAAAAGAAGCTGGTCCCAGAGGGGCTCGAACCCTCGACTTTAACGTTATTAGCGTTACGCTCTAACCAACTGAGCTATGGGACCCAGTTGATGTATTGTGGCTACTTGCTTGATGTTACAAAGCCAAGTATAGAAGCATTGAGAATGTAGTACACGCCTTGTGTAGGAATTGACCTAATACCGTGGGCAGTAGGACTGGAGAGAGCTGGTCACTGTAAATGACTTGCCGAATCGGCAATTGACAGATGGTTGGTGTGTTGGATGACCCACTGTCTTAGTTCCCACTAGTGGTATCATGGATATCTGACTGAGCCTTCAGCAGCTGCGTCAAAGGCCGGGATGGGTGGGATGAGCTACGGACTCATGAGAGGGAAGGTCACCGTTCATTCTGATAATCATACCAACCTTCTAGTTGTCTCTACTGCCGAGTTGTAGTGCTCATAGCCATACCAGTCCTACTCCGAGAAACGCAAGCAGAAGACTGAGAAACTGAACGAACCAGTAAGATATATATCCCATCTAGTGCAACTCTATACCCATACAACCATAATAAGTACATGAAACATTTACCCCCAACAACCCACCTATAACCTATATACAACCCCCAAAGAAAAATCACAACTTCCCACTCCTCCCTCCCGCAGGAGCAAAACTCCCCTCCCCACCCCCAATCGCGCCCACAATCGCATCCACACTCTCCAGAATCCACACATTCCCCGCCTCACTCGCCAACCACTCCGCGCCCGCCTTCGTCTCAACATCATCCGCCCAGCTCCCATCCTCCACCGCCTTTCTTAGGCCGAACACATGCGAGGTAACCTGAGGCCCGACGCCCGTCTGCGCCCGCAGACACGCCACGGCCACCAGCGAGGTGAGCACCCGCCCGACCCTTCCTTTGCCGGGTGGATCAGCCAGCAACGCCCCGTAGTTCATATTCAGGATGTGCACGGGCAGGTCCGGGTGCGCGCGGGCCAGCTTATCGTAGAGTTTTTGCTCGAAGGGCCGGTAGATGCTGTCCCAGAGGGCGCGGCCGCGGGCGCGGATGGCCGAGATGTTGGCGGGGGTGGGTTCGCGGATCGGGGTCGTGGAGAGTTGGGCGGTGATGGACTCCGGCAGGCTGGCGCGGAAGGCGTTGAGACAGTTGATCGTGCGCGGGATGCCGTTGAAGCTGATGCATTTGAGGCCGACTTCGCGCATGAGTTCGGCGGTTGCGAGGGGGGAAGAGGGTTCGGTTGTGGGGGAGGTCGAGGTCGAGGTTTCTGTGGGGGTGGAGGAGGAGGAGGTGGCGAGTTCGTAGAGGAGGGTTAGGGAGTCCGGGGAGTTCATGGTCATTGTTGTTGCTGTCTATCCCGGGGTGTTAGTCTGGGGTACCGGGGAGGCGCTGGGAGAGGGGCAAGACGCACCGATAAGGCCAGCCATGAGGGTTGCGAGATGCCCTTGGCTTGGGCTTCTTGTTGGATCTTCGCGTACACGGACTGGATGTTGCGGGGCGCTGGAAGGGTGTTGGGTCGCGCGGCGGGTGAGTTTATGAGCGCTTTGAGCGCGGGGGACATTCGTGACATTTTTTTTTTCTTTTGGGTGAGCCGGTCAATTTTGTGCCGGGGTGTGTGTGTCTCGTTGATGCTTTAGAGGTTGGGGATGAGCCGCGAGTCTTATCTAGGGACCTCGGCTGCCAGATGTGGTGGCCGAGAGGGCCGGATGACGCCGCGGTGTGGGTCCCGGCTTGTATATTCCGCCAGTTGAGGACTGCATACTGAGTACGGAGTTTATGGAGTAATTATTCCATGAAGCAAGTAACTAGAATACGACTTTCTGAGTCTGGTGATCTATAGTAAATGTAGAGAGATAGATCAATTAAGATACAGTAGAGAACTTCTTCCCATACGCGACGTAGTTGAGGCATTGTCTCGATGCCTAGGAGGAGGACACGGTGCATCGCGGCAGGAGGAATGCTTTGGAGGGCCTTCCGGTCAAGCTTGAATGGCTAGTAGTGACGGAGTGTAGTCGAGGGAATTGGCGATGATAGAAAATTTGTACTCCGCGACCGATAGATGCTGCAAGAGAGTGTCCGAGGAAAGCCTCCGAGTCAGTGACGGTATGGTTCGGGACAAAGACGACATGAGCCAACAGCGGAGGGGGATCGCTCTCGCGAAGAGTCACCACCGCTTCATGCAGAGCCCCATCTGAGGATTTCATCATTTTGCTCTCGATGTTCCCGAGATCAACCAATAATTCCGTTCGAAACATCCGTGACCAGCACTGGGCGAGATACTCCGTGGTGGCATACGAATCCGGGTAAAAGGGCCCATATGAGATGAACTGAAGAAGTGCAATTGCGGCAGGTTCAGCGCTGTAAACTGTTGTAGATTGGTTGGGATCAGCGACTCCCTCCTCTTCTCTTTAAAGTCAAAGCGCCAGTTCGTCGCTTTGCGCCGATTGACTTTTTCTATGGCCCAGCCAAAGGGCGTTGGCTGCTGCGATGGCCTCGATGTAAACGAGGCCCCTCTTCCTGGATGAACTGGCTGCCTTCAATTGGGTTATCCCCGCTGGCTCCACGGAGCGATGTATACCGTCACACACCCGTTCAGACCGTGTAGATAGGATCCGAGAATGGGTGAAGCTGAGGGCGCCATGCTGTGAGACCACTGGGCCGGGATCGGCATGGCACGGGACGGGAGGGGAGAGCCAAGAAGAGACAAGCAATTCCCAAGCGCCACTGCAGGGCTTATGCCTCTCAAACACGATGCATAGATTCTCTTCCCAGTCTATTACCCCGTCGTGATCATCTCATTCCAGGTGACGATGAGAATCTCCTCAGCATGTCATACGTTGATCGGCACTACAGCCCGTCCCCCACGGTTAGGGCTACGGAGATCAGTCGCGGATTTTACCCTCTCGACCGAACAACCCAGTAAGAGACTCGGTCTTCCCTTTCGGTCTCCGGCCTTGTTAGCGAGATTGTGTCTTACGGCCGGTCTCATCAGATGTCTGAATCTCCGTCGGTGGTCCCGTTAGAAAACTCGAAAGATTGGTATACTAGGTTAGTAGTATATAACCCCCTTCCACAACCACAGTCGCTACAGTACCTCCCCCTGCCTTTCCATAGCCCAAACAAGTCAAAGAAATCCCTCTAAGAACAAAGTTGGGAAAGAGCCACAGAACCACTCAATACTCAATTCCTAATCTACAAACCTACCTACCAACCCCGCCAAAACCATGTCCTTCACCCCAACCGCCCTCCCCGCCCTCCCCCTCCGCGAGGCGATCGTAGACCCGCTCTACCGCGCCGTCCTCTCCTACGACGACAATAACCTCTCTCTATTCGAGTCCGCCTTCTTCGAGGACGCCGTCTTCGACTTCAACGGCCGCGTGATGGAGGGCCGCGCGGCCATCAAGGCCGGCAGCTGGGACCCCGTTGCCCCGCTGGACACCACTCACTTTTTGAGTAATGTGCGCATCAACCTCTCTTCAGAGGATAGTGTGACGGCGACCGTGACCGCCTCGGCGTTGGCACAGCATTTCCGGGCGGGTCAGGGGAATCAGCCTGATACTACCCGGTTGACGAGCGGGGCACTTTATTCGGTTGATGTGGCGAGGGACTTTGCGGGGGTAAATGGGGATGGGGGTGGGAGCGGGGTGTGGAGGATTAAGCGGTGGAGGATGCGGTTGGTGTGGACGGAGGGGGATTGGGGGGTTATGACGGGGAATTAGTTTTGAAGGCTGGAGGTAGAGAGGTGGTGGGCTGGTGAATTCTTGTTGCGTTGGGGAGAGGAAAGGGGGCGAGAGGGGACACTGCCTAGGTACCTTAGTTATCGAAGTGAGGAAAGTACACCAAGTAGTATAACTGCTGGGCTTGTAGCCTGAAGAAGGCATGTTGGCTTCTTGTAGGCCTGTAGTGATAGGACTGATCTATTGTGCTATCGATTGCTACACATCCAGGCATAACCTGCTACACTTGACAACTGGACTGCGATGATATTTCTGTGTATATCCAGCAGTGGAGATTCATAATGTCCCTCTGGTGCAACACCACCTCAATAATCCAGCCCATTATTCCATCGCAAGGCGTACGTGCAACAATGGCAGTCAAACCCAAACTGTTCTTCTGCCAGGCTGGACCGGACCTTCTCATACTCTAGCTGCACGCCCACCGACTGAAAAGCGTCATCGAAACACATCTTCGCATTCAGGGCACGATGCAAGATCTCGCTTCGAGAAAACTTGGCCGATTGAACCGTGACGCTCCGCAGACTGGGCAGCGCCCCCGATGACACCCAGCGATAGACGAGCGGCAGGGTTTCTTGGTCTGGCACGCTGTACTCTCTATACTCCCGAAGAACCAACCTCTGTAGACTGCCAGGAAGCAGGCACTCCGTAGAGTGTCGCGCATTCCCATGCGCATCCGTACTATCACCTCTTCCTCTTAGCACCCCCGGGTCAATCGTCAGCTGCCGCAGACCGCGGAAATGCCGAAAATCCAACGGCGGATGATGTCCACCAATCGCATAAAAGTCCAAATCCAGACTGAGCAGCGAGGCTGCATGTGTGCGGATAGCGTCGACATAGCTCTGTCGGTCTCCCGGCCAGAACTCCGGGGGAGCTGTCGCCGGGACACCTTTCCAGGTAAGGTGCTTCAAGGCCTCGGGGACACGCAGCAGCTCGCGCAAACCGTCCGAGGATACGTCGCAGCAGAGCAGGGTTAGACTCTCCAGCCGTGTGGAGCGCGGCTCGTACTGCAGGGCGGGATCCAGGCCCCCGACGAGCGCTCCGACCAGGGTCAGGTTCCGTAGATGAGGGTGAACCATGACGGCGCTCCGGGTATCGAAGCTCCACAGTTCCGTGCGGATCTCTGGGTCGTAGGGCACATCGTCCATGATCATTTGGCCTTTAGTGAGGAAAATCAGCATCATGTGATGTATTTAGGACAGGGAAAAAAGGGGATTGGGGCTAAACCAACATGACTCCAAGGAAGGCAGGACATCCGCGCCACCAGCATGCTCGAACAGCCGGAACCACTCCGCTGCGTAAGCGTCGAATCTCTCTACATTGCCCAGGTCCGGATCGTCGTAGTCCTGCGGCGCATCGTAGAGAAGCCCTTTGACTGTCAGCCGCCGGAGGTTGACCAGCCGGCAGATCGTCGGCACCAGACTCTCCACTAACAGCGGGTAGTACTCCTGCTGGTTGGGGACGTTGACATAGTGGTAGTGGATCAGCAGCTCGCGGATGTACTGCGCTCGGGCTGGGCGGAGCTCGACTGCGCGAATGAATATTTCACCGTCGTGATTGCGCAGGTAGACGGACTGGTAGAGAAATGGGTCGACTAGCGCCTCGAGAAATCGGCATACCCGCGCCAGGCGAGCGAGTGAAGCTCGGGAGTCGATTTGGCTGATGATAACCCGTAAGATCTCCGTGGGCAGTTGGAGAAGCTGCATTTTTGCCGAGGTGGTTGTGAAAATGCGAGAAGAGGACGGGGTAGGGAGCGGTCTGACATTGGCGTTGCGGAAGTATATACGTGACGACTGGGTGTTTGGGGGCGGCGGGCCAGGCGGGTCTGGCTATTTCTTGATGGGCTATTTGTTGTTGTGGACTACCGCAGCCTTGCGAGCCCTGGCAAAATCTTAACTCCATATGATTTAGCATATTGTCGGAGGGAGTTTTTTTTGACTGGATTGTGGAGGTCGCAAGACAGCTCCAGTGACCCGGAGCCACAAGCCATCCGAGCTGCCTCGCTGCCTCGCTGCCTCAGACAAAATACTTCACCGGAGAAGATAGGCATCCAATCAGAATCTATTACAGAGCTACACCTGAAAATCATACTCCAGATGGCAAGACTTAGAGCGAAAATAGAATACCTCTATTCTTGTATTCAATATCTACTTGGCTATGCTGCAAAACACGATGCGCCATTACCCCTGTCTTAGAAGCAAGTGTATATCAAGAAGCAAGTAGCTTAAGCTTACCGTCACACCCCACAGTTTAGTGCTCTAGTCACCGGATCTGATGGTTTGACTGCCAATTCCGACGCTCAACGAGGCAAAACTAGACAAAGAGAAATATTCGAAAGGAAGACCTTAGGCCTTCGAAGGAAGAACCCCAGCATCACGTTCAGTGTCGAATACCTTCACACCCCGCTTCCACACCTGACGAATAGTCAAGGTCGGGCCGGAAAAAGGATCTTCTTCATCATCCAAGACGATCAGATCCGCATCCGCACCTTTGCTCAGTGAGCCCTTGACTCCCTCCAAGCCCAGAAGACGCGCCGGGGTGGCGGTAGCGGCGTTCAAGGCATCCGCAGTCGAGGCTCCTGACCACCGACGGAAATTGTTGACACACTCGATCAAGGTCGCGGAACTTCCGGCGATCTTGTCTGAACCCTCCAGGGTCAGCCGTGCGCCGGTCTTCACGATGCGGTCCCCGTTGGTCCAGTCATAGACTCCGTCAGGGAGCCCACACAGCCTCATCGCGTCCGTCACAAGGACCAGCCCGGTCGGATGAGCGTTGTAAGCGATGCGGATGGAATTCGGGTGCAAGTGGATGCCGTCAGCGATGACACCGTAGAAGGGACGCGGGCGGTCGGTCTGACCGAACAGGCCGAAGACCCCGGGGTTGCGATGATAGAACGGGCGCATGGCATTGAACAGGTGGGTGATCATGGTAGCGCCGCTCTGGGTAGCGGCGAGGGCTTGCTCGTAAGTTGCGTCTGAGTGGCCGATCGAATAGATGATGTTCTTCGAGGTAAGAGATGGGATTTGGTCCAGCATGTTGCCAACTTCAGGCGCCGCAGTGATCATTCGGACCGTTTGAGATGACCCGGTCAAATTATTCGAGCCGTAACATTCCACTATGTCTTCTAGGCTCTGCGCTGCACGAAGCACCTCGGAATTGTGTATACCGTTGCGGCCGGGGCTGATGAACGGCCCTTCCACGTGAGCGCCCAGTGACTCGGCGCCATCTTGAGGCTGGGCATCGCTTCCTGTGGGACCTAACGAGGGTAGAACCTAGAGCAATGATCACTACTGGTTAGTCCCGATATCTGCAAGCCAGGGATTGTTTTGCGTAGACATACCTTCCAGTAAACCTCTGGCGTGGAGCTCACAACGGTGGGGAGATATGAGGTAACACCCATCCGGGCAAGGCCCTTATTGACCATGCGCAGACCCCTGTCATATTCCTCGGTGGTAGCTTGGGGTACAGAGAAGTCAAAGCCCTGTGCACCGTTCAGCTGCACATCGATAAGTCCCGGGGCGACGATGCGCCCGCCGAGATCAATGACCTCATCCGGGGAGAGATGAAAGTCGTAGAATGCTTCCTGATCTTTGAGAATCTTCCCGGATAATGAGTCAATCCAAAGGTCTTCCTTGACTAGCTCGCTACCTTTCACAATCCGGCAATTTGTGAATTTGGTGATCCGGCGCGGCGGTGCAGTCTTCCCCGGCATATTGATAATGAGATGGGACGTGTTCAAAGTTTGAATCAGTACTGATCAGGCAACCGGAAGTGAGCAGACTCAGGTCTTGCGGAAAGGTTTAAAGGAAAAGACGACAGCGACGAGCAGGACGACGTGCATGGTAAATAGTTCCAGAGTTACAGGCGAGCGAGGCAACCCTGGAAAAGACAACTCGAGCAGGACGGTGACATCCAGCAGACAATGCCTTTGGAGAAAGCGTGGAGGGGCATGGAACCGGAAAGGAACACCCGAAACGTCACGTAGTAGACCGAGAGGTGACATCGGCAAATTAGAGTTATCTTTCTTTTACTGATACCGAGTCATAGTGAGGAGTGTTGCCACGAATATGACTCTATGCACTGGAGGGCTCGAGTGGAGCGCAATCCAGCACAAGGGCAGCTGATGTGCTGATGTGTTGATGACCGGCTTCTCAACAGCCCTGCGAGATGCAGCAAAGCATTCCTTCAGCATCATCGGCGGTTCAGCGTCAGTATCAGCAGCATCAGCGAGGATCCTGACTAAGATAGCCGCATGCCGACATTGAGGATGAGGTCACTGTATGATGGATGATGTTACAGTGCCAGCCGGCCACTGCACTGGGCAGCCAGCGGGGGATTCCGCATTCGGTTAGCTTCGGTAGGCTAATGTCACCGTCACTTCAGGCAGGCGAGGCACCATATCACGTGAGAAGACACGACATAGCTTATTAAGTAAAGTCATTAGTTTAATTCAGTTCTCATGTGCCTTGAAGTATTATGCAATTTGATGCTGTTTCTGACTAATGAGTGCACACCAGGTCAGCACGGTCGGGAAGTCTCTGATAGGGCGGCCGCGTGTTCCGCAATTCCCGCAGGAGCCGTTCTTCCGTCTCTTGATTTTCTTGCTGGCTCTAGAACCTACCGTTAGCACATAGTATTAGTTATGGCGTCCCTCGCGATGAAGTTTTCCAAGTCCCACTGACTCAAAACACCCGCACCATGCCAATTTGTACCCATGGTTCCTGGACTGCGGTAAACCATACTCTAATCATACAACGGCCGAGACTCGGCCTCCGCCAGAATCCCCTAAAACTCCCGGTCGGACATGGGCTGATCCTTTTCGTATAATAATTTATTGCCTCGTGACTGTTGGTTGGTCGTCCCATATCCTCGCTGATGACTTCGTGTTTAATCTCTGTATACATCCCAGTGTGGAATATGGTCTTAGGACGGAGAGTCATTACGAACGGCCATTGCAGCAAAAGTCTTAGCTACTATAATGTATCCCGACTATAGACTGCAAGCCGCGCATTCAAGGGCCAATCCAGCGAGCCAACCCATTCCATAGACACCAGGACCGAGAATGGACCGTTCCGCTTAACATTGTCAGGAACCTGATTCGATTTGGGCTGGTTGGCGAGGTACCAACTGTACCAACTCAGTTCTTCCCCAGCTTCTCCGCGGAGATGTCAGTTTTCTTCCGCCCGATTCAAAAAACCGCATGAAAAAAGTTCGTCCGCCACATCATGCATATCCACTTGCGTTGACCTCCCGGGCCAATTGGTTGCCCATTAGCATATAAATACACCCGTGGACTCTCTGATGAGATTGTTCTCTCCCTTGCATTCTCCAAGACATACATTTCCACATTGACATTGCATCAATCAGAACATCCCTGCCATATTGATATCATTACATCATGGGTCTCACGCAAGAGCAAATTGCCATCATCAAGGCCACTGTGCCTGTCTTGCAGATTCATGGCAAGACCATCACGACCGTGTTCTACAAGAATATGCTCGCTGCACACCCCGAGCTCAACACCGTCTTCAACACTGCCAACCAGGTCAATGGCCACCAGCCCGTCGCTCTCGCTGGCGCCCTCTTCGCCTATGCCTCCAACATCGACAACCTGGGTGCTTTGAGCCCCGCGGTCGAATTGATCTGCCACAAGCACGCCTCCCTCTATATCCGGCCCGAGCACTACAAGATCGTCGGCAAGTACCTCCTCGAGGCCATGGGCGAAGTCCTTGGAGACGCCCTGACGCCCCAGATCCACGACGCCTGGGGTGCCGCCTACTGGCAGTTGGCCGACATCATGATCAATCGCGAGGCCGACCTCTACAAGGAGGCAGACGGCTGGACCGATTTCCGCGAGTTCCGCATTGCCAAGAAGGTGCCCGAGTCGTCTGAGATCACTTCGTTCTACCTGGAGCCTGTGGATGGCAAGCCTCTGCCGTCCTTCCGCCCCGGACAGTACATCTCCGTGGAGGTCTTCGTTTCGGAGCTCAACTACCCCCAGAGCCGCCAGTATTCGCTCAGCGACAAGCCCGTGCCGGAATACTACCGCATCAGCGTCAAGAAGGAGGCCGGCCTCGAGCCCACCGAGCCCTCGGCCAAGCGCCACCCTGGCTACGTCTCCAACGTCCTGCACGATCTCAAGAAGGAGGGCGACATCGTCCGCGTCTCTCACCCCTTCGGTGATTTCTTCCTCTCCGACGAGGAGAAGCAGAGCAGCAGCCCGATTGTCCTCCTGGCCGCCGGTGTCGGTCTGACCCCGCTCACCTCCATCCTTAACACCATCCTCGACGGCCCCGAGGCCCAGACTCAGCGCAAGATCACCTACGCGCACGGCGCTCGCACCTCTGCGGCCCGCGCCTTCCGCCCGCAGATCAAGGAGCTGGCTGCCAAGGTGCCCAACCTGCACGCTATCTTCTTCACCAGCCTTCCCGGCGCCGAGGAGAAGCAGGGCGAGGACTACGATGTCGCGGGACGGCTGGACGTGAACCAGCTGGACAAGCAGAAGGACCTCTACCTGGACGATGCGACCACCAAGTACTACATCTGCGGTCCGACTGCGTTCATGCTGGACGTGAAGCAGAAGCTGACCGCCGCGGGCGTCGCTGATGATCGCATCAAGATGGAGCTGTTCGGTACCGGTGGTATTCCCGCCTAAGCAAGTGGTTGTGCATATTGTGGTTGTCAACTAGATTCTTTACATCTTCACGGATCACGATCGCATTTGTTTTCATTTCTTAGATAGCATTGTTAGCCTAGATACTCCTCTCATGATTTTAGATGCAATAATCAAAATTCCGACTTTCAGACTTCGAGCCTCGAGATGTCTAGGTTCTATGAGGAGATGCAAGCTCTGACAAAACTTCAAGGTGTTCGCCAAGGGACCCCCCAGGCCCCCTCAAACGGCTACCGGTGAGGGGTAAAATCAATTATCTCCCGCCCACAGTGGGGTAACAACAGCACTAACAGTTGATGCCTCGTTGCTGGCCTAAGGCTCCATAAATTTTCATCGCTACCTTTCCCCGCAAACAACCCATCCAGCATAAACACACTTCCCTCACACCTCAAAGATATCATCAACAACTCTTAAGAATCCAACACACCAACCCCACAATTTTTAATACACCAATCTCCCAACCCCAACGCGGCCACCCAAACAAACATTTCACTAAACCATGACCGACCCCCCCCGCGATGCCCTAACCTTCCCCCCCTCCGACCGCGAGTTCCTCGAACCACACCTCCCCCCACCATTCCCCTCAGCAACCCACAACGCCTCACCGACCCTCCCATTCACAACCCTCACCTTCGCCACCTCGCTCGACTCCTCCCTCGCCCTGTCGCCGGGCACGCGCACCGTGCTCTCGGGCCCGCAATCCAAGGCGATGACGCACTACCTGCGCTCGCGCCACGACGCCATCCTGATCGGGGTCGGCACGGCCGTCGCCGACGACCCGGGCCTGAACTGCCGGCTCGCCGGCGTGGGCGGGTACGGCGCCGACGGACTGGACGGCCAGCCGCGTCCCATCATCGTGGACCCCTCGGCGCGCTGGCGGATCACCCCGCAAGCTAAGATCGTGGAGATGGTGCGGCAGGGGCAGGGGCGGGCGCCGTGGGTGCTGATTGCGGAGGGGACGGAGGTGGAGGCGGAGCAGCGGGGGGTGTTGGAGGAAGTGGGAGGGAGGTTTGTTTCTGTCCCTTGGGGGGTGAGTACCCCGGGGGGTTTGGGGGGGAATAATGAGGAGGAAGAGGAAAAGGTTGGAAGAGGTAGGAGGGAGTTCGATTGGAGGCAGGTGCTAGAGTATTTGCGGCGGGAGGAAGGGGTGCGCAGTGTTATGATTGAGGGCGGGGCGGCGGTGATTAATTCGTTGCTGGAGCCGAGGTATCAGGATCTGGTCAGTTCGGTGATTGTGACGATTGCGCCGACGTGGTTGGGAAGGGGCGGGGTGGTGGTGAGTCCGCCAAGGAGGGTGGGGGAGGGTGGGTTGGCTGTGCCGGCGTCGCGGTTGACAGAGGTCAAGTGGTATCCTTTTGGGGAGGATGTGGTGCTTTGTGGGAGGATTAAGGTGGATACCTAAGGTAGATGGTGGTTGTGCTATGTCATTGGAATTGGGGTTGAGGGTACTGGGGAGCTGAAAAGAAAGGGGGGTCTGGGGGTTCTCCCCCAGATAGTTATATCAAAGGAGTATGATGTGCTTGCGTCGCATGCATCTCGATTTGGTGGATCTAATGTCTGGAACGAGGATCACCTAGTTGGCTTCTGTACAGTAGCACTAATCTAAGCCTGAACTTCCTTAGCAGGAAGAATCTGCCCCGTGCACTCGCCAAATCCAACTCCTTCGCCCGCCAAGGCCGTCATCGTCACCACATCCCCATCGACCAGGTATGTCCGCTCACTATCGTCGGTCAACTTGGCCTTCGCCTTGCCTCCCTTGGTCACCTCCAGCAGACAGCCATAGGACCCCTCAGCAGCCCCACTAACCGTCCCAGTGCCCAGAATCTCCCCGGTATGCAGATTACACCCCGTGCTCGTCAGATGCGCGCACATCTGCCCGAGACTCCAGTACAGCTCCTTCGCATTGGTCTCTCCCAGGACTGTCCTCGCCCCAGAAGCAGTCTCCAACTCGACCTTCAGCTGGATGTCATAATTATAGGCGCCCGAGTCCTGCAGGTACGGCGGGATGGCTGCGCTCTGCGGCTCTGGGCCGTCGGTGCGGAACGCCTCCAGCGCCGCCAAGGTGACGATCCAGGGTGAGATAGTTGAGGCAAAGTTCTTCCCGTTCAGTGGGCCGAGGGGGATCATTTCGAAGCCCTGGATGTCGCGTGCTGTAGCGCTTGTTCAGCCAAGTACTCACTGTCTGGACATTATGCTAGATGCAAGGTAAAAAATGCAATGGAAGGAAAACCAATCTTCAAAGACTTCACAGAGACTGCATAGTCAACGTACCACTCCAGTCATTCAAGAGCACAAGCCCGAAGATGTGTGCCTCGGCATCCTTGGCAGTAAGCCCCTTGCCCAACTGCAGAGGGGCACCGATCACAATGCCCAATTCGAGTTCGTAGTCCAAGGCGCGTGTTGGCGCGTAGATGACTTCTTTGTGGGTCGTTATGGTCCTGTCGATGAAGTGGCCCCGGGGCCGGTGGACTGGGGTCCCAGAGACGGAGATCGTGCTGGCACGGCCGTTGTAGGCAATGGGGATATGGTAGAAGCATGGCGGCAGGCTCTCGTGGCCGAGGATAGCTCGTCCGGCATTGATGTTGTGGGCCTTGCTGCTGCAGAAGTCTGCGGAAGTTGTCGTTAGCTTTATTTTATGATGGGTACTTCAGAGTGAGGCTATTGACCGGTATAAGCTGGAATCGTGACGGGAAGATGCATTTGGACCTCGCTGATGTCTGCAGTGCTTCCTGTGGGGAGTTCTTCCACTCCATTCTGTAGCACCAGTTGCAGGGCGTGACGGACTCGCGTGTGGATTGGCTTGGGGAGGGCAGCAAAGTCATTCAAGGTGGATGATTTGAAGATTCCAGAAGGAAGCTCGATGACCGAGTTGAATAGCCCGTTTCTTTGGAGGTCATCTAGGAAGATCACGGTGTTGTTGAGCCGAGTCACGCATTGCGGGCCAGCTCGCGCGGGAGACGAGGCGACGCCATATGGAAGGTTCTTGATAGAGAAATGATCGCTATAATTGGAGGAGGCCATTTTGACTCAATTGCAATGTTATTGTGTATCATATCGAGTTTCCGAGCATTTGAACATGATATATCAATGGAGTTAGAAGCTATTCCTGAGTTCTGCCGTTTATGTCCACATCCCGAACATGCTCTCCACATTGCGCTGCCGACGACACTGTCTGTAACCCTTGATCCCTTTTCTGCAAGAGAACTGTGACTCAATAGAAGCTGTCATGTTCGCTGGAGAAACATCAGTTCTGAGTTAGTGATGCTCAAATGCTTCGACTTGTTGGCCATCTCATCTCTACAACGTGATTGTTCAAGAACCTGTCGGAAAGGCTTGTAGTGCTCCTGGATCTATTGAGCCACAGACAAAATGTGAGAAATGGCTCCGCTCGCCGATGAGAGAGGTATCGTTTTGAATACATAAAGATTGTCCACAAGTTCCACGGAACGACCAATGCATCATATCTAGTGGCAGGACTGCACTCTGGTTGCCGCACTGCGTAAACTGCTTGAAAAGTGCGGAGTAACACAGGATGCCAAGGTCGAAGTGCCGTGGGGTAAATGCACCGTCCATACTTAGCTCCGCAAACTCCGGTGCGAGCGCACGATCCGTCGAGTGCACGTGCCGGTAGGCCCGCTTATCGCAGCTGCAAGCAGCAAACAGCGCAAACATATCCGTCCCCTTCATTCTGTCACGTGTTTCAGACCGAGCATTTTCGAGTCACATGAAGCCGCCTATCTATCGACTTATCCGGATCGCAGAACCATTTAGTGCACTCAAGCAACAATGTCGTGATACCCAAACTGTTCTTGATTCAGTACCATGAACAAACGTCCCTACTCAGGGTCATTATCCCACAGTGACTCTCAGACTCCAGAGCTTCCCGATCACCTCTCTCATGACAGCCCGGAGCACAGCAGGGCCTCGGGCTCGGCGAAGAAACCCCGGAATTTCATAGCCACAGTGGTAGGTTACTCTTTCCACATCGCTCTACCACAACCTTCAGGAACTCTGGTGTAAAATGAATTGGAATAACATCTAGCCATAGGCTTGTGAGAATTGCAGATTGAAAAAGACCAGATGTGATGAATCACGGCCAAAATGTGGACTATGCAAGTCGCTTGGCTTGGAATGTGTCTATAATGAGCGCAAGACTTCCAAGTAAGGGACAACGAGGCACATACTAATGATAGACTTGTCAGACTAACTCATCATAGGCGGGATCATTCTTTGAGTCTGATTATGAGCACTCTCCATCGACTCGAGACAAAACTCGAAAGTGTTCCCACTGCCATATCCGGTGACATTCAATCTCTTCGAAATGAAATGATTCATGCATTAGATACGTCGCCAGGTGTCTCACCTCTAACACGGCGTAACCTCAACTCCAAAGAGCCGGTGGGCTCAGAGAGGTCTCAATTGCAAGGCCTCACACCGAGAACAGTGGAACTCAATAACGATCTAGAACATGATAGCCAAAGCTATCTCCCCTCAGGCCCAGTGGATTCGACTGGCCTCGTTTCAGTCTCTTTCAGCCAGCATGGGGTGATCTCTTGGCTTGGAGCTCAAAACATCCTCCCAAATCGACTTCTCGAGGCCTATGAGAAGCTCGGAAAGAACTACGTGATTGACATCGAAATGAAAAGGCCTATGCTGCCGATGTACATTTGCCCCTTTCCTCCGCACGCTGGAAACAACTGGCTGGAGACACTCCCATTGGCCATGATCAAGGGGCTTTCAGACGCATTCTTCACCACGTTTAACCTTTACACGCCTATCATTGATAAGAACTTTTACTTCGCCTCGACACTGGGGACTGCGATCGAAAACAATTTCGGATATACGATCGAAAGCTGTCTCGCCCTGAACATCATGGCCCTAGGCTGTATTGCAATTCACGCTTACCAAGAGGGAAATTATCCTTTACCAGGGAGCAGGACTAGTCGGTTTGAGCCGCCCGAGTGGATGGGAGTCGTCTATGAAGAACCTCCTGGCTTACGCTTCTTCAACGAGGCTCGCCAACGCATGGGCTTCTTGATGTGTGGCAATGATCTGCAAAGCTGCCAATTTTATCTACTTTCATTGTACGATCACTCCACGAGTCTATAAGATTGATCCTCGGATTCTGACGCGCGTTTGCAGTGTCTACTACAGTCAGATCCTGCGGCCCTTAGACTCTTGGGCTATGATCCATCGTGCTGCTACCTGCTGTCTTTCCATGCTCACTAAGTATGTGATTATCCTGTTATCCTGCTCATGGTGATTAGGTGACTGACGTCCTTAGCCGTGACGTTCACTTCGACGAGTGGGAAGGCGACATGAAGTCGAGAGTATACTGGAATTGTCTCATGAATGAGACAATCCTTATTCAAGAACTACATGTCCCACCGAGCGGTCTTGCACGCCTTGAAGAGCTTGTCCCAATTCCCAAGTTTATCAGCTTCGAAAGCGTTGGCTTCGGCACATCTCGAACCATGTCCTTGGACGAGATAGACGATTCATTTTTCCAATACCATTTTCTTGCGCAGGTCGCCCACCGTATAATACTAACACGCATCCGAAACTCATTGTATTTCTACTGTGAGTCGATCGCTTCTTCTTCTTTACGCTCGTCGAGTCAGGACTGACATTAGCCCTCTTACAGCCGACTCAGGGACATTCCCCCGTCCAGCCATCAATACAGAGTTGCACCACCAGCTAGATCAGTGGCGGGTCAACCTACCTGCTGCCCTGCAGTTCTCCGATAATCCACCCAACCCTTCTACAGACCACGATACAGCCGATTCTCCAGCCACTGAAGCTCACTTACCGTTCGACCCGACCCGTCATGCCCTTTCTCCCGCGATTGCCGTCTCCGAAGCTATGCTTCGTGGTCGCTACATGATTGCCAAATTCCACATCGGTCGGCCCTACCTCTACAAAGCCCTCCATATACCCAGTTTATTAACGGATCATGATCTCGAACAAATCCGCAGCGGACTGCTGAACGCCATGAACTGGCCTGTTGTTGGCGGCATCTTCCGCCGGATGAAGAGCTGCATTCCGATCCGATTCGCATTTTGCTCTCAGTAAGTCTCGCAAGCATCAAATCTGCTCCCCCTTTCCATGCCGCGGTGACTGACCGTCTCCTAGATTTTTCGGCCAAATACTCCTCTTTTACTGTATATCCCATTCACCAGAATCCCGCGTGCGAGATACCTTACCCCCGGGCTGGGAGCAATGGAACCAAGAAATGCTGCGGTTCCTGGAGAGCTGCGCACCTCATAGTCCGGCTGTAGCCAAGGACTTGGAACTCCTGCGGTTGTTGTAGATTTAATGTATCTTATGAATTGTGTATGTGGGCAATGTGACCTCGAGCCATGACTGACGAGATTGTTGGCGTCGTTGCCAGAGTGCTGTATTACACCAACGGTTGGATACCCTTTGAATACTGGTATTTCGATGTGAAATCGAGCAAATGATGTATAATCTGGCTGAAGCTGCTACGATGATACGTACTACCAGAGCTGCGAAGCAACCCCGCTAGGCCGATTTAAGGCCGAATGACGGGGTCGAAGGATGTTCGACCCCACGGGGGGATTAAAGATTTGCCAGGCGGTGGCTTGGAAGGCGAAGAACCAGCAGGCAACCCCCAAGAACCGAATTGCCATAGTCAGCTGTTGGTTCCGTCGGGTCAGATTCTAGAGAACTGCGTATTACCAATAAGCCATTTCTGAATGTCTGGGTGTTGGGTGTGGGCGGATAAGATTTAGCCCGAGCCCACGGTGGATGGTGGGGAGGTGCTGTGGGAAAAGTGGGGAGGCCTAGTATGGGGAAAGGAAACGAAGTGGCGGAAAGATGAATCCGTACCCCATACCTGGTACAACTTTCCCCAACCGATAAGGATAAATAAATTCATTCGCCTCTGCCTCGCATCCCAAGCTAAATACTATTACTTTTCCTCCTTCTCCTCTCGAAACTCCCCTTCCCTCCTGTCTCTCTTTCCTTCCCCCATCACAATCGCATCACATCCGCCATAACACTGCCACAATGACTCACTCCGAGGCCGAATTGCAGAAGCCTACGGGCGAATACCGTCAATACTTGCCCGATCTCAGTCTGAAGCGCTTCCAGGTGATGCGTACACAGGATGCCCATGAATATGCACACGAGTTCAAGACGCAACGTCAGCCTCCATGGCTGCACGCGCTCTACATGCACTGGCTGGACCTGCTGCAAGAGCCCTTCAAGGGTGTAACCACCGACGGTAATTTACTTCCGATGGAACTTCCGATGGAAGTAATGGTCCATTTCGCTTGCTAATCGCTGCCTTAGGAACCGTTCGCCCCGACCTGTTCAAACTCCAAGACGAAGGCATCCCAATTGACACAATCGTCGAAGCCACTCAAAATGTGCTGTCCCTGGCCGACGAAAACCAGCGCAAAGCTCTGTGCTACCACATCGACTCCCCCGAGTGGCGGACCTGGTCCAACCCCGAATTCCTCCTCAGCAACAAGGGAATTCGGCTTGATGAGATCGACAGCAAGCTCCGCGACGCCGTCTTGAACGTCCTCAAGGTCACACTATCTCCCGAAGGCTACGAGAAGGCCATCGCGGCAATGCGCATCAACCATTTCCTGGGCGAGCTGGTCGACGGTGTCAAGGTCATGAACGAATTCTCCTATAACTTTGTCCTCTTCGGTCGTCCCTCGACCGACCGACCGTGGGGCTGGTCCTTCTACGGCCACCACCTCTGCCTGAACATCTTCCTCTACAAGGGTCAGATCGTCGCCTCCCCGTGGTTCACGGGCGCCGAGCCCAACGAGATCGACTCCGGCCCGTACGCCGGCACTCGCATCATGCAGGTGGAGGAGGAACTAGGTCTGCGTCTCATGCAGTCCCTGTCCCCCGAGCTCCAGCAGAAGGCGCGTGTCTACGCCGAGATGCACGACCCGGCGATGCCGCCCGGCCGCTGGAACCGCGACGACCAGCGCCATGTCTGCGGTGCGTACCGGGACAACCGCGTCGTGCCCAACGAGGGTATCCCCGCCAGCACATTCAACGAAGAGCAGAAGAAGTTCATGTACGGGATCTTCGAGCAGTACCTGCTCTACCTGCCTGCCCGCGCCCGCCAGCTGAAGCTGGATCACATCCGCCAGTTCGAGTCCGAGACCTACTTTTGCTGGATTGGATCCTATGGCAACGAGGACCCTTTCTACTACCGCTTGCAGAGCCCGGTCATCCTGGTCGAGTTCGACCACCACTCTGGCGTGTTCCTCAACAATGAGGAGCCCAAGAAGTTCCACATCCACACCCTGATGCGGACGCCGAACGCCGGTGACTACGGCAATGCTTTGCGTGCGCAGATCCCCGCAATTGAGGGGTTGAATGGGAAGGAGATCGTGTGGGAGAAATCTGCTCTGTGAAATACTCGAGCCTTGTAAATATGATGAAGTTATGTGAATAGTGTTTCTATAGTTATCAATGCCGTATATACGATTTCTTTCAATGTCGGGTTTCGTCCTAATCTCCTTGGCAGCACGTGTGCGTGCAAGGCCCACCTCACGTCGGAACATCCGGTCCCAAACATCACCACACCCCACGATCGGGATTTCCTGGTCTCGATCGAGATTCATCCTTGCAATTGCCACCTCCTTGCAAATCGGAGAAGGTTCGATGGAAAGTATGAGTGTAGTGGCCTCGGAATACCCAGCTCCCACGATCTTTGAAGTTCTTCATCCCCACAACAAGTGCTGAATCCCATCCGAAGTCGGAAGCATCGAACCTTGGCCATCTTGTCTGCCTCAGGCGCCGAAAGACAACAACAACAACAACAACCAACTACCCCGCCGCTCTGCTCTCTCCCCCTTGCCTCGTCTCGGCATCGATAACTTTCCAACCATCCTCACTCTTGACGCCAAAATATTGGAATGCGTTGTACAAAGAACCCAAAACCCATCGACCGGCCAAGGTGGGGTTCATGAAAGGCTCTGATACGGCGGAAGATGCACGCAGCCCCTCCGTAGCCATGAATCAAGATATACTCCCTCCTGCTGGCTACTAGCTGCCTCAATTATGCACGGGAGATGCAACATGGCACCAGCCACTACTCCCGAACAAAGAGAATGCACCTTGTGGTGTGATCTCCCACAGGATGAGTTCATTGTCCTAATAGCGGGGTATGCGATGCAGGATGCTGTTTTTTACGCTGCTCCAAAGCTTCAGCAAGCGGCATGGGCATTTACGGACTACTGTGAGCGGTAAGGACTTGGAGGGGCTCGCTTCTGTCTCTCTCCCACCATCTCATCCATCCACCTCACAACAAAGGCTCTATGGATATGACTTCTGTGTCTCATGGTGACATCCCAAAATGAGAGCGCTCTTGATCGATATCCCGTGGCGCTAGAAAATGCCTCATAGCAAAACAATCTCACCTCAAATTCCTCAGCATTTATACATTAAGAACCCTCGGGCTACAAGGGTCCAATGCTCTCCAATCCAAACTCCCAACACTAATGTATCCCCTGCTTTCGATTCGCGACCACCTTTTTCTTTTTTTCGCCTGCGCATTCCTAACTTCAGGCATCAAGAGTTGCATATCTCCTGTGCGTTAACTTTGCTGTCGTGGCCATGCATACGGCTCTTTCAGGTTTACTATCTGCCTTAAAAGCCCGCTCGACTGCTAGACTCTATCCGAGAGATATCTCGATCTCAACCATTTTCTTCTTCTGTTTAGATTCACAAGCACATCACGAAACAGAACGCAAAAATGGCTCCATGGCTGATGGGCGAGAAGTTCAACACGGTCTACCCGCATAAGGGGTCCATCAAGGCCCTTTGGGAGACCAAGTGGAAGTTTGCGGTATGATAAAGATGAATGCTGTGTGGTTACGATCAAGAACTAAGAAGAAGCGTTCAACAGTGTGAGAAGTCAGTTTACCCGTTCCATGACGGATCGATTGAGGACTTCGCACCCATCTTCGAGAAGTTGATCAAGGTAGGAGGCTTCCTCCCTGTGTACCAATTCTGCCTGCTCAGCCAAGCCCACCCAGGAAAACATCAACGACGCCTACGAAGACGCCTACACGCAGGCCTTCTTCCCCATCGCCGAGTCCCTCGAGAAGCAAGCCAGCGAGGCGCTGACCAGCAACAACACCCAATTGGCCTCGGATCTCCTCCGCCGTGCCGCGGTGGTCTACCGGATCTCGCGCTTCCCCTACGTCGACCCCAGCAAGGACGACATCAAGAAGGAAGCCTTCGCCCGCCAGAAGCGCGTGTACCTGCAGGCGGCCTCCTTCTGGAGCCCCAAGATTGAGGAGGTGATCATTCCGCACACCCAGAAAGCCGGCGGCGACGCGCCCACCGTCCCGCTCTTCGTGCGTACGCCCGAGCACGCCTCGGCCGCCAGCCCCGTCCCCGTCATTCTGCTGATGACCGGGCTGGACGGCTACCGGCCCGACAACAGCCAGCGCACCCACGAGATCCTCAACCGCGGGTGGGCCGTTGTCATCGCCGAGATCCCCGGCACCGCCGACTCGCCCGCCGACCCCAGCGACCCGGACGCCCCGGACCGCCTCTGGACCACCGTGCTGGACTACATCGCCAGCCGGCCGGAGCTGGACGCCGCGCGCGTCGCCGCCTGGGGCCTCAGTGCGGGCGGCTTCTACGCCATCCGCGCGGCGCACACCCACCGCGACCGCCTGCGCGGGTGCATCGCCCACGGGCCGGGCTGCCATTACTTCATGGATCAGGAGTGGTTGACCCGCGTCGATGATCATGAGTATCCTTTCTTGTGAGTTGATTTCCCCCTCCCTCCGAGTGGCTGCATGCGTAACCCCCCCCCTCTCCCCGGAAATCAAACATCTCTACCTCATCAACACCCCAAAACGAACCCCCCACTTCCCAGTAGTGACTAACGAATTGGAATAGATTAACCCCCGCCTGGGCCAAGAAATACGGCTACACCGACGTCGCCGACTTCCGCGCCAACGCCCAGAAGAAGTTCTCGCTCGTCGAGACCGGCATCGTCGACCAGCCCAGCACCAGACTTCTTTTGTTGAATGTGCGTGCCCTCAGTTCCCCTTGTTCCATGTTCCAAATTCCACACCCGGAAGATGCCCAAGCAAACGTGAGACTAACTCTGCCCCCGCGCCCCGCGGGGAGGTGTACATAGGGCGTCGACGACGGTGTCACCCCCATCGAAGACTGTCTTGTCCTCTTTAATCACGGCTCTCCTAAGGAAGGGCGGTACGTATCCCCCCAGCCCTACCCTTACCCCTACCCCACCCTACCACCTGGGGATTATCGCATGAGCGCGAGACGCTTGTTTCTCGAGTGGGTTGGGCTAATATGCTTATTCCGGGGGCAAATAGGTTCTTCCCCGGGCTCCCGCACATGGGGTATCCGCATAGCTTGCCGGTGTCGTATAAGTGGTTGGAGGAGGTGTTGGAGTCGAAGCCTGCTATGCTTAAGAATTAAAGCGGGGTTGAAATGGGAAGGGGGGGATGTGGTGGTTGGGCTGAGGTCTTGGGTCTCGGGTCGAGTAATGAATAACATGATTCATATGAGAAAAATCTGATTTGAAAGGTTTTCATGGTCCTACTGCAGAATTTTAAGAATTTGGGATCTTTGATTGGATGCTTCAGCCCAGGTATCAAGACTGGGAGGGAGAGAAGGATAAGCTAATTGAACATAGCTACATATACAAGATGGAGATAAAATGGTCGTGACATGAATACGGGCAAGGCCCACCGGCATAACCTGGGAGGTTGCATGTGAGGCTGCGAACGGTCCACACAAAATCATGCAGTGTCCCCCATTGCAACACCTACTAAGCTCCGCGGGCCAAAGGACCCGGTGCCTAACCCCGCGGGGCTCTGTGCTGAGGCGTCGCGGTCGCGTTTAATGCGGAAGAACGCCAATTTCGCGAACCGGTTGAGCTGCGCCCAGAAATGTCGCCCCGCAGGGTGGGCAGCAATCCGCTCGAGCAGGTCGACTGTCGCCTCGCGAACCGGTGGGTAGGGGTGAAAAAGCCCCATGCTGAGGTAGAAGAGTCCGGCTTGGTTCTCCGGGGTGATGGTCAAGAGCTGGCAGATGCCCGCGTAGTCCTTGACCGCGTGCGCGAATGCGATGTAGATGGCGCCGGAATCGGCAGCAGAGAGTCGCAAGGCGCGGAGCCGGCTGTGGTGATGGTGTAGGTCGGGTTTCAGTATAGGTCGGGCCGGATAGTACATGGCGGCGATGTCCTGGATGAACGAATAGTAGGATCGTGTGGTCCGCCATCCTTCGATTCGCGAGACTGAGGCGAGCAGCTCCCTTTGCTTGGCGCCCTCATCGGGCCAGACATAGCCATGGCCGCGAAGAGTGGTCGGATCCAGCGGGTCAGCCTGAACGCCGCTCGGGCTCTCTGGCGAAAGCTCTTCGTTGGGTCCAATGATGAAGAGATTCGATGCGCCGTAGACCATTTCCTCGAAAGCGGCGGCCACTTGGGTGAATTTCATGATGTACGCCCTCCATTTGGCCCGGATCGCGTTCTCACCGTAACGGTTTGTGATGCTTCGCTGGATCTCTTCCATGAAGACATTATCCCCGCTGGGATCGGTATTCGAGCTAGACGGGTAATGATGTAACGAAGCCTGTTGCTGGAAGTATAGTAGTCCTTCCGTCACTGGTGCAGGCTCGATATAGCTACTGATCTTCATTCGACCAGTCGGGAGATCGCAAAGTAGATCCCACCACTCGGGATGGTTGGCGAAGGTCGGATTTGTGACGCCGGCGATAAACCCAGGCACCTTCAACAGGTCATCGATTTTTGTTAAATCCGTGTAAGGGAAGGCGTGTCGCGTGAAACCCCGCAATACACCGCCCGACGCAATCGCACACGCGGCAAGGACGGCTTCCGCGACTTCACCGGACGGTCGATTGTGACCTAAGAATATAACTCTCTTTTGAGTAAGCATTGCATTGACGAGGACAATGATAGGATGCGTAAAAGGGCCACTAGTAGTCAGGTGCGGATGGACGGGGAAGGCTTGAGGTGAAGTGTTATGCGGAGCGGAGAAGGTTTGGATAAGCTTGATCAGAGAAAAGTCGCCCACAGTCTCCGGCCAAATGACCGTGGGAACTTTGACCGGAATAGGGATCTCGTTATAAACAACCCTAGATTCAAATTCGTGGGTGTCGCGCGGAAGAGTATATTGGAGGGGAGCCTGACGTTTCGGCGACGGCGGATCGTCCTCGTCATCTGGCGGGGCGCCGTCTTCCAAGGACCGTTGGTGTATCATTTGTTCGAATTTCTCGATGAACATATCTTTGCAATTGCTTGCCTGCAGGATCTGCCTTTCCAGAAGTGATAGCCTCGGCATCAACGACAAGTCCATGCTGTTGACAGCATTGTATAAAGTGGCGAGGGTTTCGGGATATGGATTCTTGAAGTAGTCCTCCAGGGCTAGCAACAATAATGGCTGTGAGTTGGGTGTCAGCGTAACTGTAACCTATTCTTGACTGGGAGGTGACCCACTTTGTAGATATGAAGGAAAGAATGCCGCGTACAGATTGCCATAGCCTTCACGACTGCGCCGCTGTGGTTGTTCAATATCCGGACCTTATCCACGAAAGGGAACGAAAAAGTGCGTTCACATACCGCTTCACTGTGTTGTCTTGTTTCGTGTTGACCAGGTTGAGCACATACATCAGAGGAGGGCCTTCACCTCCTTCCTCCTCATCATCACTGCTATCTTCCCCATCCAATGATTCGTCGTCGTCCCGACTGTCCCCTTCACCCGACTGAGCTTCATCTCCAACCCTGCGCTTCCCCTTCTTCTTCTTTTTCTGCTTTTTGCTAGATACCGAGGCATCATCATCGGCATCTGCGCTTGTGTCCTTATGCAGAAAGAATATCGTCCAATCCTGGCTTCGTACATGTGTTTGATCAGGCAGCATGAGTTCCGCTAACATGCTCTCATCTCCACTGATCGCGGTCGGATACTGATGCTCCATGATCGGACCGCGATCGATATGGAAGGAGGCCACGAGTATGTACTCGACATGCCGCTCTGAGGAGTCCCGGGGGTATTGTGATTTGCATCGGCGAGGCTTAGGGAATAACGCGGCGGTGGCTGGAACATTGGCTAACGACGGTTGGCGGAGAGATGTGCGAGAACTGCTGGGCGTGCGATGGTGTAGTAGGGAAGGGGCGGGTGAAAGTCGGGGGAGGCCATTGCCTGCATCGTCGGCGGATCGGTAGGGTAAGGAGATGCTCATTTTCAAAGTCGAATGATCGAGGATTACGCAGGCACAACAGTGAGGTGGTGCGAGGTTGAGCGTGAAGTCGTCGTGGTCGCCGAGGGTAGACAACCGGCAGATGAGAGAAGCACGGCGGCGACCGACCGCTGCTTAGCTTCAATGAAGTCCGCGGAGAGGGGGCATATCCCCTGAAGCCCTGACCACCAGGGGAAGAGACTTGTAAAAGAATGGTGCAAAACTGCGACGATCAATTGAGAAGTCTAGAGGAAGCTAGATTGACAGGGAACGAGTAAACAAGCGTTGGGAATAGAATCAATCATGCGCGGGACGCGGAAGAAACTCAGGGGGCAGAAAGGAAAGGGGGGAAAAAGCGGAGTTGCAGTGCAGTCAGTCAGTGGCTTCTCGCATGTGACGATCTCGGAGACACTACCAGGCGGCGGAAAGAGTCAGTTTGCACTGTTTGTTTGTTCCTCCACAATCCGTCCTTTCGGTCTTCCATGACTTTTTACATGTAATATTAAAGTGTCAGTCTCGTCTCCAGGTTTAATTGATGGATGGTTGAATTCAGAGGCAGGTATGCAATGGTATCATGCTCATAACACTGTGTACAGTACAGTATATCTCTAAATCTAATCTATATGCAATTTTCACCCTCGCGGATCAGATTTACATTCCGCGGTTGAACTCCACCATCCCATCCTGGCCTCCCTGACCCCAAAACTCCTCTTCCAGGTTCTTGGCACTGATCGACTGTCGCTGAGGGAATGCACCTAGCGCTAGTGGCAATGCGAACAAAGAGGTACCCAGGATCAATGCCAGATTGATCGGCAGCACCATCTTTGGCCTCGCCTGCAGCCACGCGGTCTTCTCCAACTTAACCAGCACCAATGGCGGCACAACCATGATCGGAGTGGCGTTCAGCACCCGACTGATAGCCGTCTCTCCGACCGCAATCGTTGCGGCCTTCTTACTCTTACCCAAGCTCTGCACAGGCTCGCCGGTTTCCTCGCGCTTCTTCTTTTCGGCCTCAGACAAGACAGGGTACACGTCGATACCCTGGCGAATTTCCTCGCCTCTCATGAGGAAGACGTTCAGCGCACTGGCACTGGAGACAGCTGCGAATGGGACCAGACGACCAAGAAGGAGCTTGGTGTTAGGGGAGACTCCCTTGAGACGGGGAACGAGGGCGTTGAGACCGAGAGCGACGGAGCAGGATGCGGAAACGGCCATGAGGTAGGATTTGGCCATCTGGGAATAAGAAAGCGGAGTCGACTTGTTGGCGTTGGCGTTGTTGATGGCAACATTAAGGGACTGGTTGGCGATCTGCCAGAGAAGGGTTCCGGTGGTCTAGATAATCGGATCCCGATGAGTCAGAAGGCGGGGGTGAGCTAGTATTAGGGGAGACACAGGGTGAACGCACCTGAAGACCGGGCGTAAGCATACCCGCAGTGACGACCAAGTTGGACAGGACATAGCTGGACATGCGGAATGGGAGAAAGACCGGCTCGCCGGTGTCTAGATCGGTCAGTTGAATTGCTGCGAAGGAAAAGGAATGGGAATGGCGAAGAGGTGTAGCTACCGGGGTGCAATGTCGAGTCAACCACCTTCTTAGCGTGCCATAATTCGGACGTCATGGCAGGAACATGGTTCTGCTTGTAGGCAGAAATCAACTGTTTGGCCTTGTCTAGTCCAGCAGAAGAGACGAACATCATCCTACGCTCATCAGTTATAGACCGCTTGTCGGGGACAACCCTCACTCACCGCGGATCGGAAAGATCAGCCGCATGGCGCACGCGACCCCAGTATGTGGATAGATCATACTGGGATGATGGGAGGTCCCGGTTGCCAGGAAGGGAGGTGGACATCTTGAACCACGGAGATGCTTGACAAGCAGGTAAGAAAAAGGGCCTCGGAGAGAGAAAAGAAATGTTGGGGATTTGTCCCTGAAAGGCGCGAAAATCACTACCGGGCCGAGGATCCTCACGTGCGATGCCGGGCGGTGAGCCGATAAGCACTAGACCCATCTAACATGGGGTTTGTGATTTGCCGATATCAACCAGGAACATCTTGCCACCGCAAACCTTATTTCGATTCCAGTTGAGATTCAATCACCCAGCTGAATGGTAGGCGGTCTTGAAGTACTGTATAGTACATTTACTGGACTGGACCATAGTGCAGTCGATCACTGGGTCTTATACAGTCTGTCGTCGTCATACTATTGGACTAGATATCATACAGTTAAGGCAGCCCCGTCGCTGAATAGTGACCTTTTTTGCGTTGAATTTATCGTCTACAAAATGCCTTTATCTCCTGGCTGGTGATCAACCACAACGGAGCCAACGGGTGGTCGCTAAACTCCAGGTACGGGTGATATTTCTGTCGGTTTTTGCTTTCCGCGCTTAGCGGTGTAGAAGGCGGTAGCAATCTCCCCACATTGCTTAATAATGCCCCTCAGATTGCCCCTCAGTGCCTCTGCCCGCGGAGGAAGATCCTCAATATCCTCAATTCAAACAGCAGTTGAAGATCAATTGACTGCTTGTTTCCTTCCTTATATGCTCCCTCACTATATCACTTCTTGACTATGACAGAATCAATTTACTCCAGCTATCCTCCAGCTTTGGATTCCGCACAGAAGGAGTTCCTGGTGAAAACAATCAAGGACTGGGCCACGCAAAATGGCCTCGTCGTCCGGCCCTCGCCGACCTTCGTCGCGAAGGAGAATGACCCTCAAGGAGTGCTGGCAACCAATGCACCAGTGACCCTGTTTCCTAGTCTTTTTCCCAAGGCTTGTTTTGAAGAAGCAAGAGCTCTTCAGACCGTATACAATCAACTCTACGCTGCGATCACATGTGACGAAGACTGGATTGGGAAAATCATGGAAGAGTAAGAGCCTGCTTCTGCTTCTCCTTGAATGAGACTAGCACCCCATATTTCCGCGTACATGCGAAGATGGCCGTGTTTTGGCATTCGAAATGACCCCAACTAAACATACCTGCATGTAGTCTGATTGACGTCGACGATTTCATCTCCAACCTCTGGAAAGTCCATCTGGCAGTCAAGGAAGAGGGCTATACCCAAAACTTATCGCTCGGCCTCTACCGTTCTGATTACATGGCCCATACCCCGTCCGATGCCAGCTCTCCCAGCCTGAAACAAGTCGAGTTTAACACAATATCCTCGTCCTTTGGCGGCTTGTCATCTCTGGTCACATCTCTACACACTGAGCTCCTTAATTCCCCACCAGGCCACCCCATCGCCTACCCGTCGCATCCTTTACTGGACAATAATCAACCTCCCGAGAACCCTGCCGTGGAGACCTTGGCTGCAGGTCTGGCTGCAGCCCACGTAGCCTACGGACCCTCCAAGTCCACTCCAGCTCTTCCCACCTGTATTCTCTTCCTGGTCCAGGAGAACGAGAGGAATATCTTCGATCAATTGGCTCTTTCCCGGGAACTGACCAAGGCTCACAAAATCCCTGTCTTCCGTGTCCTTAGCTCCGAGATCCTCGACCACACATTTATCCACGACTCGAACCCCTCGAGGCCACTTATCTACCAGCCCCCGCACTCTAGTGGTACCCAGTTCGAAGTGACGACTGCCTACCTCCGTTGCTTCTACGCACCCACCGACTACAAGTCCGAGCGTGATTGGCAAGCACGGACACACCTCGAGCGCTCTGCCGCTATCAAATGCCCCACCGTGCTCAACCAACTCGCTGGATGCAAGATCGTCCAACAGGTTCTGGCCGAACAGGAAGGACCAGATCACCTGGCCAAGTTTCTTTCCGGCACTGATGATGCCACGATCTCGAGAGTCAGAGCGACTTTTGCTCCGCAATATGACCTTTCGTCCACTGGCCGCGGGCAGAAGCTCGCTCTGAACCTCGAAACTGCCATGAACCACGTCTTGAAGCCACAGCGTGAGGGCGGTGGAAACAATGTGTACAAGGATGCTATTCCTGAATTTCTGCGGTCGATTCCCGAGACCGAATGGAAGCGGTGGATCCTAATGGAGCTGATTCATCCACCTGCCGAGGCCAAGAACGTGGCGCTCCGCAGTGATGGGGAGGTACTCAGTGGGCATGTTATTGGAGAGCTTGGTGTCTATGGAACAATTTTGTGGGATCAAGCCAATGGTAACATCGTGCAGAATGAGCAAGGTGGGTGGCTGATGAGGACCAAGGCGAGAGATGTCAATGAGGGGGGCGTCGCGACGGGCTTTTCCAGCTTGGACAGCATTGTTCTGTACTAGATCAATCCTCGACTAGACTATGTAGACCATTATAAATTCTCATTGTCACTGGCCCCAATTACCGATTCATACTCCGCACTTATAAGAGATTTGTAGTGACGTCGACGCTGATCTTTGCGGGGAAGTCACACGGGGCCCGTTGCAACCTTAGATTTCCAAGAGCCCCAACAGCCCCATTGAAACTACCTTGTGTGCCATAGTCTTGGATTTGATTTATTGTGATTGCGGCCCCCCGATCAATTTGACTTGCAAATTAGTCAATCTTAATTAGCGATTGATTTGCCACGAAAACGAATTGCAGGGATCTTGATAAAGGGTTCCGACTACGCCCGTTATCGCAGATCGACAAGGGTTGTGCCTACTGACTGATAGCAACTGATAAGCCCGCCGCGACAATGCAACCTGACTGCATCCGGCCAGCCAATATGCGGAGAAAAACCTGGGAAGATCGAGCTTGGTTCATTCACAATGTGACATGTTATCCTTCGTCTGCCTTGGTAGCTGATAAGCCGTGGGTTACATACTATGCTAAGGTTCTGGTATAAACCAAGGGTCGATGACGCCGTTTCCTTAAGAAATTGATCCCCTTGCGTCTCTACCATCCTGGCTCATACCTCGTCTAATTCCGCCTCCCTTCTTCTCACTCCCCGAAAATCCCTCATTCTTGCACGTTTTCTGACTCCCTCATTCTCACACTCCCGTCTGGCTGAAGTATAATGGCATCCAGCTCTAGCTTGAGTCCACATGACACCAAGACGAGCTCGATTCATGATGAGCCTGGGAAGGCGAGCCACTACACCACTGAGACAGGGATCATCGAGGATGTCGTCCGGGTCACAGATCACCAGGCAGAGAGGCATCTGTGTCGGAAATTTGACCTGCGTTTACTGCCAGTATTGGCTTTGATGTGTAGGTCAATCAGCTCTAGTCATAGGCTACGCCCACTGATGTATGGGCCGGGCCAGATCTTTTCAATGCGTTAGACAAAGGCAACCTCAGTAACGCCGAAACGGATGGCATGAGTACTGGTAGGTGACCACTCTTTGACTCCGATAGGAGACACTTGTGCTAATGGGTATAGACCTGCACTTCAAGCCGAATCAGTACAACTTGCTGCTCTCCATCTTTTACGTACCTTATGTCATCTTCGCGCCGCCCTTTGCCATGCTGGGCAAGCGCTTTAGCCCAGCCCGGGTCCTGCCCGTCCTTATGTTCAGCTTCGGCTCGTTTACGCTGCTCTCCTCCGCAGCCAGAAACTTCGGCGGCATGTTCACGCTGCGCTGGTTCCTGGGAATGTCCGAAGCCGCTTTCTTCCCTCTGGTCATCTACTATTTGACAACTTTCTACCGCCGCGGCGAGCTCGCCCGCCGCCTCGCCATCTTCTACGCCGCCTCTAACATTGCGAACGCCTTCTCGGGGCTCATCGCGTTCGGCGTCTTCCAGATCAAGAACTCGACCATCCCGAATTGGCGGTACCTCTTCATCATCGAAGGCAGCGTGACGGTCCTCTTCTCCTGCTTCGCATTCTGGTACCTCCCACGCTCCGCCAGCGAAGCCACATTCCTGAGTCCCGACGAGAAAGCACTGGCCTATCACCGCATCCAGGTCGACTCGTCCGCCGTCGTGAATGAAGCCTTCAATCTCCGCGACGCGCTGCAGATCTTCCGGCACCCGTCAACCTACGCCTTCCTCGGCATTGAAATCTGCCTGGGCGTCCCCCTGCAGGGTGTCTCCCTCTTCATGCCGCAGATCATTCAGCGCCTCGGCTACTCCACCGTGAAGACCAACCTCTACACGGTGGCCCCGAATGTGACGGGCGCCGCGATGCTGCTCGTGCTGGCCTTCGCCTCCGACGCTGCCCGCCTGCGCTCCCCCTTCATCGTGCTGGGGTTCCTGCTCACCTTCACGGGCTTCATGATCTACGCCTCCATCACCGACGTCGAGGCCCAGATCCACGTAGCCTACTTCGCCACCTTCATGATGACCTGGGGCACCTCCGCCCCCAGCGTCCTGCTCAGCACCTGGTACAACAACAACGTCGCCCACGAGGGCCGCCGCGTCCTGCTCACCAGCATCGGCGTGCCCCTGGCCAACCTGATGGGGCTGGTCGCCAGCAACGTCTTCCGCGCCCAGGACAAGCCCAAGTACATGCCGGCGCTGGTCACCATCGCGGCGTTCGGGGCGACGGGCGCCGTCCTGGCGGCCGCGCTGGGCATCTTCATGTGGGTGGACAATCGCCGCCGCGACGCCCGCGAGGGCGTCAAGATGCGGGCGCAGGATGTGCCCACCGAACGGTTGAGGGATGGACCGGCCGCGGTCGAGTTTCGGTGGTTCTTGTGAAAATTTTCTGATTTATTTTATTCTGTCACCTCGGAGGTTTTTAGTTTTGCTGAACATAATGACCATGATGAAGTTATGCACATCACACCATCGCCCACAATTCAGGGTTAGCACATCGTAGGTGTTGGAAGGGTAGCTTTCAAAAAGGCGACCCACAAAACGGCACTTGACGGCACCCTAGACATTTAACCCGAGCATAAAAGCCGATATGCAGGGTCTCTGTACCCCAATTCGGGGGTTTGCCTTCAGCCAAACCCCCTAAAATAAGCTCCACCCAGCAGGAACAGTAAGCGTAACCGTTGATTAATAATTTGCGGACAGTGGGGCCTTATGGCATCGACTTATGGGTGTTCTAGGATAACGTAACTGTTTCTGTTGCCTTCTTTCCCTTCTTATTGACACCTACTCTTCAGGTTTCTTATTCTCTGACTCCAAACGTTTTTTTCCCTTTTCTTCTAGAGAAGCTTAATCAAGATCCCCTGTAACTCAAAATGAGCATCCAACAATGGACCACCCCCCTAACGGGCCTGGCCAGCCTGCGCCAAACCACCGCCCCGCAGCCCACGCCAGGCCCCAATGAAGTCCTCGTCGAGATTCGTGCGGTCTCGCTCAATTACCGCGACATTGAGGGTGAGCATGTTCCCCATTATATTTCCTAATTACTGTCAGTCTAGAAACACCTTCCCCCCTCTAACCATGCAATCCGACGAGCAGTAACGAAGGGCGAATACAACCACCACAAATCCGTCACGCAGGAGACGCCCGCCACGGTACCCTGCTCGGACATGTGCGGCGTCGTGACGCAGGTCGGCCCGTCGGTCTCGCGCTGGCGCGTCGGCGACCGCGTCCTCTCCACCTTCCTGCCGGATCACCTCACGGGCCAGGTCACGCCGCAGATGCTCGCCCGGGGCATGGGCCACCCGCTCCCCGGCGTGCTGGCGACGCACCGCGTCTTCCCGGAGCAGGCGCTCGTCCGGGCGCCCGGGTACATGCGGGATGCCGAGGGCGCCACGTTGCCGATCGCCAGCGTCACGGCGTGGATGAGTGTGCAGGGTCGCCTGCGGGCGGCGGTGGAGAAGGGGGAGGATGTGAGCCGGAAGGTCGTGTTGGTGCAGGGCACGGGTGGGGTGGCGGTGGCCGGGTTGCAGATTGCGAAGGCGTGGGGGGCTAGAGGTAAGACTTCTCTGAAGGGTTTCGTTAGGTGGAAGGGTGGTATCGGCGTCTGTGTGTGTGTGTGTGCTAACTGTGGCCAACCCCTCAAGTTATTGTGACCTCCTCGTCGGATGCCAAGCTCGAACAGGCGAAAGCCCTCGGAGCGGACTTTACGATCAATTACCGGACCACGCCCGACTGGGAGGATGAGGTCAATCGCTTCACTGAGGGGAATGGCGTAGATATCATCCTTGAGACCGGGGGCGCGAAGACGCTGCGGAAGAGCTTCGAGTGTATTGCCTTTGGCGGGTTGATCAACTGCATCGGGTACGTCTCGGGGAAGATGGATGAGCCGGAGGATCGGGTCAATGTCAATTTGTTGACCCTCCGGCGGAATGTGACGCTGCAGGGGATTATCAATGGGCCCCGGGATGAGTTTGAGAGTATGGTCGAGTTCTATGAGAAGCACCAGATCCGGCCGGTTGTGAACCGCGTGTTTGGATTTGCGCAGGCGCGGGAGGCTTTCGAGTTTGTGGAGAGTGGTGCACACTTTGGTAAAGTGGTGATTGATGTTGTTGGGGCGTCTCAATGAAGGGCATGTACGTACGATGAGAATGAGGGCGGTGTAAGCTTGTGAGTGTATACTAGCTTTGCAGGTTTACTGTTGCCTAAGGGGTGCGCTTATGAGTAGGATTCTCGACGAACGTCTGGATATAGCGGATTCATGACGTCCTGGCTTGCTGTATGTAGGAAGATATTCATTGTATCTCTCATTTACAACACGCTTCAAAGCAGCTGCATCGTGGAATGTACTGTACGAAAGTGTTCACAATCATCTGGCATGAATGCATACAGCCTTATGGCACCGCGCTAACCGAAAGTAGTAAGTCCGACGGCTCCTCGGAGAGGCCCAGTACGGCAACTCCGAAAACTGCGAGCAAACGAATTTCAGTCTGCGCTGGCTCGATTTCTCATCACTAGCGAACATTTCATCTCATCCACCAGAAAAGGCGCCGAGCTTGGTTAAGGAAACGTGGTGCAGATCAATTAAACGCATTGACTCACGTTGACATAGAGGATGTCCGTCGACAACTTCCGGCGCAGCTTATCCTCTGTTTTGAGACTGACAGCTCACTACTGCAGTCCGTTTGTTGACGGGGATACTTAAGAACTTTCCGGGGCTAGTTAGCGCAATCACGCGGGGGTCAAGCTTAGTCTCATCTCATCTCATCTCATCTCTCTTCTCTCTCATCTTTCCCCCAAACCCTTGCTCAGCAAAGCACTGCCATGGATGGAGATCCTCAGCTTCAGCCCGACCCATCCGGCCCAACCTCGCCGGCGAAATCGCCCGCCCGGCGACGCAGACCGCCCTTGTCTTGCACCATCTGTCGGCGCCGCAAGCTGAAATGCGACCGCGCGCTGCCATGCGGCCAATGCCTCAAGTCCAAGACCCCCGATCAATGCATCTACGTCGGACACCAACCTCCCAAGTCCGACGCACGGCGCGGGGAGAATACCCCCTCGGATCGCGCGCGGGCATCCGCCACCAACAGTCGCGCCAGTCCCGCTCACGGCGGGTTGTATGTGTTCGACTCCAAGCATCATCATCAGTCGTCGGCGAACAAGATCACGAAGCCCAAGGCGCGCTCCGATGAGCTGCACGAGCTGCGCAACCGGGTGCAGTTCCTGGAGGCCGCGCTCTCCAAGACGGGTCCCATCCACACCCCCGAGAGCCTGGGGTATGACGCCCCGTCGGAGGCGGCGGGGCGCGTCGTCGCCCCAGAGGCCCAGAATCTCACGGACGACGTCAAGGAGCTATCATCGCGATCGTGCTTCCGTGGGAAGAAGAGTCGGACACGCTACTGTGGACGCTGCCATTCAGCCGTCACTCTGGCTTTTGTAAGTGAGCTGCGCCTTTTTTTTTTTTTTTTTTTTTTTTTTTATTGTCGTGATTGGCTGTCGCTGACCTTGTCTCATGCAGTTCGATGATGTCTCTGTCTTCATGAGAGGGCAGCGCAGTAGCTTGAAGCGCAATCCGGACTACAAGAACTTCAAGAGTTTTAAAGGCGAAATGTGGGCCCGCGAGCGGCAGGACCACCAACGGGCCTTTCGCAATAAGTCTTGGAATCTGGAGGAGATGGTCCCGCCGCGCCATGTTGCTGACGAGCTGGTGAACCTGTACCTGTCAACCTTTGAGATGACCTACCGCATCTTACACGTGCCGACTTTCCTGGAGCAGTATGAGGCTTACTGGACAGCGTCGGGCCCACGAGACCGGTGCTTTGTTGCGAAACTCCTAGCCCTGATGGCTGCCAGCAGTTGCTTTCTTAGTCCGACGGCAAAGATCGATGGTCGAGAAAAGCTGCACGATGCCGCCGCAGAATGGATCGCAGGGGTCCGCTCCTGGATTGCCCTGACCCTGGTCAGCTCGACCATAGATTTCAATATCTTGCAGATCGAGTGCCTGATTCTCATTGCACGCCAAGCGGATGCTATTGACGGAGACATTGTTTGGATCTCTTCCGGCTCCCTCATTCGTATTGCGATGACAATGGGCCTGCATCGAAGTCCCTACCGATTTCACAAAATGACCAAATTCTGGGCCGAGATGCGGCGCCGGCTCTGGGCCACGATTGTGGAGCTGGACTTGCAATCGTCGATCGACAAGGGAATGCCGCCCAACATCGACCTAGAGGAATTCGACTGCGAGGCCCCGTCGAATCTCGATGACTCTCAACTCACAGAATACATGACGGACGACCCTGTCCCAAAGGATCTGGGGACCTTCACCCGCAGCACCTTTCAAGTTCTACTGCACCAGACCCTGCCGCTGCGGGTGCACATCGCCAAAGCCATCAACACACTGAAATTCACCCTCTCCTACGATGAAGCACTGCGCCTGAGCGAGGAGATCAATCAATCCATGCAAGAGGGAGCCGGCATATTCCATCGCATGGGAGCGGCCATGTCCGCCCCGGTTGGCCAGGACCCTTCCTTCGCACAGTCCATGCTGGTATTCCTGATGCGTCGATCGCTGCTCGTGCTCAACCGCCCGTTCGCCCTCAGCATCCTCCGGACCCCAAAGTTCTCCTACTCGCGCAAGATCTGCCTGGAATCGGCGCTGCAAATGCTCTCGTACCTCGAGCCCTCGACGGAGACGCAGCAGGCGCTGCCTCAGCTGGCGCAGCTCAGCGGCGGGATGTTTCGCGATGAGTTCCTCCATGCGGCCCTGACGGTGTGCGTGGAGCTGTACCTGCAGTCGTGCGAGTTCAGCCTCCCGCAGTCCTTGCCCATGGGCCCGTCCAGTACGTTGACATCCTTCAATGATCTCGTCCGATCGCAGCAGGAAGTGATGCTGCAGGCGGTGCAGCGGACGATCGACACCTTTGGCAGCCGGATGGGTCCCAGCGGCAAGGGCTGCAAGGCGTTTTTCTTTCTCACCATGGTGTTGGCGTCTGTCAAGGCGCGGATCAACGGGCAGGACCCGCAGAAGGTGATTGAGCAGGATGTCGCGGTTTGCATGCGGCAGTGCGAGCAAGTGATGCGGGGGACGCCGTGGGCGGCGGTCTGCGATCAGACAGGCAGTTCCGCGATGGTAAGTTGATGAATGACAACGCTGAGAAGTTCTATTGCTAATTGTTTGTAGCCCGCTACCGCTACCGGCCAACCGTCGTTGGATGCTACAGTCCCGGTCGACACCTTTGACCCTGCCTCGTTCGGGCTGGATGCGGTAAGTTGCCTGCTTTGGGAGTGTACACGACAGGATGCTGACGAGTGTTCTAGCCGCTTGATTTCGGAAACCTGTTTGACATGGCGGATTTCGGGGCATCGGAGCTGTGGGATCGAGATTTCTTTGCCAGCTTTTAGTTCTGGGATGGTGGCGTTTGCGGTGGGTTCCGGGTAGTACACATTAACACTAATGACACTCTTAATTAGTTTATTCTTATGATGGGTTTGGGTATCACGACTACTCTTCTCAATGAACATATATACCATATGGCGCTTAGCATCCATACCCTCTGCCATTCTGAGATACTGTCTGTACGTAAACTGTATAAGCAACACAAACACTCACAACAACAGTATCAGTCGAGCTACCAACTCAGGTGCTAGAAACAAACATGAATCATATTTTCATCCAAGCCACATATATACATCCCTCCCTCCCATCCACCACCACCCCGATCACCAAATAAAAAACCAAGCATGTCCCAACAAGAAATCTAATTCTTCAACCCTTCCACCAACTCCTCCACACTCTTCATCTCCCTCCCATTATTCTCCCCCACATCCAACGCCACCAACACCCGACTCACACAATTATACCCCGCCACCCCCGTCGTCAACTCCACCACCTCGCGATCACTCAACCCGCCCGCCCCTTCCGCCCGCAGCGCCGCAAACGTCCCCTCCCTCACCGAAACCCGCAGTGTCATCTCATCCGCATACTTGAGAACGGCCTGCTGCCTTCCACTCAGCGCACTTCCCCGGAGCGCCTCCGGCGGGGAATCCTCCTCCGCCGTGGAGGCCAACTCCCGCACGGCCTGCAGCTCCGCCGCCTGCACCCCGCCCTTCAGCGCGAGCGGCGCGTGCGCGTTCCACTCGTACACGGCGCCCGTCAGCACCGCCACGCGACACACGGCTAGCTCCAGCAGCCCCTGGTCGATCACGGTCTCCGTGCGGATCGCGCCTAGAAAACTGTTCCAGCCATCGGCGACGGGGGGCGAGTGCAGCAGGGAGAGGTCGAGCGGGATGAGCGGGCGCGGAGAGCGGCGCGCCGCGATGCGGGCGTAGATTTCGCCGACTTTGGTGGGGGAGCCGGCTGGTGGGGTTGAGGGGGCGTAGGGGAGGCGCATTTTGAGAAAGATTCTGGCTTAAGAAGAGGTTTAGTTTGCGCGAGATGGGGTGAGGGACAGTGGCTGGGGACGTACGGTTTTGTTATGGTGTACTGTAGGTTGTTTGTCGGTAGGTAGGAGTTGAAGGTGGGCTGGGCGGATGGATAAGGGTAGCGCCGGGTGTTATATGCCAGGCGCACGGCGGGGAACATGCATTTCCACCCGGAAACGCGGGTGATTGCGGGGGGAGGATGGTCTTAAAGGCTAGCCTGTTTGGGAGGGGTGGGGGCACCGCCGGGTAGGACCAGGTGCCGTAGTTCGGCATGTGTACCCACTCGTTGCCGAGTGTTCGGCCCGATCTTTTACTCTGGATTTCTTTTTTTTTTTTTACATTTGCCCTTCTGATGACTGGTCTGTTGTTTTGGAGCAAGACGAGTTTCCCCGGATTTTGCGCTGCATCCCTTTAACGTGCTTCGCACGTGGAGTGGCTCTGCGGATTGTTACTGGCAGTATGTATACTAAGGGATTGATGGGTTCAAGGTTGGATGGTTATTTGAAAAGAATTCTATTGTAGAAGATCCACTTCAATTGGCTAGAAGAAACATTCGAGGTATTCATCTCAAAAAGAAAACCACAATCGCTAAAATTTATATACACAAGACATTTTGCACAGAATCAACTCTCTCGGACGTCTTACAACTTCTGACCCTTGTTGAAGCGCTCGAAGGAGGAAACGGGAGGAGCCGAGTTGGGGTTGGGGTGGTGCTTCTTGAGCGCCATCGTGACGTTGTACTCCAGGTCCAAGGTGGCCTTGGGGTCGTCGGTCTTGGGCTTGAACTCAACGATCAGATCGTTCTTGACGGCGAACACGGAGTCGATGTCAAGGTAGGGATCGGTGGAGGGGTAGAGCTGGTTGATGATGGTGGCGTAGTCGGGGTGGGTGATCATGAGGTGGATGTGCGCGGGGCGGAAGGGAGAGCGGTCCATGAGGTTGAGGAGCACACCGGCGGGCCCGTCGGTGGGCAGCGAGTAGGCGGTGGGGTGGTAGCAGTACCAGAAGTACTCGCCGTTCTCGTTGGTGCGGAACTTGCCGCGGAGGTTGTTCTCGCTCTGCTCGGGGTCCTGGAAGTCGTACATCGCGTTGGCGGACGCCTGCCAGATGTCGAGGACAGCGCCGACGATGGGCTTGCCCGTCTCCATGTCGGTGATGCGGCCGTGCATCCAGGTAACCTGGCCGTTGGGGAGGGGGTTCTGGATGATGCTGTCGCCGAGCTCACGGAAGGGGGCGTTGGGAGACCAGAAGGGGCCGAGAATGACGTTGGAGGTGGGGGAGAGACCCTGCTCGGTGACGATCTTGTTGGCGATCTCGTCGACAAGGCTAGAGAGGTCAGCTTGACTGCAGCGACGAAATGTGATACGTCAAGAAAACTTACGACTCGAGACCAATAACGTCGCAGATACGGTGGCACTCGTTGCGGATGGGAGTGCTGATCTGACCGATGGAGTTGATGAACTCAACACCCATCATCCACTCGGCAGGAGTGAGCTCGACCTCACGAGCGAAGTCGTGGATGTGCTTGATCAGAGAGCCCAGAATCACACGAGCACGCTCGGGAGTCTTGGGGCCCATGGCATTGATGACATAGGGAGTGAAGTTGGGGTCCCAGCGAGGTTCGGCAGACATTTTGGCGGTTGTGTGTGAGGGGAGGAAGTTGCTCAAAGACAAACTGTGTGATGATGATGGAGAAGATGGGGAGGAAGAGAATTCAGCGACAGTCTGGAGCACTCGAGGGGTCTATATACACGGTTCAGCCAGGCGTGGCAAGTCTGAATACGGACCGTGACGGCAAATCGTTCGGCTCGTTTGGGGATGTGGGGGGAAGCGCAACGGTAAAACCACTGTTCCCACATGCCGATGCTTTGGAGGATGGCCTGATCGTGCAATTCATGGTCGCGTCTGTCGGATCGTCAGCCGAAAGACGGTAGGATCTTATCAAGGTATCCCAAATCTACTTCTTGGTGGGATATAGTGGTCATTGGCACTCCGGGGGTAGCTAAAAATTGCAGCTGTATGGGTAAAACGTTCGATGGGAGTGGTTGCTGCGATCGCGCGCTGGTGATCCCGGGGGAGCTCTTACCCGCTCGTACCCGCGGCTAAGAGCTCAACTCGGCTGACTCAACTCTGCCCCCCGTGATTTTCTTCCCCGGAGTTGTCAATCCCCCCCAACTCGCCCGCGGTTCCTGGCCTCATCGTGATTGCTCGACTTCTGATTGGCCAATGGCGTTCCCGACCACAGATCGATCTTCTCACGTGACCTTCTCCGAAGTGTCTGCCGTCCGGCACGTGCCAAACTTTCCAGAGCCGGATGCGGATAATGAGGCAAAATTTGTCCGCCAGCTGCCGGAGGGGTGCACAAAGACATCTGACCATACTCGCCTCATGGGGAGTCGGCTTCTAATCATGGTAGTAAATTGAGTACATAGAGGGAAAAACAACTTCCATGTCGATCAATTACCGCAGCGCGCTGACACAGTCTAAGTTTTTTTCCGATTTGATTGGATGAAACACAACCGAACATAAGACATAGCTTGGGACAGCTTGTAAACCACATTGATAAGCAATAAAATTAGACTTGGACTTCATTATCATCTATCTATGTACTTTACAGGCTATTGTCTGCATTCTAATCATACCAGATGGCGTTCATGCCGAATCCCATTTCAGGGATATCAACCCGAGCCACGCGAGCAAGGTTCTCGTCGCGGAAGCGGTAGATTTCGACGAAACCAAGTTGGTCATCACACAGGGCAAGCCACTCGTCGCTGAAATCGCAGGGGCTGACGGCGTTGGAATGTCCGCCGCTGGTCGACGTGGGGTGAATGAACAGCTGGCGCTCGATTTCTCCGCTGGGACCCAGCTTGAAGGCTGTGATGTACCCTGTGATATCGAAGGAGTTTCCGCGGGTGGTTGCGAACAGATATTTGCCGCTCTTGGTGGTGAAAGTCACGTCACCACGGTACTTGTTCCGCGGGGGAAGACCTATGCTGGATTAGTGTCGATCTCAGAGGGCCTCAAAAAGTAAAACATCGAGTCTCGGTGGTTTTTGGGGTGGTTCAGACTTACCGCCAGGAAGCAATGGGTAGGTAATGTGGGTGAAGACTGGCTTATGGGTGCGCTCGTCGATAACGTACACGCCAAGTCGGTTACCCGCCTCCATCAACACATAGAGGTATTTACCGCTGGGGTGCATTTCAACCCAGCGGGGATGGTCACCCGGCGCGGGCGCCTCGAGGCAGTCAACCAACTCCAGCTGTCCCGTGGTAGCATCCTTCTTGTGTGTCCAGATCTTGTTGGCTTGCAGATCGGCCGAGTACAGATATGTCTCCGTGGGGTCAAAGACCATGCCGTGGATGCCGGTGTTCGGCTCATACTCGTAGTTCTGGATGTTCTCGCGCAGACTGCCATCCTCGTTGGTGGAGAAGACATTGCCGTAGCCGGCGTACTTGTAAAAGGGGTTGCCGTAGACGTTGTAGGGGGGCTTGTGCGCGGCGAGCACGAAGATTGCACGGGTGTTGGTATCAGCGCTGGCAGCCAATTCTGCGGGAGGGAGATCAGATTCCGCAAGCTTAGATGCAGCAGAGCAACAATGCCTTACCATGACCAGCGACGGGGTGGGAAGCTTGGTGGACAATGTCGGTAGGACTGTTCACAGCAAAGCTGTTCCACTTCTTCATAGCAGCGCCATAGATGGCTTTTTTGTCGTGCTTTTAAGAATGACTTAGTTTTCCGAGCCAAACTACCAAAGTAGCAGGCAAAAACATGCTTACCGAGAAAGTCATCCAAGAGATAGGCTCCGCCTCGGGGATGTCGGTCTTCTTGACCAGGTCCAGGGTCAAGGCTTCGTCATCGAATGCGACCGTGTAGATGCGTCCTGGAGGGGTCCAGGTACCGACCATGAGATGGTGCTTCATTTTCGTAGGTGGGGTTGCGGTAAAGAGGGAAGCGGAGAATCGATATGTCGGAGTATGACAGAATTGAGCGCTAAAAGAACCAGAAGAGCTCGTCAGAAGGGTGGGCGATGCTGAAACGGAGGGTGCTCGAATTGACGACCAGAGACGGAGCATTATAGAACCATCACTTCTGAGAATCGGAGGAGGGGGAAGAGTATTTCCTAGCGTTAGTTCGGCAGGGAAAAAGTCGAGGCACCGCCGACTCGGGATCTGGAGACAGCCGAAGCCAGACTAGAGCAATGAATGCGGGGAGCGGCAAAAGATTACGGCACCTTGAGGGCATTGACGCCTCAGGCATCTAATTGGTATCTCGAGGCTCAAACATTAGCCTAGTCATTACCTTAGCACTTAAGACATGGCTAGCTTCGGCCTCAACTACAGTAGCACCAGCATTAGCCTGTCCACCGCTACCACGGCCCTATTACCCATAAGGCAAGGCGGACTGAGCTTCCCCAACACATCATTAATCATTAGTGACGCAGACTGTTTCAAATTTGACTAGAACAAGGTTCCCAAGGACTGCAGATCTTCGAGTGAAATAAGGGGGAGAAGGGGCGAAGGGTGCACAGATATACAGTTGGAGGCGAATGGAGCTCCTCATGTAACGGGTACATGCATGTGGGAATAGGAGCTGTGGCACGTAACCAATATCCTAATCAGGATAACAACAAATGCCTCCTCCAGGTTTTCGGGAGGGAAGGCGGAGTGATGGACATTTAGACACGGAGTAGAAAATTCCAGTGGCTGCCCCAGGCCAATCAGGCTGCCGCGGGCGGCACAAAGGCGGGGTTCCCTTCCCCGACTAACGCCATTCATGATCTCACCTTCCCTGCTTCCATCCAACGAGGTACTGATTGCTATACAGCCCTGGTCTTAACTCCAACTGATCGCTGCCGTTTCATCAGACCTACGACATCAGTGCGAAGACATGGCAGCCCAGACCAGTGTCAACTCCGACGGTTTGTACCTTTTATTTCCGTCTCTCTTCCCAAGCTCCGACGACCTTTCACATCACCCCTCGTGTGCTACCTCCAGCCAGCTTTTTCCTCTGGCGTTTCCACCAATTTCATTTGCATATATCTTCTCCTAAGTAACGTACTTAAAAAACCTTATTTGCTAATCTCTCCAATGTCGGCCTCTGTAGCTACCGCGACCTCGGAACTCCAATCCTCTCTCCGTGAGCTCGCTCTCAACACCAACAGTCCTGTGAAAGACATTGCGCGCCCGTCATTACTCCCTCACTCCGCCCTCAAGAAGAAGAAAGCTGCCCCCGTGGCAGATTCCTGGGAAGATGAGGTAGATGAGAGCACCTCCGAGCCCGACGAGCCGGACAACAACCCCGTGCTGTCGCCGTCAATCCGCGCCTCCGAAGGCCCTCTCGACCCTCCCCCTACCCCGCTCTCTCCGCAAACAACCTTAAACCAGCCATGGCCCTCCTACGGCAACGCCGGCTCCATGCCCCGATCATCAGACTCCAAGTCTCCAGTGTCGGGCCGACGGCCCGAGAAGCAGACGGCGGTAGCGAACCGAATGATTGCAGGCGCGCTGGGTATTCGAGCCCCGAAGCGCACGGAAGAGCAGCGGGCATACGATCGAGCGGTGAAAGAGCAGGAGATCAAGCGGAGAAACAAAGAGCGCGAGGAAGCCGCCAAGGCGAAGGAGGAAGAGGAACGGGCGAAGGCGGCTGTATGGGATGCATGATTGCTTTCAAGACTTGGACTCTGTTAGTATAAGGCGTTTACATTTGATGTATTTTGATAACACACTTACTACGCTAATCGAACCCACATATCCTATTTCAATTACTCGTTGCTGAAGCTTAGGTAGATAGGGAGTATATACTGAGTGGGCTCGCGCACAGTGCCCAACATGGCATGTGTAAGCGGCTTGACCAGGGGTGGGCTGATATGGAACGATTTCTTAAATTCTTGGAGGTTCTTGGTTGTTCTTGGTGGTTAGAACTAGCTACGTTCTCCTCATATAAACAAGAGGTGAAGGCCTTTTGACTGGATTACTCAGGAACACCAACATAATGCATATCACAGGTAAAATCAAGCAGCGACTAGCAGTATCGGGCCGAACTATGCTTCCATATCAAGATACTGGATTGGAGGATGAATCTGCCTCTTGATTTTCCCTCCCTGGCCACGAACTTTACAACTCACCAAGATTTTCGTGAAATATATAAGCACCATACTATATTAAAAGACGTGTCAAATTTATGAACGAGTGACTAAAGCAGATAGAATTAGTATATGATCATACGAGACTCTTGAAACATATTGGTTAAGTTTTAGCCAACGTTTGTTGTAACATTCGAGACCAGAGAGGGTAGTTCATTCAATCTTCTTGTGTTTCTGTAAATGTCAATGTAGAGCATGATGGACTGCTCTTCTACTATCCGAGTAACACGGGCAAAGCGAGGCAGACACCCTGGTCTAAACCGGTGCCTGGAGTATCAATACAATCCTAATTTACTGCTGTGTTTCCGCTCTAGGGCTATGTACCAAGTGCGCATACAACTCTCCACCTCTGCCTGCATGCTTCTTCATCAATAAACACTAGAGCACGAAGTACACAGTCTGATTGGTCGTTACACTTCCTCAGATCTGTTCATAAGCAACCTCAAAATACTCATTTCGACTCGAAGATGGAGCAGAAAGGTCAGTCACTTGTGTTTCAATAGCAGCAGAGGATATACTGACTTCGGCATAGAGTCTACCAAGACCGGTATTGGGACAGGTACAGGTACAGGTACAGGTACTGGTACTGCAACTAATACTGCAAGTGGTACTGAGATTCGCTCGTACGCCGTCTGCACTCAGGAACAAGTCCGTTATTAGTGCGGACATTCGAAGGATGGACGTTTTATCAAGTGCAAGAAACATAAGGGAAAACCAGATCTGAGATGCCACAGCGGGAAGTTGGACCATGTTGATACAGAATGGTCGTCACACAAATGCCGTTGGTGTCTGGATAGCGACTAAGAAGCTATGACGATGCTGTGTGAGTGTACAAACCCTCATTAATCCATGAGACAAGTCTGATTAATCAGCGCGTAAAGTCGTCACGTCGTCATCCGTGCTTTCTGCCTCTCCCAGACTCATCCCTCAGGTTGACCTCAAGAACATCTACCTCCCTGGAAGCTGCTTCCGAGTCGACATCGGCTAGCGCAACTGTGGATTCGAAGTCGATTACATGGGCACCCTTATCGGTGATGAGAAAATTGTATCTATTGGTGTCCCCATGAATAAAGCCGAAGGCATGCAGTAGGCGAATTGTCCTCGTACACTCCTCAAGATTTCGTATGCCCGGTGGATATCCTGGAATATCCTCCGTAAGAAAGCCGATGGTCCGTTCCCTTGTATCTTCATAAGCATACCCAATAAAGCGCGGGGCGAGTGGAAAGCCGGATGCAGAGAGCTCGGAGTAGATAGCGACCTCCTGCTGTAGGTACCGAATCTCATGTTTGAATTGCGCGATCTTCAGAATCCATATTTCGCCATCACCCTTGACTCGAAACACACGAGCACCGATCCGAGAAACCGTTGACAGGTCTGAGATATTGTAAAACTTAGCTGTAGAAACGTCGAGCTTTGCGAGATTCAGTCCATGGGGCTTGAATTCGTCGAGAGTGCTTTCAAGGCCGTGAGCGCCCCTTCGCACTGTGATTGTTGTCCATTCTTCCTCCCACCGTGGGAATTTCCGCAGGTGCAGAAGGATTCGGTAGCTATCCGTCCTGTAGTCGGGTGGAATAACATCTCCATCGAAGATCCGCGCATAAACTATGCGGTTATTCTTCCGGATTCGATAGAGATGGTCATTTTCCTCGAGATATAGACACAGTACTTCTTCCTGCATTTATGAGAAAACGTTGAATGAACGAGATACGCGTCTAGTTGACTCACATCCGGATAAGCTACCACAGTGGGCTGGAGTGAAGACGCAAGTGATTCAGTGTCGCTAGAGTCGCTATCACTGGACGACAGGGTGGGCAAAATTCGATGCATAGTTCTAGAATGGATCAACTGATAAGGTGCAGTGGCTGAGGTGGGTTTGTTGACGATAAGGAATGGTTTACAGTAACTATGAAAACCAGCACTAACGATATGTGGTTAGTCGCCAGTAACATAGCTAATGTATTAGTTTGTTCCATTTGCACAAGTGCTGACATCATCACTCTTCGAGCCAGTTGCTTGGTGAGCCAATCACACAGGGAGACCAGACGCGGGAAAATGCACCAAACTGGCTGGCTGCTTCCTAACGTTCCCGAGGCTGTGCCACTGACCTCTATTCCAGCCGTGGTGCTGCAGGAACTAATTTAGTTTGCAGGCGCGAGCAATTTGCATTCTGCATCAACCTGGCTAAACTAGTGCCTGGAAATCTCACTTGTCCAACGACTGGCAGATTGCTCAAGGAGATCGCATCCGGTTCCACTTCGACCATTGCTTTGCAACCGACTAGACCCGCCGATCGGAGGCCCATGCCAGCTCCTATGTGGGGAAGAAAGGCCATCGACTCCATTCAATCCATTCAACGCCCCTGGTACTGGAGACTACTCAACCACTAAATCCCACTAACAGACGCCATTTGCCAGTGAGCATGGAAAAGCTGAACTTTGAGGCAAGACAAAATGGCCTCGACATCCACGGGTACGTGGGTACGCCGCTGCTTGGCAAACTTTAATACATTTCGTCTCCTGCCTCTCCCTTCCGCGCCCCGGAAGTTCAAGCTCTGACCCTTCAAATAACGGGGGCCTTCTCCTGTCGCTCCTTTCATCATCATCACCATATTCATCTTCCCTTCTTCCCTTTACCCCCTCCTCATAGTGAAGCTGCTTGCTCACCATCCACAGCATTCAGCAATGGCAGGCAAGCAGCATTCTCCAACGGCCTCATCCGCCACGTCTAGTGCGGACGGGCTGGCCGATCCCGGAGATTCACAGTTACTTGGTGAGTGACTCGCCTCCTCATTATGCCGATAGCGATTGGCTCACGATGCCTCAGCCACCCTCGGGTACAAACAGGAACTTCGTCGACAATACTCCACGGTCCAGATCTTCGCTGTCGCATTTAGTATCATGGGACTGGTGCCCTCGATAGCATCCACCCTCGCCTTCAACTTACCAGCCGGTCCCGCGGCAATGACATGGGTAATTACACCCAACTCGAAAGACATGCTCAGTGCAGGGTTCAGAATCGCTAATTCTCCTAGGGCTGGCTCATTGCGAGTCTCTTCATTTTTTGCGTAGGATTGGCATTAGTAGGAACACCTTGATCACATTGTTGCTGTGAGCGCAGCTAATACTTCCACCTTGCGCCAGGCCGATATGTCGTCAGCTATGCCCACAGCCGGTGGGCTATATTGGTGGACTCATTACTTTGCAGGCCCCAAATATAAGAATGCGTTAAGCTTTCTGGTGGGATACAGCAACACCATGGGGCTAGTCGGGGGGATGTGCTCGGTGGACTGTGAGCAAATATAGGTTAACAACGAGTCTGAGACATTCGCTTACAGGACGACAGACACACTTACGCTCATGATTCTTGCCTGCGTCTCTATAGCACGCGACGGTGCGTGGTCAGCCTCGAACGGTGTCATCTACGGTGTATATGTTGGCCTTATTCTTGTTCACGCCTTATGCGGCATTTACACAGGCCCCATCATGCCTCGGATCCAGACATTTTGCATTTTCATCAACATCGCCATTATTATCGCCACTGTCATTGCTCTGCCGGTGGGCAAGGTCACTAACGGTGGAACACTCAATCCTGGCAGCTGGGTCTACGGACATGTGGATAACTTGACGACTTGGCCGAAGGGATGGGCCTTCATCCTTGCATTTCTGGCCCCAATTTGGTCTATTGGATTCTTCGACTCTTGTGTGCATATGAGTGAGGAGGCTTTGCATGCTGCGAAGGCTGTGCCCCTAGGCATCGTCTGGTCATCGGGATGTGCGTGCGTGCTGGGATTCTTGGTGCTGAGTATCATTGCCGCCGTGATGGACCAGGATATTAGCACAACATACGATTCCATATACGGCCAACCCATGGCGCAGGTCTATTTCACAGCGCTTGGCAAGAAAGGAGCCTTGGGATTCATGGGAGTGCTGATCGTGATTCAATTCTTGATTGGGCTGAGCTTGGTATGTCTGGGTGAAGCTTTCGCTTGATGTGCATATTCTAACAATAGACATAGATTGTCGCCGCTTCTCGCCAGGCCTGGGCGTTCTCTCGAGATGGTGCCCTGCCATTTTCAAACTACTTTCGCCACGTGAGCAAGCGCATCAAGTATCAGCCGGTACGGGCGATGTGCGGCTTCGTAGCTGTCTGTATTGTGTTCGGTTTACTCTGTTTGATCAATTCTGTCGCCGCCAACGCGCTTTTCTCGCTCTTCGTGGCCAGTAATTACGTCGCTTGGGGCACCCCGATCCTTTGCCGGTTGATTTGGGGTAAGGAGCGGTTCCGTCCGGGCGAGTTCTACACCGGGTGGTTCAGTCGCCCGATTGCAACCGTGGCCGTAGTATGGTTGATCTTTGGTTTGATCTTGTCAATGTTCCCTAGCACAGGCCCGAATCCGAGCCGTGAGTGTCTCCCTCTTCCCAGCGAGGATAATTGGCTAATGATGATGATATAGCATCGAATATGAATTACACAATTGTGCTTAATGGCTTCGTCTGGGTCGCTTGCATGACGTATTACTTTCTGTTTGCTCGCAAGTGGTACACTGGACCCAAGATGACCGTTGACGGGGTTGATTCTCAAGTTGAGAACGACGAGAGCCGGTCTGGAAACAAAGACCCTCCTTCTGCCTAGCATTTAATCTGATAAATAGAGCTGTGATGTTAAAAACATGAAGGATAGATAAGACATAGACTTGGAGTGAATAGATATTTCTATATCTCATTTGCAATTTGTATTTCGACCAATATCGCTGAATACTACGATTCTCCTTCTTTTTCAAATCTATTAAGAAATGGTGGTGCTTTGTTGCAGCAGATCGGTGCTGCTGGCGCGGGGTTGGTGTACCTTCCTCCACTTGGTTGTGATACAGCATATATATATATCCGTGCGAATTTCATAACGCGGCCACCTAAGCTTATAACCATGATGCATCCTTACCCATACAGTGTCCACCTTCTCCCAACATGAGATCCAAATACACCGACTAATTGAGCGCTTTGATAACCGACATCACTTGGCTTGATGTACTGCGACCTGACTGGGAAAACGAGCTCGACTGATGCCTGAGGCACCATATAATCAACTCCATGCTGACTCATCTACCAAATTGGGTTATCGGACTAATTACGTATCGCGCGTTTCGAGGATGCATGTCAAAGTTACGGACAACCTCTAACGACTAACAGAAATCCCCTCTCCAATGCCAGCAAATATGCTCTCCAGGATTTTGTTCAAGAGGGCCGGGGCCAGCCAGCGCCCAGCGGGCCTCGCGCGCCTGTTCTCCTCTACCACCCAGCGGATGGACCCCGATCTGTCTTACCAAGTCTTCAAGCCCGAGAAGGACGAAGTAAGCCGGGACCCGATCATCTTCCTGCACGGCCTGTTCGGCTCGAAGCAAAACAACCGGAGCATCAGCCGGTAAGACAGCCCTGCGTATTATGTGGTAGCGGATAACTGACAATGACAACGCAGCGCATTGGCCCGCGACCTCAAATGCGAGATCTTCACCGTGGTATGCATGTATATGCCCTGCTTATCTTGAGTCGCGTTGGGCTTTATGTTATTCAGACGGCCTGAACTCACAGGCTAGAGGTTCTGATTCTGATGTTCTTGGTGGTGTGGCTAGGACCTCCGAAACCACGGCCACTCGTTCCACGCCGAGGAGCACAATTACTCCGTGATGGCGGAGGATGTGGTCCAGTTCATGCAGCAGTTGAAGCTGGAGAAGGCTGCGTTGATCGGGCACTCGATGTATGAACTTGTCCCCCTTCTGCCAGCCCAACATTCAGAGAGAATTTCTGGGACCACACTGACCCCCGCCATGTAGGGGCGCCAAAGCCGCAATGACCGTCGCCCTCGAATCCCCGCGTCTCGTCTCGGCGCTGGTCCCGGTGGACAACGCCCCGCGCAACGCGCCCCTCAAGAGTGACTTCGGCAAGTACGTCCGCGGCATGCAGGAAGTCGAAGCCGCCAAGGTCACCAAGCAGTCCGATGCCGATAAGATCCTGAAGGAGTATGAGGAGGTATGCCTGCCGTTTCCCCCCAACACACAGCCCCCCTCCTTCCCCTTGCGCCTTCCCCATGATGTAAGAGCTAACCAGAAAAAGTCGCTCCCCATCCGCCAATTCCTCCTCACGAACCTGATACGCTCCGAGGAGGACCAGACCATGAAATTCCGCGTCCCGCTCGCCGTCCTCGGCGAGTCGCTGGTCGACATGGCCGACTTTCCATACGCGGAGCCCGGCGCGAAGCAGTACGAGGGGCCGACGCTGTTCGTCCGCGGCACCCGGAGTCGCTACGTGACCGACGATGCGATCCCCGCGATCAAGGCGTTTTTCCCGCAAGCGCGGATCGCGGATGTTGAGGCGGGCCATTGGTTGATCTCCGAGAACCCGGAGGCGTTTAGGCTTGGTATGTATTCCCCACATCTTCTCGTGCGTGAGGAGGCTTGGTTGGTGGGCTAACGATTTTGTGTTTGTGCTTGTTTTAGCGGTGGTTAAGTTCTTTAAGGAGTTGGATTAGGTATTGAAGTTGGTTGAACAGGTTGGGGGGTGGGGGGTGTATATAGGTTAGGTCTGGGTTCGGGAGTAGATTCGTGCGCGTGATAGAGCTAGAGCTAGAGCTAGAGCTAGAGCTAAAGCTAAAGCTAGAGCTAAAGGTTGGTTGCATGTATAAAAGATTTCTTTCTTCAACGTTTCAATAGAATGGTATCATCATCATTGGTTGTTCTTCAGTAGATAAAACATACAGGAGGCGGTAGATAGTAGGAAATTGTATATAACACAGGAAACAAATCTTGCTTTTGGTCTTGCAAAAGAGAAATTCGCCGAACCCAAAACCAGGGAGATATAAGAACCGAACCAGACCCCAGGCTCACCCTGACAAGAAAGAGCAGATTACAATCCTGTAGGATGGAGGAGGAGCTAATAAGACATAATCGTAGAAGATGGGGGGTTAGTTGGAATAGAAGTTACAGTCCACGGCGTGATGTTTAGTCGAGGGCATCGGTGATACAGCCGTGGCTGGCGTCCTTGACAAGTCTAGGGGAGAAGCATTAGTGAGAATCCTTTAATGATGGAATGTTTCAGAAAAGAGTATACGTACCTAGCGTACTTGCCAAGAGTTCCGCGGAGGGTCAGACCAGTAGGAGGCAGCTTGCCGGCAGTCTTATCGGCCTCCCACTGCTGTCTTCTCGAGGCCAGCTCTGTGTCGTCGACATCCAGATCGAGGACACGCTTCTCAGCGTCGATGGTGATCACATCGCCGTCCTTGACCAGACCGATGGGACCGCCGACGGCGGCCTCGGGGACGATGTGGCCGATGAGGAATCCGTGAGAACCGCCGGAGAAGCGTCCGTCGGTGATCAGGGCGCAAGAGTTACCGAGACCGGCTCCCATCAGGGCGGAAGAGGGCTTCAGCATTTCTAGACGGCAAGAGTTATTAGCGAGGTCTTGAGGGTGTCAAAAAGAAGCACTGGTTGTAGTCACTTACCGGGCATGCCAGGGCCTCCCTTGGGGCCGCAGTAGCGGATGACAACAACGGTCTTATCCTCCTTCTTGATCTCATTGCGCTCGAGGGCGGCAATGAAGTCGTCCTCATCATCGAAGACGCGGGCCTTACCGGTGAAGACGAGACCCTCCTTACCAGTGATCTTACCAACACTACCACCAGGGGCCAGAGTACCCTTCAAGATCTGGATGTGACCGGTGGGCTTGATGGGGTTGGACAAGGGACGGATGATCTTCTGATCCTCGGGGAAGTCGGGAACCTTCTCCAAGTTCTTGGCCAGGGTCTGACCGGTAACAGTCATACCGGATCCATCAATGATACCCTCCTTGAGCAGGAACTTGAGCAGGGAAGGAGTACCACCGATGTTGTGCAGATCGGCCATGACGTACTTGCCAGAAGGCTTCAAGTCGGCCAGGAAGGGTGTGCGGTCGGAAACAGCCTGGAAATCTTCGATGTCGAGCTTGATGCCAACGGAGTCCGCGATGGCGATCAAGTGGAGAACAGCGTTGGTGGAGCCACCGGTGATGTTGACGACAATCATGGCGTTCTCGAAAGCCTGACGGGTCAGGATATCGCGGGGGCGGATGTCCTCCTTGAGAAGGGTCTTGATGGCCTCACCGGCTGCGAGACACTCAAGGTACTTGGCCTGGGACTCGGCAGGGTTGGAAGAGGAACCGGTCAGGGTCATACCCATGACCTCGATGGCGGTGGCCATGGTGTTGGCAGTGTACATACCACCGCAAGCACCGCCACCAGGGCAGGCGTTGCGGATGATGTCAAAGCGCTCGGGCTCGGTGATCTCCTTGCTCAAGAACTGTCCGTAGGCCTGGAAGGCGGAAACAATGTCGATATCCGCGTTGTTCTGCATGGAGGCGCAACCGGGCTTGATGGTACCTCCGTAGACCATCAAACTGGGGCGGTTGACTCTGCCCATCGCCATCAACACACCGGGCATGTTCTTGTCACAGCCGGGAATGCTGATGTTGGCATCATACCACTGACCGCCCATGACCGTCTCGATGGAATCCGCGATCAGGTCACGGCTCTGCAGGGAGAAGCGCATACCCTTGGTACCCATACTGATACCGTCACTGACACCTACGGTGTTGAATTGGAAGCCAACCAGTCCGGCCTTCTGAACACCCTCACGGACACGGTTGTTCAGGTCCATCAGGTGCATGTTGCAGGGGTTACCGTTGTACCACACAGACGAGATTCCAACCTGAGCCTTGTTCATGTCCGCCTCGCTGAGACCAGTGGCGTACAACATCGCCTGGGAGGCACCCTGCGAGATGGGCTGGGTGATATGGCGGGAGACCTTGTTGAGGCCGGCATCCTTGTCGTCGGCGTTCTGGTGTCTGGGAAGGGTGGTGGACAGCGAGCGGCTATGTATTGCAAAGACATGAGTCAGTATGTGTCCAGTATCATGCAAAGAGCTAGACAACAAAGGTATCACTCACCTGTTCAGAGAGCGCTGGCTGAGGCTCCGGAGAGCGGCGGGCATACGCCCGCGGGTCTGTGAGAGAAGCATTGCCGAATCGAGAGCACGCAACTCACGGGGTATCAAACGGAAGCTTGATTGAGGAGAGAAGGGTCGGATGAGGGGTAAGAGAGAAGTTTAGAAACTCTGGGCCATAACACAAACAGGAATAATATAAGGGATCATCCGAAGGTCAAGCAGAGAGTCACACACAGCTGGGAAAAATGAGCCGGGGGGCCTCCGCAGCGAAGTCGGGGCCGGAGTTGGACAGATTCTCCCCGCCACCCAATCCTTGCCCATCGTTTGTCAGCCATTACCCAATCATCGGCCCGGCTGGGATAACTCAGGCCGGTCTCGACTGCTTTTTCTGGGGAGCTACCCCAAGCTAGCTGTTCTGAGCTTAGTAGCCCGGTACATCAGTTCCACCGCTTCCGACACAGCTGTGATGTAAGATTAGGTCACGGTACGCTTGCCCAAAACAGGCCGAGGTTCTTGCCGCTTTAGTAGCTTCCTGTAAAACACCTCAGACGCCCGTTGTTGTGATACTTGTCTTCCCTTGACCGATTTTGTTGTATGCTCCTTCAGACTTCTCGATCTTCTAGGGCCACTAATGAGTCTGTTACATGGCTACGATCTCATAATATCCTATAATCTTGCTGGAAAATACACATTGCCTTGCTCCCTCCGCAAAATGATGCTCTCGTGCGACCAATTGTATACGATAACTTACCTACAACCAGCATCAAGTTTATCGAGCCAACCATGACAAGCTAGTACTAAATGCGACATGAATACAATCAATCGTTCTATACTCGACCTTGGAAACCTGTTTGTAGGGTGATGTGGAATCAATGGCGAGCTCAAGTGTTACAATGTGCACCGTCGTCTGGCAGAAGAACAGTAACAACCTCCCACCTGATCAAAGCGGATCTTGTGAGCTTTGGACTGAAGGCTTTTTCTGAGGACTAGCCTAGTCCTTTCTTGAATGTTGTTGTATTCAAAGTATTTACTGGAAGCATTACTGCCTTCCTTGATATCGCAAGCAAGGGAACGCGGCAGGAATGCAGGTGGTATGCAAGCCCTGCAGCACCCTTGCCATTAGCCAGGAACCGACTTCTACGCGTTTACTCTAGTCTGCCTTCTTGTCTTTCTGTCGCACCTATCCCCTCACCTTTGTCGACAAATTCGCACCTACCGAGGTGCTGAGGTTCCATGCGGGATGACATTCAGTCGCGAAATGGTGTCCATCGTGATTAACGCCTTGGGTGTTTCGCTAATAACTGTTTGTACGGTACCAGCTTTGCTCACGATAATCCGTCGCTTTCAAGAACCGAAGATCGATTGTGCATCCGATTTACCAGACACGTCTGAGACGCCGCTCTTCGGTCTGTCGAGTTATCAAGATGAGGACGGAGAAGCCACACAAGGGTCACTGGAAGCATTCTCAGCTTCGTGGCAGCGAGTCGCTATAGTACTCTTATCGGTCATTGGGTTTGGGGTATCATTGTCGCAGGCTATCATTTCAATTGAATCGGGTCAACGCCAATATGTTATTCCCTTCTGGTTGCAGATGGGGGGATGGGTACGTCCTCTACCACTATCAGCGCACTCATTGACTTCACTAGCGTAGCTCGAGTCTGATCTAACAATTAATAGATGGTACTTTGTCTACAAGCCGCCAGTTTCTTCCTCGAATCGGCACCAATCAAACGATATATTCTCGGAATGTACGCGTCTGCGGCTAGCTGTGCGATGATAATGATGCCATGTGTGAATCTTGCGCTTCTCTGGCGCTCTGGAGAGTTTGATGAACTTGGCCGCTTGTCCACGAGTCTCATGATGAGCCAGATTGGCCTGGCGTGTTTACGAGGCTTCTTCTGCGTCTTGATACCCAGGCGTCCCAACGTATACCACCAAGGACAGGTGGTAGACCAAGAAAAGAGTGTGAGCATTTTTGGCAGAATAACGTTTAGCTGGGTCAACGGTCTCTTGCGATTTGTGGCGACGAACAAGACCTTGGAGCTGGATGACCTCCCAAAATTGCCATTAAGCGCTCGCGCTCAAACTCTTCATGCACGGCTTGAAAGAATGCGCAACTCTCGGGAGCTGTGGAAGGCGCTTATACTGGGACATGTCAGGCCTCTCATGCTACAAGGCACGCTAAGCATAATTCAATGTCTGCTTGGATTTGGACCTCAGGTAGCTTTGTTTGGGATCCTAAAGTCACTCGAGGATCGTTATTCTTCTCTAGGTGACGCAAACCCCACATGGGTCTGGGTTCTTGGGCTGGGAGTAGTCCTAGTTCTGTCTTCCAGCATTGAATCATGGTTATGGTGGATCATTTATTCTCAGTTATGGATTCCGATTTACGAAGGAATCTCAGCTCTAGTGTTTGCCAAATCATTGCGGTGCAAGGACGTGAAACAACTAAGCTACTACAGTGAACAAAACGAAAATGATGATGACGCTGAAGAGACAGAAGCGTTGGAGCAACAAGGAAGCCGCCAAACTGTTATCAATCTAGCTACCGTGGACTCCAAGCGCATCGCTGACTTTGTCATGTATAACTACCTGATTCCATCTTGCATTCTTCGACTGGTCATGGCGTCTGCCTTTCTGGTTCAATTGATCGGATGGAGAAGTTTACTGGCTGGTGGTGTTGCGGCCGTTCTGGTGACACCGATGAACACCCACTTGACCAAGAAATATTCGGCAGCCCAGCAAGATTTTATGAACGCTAGCGACAAACGAATGAGTGTGGTAGCGGAAGTTCTACATGGGATACGACAAATCAAGTTTTCAGCTCTGGAACAGCAATGGCAGGATCGAGTGTCAGAAAAACGCCGTATCGAGCTCAAGTACCTATGGAAGACATCCCTATACACCACTGGCATGGTTTCTGTCTGGATTATGGGACCGCTCTTATTATCTGCAGTGTCTTTGACTGTGTACGCGCTGACCCATGGCGAATTGTCTGCGTCGGTAGCATTCACTGCACTTGCTGTCTTTGGATCCTTAGAATCTGCTTTGGCGAGCTTGCCTGATCTAATGTCCAAAGCAATGGAGGCTAAGATTAGTGCTTCCCGCATTGATCAATACTTGAACTCGGCAGAAAAAGCTCCCTATACATCCGATGTCGACGAGATATCGTTCGACAACGCCACGATTGCATGGCCGGCACAGGATGACGAAGACGAGCAATCTGATTGGGAAGATGAAGAGCGATTTTGCCTTCGCAACCTTAACATTCGATTTCCGCCCAAAGGATTGAGTGTCATTGCTGGCAAGACTGGCTCCGGAAAGAGCTTGCTTTTGGCCTCAATCCTAGGGGAATGCGATGTCTTGGGTGGAATGGTGGCCATTCCGCACAGCCCCCCGTCTGCTGAACGATTTGATGAGAGAGCAACACGTCATGACTGGATTATTGACACAGCTGTGGCTTATGTGGCCCAGAATCCATGGATGGAGAATGCGACAATCAAGGATAACATTCTTTTTGGCCTTCCTTACGATCGCTACCGGTACCGCAAAGTCCTCCGTGCTGTTGCATTACAGAAGGATATAGATATGCTACCTGATGGTGACTATACCGATATTGGTGCCAATGGAATCAATCTTAGCGGCGGCCAGCGGTGGCGCATATCATTCGCGCGTGCTCTGTACTCGCGAGCAGGAATACTGATTATGGATGATATATTCAGCGCGCTTGATGCCGAAACAGGACGTCACCTTTATGAGCGTGCCTTGACAGGAGAACTTGGTCAGAATAGAACTCGGATTCTCGTCACCCACCATGTGGGTCTTTGCCTGCCTCGGACAGATTATTGTGTTCTTCTTGCGGATGGAATCATGATCCACGCCGGTACGAAGGAGGAATTGGCCGCAGCCCAAAATCTGGCCGACTTTCTGGATCAGACTGCGGAAACAACAGTGCCTGAAACCCCAACCGAGGTGCAGGGACCCAAAGTCTCATCGAAGCGTGTGTCCACGAACTCGCGCAAATCTACGAACTCGCGTCTCTCGACGGCCACCAGCATTCACACCCTCAGGAGATTCACTGAAGATGAGAAGCGTGAGAGGGGGGCTGTTTCTACCAAAGTCTACGTTGCGTATCTGACCAAGGGGAACTGTCTCCGTCTTTGGACAGTGGTCTTCCTGGCGTACAGCGCTTTCATGGCTCTTCTAGTCGGTCGGGTATGGACATCTCTGATAACTCACAAAATCCTGGTTCTTGATAGCTAGCTAACAATACTAGTCCTGGTGGGTCAGCGTCTGGACAAATGCGTCCACCCCATCGTCTGATGCACCGAATCTTGCCCGTGTTCGTGACCACACCAACAGCGAAGTGTGGACACTCGAAGCCGACGAGGATTTGATGTTCTATCTGACCGTGTATATTGGCTTTTCTGTCGCTGCATGTATTGTGGGCACGATTCGCACATTAGCTCTCGCATTCGCTTCGCTGGAATCCTCCCGTCAACTATTTAATGATCTACTGTATACCGTCCTCAGGTCTCCCCTGCGGTGGCTGGATACCGTGCCCATTGGTCGCATTCTCAACCGGTTCACATCTGACATCAACATCCTTGACTGGAGGCTTGGATACGACATTGGCCACCTTGTTTACAAAATCTTGGAGCTGGTAGGTATTCTCGCTGCCGGACTGTTAGTCTCACCTCTTCTCCTGGTGTTCGCTTGTATTCTGCTGGCTCTTTGCTTTCAGCTGTCGAGGATATATCTGGTTGGCATGCGAGAGATCAAACGATTGGAAAGCACCTCAAAAAGCCCGGTTTTGGAGCGTTTTGGATCTACCTTGGTCGGACTTGGAACCATTCGTGCCTTCCACAAGACAGAGGTATACATCAAAGACATGTACGCTCGAATTGACCGACACGCACAGACAGCTTGGTACCTTTGGCTCCTGGATCGCTGGCTTGGTATCCGGATGAGTATTGCAGGCGCCCTTCTGTCAACGATCACAGCGGCGCTAGTTGTGTACATTCCCCACATCACGCCTGCTCTGGCGGGCTTTGCAATGAGCTTCGCGCTACAGTATAATTATGCCGTGGCCATGGGCTTGCGCTTCTACGCAAATGTGGAGACAGATATGAACTCCACAGAGCGCGTGTTGGAATACTCTGGTATCGACATGGAAGACCAAGGTGGTGTAGAGCCACCTGCCGCTTGGCCTACTCGTGGAAGAGTAGAAGTGGAAGACCTGGTGGTGGGATATGCGCCCGATCTACCTCCAGTGCTTAGCGGGCTCAACTTCAGCCTGGAGCACAACCAACGCTTGGGGGTAGTAGGACGTACCGGGGCTGGAAAATCCTCGCTAACTTTGGCGTTGTTCCGCTTCTTAGAGGCTCGGCGTGGTCGAATTTTTGTTGATGGTCTAGACATCTCACAGATCAAGCTCCAGGCTCTGCGGAGCCGTCTTGCTATCATTCCACAGGACCCCGTGCTCTTTTCGGGCACCTTGCGGTCAAATTTAGATCCATTCCACGAACACACTGATATAGAGCTCTACAACGCGCTAGAGCGAGTACACCTCGTCTCGTTCGAGGATACCCTGACTTTGGCCTCACATTCCAGCCACGAGCCCTTCAGTGACAGCAGCACATTACCATCCTCGTCTGCCTCTTCGACCACAGGCCCTCTCAAGACAGTGAACTTCTTTGCTTCACTCTCATCGATGGTCTCTGAGGGTGGTCTCAACCTTTCCCAAGGGCAGAGACAGCTTCTCTGTCTTGCTCGAGCCATTGTCTCCCAGCCTAAAATTATGGTTCTGGACGAGGCAACTTCCGCCGTAGATATGGAAACCGAGGCCTTAATTCAACGGTCAATCCGGGAGGAATTCGGACGAAATGCGACATCTCTTCTAGTCATTGCGCATCGCCTCAGCACCGTTGCTGATTTCGATAAAATCCTGGTTCTGGACGCGGGCAAGGCAGCCGAATTCGGTACACCACAGGAGCTGATGGCTATTGAAGGGGGTGTATTTCGAAATCTGGTGCAGAACAGTGGGGAGAAAGCAGTGCTGGAAGAGATGATTTGGGGAAAGGAGAGGAAAGGTGTATAAATTGACTGGGTTCATTGGCGTGGCGTGATGTTGCAAGCTGTATATACTACTCAAGTTCATTATAATGACAAGAAATGAGACTGGCTGGTAATGATGGTAATGACAGGACGAAACGGGGGGGTGGAGAGCCAACGGGGTTAAATTTAGCTCCGGTTTCCTCCTCCCATAAAACCCCCGGGCGGATCCAGCCTGGGTTAGACTTCAATCCTGGTTCCTTCTTCTGAACTTCTTATCTTTCACTAACCTTAAATCAGCCATTGCATTGTTGCACTATCGCGGGTTCGATTTCCACACCCTACCATCAAACCGTCACAGTTGAGGATACTTACTTCATACCTGTCCAACTGGATGGGATCGGAATCGGAAATGCATCTGGTGAAGGAAGAGCGCACTCGCGCTGCTATCTCGATTGTTACGGCCAGTTCTGAGGTGGACCCTGAGGATGACTGGGCCGGCATGGGAGATCGCAAAGAACGACGGCGACGACAGAATCGTCTAAACCAGCGGGCCTACCGTGAGCTGCTCACTTATCAAGTAAACTCACTATCTCATGACTGACAGTACTCCTCTAGGGAAACGCAAACAAGCAACGCGGCAAACCCAGACTCAACCACCGAATCAGGTAATACGAAGAACGGTCAAAACGGAGGAACCCATGAGCAGCAGCGACGAACAGATGATCACGGTCCTCTCACCATCGATCTCCTCCCCCAACTCGATCACGAGTCCCTCCACATCTCCTTCCACATCTGCATCATCATCCACATCCTCCTTCTCCTTCTCAACACGACCACCACCCCAATCGCAAATCCGCAGCAGCACGAGCACGACCACCAGCCCGCGCCCCGACCGCAAACCCTGCACCGACCTGACCACGCAACGACACCTCCAAACCCTCCTCACCGACTTCACCCGCGTCGCCTACGCCTCCTACATCCACGGCTCCCCGACCCTCGACCACCTACTGACGCTCAGCCGCATGAACGTCTACCGCGCCTTCGCCACCAACATGGCCACCCTGGGCATGGGCACTGGCGCCGAGTGGATGCACGACGACGCCCTCTCCCCCTTCACGACCCTGCAGCCACACAGCGCCCTCGACCCGACCGCGCTGCCGCTGCACCTGCGCCCCACGAAACTCCAGCAGACCGTCCCGCACCACCCGTGGCTGGACTTCTTCCCCCTGCCGCGGCTGCGCGACAACCTCGTCGCCATGGCCGACCGCTTCGACGACGAGGAGCTGTGTCTGGATATCATGGGGTTCTGGGACTCGCCCACGCAGACGTACAGTCTGCTGGTGTGGGGGGAGCCGTCCGACCCCGGCAACTGGGAAATCACCGAGGACTTTCTGCGGAAATGGCCATGGGTGGTGCGCGGGTGCGCCGAGTTGTTGGCTAGTACGAATCGGTGGCGGGCGCGGAGGGGGGAGAAGTTGCTCTTGCGGTATTTGTGATGGCCTTACCCTCTTTTGTGGGAGGAAAAGATTGTAATTGTCCAATGTATGTACAGTACAGCGTAGGATCCTTCTTTGCGATGTGGTGTTAGATCTCTTCCGCGACCTGCGTCATTCTCCGCAAACCACACTACCTATATCCTCTAAGCTAGATCATTCCATGCAAACGTTCTAGGCTCCATATAATAAGCCCGACTATAGGGAGTGAAGCCCATGACGCACCACCACCCTCCCACTAAGCGCAAATAAGCCCACCGGGCGCCCCGGCCCATCAGAAATTCCGTGACCGGTCTGCACCTTAAGTCGTGGCGTGGCCAATGAGAAGCGCAAGGGTCCGTTTTGTAGGCTCCATGCTTGGCGCGGTGGTGTATTTGTCATCCACTGACTGAAACATGTGTATTGGCTAGTATTTACAGCCCTATGACGAGGTGGTAAAATACCATATGGTACTCTAGTGTTGAAGTAGACGCTGTTTGGTGGTTACCAGACTGAGGTCTTGCGAGGAATATTCCCTGAACTTCGGCGTAGTCCAAATGCTGAATATGCTGCTCGTTTGGATGATTCAGAGAGGTTGGATGATATGATCATGGAAATGTGGTGTGGTGGCATATGGTGTAAACCCAACGGCAACATCAAGTTCCAGTTGAGCTCTCAAATGCAAGGCAGGTGGTATAGTGGTGTTGTACAAGTGAAGACAGTGAATCTGTCAGCAGCAAGACATACAATAGTGATGTCTCCCGGAATCTTCTCCACTCACTAAGTTTTGGCGCTCTGAAAGCACGTAGTTGGTAATGTTGAAAAGAAGTCTTGCTTGAGTCGAACTTCACTCAGCCCCAAGGCGGGTGGTGCTATGGGAGACACATTTTGAGGAGAAATTGTATCGGGGCTGTGAGCAGGAGCATAGGAGTGATTTTAGCTCATGACCACCCAAGTGCCATTGAGCTGCTCAGTCAAAAGTAGAGTTCAATCTATCAAGATCTCTACAATCCCAGAGATTATGTAACTTTCAAGCCTGTAGGTAGACTACGAGGAGATTCGGCTTCACATATTCTTACACAATACCCAATCTCCGACCCCGGCTGGGCAACATCTTACACGTTTTATGGGTCTTGGAAAAATAGCCGCCTTATGTCCCAGATGAAATCTATGCGTTACATACACGCAAGAGAATTGACCTCGTTGCAGTTAAGTTTAAGTAGCGCACTACACAGATGGTCGCATGTCACTGTGAGCTTGAAGCATAGGCTACCAGATGAATGTCAGATCAAAGTTGGTAACACAGCAAAGTGAGTTCGCCCCTTTAGGCCACTTTACAGATCCAACCAAAAGTCTTGTTCCTGACTCCTCCCGTTTCTTCTCATCTTCTCCATTTCCTGAGCTAACCCTCTTGTCAAATCAAGGAGAACTCCGGAGAGAGGTCACCAATTTGGTGTCCACCAAGATGACTAAAAGAAAGGTACCTACATCTAGCCATGCAGAGGTGCCTTCAAAAAAGAAAGCCATCAACCCTGCCGCTGTCTCTCTATCAAATCTCCGAAACATGATCATGGAAAAGGCGAAAACGTAAGTCTTCTCTTGTTGAAAGTTGGTGAACACTCCTCTCATAAAGGGTTAGCACAAGTATCCAGCAAGGTCCGCCTGAACTGACCATAGAATGCGGCCAATATGCGTATTCCGTTTCCCTTCTGGAAGCTTGTTCAAATTCCGCTTTCATCAAGCGTGAGTACGGTTCGGGCAGTAAGACGGTGAGAGTTCTGCTAGTGTACAGCCCATATCTTTCCAGCTGATAGCCTCGGACAGAAGAGCTACACCCTGGTGCTTCAAGATGATCCCCGGGTGGTCGAATATGTGGTCAGATATTTACACTGGGGAGTGTCTTACGTGTACCACGCCAAGCAGCCATCTAGCAACACAATGCTCAAGAAGCGCAAACTGGCAACCGAAAGCCGCATGGACACCCAAAGCAAGAACATGGGCACTCAGTCGAAGAGTCCTGCGCCTGGTCGAGATTTATCCTTGGTCGCTATCTACTTCTTTACTCGGCTCTATGCACTGGCCAAGCGCCTCGAGGCCGATGGTCTCAGGAGAGCCTGCAGAGATGCTATTGCGAGGGCACTCAGCGTTGACATGGACAGAGCCTCACTGATGCGCGCAATCAAGGAAATGTATACTTGCTTTGATGAGAGTGACCAGGTGCTGCAAGACACGGTTGTGTCAGTTGCCCTCAAGAACCTGCTTCGCTTGCCAGCGCACAAAGGCGAGGGAGGGCGTAAGTCGACCTTGAAGGATGTTCTTGATGCTACTGCCTCTTTCTGCCGTGATCTGAGCATAGAGTTGGTGAAAGCTACGCCGCAGCATGATGAAAAACGACGCCATTGACAGTGATGATGATGAGGAGGATGGAGATGATGGAGAAGGCTATGCTAACGATGGAGATGACCCCAATGATAGAGAATGGACCCCATGACGGCAATGAGAGGTGAGGGAGGGGGAAAGCTTTCGGTGACGTTGTCGCGGCATGAGGAAACACATTTAAGTATCTCGTTCTCGCAATATTCTCTCATAAGTTTGATGATAATGAGTGATGTATTACATCTAAATGGCCAATCAAACTCTTGCGCATCTGAGATCTTCAATTCTGGATTCTGCATGCACGGCTAAGTGAGCGCCTACTGATACTTCGAGATATGTGACTCTTCCTCCTTCGACCACTTTAGAACTAACATCAACCTAACAATGCACAACAATATCACCACCATACTTGGAACTCGTCTCGACCACTGGCATACAAGTTACGCTTGAGAAATCCTCAAACTGACTATGACTGCGGGGCAAGTGGGGAAGCGACTGCTATTTCCCCGCGGCCCGCACATCATTTTCCCACCTGAAGTGGGGAAGGACTACTTACAAGCATCAGGCTGGACAAACAACAAACCACTTACTGGCTAACAACCTGCAAGCTTTCCCGAGTCCTTGTCCCCAGCCTGTACATAAAGGTAAGCAGCCCACCCACCCACAACCTCACACTCAAGGTCCTCGAAAACACCAACATGTCACCAGCAAGACAGGACTACGAGATCGCCGACGACGTCCCCGTCCTGATCGTCGGAGGCGGCCCATGCGGTCTACTCCAGGCATACTTACTTGCTCAGTTGGGAGGTACTTTTTCTTTTCTTTCTTTTCTCTATCCCGACAGTCAGTTATCTGTAGGAAGAACAAAAGATTAAACTAACACCTTATCAACAAAGTCGAATCCCTGCTCTGCGAACGCTACCCAACACGACTCGACGCCCCAAAAGCCCACGCTTTGTCCCCAAGAACACTCGAGCTATGTCGCCAGTTCGGCCTCGACGTGAACGAGATCCGTCGTCTGGGCACCGGCCGCCAGGATGCTTTTTGGGTGAACTTCGTGACACATCTGAATGGGCAGCAGGTGGGACGGTTGCCCTATGAGCGGATGGATCCGGGGGTGTTGGATGATACGCCTACGGTATGCTAGGCCTCAGAAGCACAAGCTCGAGGAGTTCAACAAGCTAATTGCTGAGGCTAGATGATCCACAATATCCCGCAGCCGGACTTTGAAGACTACGTGCGGAAGCAGCTGGTGAAGAACCCCTTGGTGGAGATGCGCAAGAATCATTCATTCGTCAAGCTTGAGGATGTAAGTTGTCTCTTACCTCCGGATTGTGATTAGATCGTGAAAGGCTACATGCTGAAACCTAACAAGCTTGGGGACTCTGTCATCGCAACCATTGAGGATCGCGCTGCACAGCGAGAATACCATGTCAAGTGCAAACACCTGGTCGCTTGTGATGGAGCAAAGAGCGCTGTTCGGCGGTTTCTGGGGGTGGAGAGTGAGGGAGAGGACTCTTGTTTGTGAAGCTTCCCTCTGTGACGGCCTGACTGACGCTTGAGAATTAGACGAGACGATGATGACTATCCATATCAACGCTAACCTCTACCCGATCGTTCAGGACAGGGTGGGCATGCTGCACTGGGTGATGGATCCTGAGGTGTCGGGCTTCATCATTGGGTATGACCTCGGGGGCAATCAGGTGCTAATCTGCAATTTTGATGTACGTCCGAATACCCTTCGTGCGTGCGATCAAGAGAGTCTAACCTGACAAATATAGTCCCAAAAGTACCCAGTGGAATCGTGGAACGAGTCCCTGTGCCGCAAGACCGTCGACGCCGCCATAGGCACGCACATCCCCTACGACGTGCTGAGCTACCGACCCTGGATCCTCAGCCGGAAGGTAGCCAAATCCTATCGCATCAACCGCGTACTCCTGTCAGTAACCTCCAAACCCGCTCATCCCCAAAAGTACCCAGCTAAACTCATCCTAGAGCCGGCGACGCTGCCCACTCCTTCCCCCCAACCGGCGGTCTAGGCCTGAACAGCGGCCTGGGCGACGTCCACAACCTCGCCTTTAAAATCGCCGCCATCCACCACGGCCACGCCAGCCCCTCCCTCCTTGACACCTACGAATCCGAGCGCCACCCCGTCGCGCTCATCAACGCAGCCCAGAGCGTCAAAAACGGCCAACAGATCTTCCGCCTGCTGAAGACGCTGGGCGCAACCGATCCGGACGTGCACGTCGCGCGCGAGAACCTCTACCGCACCCTCGCCGACCCCGAACGCGCCGGCGCGGTACACGAAGGCATCGAGGGCCAGCGCGAGCATTTCGATAACTTGGGTCTGCACATCGGGTATGTGTACGGGGATACCCGCGTGCCCGGCTGCGCTTCCGTCTACCAGGCAAAATGTGTGCCCGGGGCGCGAATTCCCCACGCGTGGATTGAGCCTTCGAAGCCTGTTGTTAGTGGGCTGATGGGGCCCATCGATTCGTCGTATGTGGGGGAGTTGTCGATGGAGGAGGTGGAGCGTAAGCGCTTCTCGGTGTTGGACCTGTGCGCTTTCGATGCGTTTACGCTGTTTGTGGATGGGGAGTGCGCCGTTGCTTGGAGGGGCGTGCTTGAGGAGGCCACGGCAATGTTTCCGCCGGGACTGAGGATTGATTTAGTTGCAAGGGGCAGGGATTTCGATCTTCAGCCTGGAGAGGCAGGCGAAAAGTGGTTGGAGCTGATGCAGCTGGTGCAGGGCCGGGCGGTGTTGGTCCGTCCGGACCAACATATCCTGACGGTGTTTCGGGGTTCTCCGGATGATTCGATGGAGGTAGTAGAGGTGCTGAGGAAGTATCTCGCTTGGTAGGTCTGATATAGAGTATCTGGGCTGAGAGGTGCCGCTGCTAGAGTAATTAGAGCATAGACTGTCGAAGCTACCTCTCTACATTCCATCCTCTCCTGCAGATTGAAACGAGCGGTGTAGCCATGATACTCTATCTGATCCTGGAGTAGTTCCTTCGCTGTCTTCTTATCCTCAGACCGCCACTGGAATATCCCTTCATGAAAGCCAAGAACATCTCCTTATTCCTTCCTTCAAGGAACTCTTCCGACTGCTCTAAACTGACACCCGTCGGGATCACTATGTCTTGCTTCCATTTGCCTGCATTGACGATCGTCAGAGAAGCTTTGCAAGTGGATGAAGTCTTCTATCTCGTGGAGGATGTTGTCGCTTTTATGTCTATTCGAACATATGTCAGAACGATGATTTTTGGCAAGGCTGTAAGAGTGCATTACCAGTGTGAACAAGCTTGCATTCTGTGTGCAGGTAGTCAAGTGCCTGAAAAATCTGCAAAATACCGGCTTTGAGTAGATCTTCAGTGAATCAATGAGTGGGGTTACGACATAGTAGGTCTCGAAAACTTTCCCCCATCGGTTTCTGCACAAGGCATGGGGGGTCACCGCCCAAACGGGGAATTGTGAAGACATCCAGAGCTCTTCGTATGTGAGCATGGCCAGGGTGCCATGAACTGCCCCGATTCAGGTGTTTATAGATTTGGAATTCTTCCTGATTATCTCCGTCACGTGTGTAGATCTCGAGTGACACATATTGATGACCTCTGGTTGGGTGGGTGGGTCAGCGTAACTTTATAGTTCGCAGAGGCAGAACCACACAAACTTACTCCATACCGTTGAGGTAGTCTAAAACCCAATCTACCGATTATGTGATACTTGGAATTTAGTACCTCGCCAATATTCGCAGGGTAGTATCGTCCCTGTCTGAAACGCTCGAACCGTTCCTCTTCAAGCACTTCCGATGGAGGGGCAGTGTCGAAGCCGCTGGTGGGGAAACGAATGGGAGGGCACAGGGCCCTCCGAAACGGCTTCATGGCCCATTTCAAGAGTGTAGCCATGATGGACTTTTTGGTTGGGTGAGGCTAGTGTAGTCCGGAATGCAAGCAAGGATATTCCCTCCAAGCTTTGAGTTAATCTGCCCCACCAGTAAGCTGTCAATCTCCCGAGTGGGCTTGGACCAGAGGCGTACTCCATACCCATCCATAAATTTACAATAGAGTCCCCAAGAAAATTTCCTGGACGAAAGTCGTCACGTCACCTCAGGAGCAGAGACGTTGTCGCTGCTGGAAGACGCGTGTACGCTGTCAACAAACAGGGTGGCGCGGAATGTTGACTCTGGCGGTGGACGAAAGCAGCATGTGAGGACGGTTTGCACGAGATAGCCGATAAACATAGTGTTGTGTACGTCGGCGGAGATTGACGGCGGGAATTATCGCCTGCATGCTGCCGATCATACTGTGCGCCGTGCTGAATCCCGACAAATCTATGCGAGATGTGGCATGCATTGCCATACAAAACAGGGTGGTCGCCAATTGACCCGTCAAGTATTCATGTCGGTGGTTTCGCAGGGTGACGTACACTCATGACGAGTGGGTTCTTGGCGGGCAGAATTGGAAGACAGTGGCGGGCACCTCAACCGGCTGATGATCTTGTGTAAGCTTGATTGAAAGTCATTCGAGGGGGACCAAAATAGCAGTGGACTATCTCTCCGTCGGGCTATCACCCACAATGCGCCCGTTCGCGGAGGCTGGACCTCCAGACTGGAGTGGGAAGACAATCGCATGCAGATGATAAGGAGGGCTAACTACCTATGGTCCAAGCCGGAATAGTGCCGAAGTGGCCAGCCATGGGGCGAGAACTTGGCGAGTCCCACCGGAATCCAGATCCTGGCGATTGAGTGGCCCGGGACTGACTGATTTTGACCAGTTGCAGTTTAGTGTCCCATGCCCCTTACGTGGAAAAGGGCCATGGCGTACTGATTCGGGACTGATTTAGGGTGCTTGGAGTGCTGTTTGTGCCCTTGATGAGTCTAGCACCGTCTAGCACTGCTGCACTTCCAGGTCCGGCCTGAGCCTCTCCCACTGCTCTCATATTATTCGTCTTGATTTGTCCTGTGGGCTTGCAAAATGCCCGCTGCCATTGACTTCATTACCTCAGGGCTTCCAGTTAACAATTAGTTTAGTTATAATTCGATTGTCCTGAACAAGACAAGGCAATTCATCTGGTCGTCCGTCGGCTGTTCTTTCCTTTCCCTCCTTCCTCTTCTCCTCCCTTCTTCTTCCCGCTCCCCTTTCCTCCTCTCCTCTCCCCTCCTCTCCTATCTCTCTGTCTTCTTGAGTCCCTGTCCGTCCTTGCGTCGCTCGCCTCCAAACCTCGCGAGAGGTGAATCCCCTCCCCCTCTCCCCTCCCCTTTCCTCTCAATGTCGAAGAGGCGGCTATTTCGCTGGCCTGCCCGCCGCACCGCCGCACTCGGAATTTTGGCGCTGCTGGTCACCTCCGTTCTCTCATGGCTCATCTGCGGCGGCGATTCTTACGACCCTCAACCAGGTATGTCATCGTTCGGACCTACCTCCGCCCCGGCCTCTTTCTCCGGGACACCAGGTTAACCGCACGCAAATCAACCACCACAGTAGAAGAATACTTCAACCCGATTCACGAGCAGTTATCGGAAATCACCAAGACGTACAACAATGCGACCAGCGAGATTGGCTTAGTATTGGCTGCGACGCGGGCGGAGGACTTAACTTGGCTTTTGGATTACTGCAACGACCAGTATGGCGCGCCACCCCCGGGATCACGAAAAATTCCTTCATTGTGCTTTCTGTTCATTTGGCTGACGTCGGCAATCCTCCCGCAGCGGAACAATCCCATTCATCTACAGCACCGACGTCGAACCCGCGCCAAATCTCCTAGTTCCTTACACCATCCGCGGTCGCGAGGCTACCGCCTATCTCTCCTTCATCGTCGAGTTCTACAACCAATTACCGAAATACACGATCTTCATCCACTCTAACTACGATCAATGGCACAATGACCTTTTCGGCCCCCACACTGGACCGGCACTGCGAAACCTCCGCTTAGAGGCCGTCGACGCGCAAGGTTATGTCAATCTGCGCTGCGAGCACGACCCCGGCTGCCCGACGAGCGTCCACCCGTGGAGCCCCACGCAGATCGATATCGAGAACGATGACATTCGCGCATTCTTTCCCCAGGTCTACCAGACGCTTCTCAATGTCCCTGCGAAGAAGGTTCCGGAGCACATTGGCAATGTCTGCTGTGGCCAATTCGCTGTCAGCCGCCAGCGGATCCTCGAACGACCCCGATCGGACTACGAGCGCATGTTGCGGTGGGCCGACGAGACGGAATTGACAGACAGCTTTGGCGTGGGATGGGTATACGAGAAGATCTGGCACATCATCTTCGGCATGGATGAGATATAGTGAGTGACGGTCGCGCGGGCGTGATAGTGGTTTGTTTGCAGCGGCCCAGAGGGACTGACCTGAAAATTAGTTGTCCTCGATACGAACAATGCCGGTGCGACGCGTACGGATGGTGTGGGCCGTTGGCCTCGGGCGAGACACTGCAGGCAGTGCGAGCGAACCCGGGCTCCACATTGGGGCCGTCGTTCTAATCATAATGGACGAATCTGGTTCTAAGCGTTTAATGCATGATGTATACTATCATGATTGGGGACATTTCAGGTTACCCCAAGTCGGTCTGGCTACGATTTCTCAATTGCAATCTAATTGTACAGTTAGATGATAGACTGCTGTTTGTTATGTTCGCTATCTCAGGGTATATTTGTTGGGCCGTGCTGACCAGCAGTTTCCGGAAGTCTCGTCAATCATGCTTCGTGACGCGCCGTCATACGCGACAATGAGTTGATTACTCGTGGTTGATTGGTTGCTGGTGCGTCCCTCGCACAGGCCCAGCGTCCAACTCATACAATCCTCTATGCGCGACCGGACTGGCCGGTACTTCATACACGTTCCCACTATCCAATAACGGGACGTCCGTTTCAGATGGCCTCCGTCGGGGGATGGCATGCAGGAACAATGCGTTTTGGTCATCAGACGTCGGAACAGAGCTGGACGAGCTTTCTGTGCCGGGAATCAAAGTAGCCGGTACCGGGGGAGAAGACGGCGAGATTGTTGAAAGTGTGCGACGTGCGTCGGTCGATAACGATGGTGGAGGCGGCGAGAGTGGTTTCCGTGGGATGTTATTCAGGTTGATCGTCTGTTCAGGCTCATGCGGTTCCGACACTCGAGGTTTCAGTTTCTCCTCCATATTTGAGATCCTGCGATCATGCGACAACCCTACTCCAACAGCCGTGTATCCAGATTTGCCCTCGTCTTGGGCCGCGTTACGTCGTTTGCGCCTTGATCGGTTCCGACGCATCAATACCCACACTAGGAGGAAAATCAGCAGAACAAGCACGATCACGCCGATCGCAATGCCCGCTTTGGCTCCCGAAGTTAGCCCGCTGCTGGAGCCGTCGGAGCAGCTATAAGATCCCCTGAACACGCCATTGCTGTTGCTGTTATTGTTGTGGTCGTCATCGTCATCGTCGTCACCATCCTCACTCCGGAGGGAAGCCAAACTCGAGCAGCGAAATGATCCACCGCGCGACCGGATATTCGTCTTGCCATTGACATGCTTGAGATCGCTAAATGATATCCTTTTGCATTGTGAGAGTCAGCCCCGTTCCGATTGCAATATATGGTCTAACCTATCTTGAACGCGATGGAAACCAGGGGAAACAAAAGAGGGATACTCACTGATCAAATTTCCCACTCAGGATCAACGCTCCGTTCACATACTGCAAATCATCCAACACCAAATCTCTGAGCTGGGAGTTTTCCTCGACATCCAGCTCTCCGCTGACCGTTTGCAAATTGGAAAAGGTCAAGGTGCTCAACTGAGCATTATTCTTGATGGAAAACTGTCCGTTGAGGGTTTCGAGGTTCGCCGCGGAGAAAGCCGTCAGCGCGGAGGTATTTTGAATGGTTAGACCTGCGTTAAGCGTCTCAAGCTGTTTGAGGGTGATGGTGCCGGTAACGGACGGGGAGATGGTCAAGGTGCCATGGATGGTGGAGCAGGAGGAGAGACGGTTATCGGCATCGGCCTGCGAGGTTATTGTTGTGCTGGAGGTACCTTTTCATTTTACCTGTGAGCACTCGATCTTGATGGAGTGTATGTATAATGCGATCACGATAGAGGATAGAGGATAGAGCATAGTGTATAGGGAGTGATGACCGGCGCAAAACTCACAGTTGGTATTGGAATCCGAATCAGCCGCGACGGGCGGAGATACCAGGCATAGCAGGTATAAGAACACGGACACGGCTTTCATATTTGGGAGTCCAGTCAGTTCGTGAAGTCCAGGCGATGGCTCACGAAATAGAATCAATTTCTCTGGGTCGCGGATCCAATCATTGGGACATTTATTAATTGTTTTTGAAGTCTCGGTGCTTGGATCAGGTGTCCAGCAATCCGTCCCATCGAGGCAGTCAATCACCCTTAGCTCCGAAGCGGGGACAGCCAGAGGTTAAGTAGTAGCTCCAAGCCTCCAGCAGAATGCAAAGAAACGGCAGAGAAATATGACAGCCTAAATCTCCTACTGCAGGGTTCAACTAGGATACTTTCGGGGATACTTCGTCGCTACTATAGGCTAGTCTTCTTTGTTTTCTTTTTCTGGATTTCGGTCCGTGTTTTCGATGGTTTGTTTTTCATTTTTGCCGAGACCCTCTCCTTGTGGGCTGCCAGTGGTGGGTATGCCGGCCCTTTATGGTGGAGAGTCCGTCGGAACTACCGGTACGGTGATAGTTGCCGTGGTTGATCAGATTTCCATGCAGAATTTGGGAGGGGAAAAAGAGATTGTGTCATGCTCATGACTGCCCAGATTTCTTTGGAAGGGGATGGATGTAGGCCAACGCACTGGGCCAAACTGCATTGCAAACATAGCGGCAGAGAGAGAATCCCTGTCACTTTGGCACAGTGGGAAAAGTATCCAAACCAAGTATCTCCGAACACTGCCTCTTTTGCTGCAGTGCTGCAGTACCGATCCCCACTTTTTTATCTGGAGCGTGGACTGATTCCAACCAGGACCTCCACTTGAGCGGAGTTTTCTACTTGTGTAGTTAGCGTAGGTCGTCTAGGGTTTAGGTTTCCATACTGTGTGGTGTAGACCGCACACCTTTATCGCCGAAGATTTCAGTTTAAAAACCGGGTTAGAGCTCGGACTTAGATCTAATCACTTAAGTTACTGGATTGACTTATTGGGTAAGGTAGTGTAGCACCGCCGAAGGGGCGGGGAAAAAGCATCTGATTTGCTGTGCGGCTCGTGCATCGGGGGTATGCTGTTCTATTTTTATCTGTGCTGGACATTCTTCTTGTGCTTGTTCAGGCACCAGAGTTTTTCGCGAGTCAGGTGTTGGTTTTGTGGATTTGCGCCGTAGAAGAAATATGGGGAGCTTGGGGTTCTGCGAATGGAGAATGGGTTGATCGCTTCGACGCTTTTGGTTCTTTTCGTGGCTGGGCTGTGTGCTTCGCCTCGTTTCTTCTGGGGATACTACTGAGTAGTAGCATTTATAAAGGGTAGGAGTGGTGCCGTCCGATCGGAAGGTGGATTGTCGGCATCGTCTGCGTGGGTTGGGATTCGTTCGGTTGCGGTCGTCAGATTGATGCTGTCTCTTCTAGCGTGTGTTCGTTAGCTGCATATAATTATGAAGATGAGTTTGTACTGCACTTTACATACAATCGAGATTCGGGCGCCTGTGCATGCGATTCGCAACGGGGGGTCGGTCGGTGGAAGGATGCTGGCTGATGCAAGCCAAGCCGGCTGGCGGATGAGCTTGCCCTGTCCGGCGGGTCGGATCGGGGGCTGGTCCCTGATGCCACAACTTTATCTCGAGGTTCGTTCTGGAGTATACATGGACGGATCAGCAATGGAACCAGCTTTTGGGACTGTGTAGCCTCCTATACTTGCTTGCTTAATATGCTCATGACTGAGGTCTCTGTTTGACGAGGTTGTTTCATGCGGTTGACGAAGGGTCGCTTGGTTTGTGGTGGTGTAGAGGCGCGATTCGTTGGATCGGTGGATCCGCGATTTGGATATCGCGAGGGGAAATCAGTCTGCAGAAGCGTGTAGCCTCCCACCTTCGCTTTCCCCTTTTCAATCAAGTCTAGTTCTCATTTGTTTGGATGGGTTCTCGCGGTCGGCGCAATGTGGCTCGTTCGTTTCGGCAGATTTGCGATCTGGACCTCGCGAGGTGTTTTGACACTGTAGCCACGTACGAGTCAGCTCTCTCGATGCGTATCAAAGCTAGAAATTCTTATCAACTTTCAGGTGCTGGATTCATTATAGCTAGCATCAGAGTAGATGAAGAGTCCTCGATAGAGAGCTGCGTGTATCTCGTTTCCTTCGCGGTGGGCGTGCGTTGCTCAGGTTCCTTTCCTACAAGTGCACCTATAGAAGAGGTTGACAGCTTTCGGTGCTTGCAATGACGACGAGGAAAAGAATGAATTTTTGCCTTTCTGAATGTGGGCATGGTGTCAAGGTCCTGAGGCTTCGTTGTGTAGATAAACCTGGCTGTAGGCCGGAGAGGTGTTGCATATCATTTGGTACGCTGTTTGCACTTGCTCTCGAGTGTATAGCCATATGATACTCGCTCTTCTTAGATCCCTTGTGGAGAAACAAGAGAAGACACCTCGAGTATGCACTACACTGCAGATACTACGTTTCTTCTCGCGGCAGAGAACTTCTTTGGTATACGTGGATTCATTTGTGCATCGCTCGAGGCCTATCTCTTCCCATATTCTACTGCCAACAACCGAGATACACCCCCAGGCCCCCTACCACCGATCATTCATGTCATGTTTGTTCTTGGATCCTTCTACGTGACTCCGTGAAATGTGTTATATCAAATTCTGCTCCAGGCAGCCACTCGCTTATCAGCCAGCCAGACCTTCGTTCGACGTAGGATCACCTTTTTGATATCAAATTAAACATACCAGCCAATCAGGCCACCGGATCACGCTGGATCCTTATCCTTCTTCTACCTGAATCCGTGAAATATGTTATATTCACTTAGAAGCTCCAGGCAGCCGCTCGCTTACCGGCCAACCAGATCGTTGCTTGACCCTTCTTTTTGATATCAAGTGTTTCATATCAGCTGCCTAGTGGTCTTGTTGACCATTAACTTGTGTGATTCCAGCCGCCCAGATCACACTTCTCTCTCTTTCGAAAAACTAAATACCCCCTCCTCCTCCTCCCTCCTTCTTCTTCCTTCCTTCCTCTCTCTCTCTCTCTCTTCTCTTCTCCAACCTTTCCATTCCTTCCTTACCCTTCCTCCCCTTTCCTTCTTCCTCTCTCAACTCTGCGTCCGGGTGGGCTGGCGCTATGTACCCTCGCTGGCCAACACCAGTGTCGATTACCTTCCACCCTAGACGGACGCAGAGCACACCGGGTCTCGAGGCTCTGGGAGCAGGCGACGTCTTCGTTGAAAAACCAGACGACCAGCTTCACATCCTCGCTACTCATCTTTTCCCAGTCCTTGTAGCCCCCTTTCCTTTCTCATCTCTTCCTTCTGTGAAGTCCTCACTCATCGAGCGTGGATGGAGAAGTCGAGATGTTTTCAATCTTTGGAACCCTTTCTGAAAGCGCGGAATTTCAGTGCTTTCAACCCACACACTCTTTTTCTTGACCAGTCCCAATGATGATCTTGGTTTTCACTGCCCCTCACTGCAAATTCCAGGTTGCTTTGATGCAGTATTGACCTTCTTGCAATGGTAACACCAACCTTGCTGGATCTGAGGAGGCCTGCCTGGTTCCCCCTTCTCACCTCCGCCTTCCCCTATCTTCTCTGCCCTTACCACTCTTTTTCTTGACCATTCCCAATGATGATGTTGGCTTTACTGTCTCTCACTGCAGACTCTAGGCTGCTTTGACACAGTACTGACCTACTTGCAAAGGTGCACCTTTGCTTGATCTGAGGAGGCGTGCCTAGTTTGTGGGTTGTTGGCTTTTACTTTTCCTTTTACACACATTCCCAATGATGATATTGGCTTCTACTGCCTCTCGTTGCAAATTCTAGGTTGCACTGATGCAGTTTTTGCCGTCGAGCATATGAAGTTCAAATGCTGTTCTTCGCTTTGCGAAAGACAGCCACTGAACATACTTGCTTCAGATCTGAGGAGGCTTGCCTAGTTCGTGGGTTGCTGGCTCTTTTCCTTTTGTTTTTCCTTTGTCTTTCGTTTGTTCTCCTTTTGTTTTTCTCTTGTTTTTCCTTTTCTCCTGTACCCCGATGATGAGACTCACTTTTGTTGCAACCTTGGACGCTGATTCTACCCTCTGGCGAGGCGACCAGTTCCGACTGGTCGCTTACCTTGCGTGGTGGAATTGTAGGCTCGGGCTTGCTTGCAATCTTGGATGCTGATTCTGCCCCCTGATGAGGTGACTGGCTGCGGCCGGTTCCTTGTCTTGAGTGGTGGGGTTGTAGGCTCGGATTTGCGTGCAACCTTGGATGCTGAAGCTTTCCTCGGCGAGAAGACCGATGCCGGCAGGTTACTTGCCTTGTGGTTGGGATTGTAGGCTCGGGCTCTGCTACTGCTCTGATGGGGGCCGCTCTACTCACCTTTTCTTGTTTGGCTTTCTGTTCGGTGATGTTGCTGTTCTCGCGTTCTTGATGGAGGTCGCGGGCGCTGGTGGTTGCAAGGGTTCAATGTTCTGATAGCGTTTCTCCTTTTCTTTGTGGTCCGAAGATGTGTGTGCTACATGTTGATTAGAATTTGAATCGGAACTTCTCACTTTTCTTCTTGCAATCTCCATCCTTCTGAGTATGTAGAACAAGTCTGACTAACTGCCTCTTGGGCGGACATCCGCGATCGAAAACGAAAGGTACGTTGTGACTCCACTCAAGCTTTGGCGCGAGCTCAGGCTAAGTTCCTTTTCCTGGATGCAGATCATACGCTCGGTCTACGAGACGAAGGTTACAATTCACTTCTAACGAGGAGTCGGCAGTTGAGAACGAACGGACGGATGGACGGATGAGCAAACGAACGACCGAGAGAGAAAGATAAAGATTCCTTGAAGCGTGGAGGAACATGATACCACAATGTTGTTGAAGGCAGAGGCGTACGCAGGGATGACTATGAACGGGAGGCTTTGTGTCGGGTGTTGTCTTTCCGGTAGCAGAGAGTGGAACGGCTGGGCGAAAGGTGGAATTTCCATCGTGGCTGCGGAGAAGAGGAGTAAGATAATCGGTGGGTTCGCAATTCAGCCAAAGCATGGAGGATCCGTACGAGTAACTATTTAGTTCCCGCTCTACCGTTCTACCATGGGCTGACTTCTTTTCGTGATCTCCAGACACCGCTGGCAAGCGATAAGGTACTAGTCATGTCGTCATGAAGTTGTGAAAGTAAGAGTCGTCGCTATATATACACCCAAAGAAAAAGAAAGGCATTGCAAAACGCCTCCCGACCGACCGTCCGTACGCCTATCCGTCTCCCCAGGTGGTATCTAATGTTTGGAGTTCTTTCCACTGGGTCTCGAGCTCGCGGATCACCCAGCCCGTGCGCCAGCCTACGTTCTTCTCCATGCGGCGCAGGAATTCCAGGGAGCCTTGTTGTTCGGCTGCGTGGCGGAGACAGTATCCGTCTGTGGCGAAGAGGGGAGTTAGTAAGAAAGGCGAAAGAGGAGTGCGGGAATGAAGCGTACAGCGATGGAGAAGATGGCAGGCCATGAAGTATGCGTTTTCCACAGTTTCGTTGGACATCGAGAGGCCGATGACCTTGACGAGGTGGGAGGAGATTGTTCTCTGTTTAGAATGCGGAGGTTATTTGATTTGCAGGGCAGACAGGGATAGATGCAGGAGAACGACAAAAGGTACGACGAGAGGAACGACGAGAGAGAATAACGAGGGAGAACGACAGGAGAGAACGATGAGGGATGAGGGAGAACGAAGAAGGATGATAACGAAAAGAATCACGAACCTCTTCTACGCGCTTGAGTCGTGCAAGCTCGTAGTCACTGACTACACTCCAGTGTCGGTCGGAAGCACTCAGAAATATGCACGCCGTATGATAATATTGCAGTCCCACAGCTAGAAGTTTGAAATCAAAGGTCAGCCAGGCTTCTCGTCTCAGACATAGAGGACAATGGCAGGTCGTTGGCAAACCTACCTGCCTGCGGCGAGATCATCCACATCTCAGGAAACGGGCGATTCTCGTTCGGATTTGCATCCTTGTACTGGAGTGGCTGCCAGCTGACCGGTCGCGCGTGGTACCATTGCTCCACGCTGTCGACCAGATGCTGCCACTCCGTCTCGTCAACAGAATGCGAGCCTGACCACAGCCGCAAGATCTTGGCGCAGTAGAAGATAATGACATTCGCATAGGAAGCGTCATCGCGCCGCCGGAAAACAACGGAACGCTCATAGTTCGCCAAGTTGAGTTGCATCGGTTGGTGCTGCACGACGCAGGCGTAAATGGCCTGGCGAAGGAACTGCCAGCTCACGGCTTCAGCGAGCCCGCCTGAGGACGCAGAATCAGACATCCGATTGAGAAGTCGATTGGATCCGACCCAGTGGCACTTCTCGTCGGTCGCAAGCTCGAGCTCTTCGTACATCCGTAGGATCACAACCGTGAAGAGGAGGTTGTCATCGTAGGTCTCTTCTGGAAGGGCAAGAGCTGCGATCAGGAGTTCGAGGCATTGGCCGTGGTACTCTGATGCTTCCCAATCACTGGCTCCTTTTACAATGGCGTCATGTCGAGCTGCAAGGGCGAGGACAGCTTTGAGAACCATCGGATATCGGAGAGCGCGGCGAGGGACCTCGGTCCCGAAGTGAGAACGGAGGTCGCAGATATCGGCCTGAAAAATGTTAGCTTCCATGCAAAGTGAAGATGATGGAGCGAAAGGAAACTTGGTTGAGCATACCCATGGCGCAAGCTTCTGGATAAAGAGACGGAGAAGGTGGGCTTCGCGAGGTGAAAGTGACGACGAGCTGCCTTGTCTGGGGCTGACCACACTCAGCGGCGATGCTGCGCTCGTCCAAGTACTTGCGGATGCTATCGGAGAGAGTATGGGGATAACTTGGGGTGACAGGCTTGAGGATTTGCCGGGAAATTGTTGGACTTCAGTGATTGGGGGCGTCGTGGGGTTTTGTGCTGGAGTATCGACATGATGATGTTCTCGTAGGCTCTCATCCTGTGAATACATAATCTCTGGGAAGGGTAGATGGGAGAATACAGTATAGCACTGTGGGATGTCTTGCGGCGTCTCATCTGAGGGGACATGGTCATCCCCCTGACGGACCGGTGGAATGTCGCTTGTATTGTCATCATCAGAGTCGTCAGATGATTCATGCACGAAGGTCACTGAGGCAAAATCAGTACTGCGAGAAATGGATGTGCGAATAAGCAAAAGGGCAAGCACATACACGAGTGAGGAACCTTCACCCAAGTCTGCTGGGAGTCCCAGACCAGCTCAAACTTGGATGCCGTGCCATTGCTCTTCTGGTATACATGACGAACAGATTTGAAGCGAAAAGGCGGATCTAAGCGACAAGCTCGCCCCAGGCGAGTGCAGGCGTTACACGAAGACGCCCCAGCGCGGGTAGTACATCTTATATGACGCAGACGACAACGTTCACATCCCCTTCCAATTCTCATGGCAAGCAATTGCGGGGCAGAGGCCCTTGAGCGTTGATCGCTGCGGGGAAGGTATAGTAGGCAAAGAGGGACATCGGCGTGTTCGTCGGGTTCATCCAGGCAACTGGATACAAGCGGCAACGGGAATCACCAGGGAGAGGAAAGCAAGCGGTTGCTGATAGAATGGCTAAGGGAAACAAAGGGAAAAATGTGAAGAAGAACAGATCTGCTGGCGAGAGGAAAGGGCCGTCGGTTATTGATCTTTTCGAGATGCGGAGAGACCGATGATGGCCTGTGCTGGGGCTTAGTCACTCCCCCCCGCATTTCCCCGGCCTCTCACGCCTAGCCAGTTCAGGAGAATGCGTTCCACATCTTGACGCGAGCCAAGCCCTCCTCCTCACCTCGTATCTCCCACCTGATCCAGTGGCATTGACGGGTCAGCGTAGCGTGAGTTTGGTGCGCGCCAGAGCTCGTCTCAATGACCCCTTCTTCACACTTAGATATAGTACCCCGCTGACTGGCTCGCAAGATCATACCCTGGGAAAGCCAATCTGTGTCCCGAGTCACGAGTGCTCTTGATGAGAGAATATCCTAGCGTGGATCTAGCTCGCGGTGATCATAGCTTATCTCTTGCTTGTCAAGTCTGAAGACACGCAGGCCTGCCCCTCCCTTGCTGTATGTATTTTGATCTGCTGCACTGCGTTTTCTCTAAGTTGGAAAACAGGTGTCAACATGCAGGCGTTACAAATCACCGGGTTTTCCGAGCATTACAATAGTTGCAGGAGAAGCCGCGCGAAGCGCAACTGGCAAAAGGCGATAGGCGTAGCTGAACGTGGAAGATCGGCCATGAATATACTATTTCTGGCTCGATATGCAGCAATATGCATCAGGCTGCGCTCATGGGTGTCACATGACCACTGAGCTACAATATGGTTGCCATGGATTGTCTCTACCAGAGATTGTACCAGAAAGACCATCATTGATTCTAATTCATCAGATACTAAAGTCATAAAAAGTGGTATAAACGCAACCCCAACTACCTGTATGCTATCGTCGAATTCACACTTTTGTATTCCTCGTTTAAACGCTGATCGTCTTGAAGACACTGCACAAATTATTAGCATCCAACCCTCAAAAGAACATTAGAAAGCATGACTTACCCAAAGCCACCGCCACCGGTAGCCATGATGGTGCCAGGCATCTGGGCCTGCCAGTGTACCTCCTTGACTGAGTCCATGTAGTGAACGAACAACAACTGCGGGGGAACCTCTTGCATCGCAGCATCCCGGTTCTCCTCTTCATCCAACTCAACGGCCAAATCCCACAACGTAACGGTGTTATCAGCAGAACCGACTGCGACAACACTGTCGTCGGTGGGGTGCCACTCAATACTCGTGACAGGCTCGCGGTGGAAGTCGAACGACGCGACCGGAGAAGCCTTGGTCGGGGCGGAGGAAGCGCTGGGCTTCCAATGTCTCAGATCCCAGACGGCCCACTGACCGTCATCAGCGCCGGTTGCGAGCAGATGGAAAGTCTGGTTTGACCAGCTCATGACGTTCACATCGGTGTTCGAAACCTGCACATCAACGGCAGGCTTACGCGACTTAGACCGAACATCCCAAACCTTGACGGTTCCGTCACTGCTGGCGGAGGCGAAGACGTTCTTCTCGTTCGGGGACCACTGGAGCTCTTCGACGGAAGATCTGTGACCGGTGAAGGGACGGGTGTCGGTCACCCAGCCGCCTCCCTCGGTACGAGTCGTCACGTAGATCAAGCCGTCGTTGTCACCAGTCAACAGCTTGCCAAGGGGCTGCAACGGAGACCAGTCAAGGGCGTAGCCTTCCGACTTGTGCATGCGCAAGGTAGAGAGGGGCTTGGATGCCGAGGGAGGGAGCATAGTACCGGGGACATCGAAGCTGGTGAGATGAGGGGTGACATCATGGATGACGACTTGCGAATTCTCGAGCATAGTGGCAGTGATGGTTTGAGGGGGCTTGGAGTAATCGCCCGACTGGTTGGGAGTCTGGTGAGCGCGGATACGGTTGGTCGTCGATCCGAGAGGGATACTCTTGTGCTCAAGGATGGCTTCGCCCATGTCGTCGTCGGAATCCGAGTCGCTCTCAGAGTCCGTCTCGTTATCTTTCTCCATCTTGCTCAGTCCGCTCAGCTTGAGAACCATCAGTTCGTTCTCCTTGGCGCGCTTGCCCTCCGCTTGTGTTCCCGCAACGGCGTAGACGGTCGCGGGGTAGGTCTTGCGGTTGTCACCCAGGTTGTCGCGGATGATATCGAAGGAGAGGCAGGGCCATGGTGTGCTGAGAGTATGAAGCATGTCGTACGTGGTCGGGTCGGGCGACAAAACTTCTCCGGGGGCGAGCTTCGTTCTTCCGGGAATGAAAGTCTGCTTGTCGACATCCATGGCTTCTGCGGGGAGCGACTGTTGTTAGGACTTTCTGGGCGGCTCAAAGTGGTTCAGTAAGAGATTGTAGCGTACCTCTTTCCTCTTCCTCACGCTCTGCATCCGGACGACCATCCACACCGGCCTCAAGAACCTCATCTTCACTCTCGAACTCGTCCTCGTACTCGTCCTCGAACTCTCCCATCTCATCGGGGGGGTTCTCGATGATCGGGCGCTCGCCGGCCTTGAGCGCGGCGGACTGCTCGTCGGAGGCGTCGGCAGATCTCTTCGACATCGTGTATAGGTTGATGTGTAGGGATTGTCCAAGGAAAGAAACGGCTGTCGACGAGCCAGTCGTGCAGCGGGACGATAGGAAGAGGAAGAGGAGGGGGTGGAAAATTGACTGATTAGGGTTCGGAGAACATTTTTTCCATGAGTTTTTTTTCTGTTGCGCCGCGGCGAAATTCACGGGACAGGCACACTTTACCTATCGCGGACTAGTGGCGATCGGAGAATGGCTGCCCGCTTTTCTGCTGGGCGGCGGCTGTGGTTGAAGGCAGACACTGAGAAACTGAGAGCGACCAACCTCCATCGAGAGCTGAGGCTTCGATTTCCCTTCTTGCCGCTTGCTTCCACACCCACTTCTCCCACTCCCACCCACCCACCCCCCCCCTCAAGGGGCTACCAATTATTCTCTTAGCTCAACTCAGCTCAGCTCAGCTCATTCCTCCCCATTAACCATCACCCCTCTCTCTGTTTACTTTTCTATCCAAGGCGTTTATCTAATTTTGTTCTTTTCATCTCTCTGGTTTGTTGCTCCGTTGCTTCCCAAAGTCAGGCCCCTGCTTCTGGACCGTTTCCTTCCTTGAAGCTCTATCGTCCCATGGCTGCGTGCCTTGGCTGCTAGTGCACCTGTCACATTACCTGGGCTCCTTCGCAACATAAGGTGCATACACTCATTAATCACTCTATCAACAATACCCCTCCCCCCCGTCTCTCCAGGGACCCTCCTTGAAAAACTTTCCAGCCCTTGCTACTCATTGTTGACTCGCCAACATGGCGCTGACAAATTTGTCTGACAATCCGGCAGTCCTATTCTTTGCGACCGAATTTCACTACATGCGTTCCGACCAAACATCGCTCTGATCTCACACCCACAAATTCGGTTGGTCTTAGCATCCCCGCTCCACCGTCTCCGTCCGGACCTCGACCGTGTTTACGTCCAGCGCTAACCAAACCACGCCATCCAGGAACACCCTCCAGACCTCCATCCACACATCTCCGCGTTATGGATACGTCACAATTTAACATGGCTGGTGCCTCCGAGCCCGCCCACCAGCTCGAGCAGGAGCAGGCGCAGAGCTTGGATCACCCTACACCCACTCAGCATGGAATGGTCGCCGGGGCGGACGAGACCATGATCGCAAATGGTTACAGCAGCGACTCCCGCGCCCACTACTCTTCCCACGACTTCCAGTCCCCCGCCCGAGATTACCACTCTCAAGACGGCGAAGCCCCTCGATCGAACTATCCCTCGCAATTGCCTTCCTCCTCAAGGCCTAGCTCCGGCCACTCCAACCATCCAGACCGTCTCGTATCACAACCGTCACAGGATGTCAGCCACAAGCAAACATCGTCGCAAGCGAAGAACAGTGTGGTGATCAAGGTGGGGATGGTGGGGGATGCTCAGATCGGAAAGACGAGTCTTATGGTGAAATATGTGGAAGGCAGCTGGGATGAGGATTATATTCAGACTCTGGGTATGTGGGGATGAGATCGTGTTCACCCCCAATTTGCGAGCCGTGCTGATGTTGGATGACAAGGTGTCAACTTCATGGAGAAGACCATCTCGATCCGGAATACGGAGATCACATTCTCGATCTGGGATCTTGGTGGCCAGCGCGAGTTTGTCAACATGCTTCCTCTCGTCTGTAATGACGCAGTGGCTATTCTTTTCATGTTTGACCTCACGCGCAAGAGCACCCTGAACTCTATCAAGGAGTGGTATCGCCAAGGCCGTGGATTCAACAAGACTGCCATTCCCTTTTTGATTGGCACTAAGTATGATCACTTTGTCAACTTTCCCCGGGAGGACCAGGAAGAAATTTCCATTCAAGTGAGCTACTGCGGGTCCCTAGTCTTGAAACGTTTGCTAACGGCGCACAGGCCAAGCGCTTCGCCAAGGCAATGAAAGCCAGCCTGATCTTCAGTAGCACCAGTCATAGCATCAATGTCCAGAAGGTCAATCGCAAAACTTTCATTTGTTCGTACTCAACTGACCCAGACTGCAGATTTTCAAGATTGTTCTCGCCAAAGCTTTTGACCTGAAGTGTACCATCCCTGAAATCGAAAACATTGGCGAGCCTCTGTTGTTGTACAAAAATGTTTGAGAGACATGACAAAACGAAGTGGGATGAACGATTACGTGCCTAGGACGACGTGATGTTGATGAACGAAGTTTTCCCTCCTTTGGGTGCTAGGATGCGGTAGCTCCTTCTGCCGGATCCTCGAGGATCAGAGCTAGACTGGTCCGTGTTGGTGTTCTTTTTCAGACCTGTTTTTCTCAATCACCCTCTCTTATTTCCATCTTGTCCTTCATAAGCATTGGGGTGCGCCTGGATTTTCCTTCATTTCATCGCTTGACTTACTACTTTCACAGTGTGTTAAATTCCCCACCTGTTCACCTGTTCATTATCTCATTGTTTTCAAGCGCTCATTTGCGGGCTGTGTCTGTCAATATTTTTTCCCGTCTGGGTCGTTTGCACGATAGAGCAGGAGTGCTCGGTCCCAGCATTGGCCTGATATGTTTCTTCTGTTCGTGTCGTTTGCAGCTCCTCGAGGAGATTCTTTTCCTTTGTTGATAATATAATTTGACCTATGTCAGTTTGAAAAGAGTAGATACTATCGACGTAGGTACCCTGCAGACTCTGTCTTAGGAGCCATGGACTTGCCTACTACAATCTTCATATGCCGATCGTGGGTTGAATCAAAATTGTCGGATTTGCACAACGCACAGATCTAGCTTACACGGAAATCACATTCGTCCCATAGAATCATCTATTGTAGTATGATAGTCATCAAAGACTTGAACTAAGCTGTTCCTCAGAGTACAACGTATACGAGGATCGAAGATTGGCAATATACTAGCTCATAAGTATAGTACGATAATCAAGCTACAATGAGTGGCTGTACAGTAGCGCTTGTCTTATCGCAACGTGAGGCTCGGGCCCGGGTTCGGCCTCGGCATCGCTTTCGGACATGGCAATTCTCCGCGCCCAGTTCTCGGGATTTTCAGCCTTGTTTGTTAGCTGAACTCCACAACCATAGCTCTCCATGCCTGTCCCAGCCTCCCAGGGTCTGCTCCACTTGCTTCAGGAGTCATACGAGCTTGAACAGTTGGTGAATAAGATTAGAGGGTAGTTTCGGTATCCCCGAATTACCCGGCCACCTAAGCTTTATCTCCGTCGATCGGCTCAAGATGAGAAACTATATATTCGCTGTCCCAACGAAGGATACCCGGATATTTGTAACCACTGCATTCTAACGAAGACACACCCATCAAAACGTCGTAAACTTCAAGTGAAGCAGCAAAATGAGCCACTCCGACCTTCTTCATCTTATCAACTCTCTGGCGAACTATCCAGCACTGGAGACCGTTGACGAGCCCACGCGAAAGCAACTCCTCGAGAGTATCGAGAAACTACATCGCAAAGTCGAGACTCCGATCGACTTCACAATTCGGACTGTCTTCGGGGTGCGTTTGTGACCCATTCATTCATTCATGAGAATCGAGACTGACACACCACAGAGTCACCAAGCAATGGTATTACGGCTAGCCGTAGACCTGGGACTCTTCGACGCCATCGCACAACAAGGAGGCACGGCCACCACAGCCCAGCTAGCCAAGTCCACTGGAGGCGACGAGCTCCTCGTCTGTACGTTATCACCCTCCAAGATTAGCATCTAGCCTCATCCTCAAACTAACGCCACCTCCAAGCCCGCATCATGCGCTTCCTTGCCGCCATCAACATTTTCGAAGAATTCGCCCTATCAACCTACAGAACCACACCTCTGGCTGCAGCATACACCTCACAATCGCCTCTCTCCGCCATCGTGATTCACGCGTACGTCCGCCCAAATTCCCTGCCTCTAACCCTCAAATCACCCTTCTAATGCAAGTTCAACAGAACACACACCCTAGTAACAATGTCCCAACTCCCCGCTTACTTCGCCGAAACCGCCTGGAAAAGCCCCGACGACGCCACGAACGGGCCCTTCCAACACACGCACCGCACCACGCAGACCTTCTTCGAGCACCTCGGCACCAACCCGCACCTTCAGCAGGCCTTCAACGCAGTCATGTCCCTGGACTTCCGGCGCAGCAGCTCGACAAAGCAGTGGTTCGAGCTATACCCGATCGAATCGAAACTCTTCCCTGCCACCACCACCACCAGCAGCAGCGAAGAAGAAGACCCCAACCGCGCAACACTAGTCGACGTCGGCGGCTCCCAGGGCAGAGACCTCCTAGCCTTGTGCCAGCATCTCTCCATCCAACAACAACAACAACCACCACCACTAGCAACATCCAACCCCTTCTCGCCCGACCACCCCTCTCGCCGGACGCAACCAAAACTAATCCTCCAAGACCTCCCCGCCGTCATCTCCTCCATCCCCGCCTCCGTATTCACCACGTTCCCGGGGTGCATCACCCTCCAACCGCACAACTTCTTCGATGAGCAGCCCACCCGCCACGCGCGGGCGTACTTCCTGCGCACGGTTCTGCACGACTGGCCCGATCGACAGGCGCTGCAGATTCTGGGGAGGCTGCGCGACGCGATGGCGGAGGACTCGGTGCTGCTCGTCAATGAGGGGGTGGTGCCCGAGACGCGCGCGGGGTTGATGGCCGTGCAGACGGATTTTATCATGTTGTGTAACTATGGGGCGTTGGAGCGGACGAGGGCGCAGTGGGTGGATTTGCTGGAGAGGGGTGGGTTTGAGGTTTGTGGGGTTTATGGGGAGGAGGAGCTGCAGCGGCAGCAGGGGGGGCATGTGTTGTTTGAGGCGAGGGTGAGGCGGGCTTGTTCGTGAGATGGGTTTGGGCTGGGCCTTGGGAGAGGGAGATGTGGATGGTTGGTGTTTTGGGCTAATTAATTTCTGTTTCTGTAGATATTAAGAGAGAGATATACTGAAGCATGGCAGAGCCTGGGAGCCATCGAGTCTATAATTACTAAACTCAATGTTTCGTGCGAGAGTGATACTATATGAGTTTGCGATGTGTTTTATTTTCTCTGTTTTTGTTTCTGACTTGGTTTCTTTTCCGCTATATATCTTCAGGGAAAGGGATCAATGGATTGATGCCTTGCTAGCAAGGCACCTCCTTGGCTGAAGAACCACCTCGCCGGGCATCGTGGTCGATTGCGTTTAGGTCACGATAGCCTGGTCCCACTCATCGCTCATCAAGATGCAATATGCTGGTAGAAGAAGTCCACGTAGTCGAAGAAGCTCCGCTTGTACTGGCGCTCGAACCGGCCGTCGGTGCGGTTGACCGTCTGCAGGCCGTACATGTTGGCGTAGCTGCCGAACTCGTCGTTGTCGAGGACACTCCACGCCAGCGCACCGATGACATTGATGCCATCCTCGTGGATGGCCGTGATGACCTCGCGCAGGAAGAAGTGATAGTACAGCGTGCGCTCGAGATCGTAGCGCTGCGCGTTGAGCGAGCGGTTAGCGTCGGCGAACGGGTTGAAGCCGTACTCCGATATCAGGATCCCCTTCGGCCGGAAGGTGTTCCAGAGATAGCCGAGCTGCTGGCGCACATACTGCGGGGCGATGTAGGCGTAGTCGTTGGACGCCTCGCCCATGAGCCAGCCGTTGGCCTGGACGTTGGTAAGCGTGGCGCAGGACGGCCAGAGCGGGTTACTGGAGTTGGCGGCGCAGGCCTCGATGCCCTCGGACGCCGGAGAGGCAAACTGCGCGGTGTATGGGTCGATGGAGATGAAGTCGACGGTATCCTTCACCGTGGCGAGCTCCTCGTCTGTCAGCGCGTCGATGGTGATGTTTGGTGTGCTGAGCACCTCGGACGGGATCTGCTCGCCGAGGAGGAGCGGGTTGCCCATGATACCGAGGATGAAGGCCTGATAGCGCTGGGCGCTGGTGGTGTGGGTGCTGTTTGTGGGGTCGAGAGGCAGGGCGAGATTGTTGGCAAACTTCAGGGTGATTTGAGCCGTGCCGCCCAGGGTCTCCTTGTACCAGTGGTAAGCGGCAGCGTGTGCGAGGAGGATGTCCTTGAGAATGCTGTAGGACTTTGCGACGCTGCCCACGGAGATGTTGGGCTCGTTAAAGGTGACCCAGTATGGTACCCGATCGGCGTACCGAGTCATCACTTGTTTGGCATAGTATAGATAGTGCGAGGTCAAATTGCCCATGTCCGCAACCACAGATGGTGGATAGTCGGCATGGACCAGGGTCACGATAGGGATGACCCCGTACTCCAGACAGGTGTTGATCACGTCGTCGTAATGAGCCAAGCCCTCGGTATTCACAGGCGATCCAGCCACTCCAAATGGGACAATGCGGCTCCAGGAGATGGAAAAGGAGTAGTAGGGAACACCCAGCGCAGCCAGTCGCGCAATGTCTTGTTTGTACAGATAATAGTTCATGGTGGCCACATTGGCATCGCTAGCACTGTCGTTCGATTGGAGTGCTCCGATGGTGTCTAGAATACTCGGTCCTCGGCCTCCCAGCTGAAGGCCTCCTTCAATCTGCCATGCACTGCCTGCCACGCCCCAGATGAAGTTTTCGGGAAGCTTCTTTTCCGGGTTCGCCAGGTACGGAGTCAGAGCAGGTGGAAATACCAACTCACTGGTTGGAACCGGGGTAGGAGAGACTGTCGTTGTAAAGGGAGGCCCTGAAGAGTAGGATAACGAAGCCCAGAGCTCATTGTATGCTTCCTGGTCATACTCAGTTTCCGACCCAGAACCAGTCGTTGTGGTGGGCTCGAGGCTGTAGGTAGTGTAAATGACACCTGCGGGCAGGAGGGTCGATGCTTCACTGAACGGTGGAGCGAATGATGTAGCAAAGGAGATAGGAGAAGGCAGTGGTGTTGCATAACGGTTCGATGTGAGCTGAGTATAACTGAAAGAGCTGTACCGGTAGGCTGGAGTCTCGAAAGATGCAGTCAAGGTGGGAGAAGCATGTGGCGAGCTGGAGTGTGCTACCAACGCCTCTCCCAACTGGCTCCCCACCAAGGCCGTGGTCAGAATCGTATTCTTGAGCAACATGGTAACCAGATTGACCAGGTCTGCCTGGTCGATTGTCCTGTCAGGTCGGAGTCGCAGGAACTCTCTCCACTGTGGGACTAGGTAGGTTCTTTCCTGTATTTGTAGTCATGGGCGAGCACCATTCTCTCCCGAGCTCACCCGCTTTAGGAGAGCCAGGGTCATACCAGAAAAAGATTGAGATCTGCAGAATGGAGTGCAACCTTGAAATCGTGCTGTGTGGGTGTGAAGGAGCCCTTGTGCGCCGTGGGCATGGCGACATAGCTTCTTCCCCCACACTTCCCCGCAACTTCGGTGAGTCGAACAACGTCAGACCATATCCCGAGGTATTACCGATGATAAAGCGGAAAGGATTGTCGGGAAATCCGGAGAGGTGATTCAAACGACGAGACTTGAGCTTTGGGGAGTGTGTGCCGTGTCTGCTTGTGGATTGTGGGGAATGTTGCGGGGATCCATGATGAGTGGAGGAAGTTGGAACAGACCAGACCCTCCAGATGGCTTTGATTGCTAGAATTGGCAAGTCAATTTCGGCCCCGCCCCGTCGGACAATCTTCACCCGAAAGTCTTACCCAGCGACGATATGCCTTGGTTTCAAGTCTCCTCACATCATAATATCAATGCTGGTTTGAACCAGCTTGAAGGGTCTCAGTCCACGCTGGCACATGTCTTACTTTTGGAGCCTCTCGTCCATGTATTTTCCTCACCTCAGTTGCAAATTTTCCTACATGCGACAATGAATCAAGCAGCAAGCATCGATTGTCCTGACAAGCAGCTCCCTACAGCATCACATCTACTAGGAGAGTGAGAACCATTATCTCAGAGCTTCAAGTTCAAGAAGCCTGACAGAAGGGGGTGTATTCCACATTGCATGATTGGTATGCATACCAGGACTCGTCTGCGCGCATCTATACTCGAGAGCGGAGGCTGCATCAACCTTTATGAACCCGTACTATCCCACCTGTCCCTCGAATCTGCGAACGAAAGATACCTCATTATTATCCGACATGTTCTGATCCTCGAAGGTCGGATAAATCGAATCGATTTCGACCCCGCAAATGCTTTGACTGCAGCCCGCAAATCAGGGTCTGGGCGACGCGCGCCTCCGCAGGAAATATGCCCGAAGCAGGACAAGCCATGCGAGAGTCAAGGTTGGCATCCAAGCTGCCGGTAACTTAGCCATCATGAGTCCAAAGATTAGTCGCTGGGATAACCAGATGCATGTTTGAACCCCACCAATCCTCCGTAGCGAATATTGCCGGATGGCTCAAAATCACTGCAAGCTGAGGCGGCGCCCAACTTCCTCGACATGGCTGTGGCTTCCCCGCTGATAGAGGGATATAATGATGGGGATACCCCGGATTCTCCACAATCTCCACGGCCTCCACAGTGTTTACGAAGCTTTATCAAATCCAGGGTCATTAACAAAATGAAACCGAAGGTCTACCAATTTGTGGTTGCTCTTTTTGCTGCCTTCGGATCCTTCCTTTACGGTTATGATCTGGGTGTCATCGCCTCCGTCGTTGCGTCAGACTCCTTTGTCGATAAGTTCTTAACGCATAATGGGAGCGTGATCTCCGGAACAGTTGTGTCCTTGTTCACGGCTGGTAAGCCACAAACCTCCACTCCTAATGTGCTTGCAGTTAATCCTGTACAGGTGCATTCTTTGGAGCCCTCGGAGCGGGCTATACCGACCCACTCGGTCGTCGCGCAACCCTCGTATTGGGATCTGTGCTGTTCTGTATCGGAGGCATCCTCCAAACAGCAGCCGTCAATGTTGGCATGTTGCTGTTCTCACGCATCTTTGCTGGTTTTGGGATAGGTATTCTTGTCGAAACTGTCCCTATGTTCCAGGCAGAGATTGCACATGCCAGCATCCGAGGTATTTTGGGGTCACTTCAGCAAACCATGCTGGGCATCGGTGCATTATCCGCGTCTTGGATCGGATACGGTTGTGAAAAGTCTTGGGCCAATACTGGCGATAGCGTTCAGTGGCGACTTCCGTAAGCGACACTACCTCAATAGACTAGGAATTGCCTAACAAAACACTTCCGGACAGTCTAGCACTTCAGCTGGTTCCTGCTATTGGCCTAGCTTCATGCATCTACTTCTTCCCCGAGTCACCTCGCTGGCTTATTGACCACGATCGTCACGAAGAAGGATTGCACAACCTGGCTCGCCTGCACGCCAACGGTAACATTGACGATCCATATGTCCGGGCCGAGTATGAGTTGATTCAGCGGCAAATAGAGGAGGAACATCAGCACGCCGCCAAGTCCTATAAGGAATTGTTTGCTAACCGTTCCAACACGCGTCGCATCATTCTTGCGTGTGCCTGTCAAGCATCCAGCCAAATGTGAGCCTCTATCCCACTCATCCTTCAAGCATCTCGTCTAACCATCTCTCAGGACCGGCGTCTCCGCCATCAATACTTCTCCCCAGCCATCTTCGCGCAAATCGGAATCTCGACCTCAAAAACCCTTCTCTATCAAGGCATCAACTCGATCATCGGCGAGCTGGCGCAGTTCATCTTCTTCTTCCTCATCGATCGCGTGGGCCGTCGCCCATTGCAGATCGGAGGCAACATCGCCTGTGGGGTTGCCTTTATCATCGGCGCTTCGCTCCTGTCGCAGTACCCTCCTGACTCCACCAACACGGCCGCGCACTGGGCCTTCATCGTTGCCAGCACCTGGGTCTTCAACTTTTGTTTCTGCGCCTCAGGGACCATGTCGTGGATCATTCCCGCTGAGATCTTCAACACCGCCACCCGCGCCAAGGGCATCTCGCTGGCGACCATGGTCTCGTTCGCATTCAACACGATGATCGCCCAGGTCACGCCTATTGCGCTGGAGCGCATCGGCTGGCGCTATTACCTGCTGTTCATCGTGTGTGATTTTGGCAATGCGCTGTTCTTCTACATGTTCTTGCCGGAAACAAAAGGTCTCTCGCTGGAGGTGATGGATGATCTGTTCACCAACGCGCCGTTGTTGGTGCCCGGCAGCCGGTGGGAGGTGTCGCCGGAGGTTAATATTGAGAAGGCTCTGACGCAGGAGGCTGCTGCGGTGGAGTTGGAGGATCGCTTTTCGATAAAGAGGGACGAGAAGGAGGGGCCTGTGTCGACGAGGGTGGAGGCGATTTGAAGTGAGACCGGTGACTGCGGAAAGCCTAATTCGGTCTATATCAAGTTCTATCAGCTCAATTGAGTCCATCTAAGCAGCTAGCTATGCAGGTGCTTCGTCGGAACGGACTTTTGTGAGATACCTCAAATCGCGGAAAAACCGAATAAATCAATCGAGTTATAAATTAGACAATGGCGCCCCCTTAGGCGAAACGAATGCTGAGTGGCTGTTTGCATGTAGAAGGACATTCTTTCGGACGGTTGATGGGCGAGCTCCTATACGTATGAGCTTATTTACACGATTCTGACTGTCAACTGAAAGGTTCATTGCATCCGTTAATCAAGAGCTATCAAGTTTCCTGCTTCCTGAACGAGCATGCATGTATACGGGTGCAACATATCATGAAGGTAGTAAGAAACCACAATCTCCACCGAAAAGGAATCTGACTGTCCCAAGTCTCCCCTCAGACCAGGACAGGAAAGTAATGCAGAGGGGCAGCAAGCCCAACGAGACCTATCCGTATACTTGCAAACCGTCGCATGGCCGCAGGTACAGTAATCCTGACCAAGGCTGCTGTTTTCGGCAAAGCTCCTATGGCCTGAACCACCCCTCCTACCCCGCATCTAATTTCTACTCTACTATCTCCTGTGGATTTCCAACCTGGACACCCGAATTTACATTCTCACCGTACTGTCTCCATCCGTTCACGCCCGGATTGGTGTTTCCTGCTGTTTCATTCCAAATGGATGGATTATCATCGGCGGCGAGTGTTATCGCCGTTATTCAATTAACGGGAAGCCTCGTGAGGATTTGTGCGGGCTATGTTCAAGAAGTCAAGAATGCGCGGAACGAAATATTTTCTCTACAAGAGGCAATTAAAAGTCTTCAAGGAACTCTTCATGATCTTCTAGTATATCTCCACAGTCGGGATGGAAAGGCCTTACCTACCTCCTCACACCTAGCGAAAACGATTACAGAATGCCTTTCTGACCTCCGATCGTTAGAAGCCAAAATTGATCCAAGGAGCGCAGGTAATCTGATGAGGAAATTTGGATTAAGAGCATTGAAATGGCCCCTAAAGCGCACCGAAGTGAACAATATGACACAGAGCCTTGAAAGATATAAGTCTTCGTTCCTCTTGTGCCTACAAGTAGATCAAACGTGCGTTATATCTATCGCCTTCAATGACTCTTTCTGTTGACTGAAATTACATAGTTCTCTTATGGTCGGCGTTGCCCAGACTTCCTACCATCTTAACGAGGACATGGTTCTTACAAAGTTAAAAAGCGCAACAGAGGCCAGCTTCGAGTCGTTCTCTAATAGAAACGAAGCCCACTGTCTCCATGGCACCAGGACCGAACTCCTTCAGCAGATCCTGGATTGGGCTTTGTTGTCCTCCCATGGAAGGTCCATTTTCTGGTTGAAAGGAATGGCAGGGACTGGAAAATCCACGATCTCGCGGACGGTGGCAATGTCCCTCAAGGACAGTAATCATCTCGGCGCTAGTTTCTTCTTCAAGAGAGGCGAAGGAGATCGAGGTAATGCGAGAAAATTCTTTCCGACATTAGCAAGGCAACTCTTTTTGAAAGTTCCAGAGTTGAAAGACGAGGTGCAGAAGGCGATTCATAACGATCCCGACATAGCAACGAAATCAATCAGGGAGCAGTTTGACAAACTTCTCCTTCAACCACTTCTCAGCCTCGATCAGTTAAGTCGACAGCCACAATTTATAGTAATGGTCATCGATGCTCTGGATGAATGCGAACATGACCGGGATATACGCACTATAATTGGCTTACTTCCTCTTTTGAAAAAATCAAAAATGGTTCGCCTGCGAGTTTTCTTGACAAGCAGGCCCGAGTTACCAATGAGCCTGGGCTTCTCAGAGATCGCACGTCACGAATATCAGGATTTAGCCCTTCACGATATTCCCGAGGCAGTAACGGAGCGTGATATACGCTTATTTCTGCGACATCGTTTTACGAAAATCCGAAAGGACAGAAGCATTCCTGATGGCTGGCCAGGAGACGATGTGATCCATGATATAGTCATGCTTTCTGTTCCACTCTTCATTGCGGCTGCGACTGTATGCTTGTATATTGAGAATTCATCATGGGATCCTCAATCACGCCTGGCAGAACTCCTCAAGAACAAAGGGAAATATGTTTCGAAAATGGATAAGACATACGATCCAATCTTGACCCAATTACTGAACGAGCAAGAGAATGACGAGCTGGAGCAGCAGCAGCTTCTAGAGGAGTTTCATAAAATAGTCGGTATTATCATCCTACTTGCTACTCCACTTTCCACGAAGGCGTTATCTGCTTTTATTGGCTGGGAAGTGGAAAGAATCAGGCATCGATTGAAGTTCTTTCGATCAGTTCTGAGTGTTCCCGATAACCAAGATCTAGCTATCAGGATTCTACATCTATCATTTCGAGATTTCTTGGTCCAGTCTGGCTCCAAGTTTCACGTGGACGAGTCAAGAAAGCATCAAGATATTACAAAGCATTGTCTCCGAACTATGCGATGTCACCTACGCAGAGACATTTGTAATCTGCAATGCCCTGGAATGCTAAGGGTAGATATCGACCCTGCACATATCCTCCAGTGTCTACCACCTGAGCTACGATACTCTTGTCGCTACTGGATACACCATATTGAGAAAAGCAATGACATATCATCTATGACAGGGGAAGTACAGATCTTCCTCCAGGAGCTTTTTCTGCAATGGGTGGAATCAATGGCTTTACTAGGCCTAATCTCAGAGGTTGTGATTATGCTGGACCTCCTTCATCGGATTGTGACAGTAGTAAGTAATATTGGGGTGAGCCTATCAAATATGAGCTGATATATATAGAGCGATGATGCTGCCGTCTTGTCCGATTTCGTTTATGATGCGAAGCGTTTTGTTCTGAAATTCTGCCAGATAGCCGATGAGGCACCACTTCAAATTTATTTCTCAGGACTGGTATTCGCACCTGAAAGGTCTATGATTCGAAGGCGGTATGAATCAGAACTACCGGATTGGATAACCCAGTTACCACGGGTTGAGGAAGGATGGAGTCCAGAATTGCGAATTATTGAGGGCCATAAGAGAAAAGTGAGCTCTGTGAGCTTCTCACCTGACGGTCGGCTGATAGCATCTGGGTCTGATGATTGGTCTGTGTGTCTTTGGGAAACAGCGACGGGGATGTTGCAGCAGACTCTGATGGGTCATTCCAGTGGGGTCACATCGGTGGACTTCTCGCCAAACGATGGTCTGCTGCTGGTCTCTGGATCTTCTGATGATACTGTGCGTGTCTGGGAGACGGCAACAGGTACGCTACGGCAAACACTCGAGGGCCACTCCGCTGAAGTTAGCTCGGTAGCATTTTCACCTAATGGTCAGTTACTGGCATCTGGCTCATACGATAAGACAGTACGACTCTGGGATACGGCAACAGGCATGCTGCTGCAGACGCTCGAAGGCCATTTGGATTGGGTCAGCTCGGTAGCTTTCTCGCCTGACAGTCAACTAATAGCATCCAGCTCCCAAGATAAAACGGTGCGGCTCTGGAGCATAGCGACTGGCGTAGTGCAACATACTCTGAAGGGTCATTCAGGTAGCATTAATTGCGTGGCCTTCTCTTCTGACGGCCTAATACTGGCATCTGGATCCGAGGACTTCACTTTACGCCTTTGGAATGCGGAAACCGGTGTACTCCAGCAAACACTCGAAGCTCATTCGATTTGGAACCGAGATATTAATTCGATCGCTTTTTCGCCAGACGATCGGCTGCTAGCAGCAGGCTGTCGAGATTCTGCCGTGCGAGTCTGGGACAGGGTAAAGGGAACACTACTGCAGACATTTGATAGTCATTCTCTATGGGTTAACTCCGTGGTATTCTCGCCCGACGGCCGATCGGTAGCGTCTTGCTCGAGTGATATGACTATCCGCCTCTGGGACTTAGCATCAGGCGCACCGACGCAGACGCTCCAAAGCCACAAAATGCAGTTTTCTCTGTGGTTTTCTCGCCAGACAGCCAGCTAGTGGCATCTTACTCGAACGACAAGACCGTACGACTTTGGGACACAAACATAGGAACGCCGAGATACACGCTCAAAGGCCACCTGGGCGTGATACGAGCTATTGTCTTCTCGCCTAACAGCCGTCTTTTAGCATCCGGCTCGGAGGATTCGACTGTCCGACTCTGGGACGTCAGAACAGGTATATTGCAGCGTACCTTTGAGGACCACCCGGCTTATATAAGATCATTGATATTCTCAACTGATGGTCTGTTGTTAGCGAGTGGATGTGACAATGGAAGCATTCAAATCTGGAGCATAACGACTGGGTTATTGCACAGTGCTATTGAAGGAATTCCATGTCTGATGACACCGATAGCCTTCTCGCCAGATGGCCGGCAGCTCGTATCTGGCTGCAGTGATGCGACTATGATCCTTTTGGACACTACAACAGGCATGCTACAGCGGAGACTGGAGAGCCATTCGGACTTTGTTACCTCGGTAGCCTTCTCATCCGACGGTCGGACATTGGTGTCTGGTTCAAAGGATACTACTGTACGGGTCTGGGACACCGCAACAGGTATCATGCGGCAGAGTCTGGAGGGCCATCCGCACTCGGTTGGATCCGTGGCTTTCTCGCGTGATGGATGCTTTTTGGCATCAAGCTCTGTGGATGGAACATTATGCCTCTGGAACATGGCAACAGGAAACCTGCAGGAGACATTGCGAACTGACAGAGAGACCACTGGACTTGAATTCTCGCAGGACGGATTGAGTCTCAGTACCAACCTTGGATGTCTCCGGTTTGAGTCTTTGAGGGATCAACAGACACCCTTGTCACAAGAGAAAGATGGATACATGCTTTTGAACGGGAACGGGAAGAATTGGGTAGACCTGAACGGAATGCGAATGTTGTGGCTACCTCCCGACGCTCGGCCATGGTGCTCAGCGAGCAAGGCGAATAAGCTTGCGATGGGGCTGGCTTCAGGTCGAGTTCTCTTTATGAAGTTTCAAACATCAGGAGACTTATTGGATAATGGAACTTCTTTTCGTCTTCAATAATGTGATATCATTTCAGTCTACGTATTATTGCTAAGGTGTTCCTACCAAACTGTACTAAATCCGTACATCAGCAGCTTCGGGGTGAAGACGAGATACGAATGTGTCCTAAACTGGAGAGGTGGATATGAACACCGTTGTAAACCCAAGTATAAATTGCTAGTAGAGTAAAGATTCGGCTCCCTAGCCTGAGGCCTGCCATGCCAAAGAGTATAATTATCCTTGCCGAACAGAAGAATTTCATCGCCGTCCCGATTATCGCGCCAGGGTAACTGCAATGGTCTTCAAGCAGATGGTTGACTAAACCCGCCCAGGAGGTCGACTCCCGAGTCCACAGTGAAGCGCTGATGAGACTATCCTCGAGAAACTAACGTGAGATGAATAGGAGTATATTCATGTAAACTAGAAGAACTGATTGAAACTCACACGGTAGAGAGAGAGGAGGGGAAGAATCGAGGGAGGAGGGAGGAGAGGAATAACGACGCCACCACCGCTTGCTCAAAGCGGAAGGCGCCACTCACACCGTGGACCCGTGACCCATGCCAGGGCTCACTGGGCAGCACATTATATGCTTCGCAGAATCGCAATCAAGAAAATGATCCGCCCTCCTCAGTTCCTGGTCCCTTCTCTCCAACCAGCCTATCTCCAAATCTGCCTGCTACTGTGTGTGTGTATCCATATCTGTGTCTGTGTGGTTGTGTGTTGTGTGTTGTGTCCATAACATTGCATAATCTTGTATAGTATAGAGGTAATACATCTCTTGACCTCGGTGACATGATATTTCAGTGTGAAACTACCTCGTAAGTCAGGCGACTGTGCAGGATCCGCCCTGCCTGTTGCTGTAATCCAATGACTCAAAAGACGGTTTAGTCATAAGACAACCTAACTAATGTTAGTCTATCGTCATCTGGAATGACTGGAGCTGCATCTGATCTAGGAAAGGGTCTTTTCCAACACACTATCGTCTTTCCTTCCCACCACGCACTACAAAGACCTATCAATATTTGGGATCAATAAACAGCACTTTTTGTCCGTCTCTAGATTCCTTATTCCTAACGAGAATCTTCTATCCATCATGTGTCACGACAACAGCGCTGCTCGGGAGCTGGCGCTGATCGTCTTTTTGCCGTTAATAGCGTCTTTGCTTATGCTGTGGACGGCCTCCTGGCTTTTACTCGATTCCCCTCCGTAAGTATTAAGCTTATGACGAGGCGAGATTCATACGAACTGAAGTATGCGTGAGGGCTAACGGGCGAGCTACCTAGAATCTGCAAAGCCGTCTGCGCTGCCTCCTGCCGGACCGTCTGCGATACCTCCTGCCAGACCGTCGGCGGTGCTCACACACGGCCACTGACCTATGTGGCGTCTTTTCCGGTTCAGACTACTGTTGATGAATGGGGTCGTGTGAAAGCGGAGCTGCCTCAAGGTAGCACTCGCGTTGAGCTGAGGAAAGTTTAGATTGAGAACCGATGGAAGCGAGATTTCAAAGAGCTAGGATGAAGATCTTTGCTATAGCTGTTGGCTTATAGTTGCTTAAGAGTGTAGGGAGGGGCGCCGGCGGAAAGAGGGAATTATTGCTGCCTGTCTCCCCCATCTTGTCATTCTCAGGTCTGAGCTGTGAAGTCCATGAATATGTGGGCTTACCGGAATGATCTGAGACCCTTTAGCAAATAAGACTCACAGAATGGAATAAAACCGGCAGATCTAAAATTATTAATCAAGACTCCACTGACAATTGTACATGACCTCACTGAGTAGATCTTGAGTGACCCATACTGTAGCCTCACGCTATAAGTTACAGATGTCCAAAAGACATTGTATATCTTATAGCACATATTTGAATACATCTCTCAATCTCGGGATCATGATTCCCCAACTGTAGCACCGGTCAGCAATGCAGACCTTGTTGGCTGCTGTAATTCAGTCCTGTGGATACCAATGCCAGACGACTGCCTTACTTGCTCGGTAGCTAGTAACTTAATTAGACCGGTCAAGTGCTTTACTTGCTTGCCGGCTGGTAGCTATAAAAAGACTGGCTAGTTTCACAATGATCCTTTTCGCTGATATACACACAGTAAAGCGCATTGTCATTCTCCGGCAATCTCAAGTCCCGACACCGGGAAGTCGAGGGGGTATGAAAGGAAAGCGCACTTGGCCTTTGGCCGAGAAGCCCTCCAAAGGCAAGCTACTCCTTTCAAATTGGTCCCAAGTCCGAAAGCGTCTGTAAAGATTAACGAATACACATCCATGCCATTCTTTATACGAACCATTGCTTCTTTGATTACATTCTATAGCAACTCTCCCATAAGCAGGCATTTGACTCTAGGGCTCTTTATATGATTCCTTTCAACCCACAGATACAAACACTGGAGCACAGAAAGAAGAAATCATTCCACCCCAAGCACAGATCTATAAATAGGACCATGAACCCCGACCTCAATTGAAATCATCATCTCCACCACCACGAACACCCACTCACCCAAACCTTTACTTACCAAGCGTTGCAACAGCGTTTCTTACACGACAACATCCCAAGATGACCCGCGTCGAACCAACAATCACCCAGACCACCCCGCACGGGGAAGTCGAGATCCAAACCATGAGCGGCGACCATCTCAACCTCGTGGTGCTCCGGACCCAAGACCCCCGATTCGAGGCCGATGACTGGGCGCCGGCCCTCCAGCTGCTCCAAGAGCAGTGGAAGAGCAAGCGCCAGGACGAGCACCTCGAGTGTCGCGACCAGCCGATCGGTGGGATGATCTGCGCCGGGTCTCACTTTCGACTGTACATCGAATCTTTGACTGCGGACGGCAACGGGCCGGCCCGGCGCTTCGTGTACCAAGGCCGCAACGAGTTTCACGAGTTCCCGCCGCACGTGCAGCCCTTCGTGAGGATGCCCCCGACAGTTTTCCTGGAGTTCATTCGCTCTGTGCGCGCGGGAGGTCCTCAACGTGACGTGTCGCAGGGGAAGGGTGAGGGTGAGTCCGATACGAAGGCCGGTCTTCGATTGGTCGGTTTTCAATTGGACTTATTGGAGTGTGTGAGATTGCTAAGCCTGGGGCGCTTTGGGCCTGAAGGCGAGGAGAAGAAGGAGGATGAGGAGAAGGAGGTGAAGAAGGAGGAGGAGGATGAGGGGGAGGCCTGTAAGGGATGTCAGTGCTCCCATAGCGCGTAGCTTCTAGCGCACATGTTGCTTACTCTTTTTCTCCTTTTCTAACGTAAGAAGAAAAGACCAGAAAAATGATATTTTACGAGAAATTCTATATTAGATCAATGTAAATGCTCACAAAAAAAGCCTGTTTGTCCTGAAATAGTCAAAGTTCTGCCAAAACACTTCTACATAGAGAGCAAAACCTTGTTACTGGAATTCATCGCAGCCCTTCGGTCTGCTTTATAAATCATCCTAAGCGAGAAGATGTTGGAGTATCTTTCCCCTTCTTCACCCAGTAGGAATCGACGTAACTATTATGCTCAAGAAGCATATGCCGTTCATCGTCTCGGAATCATCGGGGTGTTTCCGCCAACTTATTCCACCCTCGTTCGATCCACCCTTCTTCAAGATAAGGAACCTCTGGTATGATGCCCTGCACTGGACGAGCCGTAGTCCGCGAAAGCGAGAGTGTCATGCTAATCCATCGGACTGGTTGAACCAATCTCAACACTGTGATTATCTGTAGACTGCGCCCCCAGACTGCATAAAAGTACGCCGGGCCGGGGCCGATCGGCGGGGATTTCCCTCAAGATCGCACAAATGCTTCGCAATGCACTCTGAATGAAGACGCTCGCTTGCGATGGTTATGGAGTGCAATCATGATGATGATGATGAGAGTATGCGCCGCCCAGATGACTTCTCTCCGGGTGGACGACGCCTTCTGGTCGGGTTGCGTCAGGTCCCGGCGGGTGGGTGATGCCGTGGGAGCGAGCCGGTCATGTTCCGGCAGCCATCATCAACATAGTCAAAAGAATTCGAGATCCAGTCGGAGAAGAATCCTCTCAAAGACTTCGGCGGTAGTACAGACTTCCGTCAGGGCATTTGACATAGTTGTACAAAAGCGGGGCCCCGCATTATCGGCACTTAGAGTAGTTAGCAGGGAAGAGGGTGGGTGCCACACCAACCGCGTAGCTGTGTATGCCCTCAAGCACCCTAAAAGGCAAAACCACCATAAAAACTCACACTGCCCAGATACAGCCCGGGATTGTTGAGCTCCTCCAGGGGGCTCCTTCCAGTACTACGAAAACCCTTTTTACACTCAGGACTTTCTAACCAGTCCTTCTCCCATAGCACTGGAGAGGGTAGAACCGTCCTGCCACCGACGACTAGGTCTGATGCAGGATGTTCGCCTCCTCCGGAATTCGAACTGCAGTGCTGCCGGAGCGCAGTGTGGAGTCGCCTTCCACCGCCCCATCGGCCTGCTGGGCTACTTGGTAGAAACCATGCTATGATTATATAGGGGCGGAGCTGATCCCAAAGAGGTCAAAGGGTCCCGAGATAATGCCGTGGATCTCTTGGATGAGTTTCTTTTCTGGACCTCGTGATACGCTGGCACTTGGGTGTTTGGTTTGATTTCGGTGCTGTTTATGGTATATATGTCTGTATTGCTCCACTTCTCTTATATTACATGTCTATCTCAATGGCGCCAGACCTTGGTGCTGGATAGTTTGTAAGATATTCCACTGTTCTGCTTTTTTCTTTCCCGCAAGGAGCTGTAGCAACGCAAGCTATGGATGCTCCACAGCCAGTGTATTGGAAGATAGCTCTATCTCCAGCCAAGAGACACAAAAAGCCCATAAGATATCACCCGGTACAGCGTCCCAATCAACAGAAGCAGTCTACGAGCGTGTCAGTCCTGTGATAACAATCATTATGTGAATGGGCAGTGATTCTTACCCGATATCAAATCCAATCCGGTTATTCTTGTAACCTATAAAATCCGACGCGCCGTCCAGTTGATACAGATAGGCGAACGGGGAAGTGTTCTCGTTGTAGAACGCCTCGGAAAACCATGTCTAGATACAGCGATCAGAAGCTGCACACACACACGACCACTCAGTCAAATGATGACTCACCGCAGGCCAAAGATACCAGAACCACCCTAGATGCCACGTCTTCACCAAGGCCAGTCGGGGCGCACAGCCTCCGAGGGCAGAGATGACAAGGCAGCTTAACATGCAGACCAAGGGACCGTCTTCACGTTGTGTTATGGCGGCCACGATGCAGCCGAGACCGTACATGCCTGTTGTCCTCGGTCAGCTATCCATTCAAGGGAGCAACAGAGAGGAAGTGGGAGACTACGCACAGTAAAAGTATAGAAAGTCAATCGCCAGCTGAAATCCGAAGGAGATCGTCGGTGTCGCTAGTATCATATAGATGGTAGTGTAGTGCAAGGACGACAGGAACATGCGCAGAAGCACGGAGAGGTTCTTGCCCAGGAAATAGGCGCTCCGGGAATGGCCGGATTGCTGTTCGCGGCGGAAGATCAACTCTGGAAGTTTTGTCAGCAGGTGCAGTATGAAGGAAACCTGGCTGAACATACTCTCTTCACCTAGCAGCTTGACGCCTGGAGGACCGGCTGCACAGGCTACGTGCGGAGACAAGTGTAAGCGGATCTCGTTCAATTCGATCTTCGGAGGCAGCAGCGAGCACTCACCTATGCCCAAACACGAGAGCAACCCCTGCTCGGCAACCATGCGGTAGTTCACGGCGCTGGAGAGCAACTCAAACGGAGGGTGATAGATCCCTTGGAAGATGTGGCCGTGATATTCGAAGACCGTCAAGCCGATCATGACCCCGATGAGGGAGCCCGATACAATCTCCAAGCAGAAACTTGCAGTCTGTCGGGTCTGTTGCACTGTTCCGCGGCAGAACGAGAGCCAGACTTGTCGCGCCCACGAGGCCTTTCGCTGCCGAATGGAGAGGAGAATATCAGGGACTTGTTGTGGAGTGTCGGATGCTCCGCCCGCGTCAGCGTCAGAAATGCCTGTTACTGGCATGCAAGATTTCCCTTCCGTGGCTGGCAGATCTGTATCCTCCCACGCGTGACTAGGGAGGATATCCATGATGATATCCGCTGGATTGCAGAAGGAAGGAAACTCATAGCCAAGGCCTATGAAGTAGGCTTTAGCGGTGGCGGCTTCGCCAAAATAGACCTGTCTCCCTGAATTCAGAAGCATGAGGGTATCCAGAAGAGCAAAGATCTCAGCCCTGGGCTGATGAATGACACAGATTACCATGATTCCGCAACGTGAGATTGAACGTAGCAACCTCATCAAGGACAGCGCCGCGGTCGCGTCAAGGCCTGAGGTCGGTTCGTCGAGGATCAACACCTTGGGAGCGGCGGCGAGTTCAAGGCCGATACTCACCCGTTTGCATTCTCCCCCAGACAATCCTCGTTGTGCAACATTACCCACCATCTGATCCTGCACCTTTGCAAGTCCGAGACAGGCAATCAACGATTCAACATAGTCTTGAATTTCATGGTCGCCCAGCTGCCCGCCCAGCATGACGCGTGCCGAGTGAAGAAGGTTCTCTCGCACGGTCAGCTCAGGAAGAACAAGATCATCTTGAGGGACAAATCCAATCAGCGCTCGCAGCCTGTCAAACGGCAATCAGTCCCAAGGGACAGAAGATAAGGGCCATGGTATCTGCACATACTCTGCCGGCTTCATTTTATAACCGTTAAGACAGATCTCGCCAGTGCTAGCCTTATTCTTTCCGCCCAAAATGTTGACAAAACTCGCTACGAAGAAACACTTAGCCTCAACAACACCCACGAGCGACCACACCCAACACCTATGCGCGACCTACATTTCCCTGAGCCAGAGGGGCCCATGACCCCCAGAATCGAGCCAGCTTTGCATGATCCATGCAGACCAGCTAGAATATCGGTCGGTCGGCCTCGGATTCTGAAGCTCAAATCCGCAAAGGTAATTTCCAGCGGCTGCGCTGCAGCATCGTCCACTGACAGAAAGGGAAAGCTCAACAGTCTCGACACACCTTGTTCCTCTTCTCCCCTTTCCTCCTGCGGCTCCTCAACTTTACCTACTTTATCTTCGCGCCCATTCCATTTTGAAAGCCTCGACCACGACCATAGTCTCGTCAAGTCGGATGACAGAGAGAAGCGCCGCATCCAGACCAGAACCACCACGATGTCCAGCAGAATACACAAGAGTATACCCACCAGATCACGCTGATGTGAGCTTCCTTCCGGACAAAGGGAGAGGGCCCTGCACTTGATGGGGTTGGCAGTCCCCACAGGGCAGAAGGAGCCTTGCGGACAGGGCACGGGCGGCGCTCCCCCGGGCGCGCAATAATTGCCCTCGGGGCATATCACGGGCTCGAGCGTGCCCTGTGGCTTGTCGCAGAAATTCCACCCTTCTTGGAGTCTTCTGAGGTGGCACTCGAACGTCGGGTTACAGCGCTCTGGTGGGAGGTCGCCCTCGCTCGATTGGCCTGTACACGAATCGTGAGCTTTGGTTTGCCACCAAACTGAATCAGGTTGTAGGGCATCGCACAGTAAAAGCCATCATTGCAGGTGGGTGAAGAGGCGAGCCAGGCCGCTTGCTGCCCCGAGAGGCAGGTATCATTCGATGGCGCCGGGCCTATACCGCTAGACATCGAGCTGTTCATGTTGTGCCTGTATTGAGGAAGAAATATCTTTGTTTAGTCGTGTCGGGGTGAGCTCTGCAGGTAGGATATACGATTTACGATCGACATGGAAAAAGGGGAAATCCCAGCAGTCGGGAGCCTTGCATGATATGCTGCAAGGTCCCGCATATGATGCATCTCATGCATGCCAGACTAGGGATGGGCGAGGACATTCCCCTGTAAACTCGATTATCTACTCTATTTTATGTCAGTGATCTGTCAGATGTTGGACCCCGGTGTATCCATGTTGACATTTCGACTGGTTCGTTTGCACATCGGTCCTCACTCAGATTCAACATTCTTCAAGTCAGGACCGCGACCTGCCTGCCGGCCAGGACTGTGCTAGCGCATGCGAATGAAGGTTGTTTACTCCTTACATGTCAGTCAAATCTTATCTCGCATGGCGCTTGATGACTTGCTGGAACTCGTATCCCCAGTACCCTTGCACATTCTTCCCCCTGAATCGTCGAACCCAACAACTTTCCAAGTTTCTTGTTTCTTGTTTCTTTAAAAGGCCAGCTATCATGTTCCGGCCATAATAATGCATGCTAAACGAGACATGATACACCACTACATACAATTTCACTTCATACAATAAAACCCATGAATCAATCTACATAATCGTCGTCATCATCATCATCCTCTTCCTCCTTACCTTCGTGCTCCGCCCTCAACTCATAAAACCTCTTCTCCGTCCAATCGAACACATTATCCCACTCAAACCGCCGCCGCGCAAACAACTTCCGAAACCAGCCCCGTAACAACTCATAGTCAGGCAACTCATTATACCGCAACCCATTCACATGGTGAAAATACCACTCAAACTCCTCCGGCAAGCCGCGACACAGCTCCTGTACCGTGATCCGACTCTTCGCTTCCCCGATAGGTCGATGCTTCGAATGGCCCAGATAATCCCAGGGGAGTTCGCCCTTCAGGAACTCGACGAGTGTGTACCCGACACATTCCATATCGTCGCGGTAGGTTTGATCTGCCGCCATCGCTCACGTTAGCCCCGACCCAGCAATCAAAACCCAAAACCGTCAACCCCCCTCTCCTCTCACATCAACCTCAAAACCTACCAACAAAGGAGGGAAGAACATACAATGCCTCGAATGCGCCGCGCGACTCGCATAAAACACCGTGCCGACGACATCCTTCTCCAACTTCCCGCGATACCACTTGACGTTCCGCCGACTCACGAACTTCTTCCGCGCCAGCCCGAAGTCGTTGATGTACAGCGTGTTGCCCTTCCGGCCGCGCCCCATCAGCAGGTTCTCGGGCTTGATGTCCTGGTGGATGTACCCCGCGGCGTGGATGTGCTGCATGCGCAGCAGCAGCTGGTCCGCGATCATCAGCACGGTCTTGAGGGAGAACTCGCGGTGGCAGTAATTGAAGAGATCTTCGAGGGTGGGGCCGAGGAGTTCGATGGCTAGTAAGCGGTAGTCGTCGATGCCCGGGTGGTAGAAGTAGACTTTCGGGATGCCGGGGCCTTTGATCGCCGTGTAGATCGTGTGTTCTTGCTCGAGGGTGTCGCGCGTGCTGAGATGTTCGAGTTTGAGGGCCACTGTTGTTTTGGTTTGGAGGTCTTGGGCTGAAGGGTGTTAGTGTGAAGGTAAGCGGGGGTTGAGGTTGGGATGGGATGGGATAGGATGAGCGTACCGAGGAAGACTTCGCCGTAGCCGCCTCCTCCTAGGTAGTTGAGGAGTTTGAAGCGATCTGCGACGGTGATGTTCTGGCGTGGTGGTTAGTCAGTGTTGTTGCTATCGCTGGTTTTGCAATGTCAGGGTAGCTCTAGGTGAAGGGCTTACGAGTTGCTCGGTCGGCATGAGGATTTTCTGGATAGTATGCTGGGAATATGGTGGACATGGTGATGATGATAAGTGAGAGTGAAGGTTGCTGTGGATTAGGTATGAGCGTTCTTTGTTGCGTAGGGTGATTCCGAGTAGAGTCATTTTGGGTGGTCATGGGCTTTGAGGTATCGCGGATGCTGCGTTGGAGGTGCAGTGGGTATCATGCTTTGTCTGATTTGGATCTAATTACAACCACTCCATGAAAGGAGCAGTCGCGATTGTGCTTCTCTAGGGATGAAAGTAGCATTGTTATACCCCTGAGGGCTCCGTTGAAGGGTGAGTTCTTTCACAAAGCAACAGTGTCTTTGTCCTCCTCCGCTGCACACAATCTGATACAACTGCTCTTTGTTCACCCTCCTTATAATGCAGACAGAATCATGCCATAATGCAAGTACACAAGGGGCATTCGCTTGAGATTATGTCTTCTGTTCAAACAAAAGCATTAGAAAATCAATCATGTAAAGCGATCTCTCAATCTTCAACAAAACAACAATTCATAGAAGCGATCCCAATCTTTAGTGAAACAACAATTGATACCACTCATCTCCATGCTACAACCATACAGCATCTTGCGCACATTCTTCAACATAGGGAGCTTCATACTGAATATCATAGGCGAAGCGCACTTCGGCACCGCGGGCAGAGACCGGATGCCTTGCATTATCGAACAGAGCACAGGCAGTTCCACGCCGGCTGCGCACTCGGACAGCTTCGACGAGATGTACGAAATCGACCCCAAGTACTGGGCCGATCTTCCCTACATCTACCTGAGCCACCGGGCCATCATAGAGTTCCGCAAACGCGAGAAGGCCATTGCTGAAGAGCGGGAGCAAGAAGAGAAACAGAGAAAGGCGAAGCAAACCAAGGCGAGTCGCAGAAGACTGCAGTTACCACACAAGTTACGCAGTCTGAAGGAGTTTGCCAAAGGTGGTGGGCCAGATTTATGTGAAATTGAAAGTGTATGCTGAGTTCTCGTTCACAACCTTCCTGAAACACAATACCTTATACTAACGGAACGATGAAATTAGTTCGGCTGGTCCGCCTCGGCAGAAGCCTGCAACTCGGCCTCCTTCTACGACGGCAACTGCCGCAACTTCCTCAAGCTGCACGGCATCGCGGTTCGCTCATCCAGCCAAAATCTCCCGCGCAACATCGTCACCCTGCGGGAACGACTCCGGAAACCTCGCGAATCCGTGAAACGACTGGACCCCAATGACCAGAAGGTCTGGCTCAAAGCGTGCCGGAATTTCGAGAAGCAGCGCGCCAAGTTCAACGACGCGCTCGACATCCTGCTGGGCGCGGCGTCCGAGACGGTCCTCACCTATGAGAGCGAGCCGATCACCGGCCTGGACCCGCTGGTGGAGGGGATGTTCCTGGCGCAGCCGAGCTACTTCGACTGCGGCGACTTCTACGCCCTCGACGAGGGCGGCCGCCTCGCCAACGACCTGAAGAGCTACATCCTGCCGGCGACGGACGCGTACGGCGTGGTGCCCAACTTCTTCGTGCAGCTGCAGATCGACGACGAGGACCATGACGCCGCCGCGGAGCTGCAGGCGATGCACTACGGGGCCCTGGGGGCGCGCGCGGTGCACAAGCTGCGCTTCCACACCGCGCGCGCGGAGGACGTGTGGCTGGACGAGGTCACGTATTCCATTGTCGTGGTGGTGTCCGAATCGTCGGTCAGGATCTACGCGGTGCATATGATCGAGGCCGAGGATGGATCCAGAGAGGCGGATTATCAGCTGACGGACCTCTATCGGAGTCGCTTGGATCGTGGAGTGGGACAGTTCCGGAAGGCTGTGGCGGCGGTGCGGAACGCTAGGGACTTTGCGAAAGAGTGGAGGGAGTACTTCATGGAGATGGCCAGACGGGAGCTGGAGGGCGATTCGCGCAACTTGTCAAGTCCGATGTCAGTGGATGAGAAGCCGAACGAGGATCCTAGCGAGGGTCCTGGTACGATGGCTCGTATGCCCTCTCTGAGTGACGACCAGAGCTCGGCCAGTAGCGACAGTGCCGCCTCTGGCCTCACACGGCGCAGAAGTGACTACGCGCTGCTGTACCCAAGCCTGGGTGAAGAGCGTCCCCGCGTCAAGCGCCTGAAATCTGTGAGCAGTGGCAGTGATAGTCCACGGTTTAGTTAGTATCTTTGATAGAGCGGGTCCTCAAATGAAAGATTGAGGGCAGAGACGGTGTAGCAATTTTTCACTAAGAAGAAGTGAGATCGAAGTCGAGATAAAGCGCTGGGATATACTCTGCTCTAAGAAAGGCAGGAATTTTGTAAGCACACTGTTGATATCCAGAGGCTTCTATACATTCAGTGCCAGATATTAAGATTAGAACTCGGAAATGAATGTAGCTGATGTTTTTATGAGTTCGAAGTCTTCATCGACTGCAATGATAGCAAGCTCATAGCGCAGCTGTCCTGGCATTTTTTTCTTGACATCAGTGTTGCAGGGTCGCGAACGTTCTGCTGCATCCAGCCCTGGAACTACATGGTAGTACGGCCAAAGGAGCGATTGCTCGCTGCGTGGCTGCCGCTTTAACGGCCTTTCTGCCACCGCCTAAATTGAACAGTTTTCCAATGGACTTTTCTGGGGCTGTTCACTGTGAAAATGGGGCATCAGCGTTGCGAGGTCTCGAGCGTTCTGCTGCGCAGGCGGTGATTCTGGCGGTCAAGTCATCCTTCCAACACGCGTTTAGTACAGTTTCCAGTTCCAAGAGTCTGTACGACACTAATACTATCTTTTGAAGTAATACTAAGAACAGTAGGCGGTGAGACTCTGTTATACTGCCACAGCCACGGGTTATCCTTCCTCTGGTACAGTTTCCAGGTTTAAAGAGGTCTGCACGACGTTGATACTTTTGAAGCAACACTCAAAGCAGGAAGCGGTGAGATCTGACCAAATCATTCTGCTATCTCCTAGCGTGTAATGTCTTTGTGTTTAAGAGCCGGCTCTGTTGAAGCATACTCAAACGGTAGGGTGGTAGAATGCCCGAATCGCGTTGACAGCGAAAGTAGCTTCTACGGACATGACTATAACCGAGGCTGGTTTTACAAGTATTGGTGCCGTATGTTTGTAATGTATTTGCTGATTACATGTAAAGCTATAATGAGGCATCTTGCCTTAGATTCTTATATGGATATCCAATAAGATAATTGGATAAGATACTCCGCTGTACTGTTTTTATGAATAGTGAGATAGAGCTTCTCGGAGGTGCGAATTTACAGCTTAAGCTTGCGATCTTGTATAAGACCCCTCGCCTTGGTATACCTCATGTGAAATTCATTTATGCACAATTTCGATAATAATTGGTCCCAAAAGCCTTTCCAGGCTGTGAAGTGAGTTGCTGTGAAGTGCATATAGTAAGGTAGTCTGCGCACTATACACCAAATGCAAATGCGGGGAATAAATGACGAGACCGCGGGGTGAGCCGGGTATTTCCTCCCCCGGGTGGAAATGTCCCTCGCCCCAAACACGATTGTGCATCTCCCTCCATTAACACCAATGCAACCAAGCATTCTATCCCGTCCCTTTTCCGTGAAGTTACCTACGCGCATCATCAAAATGGCACCCAAAGTCGCAGTCCTCGACGACTACCAAAACATCAGCCCGCGTCACTTCGAGCACCTCACCTCCCGCGTCGAGTTCAGCTACTTCCCCGACACGCTGAACCCTCGCCTCGCCGACCAGCAGCAACAACTCATCGAGCGCCTCCGACCGTTCGACATCATCATCTCCCAGCGCGAACGCACCCCCTTCTCCAAGGACACGCTCTCCGCGCTCCCGAACCTGAAACTGCTCCTCACGACCGGCACGCGCAACCTCGCGATCGACAGCCAGTACTGCGCCGAGCGGGGGATCCCCGTCGGCGGCACGCAGACCCGGCCCGCGGGGCTGAACTCCACCGTGCAGCACACCTGGGCGCTGATCCTGAACGCGGCGCGCCACGTCGCGCGCGACGATGCAGCGATCAAGCGCGGCGAGTGGCAGGGGTCGCTGGGGATGACGCTGGCCGGGAAGACACTGGGACTGTTGGGGTTGGGGAAATTGGGGGCTCAGGTGGGCAGAATCGCGGTGCAGGGGTTTGGGCTCGAGGTGATTGCGTGGTCGACGAACCTGACGCAGGAAAAGGCGGATGAGCAGGCCAAGGCGATGGGCCTACCGGCGGGGAGCTTTCGGGCGGTGTCCGACAAGCTGGCCTTCTTCCGGGCGGCCGACGTGGTGAGCGTGCATAGCGTGCTGTCGGAGCGTAGTCGGGGCATTGTGGGTCGGGATGAGCTGGCGGCGATGAAGCAGACGGCGCTGCTGGTCAACACGTCCCGAGGTCCGTTGGTGGACGAGGCGGCGTTGCTGGAGACGCTGAACAGCGGCGCGATCGCGGGCGCCGCGCTGGACGTCTTCGAGCCCGAACCGCTGCCGGCGGATAGTCCCTGGCGCACCACGGCTTGGGGCACCGATGGCCGCAGTGAGGTCCTACTGACGCCGCACACGGGGTACGCGGATGAGCAGATCCATGGCTGGTACCAGGAGGTCGCGGACAATCTGGAGCGGTGGCTGAATGGCCAGGAAATGACCGTCCGGTTGAACTAGTGTTCCATTCTATCTATCGCAAACAGACTAAGAGGTTCTTAGACATCTGACGGTGACGCCGTCTCCAGCTTTCTTTCAGAATTGCCTAGGTAAATCCAATTCCACCTGCCGCTATTACGTGATGGAGTCATCGACCGACCCATGACCAGACCAGACCCCGGACGTAAGGCCGTGGAATTGAACCTCGGTCGTTCCCGCGGATTCCCATTCCTTTCCCCCCCCCAAACATGCTGATGTCTGCCACCCTTTCCTTTCCCTTCCCCACTACCCCGCGCCCATATAATGTAGACCTTGTTGCTCCAAGAGCCGTCACAATGACCACTCTCAGCGAACATTTCCCATTATCCTTGCATAGAATTCCTCGGCTACTACACCCACCTCACTCACCCTCCATTTCCACTTAAAAACCAACCCAACCCAACCCAACCATGTCCACCATCACCACAACAACAACCACCGCAACGGAACAACCCCCTCCACCCCCACCCACACACCCAACCCTAATTCACGTCCACCGCAGCCCCATCCCCTTCGCCAGCGGCGCCTACTCCCTCGTCTCCCTACCAGCGGGCTCCCTCTTCTGCAAGATCACGGGCACCACCCCGGCCCGGAAAGCGTACACCTCCGTGCAGACGGCGCGGAACGCGCACATCGAGCTCAACTCCGACCTCGTCTACTGCAACCACTCGTGCGCGCCGACGGTGGACTTCGACATGCACCGCATGGAGGTGCGCGTCGTGGCGGACCGCGACCTGCAGGCCGGGGACCCCTTGACGTTCTTCTACCCCCAGTCAGAGTGGGAGATGGATCAGCCGTTCCAATGCACATGTGGGGCTGGGGCGCGGTGTCGGGGCGTTATTGATGGGGCGAAGAAGATGGATGCCGCGGTGTTGAGGGAGTATTGGTTGAATCCGCATATTGAGGAGATGGTGAGGGAGAGGGAGGGCGGATCTGTTTAGAGTTGGGGAAGGGATGGGGGGGGGGCTAGAATTAGAGAAGGGATGGGATGGGTGGTTTGGGGGTGATAGAGATAGATAGAGTGGGATAGATTGGGGAATAGATATGGATGATGTTTCGATGTTATCATCAAGCCTGGAGTAGTAGAAGTAGGCGATTGTCAGCTCGACATCTAGTAAGTGCAGCTCTCCTCTAAAGAGCATGATAATGGCGACAAACCATGACATTCAAACCAAGAGAACGCAGTGATCTATACCAACTGACCCTTCTAGATGCAACAGCATATACGTCGATCAAAATGCTATATACAGTACAATAACCTCCATCCCCTTACCCCCTCTCCACAACCTAAACCCTCACATCACCACCCCTACCTAGAACAACCTAACACCCAACCTAAACACTCCTCCAAATCTCCCGCAACGACACAACCGTACTAACCACCATCCCCACCCCAACTCCCAACGGCCCAACCCCCATCCACCCAAGATAAGTCCCCGGAATCAGCAGATCGCACCCATCAACAACAACCCTCTTGAGCAGCGTGGACGTATCAACTCGACTCGCAGCAGCTCCAGCCCCAGCCCTCCCTTTGGCCTTACCAGCAGCACCAGCACCACCCCGCTTTCCCCCAACCTTCTTCACCCCCTTCCCCACAGACCCAGCACCACCCCCGGAATACCACTCCCAGACCGCCCCAAACAGCGACAGCGCCAGCGCATAGTACCAGAATTTAAACGCCTCGACAGTTACCGTTTTCGCCCACGGGACGGGGTAGATCTCCGCGGCGTGGAGCTTTTCGATCGTGTTAGTTTATCCATTTTCAACTTTGGAGGGGATCATCTCGGAGGGGGGGCTGCGGTGAGGTGATGGATAGTGCGTAGGACATGGAAATCTGGGCGTCAAGCAGCTCCCGAGATAACAAAGGAGAACCTCCCTCCATGACACGAGCTCCAATCAGGGTACAGAGGGGCGAAGCCCAGCAAGAGAAAGAAATACATAACCGGGGGGTTAAAGGGCAGCTCACCAACGTCAAATCCTCGAGCAGGAAATACACCCCGAAGCAACTCCACTTGGCGACCTCGAGCAACCACAGGAAGCCTGTGGGCGATGCAGCAGCAGCGGCAGCGTGGCCCTTCTTGCGGGAATTTGGGGCGTCCTGCCCCAGGAGCGAGGAGACGCGGTTGAAGCAGTCCAGGAAATTCCAGAAGCGGATGCAGCGGCGGACTAAGGGCCCAGGTTAGTATTTGTTGTGATTCTTCAATTCGATTCTGGGTTTTGTGAGGAGATAAAGGTTGGGAAGAGAGGGTGGGAGAACGAACTCAATGCTAGTTGGGACTTAGCGGCTGACACTCGCTTGGTCGTGATGCTGTCCAGAGAGCCTATCTCTAGTGCCACGAGGCATAATGCCTGGATGAGACGGAGGGTCTTTTCGTAGCCCGTGTTGAGGCGGTAGAAGCGCGAGAGGCGGTCGAGCATTTGGGTGGGTGGGCTGGTGGTGCAGGGGTGAAATTATGATTAAGATTATTATTTTAATAAATGATGGGATGGATGGAAGGAGAGAGTGGGTGGCGAACTTATTTACAGAGGTTCACAAAGAAGTGATGAAAGAAAACGGGCAATCTGCATTGTTCACCCATATCAGATACGCGTTAGCGGATTTAGCTACTCACGGCGTCTGCAAGGCTAATCAATGGCGATATCGGGATCGCGAATCCCGCTTATCTACATTCCTCGCATGATCGCATTCCACCGAATATTTACTGGCCCCATTGATGAACCAACAAAATTAGTTACCCGCTACACACAAGAACGCTGGTTAAAAAGGTCACACTGGAACTACCGTCCCTTTCCGCCAGAAATGTCCTGTCCCAGGCGGTATCCGCCAACCTTCTCCCACTCGACCTTCTGCCGTGTAATGGGCAACTGTCTGCGCAGTCCTTTGAACGATCCTTCGGCCATCTGTACGAAAGCCCGGTTCAGTTCTTCTTGGTAGTCCCGCTCGGCTCCGGCAATGCGCGAGACGATGGCTCCCGCATCCAAAGACGTCACGGACAGGCTGATCGGCTTGGTCGTATTGAGCGCCACGTTTCCGTCCTCATAGTAATGCACATCCACCTGGATCTTACCCAAGATCGTGGTCGACTCCGACGAGACGGGAACAGTGTAGATGGAGCGGAAGCGACCGTTCCTGGTATATCCGGTTAGAACGCGGGTGTTGGCGGTCGGGCAGTATGAGTAAATCTCACCAGAAGTTGTTAGGGGAGTAGCGGTTGGCGACGAGGACGATAGCGACGGCGCTATCGTCCTCAATGGGGTAGACTCCGTACGAGAAATTCCGGTAGTGTTCGAGGGCGTGAGCGCCGAGAGATTTGAGGAGTGATTTGCTGTTTCGCGACGGGTTAACGCTGCACTCCAGATAACAAGATGGAAGATGCAGCTCGAACTCACATCAAGTCGGCGTTCTGCGACTCGAGAACATATGATTGCGCAGCGGAGGCTTCCTACAATGATACCACAAGTTCAGCCGCCAAGCCACCCCACCACGCACGATGCAGTAACCAACCTGGGTGACATGGTCCACTTCGAAAGACGTCTGGCTCTCCACATCAAAGTATCGGTTTCCTTCCAGCTTGTTGTATTCGGAGATCAAGACCTGTGAGCACGCTGTCAGATCGTACTCCATTCAGGGGTATCACCGACGCAGCCGCACCTCCTGACTGGCGCCTGGAAGCTTCACAGTCGCCAACTGTGTCTCATTGTAGCGCTCGAAGGCCGGGGCCAGAGCGGGAATGATATCGGGGCCGTCGGAGGTCAGGGACTTGACATCTGTTCTCGTTCAGTTCTGGGCTGGTTGCCGTGGGGAGTGAGATGCGGCGCGACGACGGGGGACGTGACGAGAGTAAGGACGGGATGCAGCAAGGACTGGGCGTACCTGCAACAACATCTGCAAGCTATTTGATTTCGAGGTTAGCTTGAGCAGGTTCACCATAGCCTTTGGATTGAACTCTCGTGGACTAGGTATTGACCTACCTCTCCAGGCGGGGCACCCTCGATGAAAGAGGATGCGATGTCAACAGTGGAAGCCATGGGGGCTAGGCAATTATTATATGAAATGTGAAGCTAAATTGCAGGGAGCTAGTAGATTGAGGGGTGAACAAGAAACAATATGCTCACCAGCGTGCAGGTGGGATGAATGCAACTGCCTGATGATTAGATCATGGACAGCTCCCCGATGTCAACACGGAGGTCTAGCGCGATAACCGCCGGAGGGTCGCACGTGGCCACTGAGAGTCAGCATCGCGGCTGTCGATACCAACCATCAAAAGACTATGTGTGTCTATCAATCTAAGCAATAATCTCTGTGGTTACAGTTCGTGCCAGGTCAATGTGGCTTCTGTATATGTGTCCTTCCAAAGCAAACCACAGACAATCATCAAACCCCTGCTGACCCTCAGCTTCATTGCACTTGATTCATGCCTGTGGTTTCAGGCAGCCAACGGAACGGGGTAAGGTAACTTCCGTGGATCTCCGCTCTTATCGACCCGGCGATGACTCGGACTAGAATTTCGATAAGCCTCGTCTTGTCTTCCCCTCACCTCGCTGATTAAAGGTCAAATTACACCAACAAAAGCTCTTATCCGGTGATTTAGCCAGGCCAATCATTTCAGTTCTACCCGCAGATTCGATTGGCCCGTCGCAGCACAGCTGTTTGCCCCTCCAAAACTTTTCCTGAAGACATCTGCTGTCCTCGGTATTGCCACAGCAAGCGGCATCAAAATTGCTTGTCCTACTGCCTGGCGAAACTTGCTCGGGTCAATCAGCCGTTTCTTGGCTCTTTGAGACCCTCAGAATCTAACGATCCGGCCATGTAAAAGGATCACCGGTCGGATGCCGCGCAAGAAGGCTGCAGACCGCGTGGGTCCGGTCAAGACCCGAAGTCGTGGCGGCTGTAAAGAATGCCGCGCGAGTCGAGTTCGCTGCGACACGAAGAAGCCAACATGCACTCGGTGCTTGGAGAAAGGCTTGGTCTGTACAACTCAACTAGTGCTCAAGTGGGAATCCGAATTTGTGAGCCGTGGCCTTGCCTTTGGCCGAGCCGGCGTCTGGAGTAAGGCCCGCGCTACCGGTGGGCCTTCCCCAAAACCGTCGCCCGGGGCATCGCCCTCTATCTTCATCGACGATCAGGAGTGGTGTCCTGTCCCGCTTATAGAATCGTGGGGCTTTGTCAATAGCGGGGTCGCGACATTTGATCAGCCATACGAAGTCGACGTTGGATGCGACGAGTTGAACGCCCTGGTCGTTCGCGACAAGAGCTATCATCACTTTCCACGCTATGTCAGTGAAACCAGCCTCGATTCGCCGCTTTCAATGAGCATGCTGGAAGCCTCATTCATCCATCCGGAGCCTGTCCGACTGACTCCCTCGTTGTCGTTGTTTCCTCCCATGTCTGCATCCGAGGACCGATGTCTCTTTGACTACTATCTTCAACAGGTGTGTCCTCGGACTACCGCAAGCTCCAGACTCTCATCGCCCTTTGCGTCGATCATTCTGCCTTTCTGTCTGTCTGCGTCTCCGTTCATGTTTACCGCGATACAAGCCCTTGGGGCCTGCCACTGGTCGCGCTTCGATTCTACGTACAGTGTCATCGGGCTTCGGCTTAAAGCACAAGCATTGCGAGGACTGCGTCACCGGCTTGCAACGGAAGGTCCCGTAATATGCTCCGAAGACCCTGAGGTGCTAGCCATTATGATGATGTTGTGTCTCTATGAGATCGTCGACAACTGCGATCAACGCTGGACTATTCATCTAAAGGGAGCGAAAGATCTGATTCGTCTTCGCAGACAGCGACAGAACTCTTCCCTGGCGAAATCCCGTGATGCCCTCGACCCTGTGTCTGCCTTTGCGGAGCTATTTTTCGCTTTCCAGGACGTCATGGGCCGCACTGCATGCGGGGAGGAAGTGAGTTTTGGGACGGATTACTGGCACGAAAACGAACGGAACATCGATCTTTGGATGGGATGTAGTCCTGAGTTGGTTTCTATTCTGTCTTCGATCACTGAAATGAGCCGCACAAGACGAAGTTTGACCACCCATGCAGCCCGGGCATCCTTCTCGCAAAGGGCAGCAGCTTTAGTGCGCAAGCTCGAGAACCTTGTGCAAGAAGTCAAGGATGACGACGACAGCAACCTGGAATCGGCTGCTGAGCTGAAGCGTCTTGCCGCCGTGTTATATCTACATTGCGCCTTATATGGGGCGTCTCCATCCACGCCATTGGTGGTGGGCTACGTTCGGAAGATCTTACGGCTCGTATCGGATCTACTCGACTCGGGCTCGCTGGTGAGCATGACCTGGCCTGTGTTCGTGGCTGCAGTTGAATTGGATCCAGGCCAAGACGAGGTTTGGAGTGCCAACCGTGGTGAGACAGTGGTGCACGGACGACCCTTGGTCTTACGGGCGTTAGCCGCGATGGCGGAGTCCAGCGTTTCCAATGTTGCCCGGACTCGAGCGGTCATTGTCAAGGTCTGGCAGGCACGAGACAGCGATATGGTCAAAGGCTCGCCTGTAGATGCCTCGGATGACATTCAAGGTTGCAACGACTGGGAGTGGTATGTGGCACCGATTAGCAATGCGATGAGCTTGGCATGATGCGTGATGGGAGTTGTCCTCCCATACTTGATATAATGGGCATGATCCTGGAGGAGTTACTTTGTAGGATAGTCTTGTGGGGTTTTCTTTTGATTGACAGGTGTTTTGAGGATGGATAATTTCAGTGTATATAGTATATAGTATATATACCTCGTAGTTAGAGTTAGTAGATAATCCATGATGGGATGTTCAGGGTCCGGCTGAGGCATTAGAGCCGCGCCAATCAGCAGCTACGTTGGATGAGGCGGGGCAGACTGGGAGTGATTGGCCGGATTGGGGCAAGTTGAACGTCAGCGCGCCGATCCGAAACCAGAACGCGCCCAGCATTCCAATTCACTCACTCATTCACCAGTCTCCGAGTCCAATTCCGATCGCCTTGTCTCGCCTGCCGCCCGTTAATCTATCTTCCTTATCCGTACCCCCTTGTACTTCTCATTCGCATATATGAATCTATAATCTTAAAGCTTTACATCCTCCGACAACATAACCAAAAAGACTCGACAACCCCTCGCCCCTTTCAGCGGCATTACGTCGATCTGCCCGAGTACGAGCGGACCTTGCGGTGATTCTCGAAGAATACCCGCCACCAGATCGGACCAGACCAGACCAGACCAAACCAGATCGATTGTCACCATGATTTCTCTCGTCGAATAATTCCAGCTGCAGCATTTGACACGTGTTTGGAAACTGATCTCATCGCTACTATGTCATCATCGCAAGCCCCCTCGAGCTTGTCGCACAGCCTGGCCATACCTTTTGCGAGTCGGCTGAGCGAACAACTGTCTCAGCGGACCGAAAACACTAAATCAGGCATCGACACCGACCATGCGGTCGACAGGAGCAGGTCGCTAGGACCCCCTCTACGCCCATCGCCGGCCTCACGCTCTCTCTCCGACGCTGCAAAGCCGGTTTCCGCGACCCCCCACCATCCCCTCGATTCCCGACCGCCGAGTAAGGATGATTCTTCGCTTTCATCCACCCCGGAGACCCCTCATCGACCGTTTATGCACAATTTCCCCTTGAACCTTCCCTCCAAAACACCCGGCTCCAGCTCCTTGTCCGCGTCCAACCGTGCCCCGCTTTCTCCAAAGCTCGATTCCTCCCAAATCTATAGCTCGCCGGGCTCGGTGCTGCCCCGTCGCTCACGAGGCCTCGACTTTTCCCGTGCCTGTACCAACCTTCACCATTCCACACTTGCCGAAGCATCGCCAGACTCTTCGCCTACGGTCGGTGGGCGCGGAGTAAATATTCCACAACGCCGCGGGTCGTTGGGGTCGGCATCCGTTCATCCGTTCTCAACTTCGAACCCCGGCGACCGAACTGCGATCTCGAGCTCCGTCTCGAGCATCAACATGATGGAATCGGACACGAGCAGTAGCGAGGAGGATGACGAGCCCATGATCGGCGATCGGGACGACTTCATGATCACCAACACACCGCAAGCGAAGAAGTTTGGAGGTGGAGTGAGTCCTTTCGCGGTGGGCAATGTGTCTAGTCCCGGGAGTGAATGGATGGGCGGCTATTCGCAGGCGGCGGCTAGCCTTATGAGCTTTCAGCGTGCTCGTTTCCGGAAAGGACGCAGCCGGCACAGTTCCAGCAGTGGCAGCTCTAAGCAAAGTCCCGGGCCGTTGTCCCCTCCGGTGATGAAGAGCATCGAGAATCCAAACGGCGGTTACTTCGCAGCCCGAGGCAGCGTCTCGTCGCGCCGAGGAAGTCTGAGCTTGGGGACGCGGGACTTGCGTTTGTCGGACGTCAGTGATGAAGGAGAGCATCGCGCCATGCGGGGACAGAGCCCTAATGCGTCAAACCCCGAGGGCGGGCCTCTGGGGGTGATACGTCGTGCTGTGACTCGCCGAGGCAGTCTACTGGTAGGTGATTCGGCATCTTATGTGGAGATACCAGCTACTAATGGTATATTCCAGCCAAAAACCAAGACTTTCGCCCGCATCAGAGCAGCGTTGATGGAAGAAGGCGCTCCGATCGACAGCGAAGCCAAGCGCGAAGCGGAAGTGATTCGACAAGTCCGGGAGAGCGAGCCCGAGGTACCGCCCAAATCACCATTGGGGGCACTTCCATCCCTCGAATCCTTCATGCCATCCACCACCCCACACCCCCCCGAGGACCGGCCTGGCACTGCCGGGGCCACCGCAACCAGCCCCGACGAGCCCAAGTTCAGTGACCAGGCCCATCGGAACTCGGGCGGGATCAACTTCTGGAACTCGTTCGACGAACGGTACCGCACTCCGCCGCCCCCGCCCCGCCAGCACGGGGCCTTCTCGGTCTCCGAAGATGACCTAACCATGGACTTCACCCCCTCCACGACGACCACCCAGAACCACAACCACCACGAATTCGCCAAGCCGCACGAACGGCCCGGGTCGCGCAGCGAAGCCTCCTCGTCGCACCCCACGCAGTCCGGCTTTCTCGGGGAGCAGATCAAGCGCAAGCGCCGGCGCGACGACGACTTCGACCCCAACCTGTTCAAACGCCGCGCCGTGTCGCCCAGCATGAGCGCCCAGAGTAGCCCGATCATGCCGAACTCGCCCGCCGTGAAGGACACCAGCCCCAACATCTGGGGGGCGCCCCGCTCGAACCTGGGGTCGTTGTTCGCCGACCGGCCCAGCGTCAGCGAGCACGGGGCCCGCCCCACGACCAGCGGCCACTCGGGGAACCCCAAACGCGTGGGCTTGCAGGGGATGAACGAGACGAACGACGGGCTCATGAATATGAGTATCGAGTAGCTGGGGGAGAATGGTTTGCATTATGCTGGAGAATTGGGCATGTATGTTCACTTAGCGGGGTTTTGATCGTTTTCCCGGTTTTGCTTCAAGGGTGTTCGTGGAAGGCGTTGACGGATCTTTTGTGGGCTTGCACTTGCGGGCGCATCGCTTTCGGTCACTAGTATATAAGTTTATCTGCCGCAAATATGTGCCCGGTCTAGGACTAATCTCACTACCCTAATCAATACTAGGTACTCTAGTTCCACCAACCCTACCTGTCCCAACGTCAACGTCACTTTCAAACTCTGAATGATAGATTAAAGCCAGATTCATTTCATACCTATATCCTCTAGAGTATTGGTCAAAAACCAATACCCCAAGACCTTCCGCCCCCCCTTTTTCAAAACATCCTGGTTATAAGCCAATATCCCCAAAACCTACCCAATCCAAGCCCCAGCAGTAGATACAGGATATAAATCACCCCCAAACCTTCGGCCCAAACGTCGTCTGATTCCCGCGCAGCTCCAACCACGGCGTCCCCTTGCCGTCGACCGTCCCGCCACTAACATTGTTACCCCACCAGCTGAACGTGACTCCCGGTAAGGTTAGGGCGAAGAAGATGACGATGGCGGCGACGGCGACGCCCGAGTCCAGCGCCGCCGAAAGCACGTAGTTGTATTTGGCCCACCAGTGGGGGCGGCGGGTTTTGATGAGCTGGCACCGTGGACTTTGTTAGTGGGTGTTGCGTTGGGGCCCTGGTGGTGGCTTTGGGCGAGGGTGGGAAGGCACAGACCTTGTTGAAGATGAAACTCACCACGAAGGCGGTGGAGTAGTTTATTCCGGTCTATATTCAATTCAGTATTGTGTTGTTTCGTGATGGGAGAGTGACGAGGATAGTGACGAGGGAATGAGGGTTGGGGGCGCGTACAGCAGGAGGCAGATTCCCCGTCCCCGCGAAGAAGATCGGCCAGTGGATGGCTTTCAGGAGTTTCGAGTTGGGATACTTCTTGCGCGCGAAGAAGGTTAGGATCGGGAGGAGGGCGCCCAGCCAGAAGAAGTGCAGGAGGCCGGAGTACATGGCTCCGATGTTGTAGAGGCGCGCGGGGCCGATGGCTTTTCATTGCACTTCTGTTAGTATTGGTGGTTATCTGGGAGGGCGTGGGGGGAAGAAGGGGGGTTGATGGTTCGGGGTTCGGAGGGAGCTTACCTCCCCAGAAGACGGCGCTGTTGTAGTTGACTCGGCCCTGGGGGCAGGTGAAGTTGTCGGGTTGGTCTTCGGAGCAGACGTCTTTGACGTGGCCTAGCATCCAGAGGAGGACGCCGTCTGTCCTTGGGTTAGTCCACGAGAGGTGAGGATGGGTTGCCGGGGTGGATGCGTACTTTGGGTTAGAGTGCCGAGGATGCAGGCGATGAGCTGCGCGACGAAGAGGGTCCGGCGGGGGATTTTCATGTACAGCCCCAGCTATACGAGATGTCTCTTAGATAATTGCCAGAAGAGGCGGGTGCGTGCGACGTACCTTCATGTCTGCTGCGTAGTACATTGCTTGGCTCAAGCCGGTGTATGCGTAGAACTGGCATCTATTAGCATGATACAGTAGTATTTGGTAGAGTGATACGCACCTTGAAAATTAACAGCACAAGGGGCTTCCCCTGAAGAAGGTATCCGCAGATAATCTCACCCAACCCCGTCAGGTTGTTACTGTTCAGATTTGCAATCGCATACACCGTCCCGACGGGAATCACGTAGATCACCGCCAGAGCCAGCGTGATGAAGAGACCCCAGAAGGGGAGTCCCGTGTGCCAAACATACTGGGTCATGATGGAAAGACCCACGATGACAACCTGGACACGTTAGTCAACCGACACGCATAAGTGATGTTACAATACGCACAGTGAGCACCGCATACCACCACCAGGGCACATCGGGATACCGGGACAGCAGTCTCGCGTGGATGTCTTTCTTGCTCTGGCCTTTGAACGTGCTGATGATGTCTTTTGTATGGTGTAGCAGGACGTGCGTGATCAGGCAGCTCAGGACAGCAAAGCCCACTCCGTAGCTGAGAGAGAAGGTGACGGGCAGGAAGATCGGGCTGTACGCTTTGTACTTCTCCTCGTCGAACGTGCCGGTCTCGTCCAGAATACGGCTTGAGTTATAGAGGTTGCCAGTGTTGTCATACGCGTCAGAGCTCGTCAGAGGCAGGTAGGCGGTATACCAGGTGTTGGTGTAGTAGAGAATGGGCGCTACCACGGCGAACAGACAGAACCACCCCGCAAATACGTTGGCCTGGGCCCAGAACGGGATGGTCAGCGGCGATGTGTTGTATGCGATCTGGCTCCAGTCGAACGTGGTGGGTAGATAGCCAAGACCAGTTGTCATTCCAAACAGGTTGTTCAATACTTTGTTGTCTACCCTAGTGTTAGTGGGGTTTTATCCTTTTGGGGAGAGATGGCGTACGTACTAGGAGCCGCCCAGCAGATAAAAGCGAAAGTACTCAAGCCTGTGAAGATATACCCCGGGAACCAATACCAGCAGAAGCTTCCGAGGCAGACATACAGAAAGAACCTGTATCGAGAGATCTTCCAGCCGTCGGCGATAGGATTAGCCCCACTGTGCAGTGTTTGGAAAAGTGCGACATTGGCAAGTGTTGAAGGCCAGATCTGATGATAGTATTAGCCAAATCTGTTGTTTACTCGGATCACCCAGCAGTACATACCATCTGCGGTGGCTCAACGATATAGCGGTAGGTCAGGCCAGCGAGGCCCAGCCCGAACAATTGCATGGTCAGGGAGAGTAAGATCTGGTAGCCGACTGGGGTCGACATGTTAAGGTACACTTTCTGTGCTTGAATGATCGCACTGGCCTAGTTTGAGTGCTATTGTCAGCAACCCCCAAGTATAGACTGCCTAAAGCCAAACATTTCTTACCCAAGATTGATTGAAACTGAGATTCGACATGATTGTAATCACCGCATGCTCTTTGATATTGAAATGATGGTCCGGGTTGATGTCCAGTTCCCAGCGCCCAATTCTGTACTTCATGATGGGTAGAACCTTCGCGAAGGCACAGCCCACCGGATAACTGATAAGCTGCGCCACGAGCGAGGTGATGGTCACGCTCGGATATCGCATGGAGAAGAACTGGTTCACACCAGTGCCGATCTTGGATGGCAGTTAGTATGCAAGCTAGATCTCGGCGAAGGGCAGGACTTACTAGAGTGAAAACAATGCCAAGGAACCACATTCGAAACGTGTTGACGGGCAGTGTGGGGTCGTCGGTGTTTGGCACATTGGCCCGTACTTCCAGGTATGGGGAGTTGTCGGAGTCAATGGTGTATTCAACGGTACTACTCTCGCCGATGGCGATCTCCAAGGCCTCGGCGCTATTCAAGGGCTTCTTGGAGATGCCATCGCCAGAGGGGACTGGCTCCGCAGCATAGTTCTCGACATCTGCGCTAGGCATTGTCTCTGACTGAATCTGTGGCATGAGAGCACGTATGCCAGGCGAAGTGTGAAGTGTTTATCGCCTGGAAGAGCAGATGAGGGCAGAAAACGGACGAAGATTATTCTCCGGAGGAGACTGAATCATCTGGCATTCCCATGCCGGCTTTTGTAGCCAGCGGCGACAGACATCGCGCCTTGAGCGACTAACCGGTAGAATTCCATACTGAAGGAATAGATAAGCCATTGAACCATGCACTAAAAGATGCAACCAGACGGTAGGGAAATCAGTAGATTAGAGGCTTGTCCTGATAGAAGAAGGCGGCTGAGGCCGATCTCAACGGGATGGACCATAATGCGGAGTCGAAAACGGGGTAAGCAAATTGAGAAGCGCTATTGGACCTGAAAGTAATCCTCAAGCCACGCGACAAAACTTGACAAGTAGGTAAGGTCCAAGCGGACGAATGACCGCGAGCGGCACCGATAATCCCGGGTATATCTTGCAGGATGCAATGGTCTTTACACATATCAACGCCTGTGGCGATCAAGCTGATATGATAGCAAATGTTGGTCTAGCCCCAGGGAATCATTTTACCTCATGCACTTGACAATTGACACCATTCCTCCGGGCAAGAATAAGCCTTTGTTTTGGTCGCATTGATACTCTGTCGTACTCTGGGCCAGCCCATGCCTGTCGCGTTGGGCCGAGGTCGGCGATTAGGAGCGGCCCCGCCCATCGGAGCTGCAGCCGGACAGAATCCAGGGAAGCTTTTATCGTATCGCTGCACAGTCCAATGCGGGGAACCTTGGGTAAATTATGCTGTGTCGGAGACCTGGAGGCATGTCCGCTCTTATCGATAAGCATCGCGTGGACCTTCCTGGCTATCGATCACCCAGAAAATGGCAACATCTCATGATCCAGCGACTTGGCATCTTGTGTCCTTATAAGAGTCAGTCTGACTGTAGACCAGCCTGGTCTTATCAAATCCATCCCTACCTGTGAGGCCAACAACGCAGGAGGCAGCTTTTCTTCTCCATATAAACCTCGCCACATTCACCTTCTGATCCCGTCACATACCGCATCCGAGGCCACCACACCGCCACGATGGTCACGAAAGACTCCTCCATTTTGATTGTCGGTGCAGGCACCTGGGGCTGTTCCACCGCCCTTCATCTCGCTCGCAGAGGGTACAAGAATGTCACAGTCCTAGACCCCTACCCCGTCCCGTCTGCCATCTCGGCTGGAAACGATGTCAATAAGGTCATTTCTTCCGGGCAATATAGCAATAGAAAGGATGAGATTGAGGTGAACGAGATGCTCGGCGAGCAAGCCTTCCAAGGGTGGCTGAATGACCCCCTCTTCAAGCCATACTACCACGACACGGGCCTGCTGATGTCGGCTTGCACGCCAGCTGGACTGAGCCGCCTGGGTGTCAAGGTCAGGCCCGAGGCAGATCCGAACCTCGTCGAAATGACTCAACCAGAGCAGTTCCAGAGCCTCGCACCTGAGGTGCTCAAGGGCGGTTTCCCCGGCTGGAAGGGATTTTTCCTCCGTTCCGGTGCCGGCTGGGCTCATGCCCGCAATGCCCTCGTGGCTGCTGCGAGAGAAGCCCAGAGACTGGGTGTGAGATTCGTGACTGGAAACCCGGCCGGCAAGGTGATCACGCTGATCTTCGAGAACAACGACGTCAAGGGCGCCGTCACGGCCGACGGCAAGATCTGGCGGGCTGACCAAACGATCCTCTGCGCGGGTGCAAACGCAGGGCAATTCCTGGACTTTAAGGATCAACTGCGTCCGACCGCTTGGACGCTTGTTCATATCGCGCTGACGCCTGAGGAGCGTCCGCTCTACAAGAACATGCCCGTTATCTTCAACATCGAGAAAGGATTCTTCTTCGAGCCGGATGAGGAGAAGGGAGAGATAAAGATCTGCGACGAGCATCCTGGCTACACCAACATGATCCAATCCCCGGAGGGCAAATTGCAGAGCCTTCCCTTCGAGATGACACAAGTGCCTCTGGAATCCGAAAAGCGAGTACGGGCGCTTCTTGCGGAAACGGTGCCTCAACTTGCAAATCGTCCGTTCAGCTTTGCGCGCATCTGCTGGTGTGCCGATACTGCCAATCGCGAGTTTATCATTGATCGTCACCCACAACACAAGTCGCTTATTCTGGGTTGCGGCGCTTCAGGCAGAGGTAGGTTCTCTGAATTGCAAATCCCGGGAAAGCGGGCAAGTGCTGACTATCATCATGACAATAGGTTACAAATATCTGCCATCCATCGGAAGCTTGATCGTCGACGCTATGGAAGATAAGGTCCCGGCGAAAGTCCACGAGCTGATTCGGTGGAGTCCAGAGATCGCCTCTAACAGAGATTGGAATGACACGCTGGGCAGATTCGGGGGTCCCAACAAAGTCATGGATTTCCATGATGTGAGAGAATGGACGAATGTGAGATACAGGAATATATCCAAGTTATAGTGTGGGCAAGTAAAGAAGAGACAATTCCAAAATGTATAATACCAGGAATAGGATTTATCCAAACATGCAAGATACAAATCATTCGTAGACAGGATCAGAGTAGCAAAAAGCAAATAAAAACCATGTACCGCCCCTACATAGCTCTAGGGTATCACAAAATACAACAAAAAAACAAGTAGAAAGAGTATGACTACCGACCACGAGGCGACGTCGCCTCGGCAAGTGCATAGGACTCCTCCCGAGCCTCCCATTGGCGCGAGGCTGATCCTACCTGCTGCTCTTCATCATCCGCAATTTTGGAAAAGCCGTCAGAGCCTGAGATCTCTTCCCTTCCGTAAGGCTCGTCGCATGTGACTGAGCGCAGGGGTGGGAAATAGCGGCGGTACGAGAATTGGCTCACAAAGAAGCCAAGGATTGAGCCGCACGTAACATCGTAGACGTCATGACGGTAGTCATCCAAGCGGGAGATTGCAATCATAAGCGCGCACAATAGCGGTACGAATGCCACCAGACAACGGCATAGGTCGGTTCGGGGTCGGAAAATGCGCATCTGGCCGCACAGGAACCTATGATCCGACAGTGGTTAGCAGCCTTTCATTATAATGGAGCGTAAAAGCTTACAGTGTCAAATAGCCCAATCCAGCAAATGAGAAGCTGCTGTGTCCGCTGGGGAAACTCCTCCACCCTTCTTGAAGGATATGTTCACTTGACTGCGTGCACACAGTCCATGCGACCAACGACTCTGCCGGGGTTCCCTTCTTGGGAAGGCAGCGCGAAATCAAATCCGGCCGCGGTCGACCAACAGAGTTCTTGATTATATCGGTGATGAGTGATGTCAACATGACAGCGATCAAGAAGCCCAGCAGGGTGACTTGAACTTTGTGAGGGGAGGGTCGAAACGTCGCAGCCCAAACGAGGAGGATCAGGAAAGGAATGACACCGGCGTATACAATGGACCAGACTGGAGGCCAATAGTGAGCCACAAGGGTATCTATCATTCGGGAGTATGGAAGACCTTACCGACTGGAACTCTCTCGACGACGGCGAAGGGATATTGGATTGCCTTGTTGTCCAAGGAGAACATGCGGTGGAAGGGGGTAACAAATAGTTGTATCTACACATGCGCAATAAAGTTAGCTTTCAACAAGATAGTCACCGGGGCGAAGCGTGTGCCTACCAATACCCAAAAACCGACAATACACGCCAGCGCGATGGTGTCCAGCACGGGGTACGATCGCTGATAAAGACGAGACATCGTGCCGGTCATTTCGCTCTGGTGAGTAAGAGGGGATGCTGTACCAGCAGCAAAGCCATTGCGAGGCATATTTCGAGCAGTCTATCAGATAGGAAAAAGGCCTTGCAAGGCCGGCAAATCGTCAACGCCGAAGAGGGTGGGTGTTAATGAATTTGAATCAATCAAAGAGGAAGATCAGCGAAGCGGAGATGGAAAGTGGCCGCGCTGGCCGCCTGCTGAGCACGGACCACCTCCGCCCAGTCTCCGCATTCCCGCCGCCTCAATCCAACTTGACTCTTCCGCTTCATCTGAGTCCAGACGCAATCGCCGAATCAACTGAACTGTCGACCACCGTACCTGCAATCGAATACTTCACAGCTATAATGGCCGAAGCAGGGCAACCCCGGACGCTTACGACGGCCTTCGCTCCGCCCCCGCCATTATGGAAACACTTCACCCCCGACAACATCAAGAGACTGGAACATATCAAGAAAGAAGCTTCCAAAGGCGAGGATGGCAAGCCGCGGAAGAAGAAATGGACGCCAGCTGAACTCCGCGAATTGGACCTTCCGTCTGAGCTACGATTTCTCGTACCACCAGCAATCCCGACGTCCGGACATTACAGCGTTTTCGGGGAGCTTCAAAGCGTTCGTCCTCGTACCCCCCGCAGATAATAGGCCTGCTACTCAAACTCTCGTCTAGTTATCAACAGGTCTACCATCGCTCCAAGAACAGGGAATCACACAGCTCTACCCCTCCACCCCGCCTGCTGAGACCGATGAACAAAAACCTTCCGAACCGACGCGACCGTTGAATCACGCATATTATCTACTCAAGATCAGCAAGTCCCTACTGTTGAACTTCCTAGAGTTCGTCGGCATCCTCTCGGTCGCTCCGGAGCAGTTCGAGGCCAAGGTGGAAGACCTGCGCAATCTGTTCATCAACGCCCACCACCTCCTGAACCTTTACCGGCCGCACCAGGCTCGCGAGTCTCTGATCATGATGATGGAAGAACAATTGAACCGAACAAAGCAGGAGATTGAAGAAATGGACAAGCTCAAGGCAGAAATCACTGGAGTTCTGGAGCGGCTCGAGGCTGACGGCCAAGCTGCGCAAGCGTCAGCGCAGGCCGACAAGGATAGCAAACAAAGCCTGGCCACGGACGAGCAAGCCGTCGAGGACGCAAAACTGATCTGGGATCTGTTGGACGAGAAGATAAACAGTTGAGCATCTGCTACAAGATTGCTTTTTTTCAGCATTCTATGTCTCGCAGCTTAGTGCTACCGAGTCCAGCTGCTCAGGTGTACTACAAGAGCACGATTCAGTCCCAAATCAGCTCCAATAAGAGGCAAACTTGGCAAAACGATCATAACTCATGGCTATTGGTCAAAGTCATCGAATCTACACCGAGAGCTTCAGGTCGTGCCGGCCGAGCGCGACATGCACCTCGCGCTGCGCGGAGCTATCCACATCAATCCCGGGCCGTCATTGTTCCTCGTGCGATCACGTGTCGCACTAATCCCGCGCCTTTAAATTCCTACTCATTTTTTCTCCCGCCGTGATCTTTCATGATACCTCCTTGGTCAAGGCTTCATGATGGCCTACCTCAGCAATGCAATTCAATGAACTCTTTCGGCCTCTCGATTTCTGTCTACTGTACTAATGGTAAGCTCTATCAGAACACCCGCCCACATCCTCATTTCTACTATGATGATTTGCGTTTATTTATGTTTCAACCCCATCTGAGAGTACTTGTGTACTTTTTGATTACAATTACGCATCCTTCATTCGCATTCTTCTGAAAACAAGCTCTCAAAGCTTGTCTATGTCTTCAATTCAGCCATTATTGTCATTCAAGTCTTTTTGAATCGCATTGCTGACTTGCCCCAGTTTCCAGGATCCCTTGCTACAGCATATGATGAATGGCTCAAATGAATATCAAATTCTTGCATCCAAAATCTTGTCTCCTTTTGTAGTCTTTAGTCGGTTTCTTGTCACTATTTCTATATGTATAGCAGCGTAGTTTGGATATTCACTCATGTCAGTGCCCTAATCAAAGCATGAATGATCTATGCTCTCTTGCGCCTGGCTGTACTGTACCCTTCCCACATCTCTCTTTATAGGGCTGAAATCACCCAGATCTTCCAAGTCTCTCCGTCCTCTATCTATCCCAGGTCTATACAAGTACCATCTAGACAGTAGACCCAATGCAACGACCCTCTTGAAATCAACAAAGACAATCCCGACCCGCGCAACCCAGCGCCTCACGCCAGACCCCTCTAACAAGAAAATCAAGAGTTATCAAGCAAAGAAGAAAAGAAAAAAAAAAGAAAAGAAAAGAGAGACTACGCAGCAGCCCGCTCAGTCCAGGCCTTCTCGATCGCGCAGCTAGCCAGTCGATACAGCTCCGTCACGAAGTCGGCGACCATCTTGATGTGCACGATCTCGTTGACCGAGGCGGGCTGGCGCAGAAAGATCCGCTCCATCATGCCCTTGGCCGTCTTGAGGAGACCCAGGTCCTTGGTGGCCTGCGGGTCGGTGGGGTTCTGGAGGATGTTGCAGAAGATCGCGAGGAGGGCGGACATAGGGTAGAAGATGAGGGTCCTGTTTAGGGGGTGTTAGGAAATGCTTTTTCATCGCTGTGTGCTGATTGAACAGGAACAGGCGAAGGAGGGAGGGAGAGGTTGGGTGGATCGGCTGTATTGGGGAGGGGAAGGTATCGAACTAACCAGAATATGCCCGCCACCAGAACGTGCTCAGACGCCTGGAGATACAGCAAGGTGGAGCGGCTCGCTTCGACCGAGAGGGCCAGGCTGGAATTCACGCCGTCCATGATCCCGAACTGGTCCTTCGTCCAGGACTGGCAGCGGCTGCTGGCCTGGTGGATGATGGTCATGCACAGGTGGTAGTTCAGCCGCAGCATCACCTTGTGCATGTTGGCGTCCGGGTCCGGGGTCTCCTGGGAGAAGGAGAGCGTGGGGCGCCACTGCTGCGGGATCGAGAGCCGCCAGCGCTCGAGGTCGTCGTCGAGCTCGCGAATCTCCTTCAGGAGCTCCGCGTCCGTCTTCTTGAGCGCCCGGAACGAGTACAGCGCGCTGTACGCCCGCGACTTGATGATGCTGAGCCGGATGTCCACCGGGTAGAGCGGGTCCTCGTCCGTCTTGCGGATGGGCTGCATGCAGTCCACGCCGTGCGCGTGTAGGGTGTCCATGTAGTTGGGGGGTAAGGTCAGGTCGCAGTTATCGTCGCTGAAGGTCTGCGGCTGCCCCGTGCGCAGGGAGACGTCCTTCTCGAACGTGTAACAGAGCCAGAAGATGCGCCGGATGTGCTGCTGGGTGCGCACGCTGGTCTCGTCGGGTAGCGACGCCAGATAGTCGGGCGAGTAGCAGAACGCCGTGTGACCTCCAAGTATGAAGATCATGCGAGCGGCTAGCCCGCCGTAGTAGTTCGCGGATTGTAGGTTTCCGGTCACAAGCTCGTACACTGCCTATGTAGGGTTAGCAAACGATATGCAATCACCATCCCCTGTATGAGCAGCAATGACCAGCGAGAGACACATTGATAGCATCAAATGCTTTTGCTGATAGGTAAGGCAGGATGTACAACTCGAAAGGCGTAGACTTACCAGCATAGTAATCACTTGCAGTCCTTCCAGAGAACTTGTTTCTTGCAAGATCTGAGGCACGAAATACTGCGCCTTGACAATATAAGCCTCGTTATCCACCGGGGCCAACCCTCTTTGTAGTTCATTCTCAGGGGGTGGTATGAGACTTGCAAAAGCCACGAACGCAAAGATAGAAGCTCGAACGCTTGCCCTTTCATATGAGAGCCGGCCATGTGGCTGCTCGTATGCTGCGTTGATGGTTTCCCTGTACAGGACCGGATCCAAAACCGGGAAGATCAGCCGCATCAGTGACGAGCAGAACATGTTATAGTAGCTCTCGACGATGTGCCGTTCTGGAAGCTCAAATGCGTTCTCTGTGGTGGAGTTCATCATCAGAGCATCGTAGTTGAATGCCCTCTGTCGTTCCCACGGAGTCCTAATAGAACTGACTAGCCTGCTGAATGAAACATTCTGGCCCGTCCTCGCTTGAACCCATTGCCTTCCCTCTGGTAGCAACAAGGGAATACCGGTGAACAAGTTGAACACCCCGAGCTCGCGCCCTGCAAAGTGCAAAGCCACCGAAGACGAGCCCGAGTTCTGCTTGTAAGGTGCGGGAGAAGCCTCGGAGGATACATCTGGAACACTGCTTGGTGCACGAATCCGAAAACTGTCGTCTCTTCCGGCCAGGGCTGCTTGATATCAGTCAACGAAGCGGAAGAGGCAGTGCTCAATTTAGACGAACCGGGTTCATTCATCAACTTGCTACCCAAGAGCTTCTCTATCCGCTCAATCCGCTCGGCTAAATCTGATGACTCCCCTGGACTAGCATTCCTACGGTCGATTAGATTCCCACGGGTCAGACAAATGGGTTTCTTGTGGATTCGGTGGCCATGCATACCCCCTTACAGGTTTGGCGATCTTCCGCTTCCTCACAGTCACCCTCTCGAACGTGCACGGAATGTCATGATGACTACACCAGTTACATTGCGGCTGCGCGCCATCACATTTGATCTACAGGAATGTCAGAGACCAGAAAGAAGAAGTACAGTCCAGGTGGCGAGGCAGACCTTTCTTTTGAAGCACGAGTCGCACGCCCTCGCAATACGCTTCCTAGGTCTCCGGATCTCCTCGTCAGACTTCTCTGCCGAGGACGGCGAGGGAAACATTTAGATGGAGGTATCAATGCTAAAGCAGTCTATCGAGGTTGTAACGATCTATAGGGGTCTGATATGCTGAAAGAAAAGGTTGCACAACCACAGAAGATCGGATGAAGAACCCGGGTCTTCCGATGCCGCTGACAAATTTCCCCGTGGCAAGTTTTTGCTGCCTTGTGTGCTTTGTAAGCGGACCGCGACTTGGAGCTCGGCCATTCTATTTCCGGCTTCACTTGAATGTGTTTCACCATTGCATTCAAAAACCTCAATGTATATGAATTGCACTCAGAGCTATACGAGACCTTCTCAAAATGACTTCAATAATTACCAAGGCAAAAGGTAGCAAGCTAAGAAAGAGAAAAGTAAACGAACAGCCCAATAAACCACGATGACACCGCTAATTCCTCCAACTCCTGGCCCATGCCCGTATTTTCACTCATAATCAAATCTTCGGAACTGCGAGGCAATCTTTCAATACAAGTATAACTGAGGCCGTTCGAAGCCTAATCGTCGGCGAAAAGACTGCCACTCATGTACTTAAACCCAGTATCACAAGCGACCGTGACAACCGTCTTGCCCGGCCCCAGCTCTTTCGCCAGTGCAATGGCAGCGACAACATTCAACCCCGTCGACGTTCCAACCAACAAACCCTCTACTCTGGCAAGACGCCGACACATGGCACGGCGTCTTCCTCCGGTATGCCGCGCGCCTCATCATAGAGCTCCCGATCCAAGTGTGCGGGCATGTACCCGAGCCCAATCCCATCGACCTGGTGCGTGCCCGCGCGACCTTCAGTGATGACAGGGGAAGACGCCGGCTCGAGCACTACCACGCGCGTCTGGGGCCATTGAGCCTTCAAGACCCTGGAGACAGCCATCGCCATGCCCGCACCACCCACAGCGCCGCAGAAGGCATCGATCCCGTCGGGAAACTGCCGCAGTAATTCCCTGCCGATGCCCTCGTAGCCGATCAGCGCGTCGTGGTTGGTGGCCTGATTCGTGTAGAAGTAGTTGTCGCCGGTGTCGACGATCTCCTGTGCGCGTCGCATCATGGACGGGACCAGATCGGGCGTAATCTGGCCTGAGGGACTGTGGATGAGCTTGACCTCCGCCCCCAGGGCACGCATCGTCCGGATCTTTTCGGTGGCGAAGGCGTCGGACGAGACCACCAGGAACTTGTAGCCCTTGACGGCGCAGATGAAGGCGAGCGCGGACCCGGTGCTCCCGCCGGTGGCTTCGACCACGGTCATTCCGGGTCGGAGGTCTCCGCGTCGCTCGGCTTCCTCAATCATTGATCGCGCCATTCGGTCTTTGTGCGAACCGGTGGGATTGCCGGTTTCGACCTTGAGGTAGACGTCGGCATGGTTGTCGGGGACGACTTTGCGGAGGCGGACCACCGGCGTGTTGCCGATCAGGTCTAGGCTGGAGAATACAGTTGCGGGTGCGACGGTCATGGTGCTTGCTTTTGCAGTACGTATACTGAAGGGTGTTGGCTGAAGACTGGACGTTTCTGGTGGTTGAAGCCATGGAGCTCGTACTTAGAGATGGATCAACGTGAGTCACAGCGACTTATACCTGAGCTTATTCCACTTGCGGATCATTAAGAACGCTAATAAAGAAAGGCAAGAGTCTCGACCCTCTCATCGAACATGAGAATGAGTGGGCCGAGACAAGCCGTGAAAGAGTCATGCCAAGACCAACCGCGGAAAAGTCATCACAAACAGCTGCAGATCAATCCACCTCAAAACAGAAAACAGTAGAAGACATAGATCATCAAGCGGAACCTACACAAGCAAGCTTGTAGGTATAGTGAGTTAGTGTCCATGGAACGGCATTCACAAAAAGATCGAATATGGCGCTTCTCATACATTTACCCCTACCTGACTTGATTGCAGTCGAATGAGCGCTCAAGCATCTTGCCAAGTGCAGGGGGAGTCGAGGTATCTATAGGCCAAGTCGTTCCCGAGTGGTGCGGAGGTGTTATGTCACTGCTGAGATTGGTGGCTTGTGTCTCATTCCCAATCGTCGGAAGACTATCCGATACCTTTCTCGATCTTCTGCCAACACGTTTGGTTTTAGGAGACTTGGTCGGAGTAGCAGACGGCTCTTGACGTGACCTTGCTCTAAGTTCCCTATCTTGGCGAGGGCCTGAAGAAGACTTGGGTGTCTTTGTATCAATTCTCCATGGAGTTGACGGCGGTGTTTTCTCCGCAGCTTTCTTCCTAGTAGACTTGGTCGGAGTAGTGCATGACTCCTTGACTGAATCCGCTCCGGCTTTGCGCTCTTTGCGAGGGGAATCGGATGCTTCAGTGTCTTCAATACGGGCTATCTCGCGGTTCGGTGCAAATGATACCCAAAGGAACAAGATAGCAGAGACGACAAGGTCAAAGACTACTCCAAGCGACAAAAATGCTGCATGCACCACGGACATTGCGTCCGACGATGCTGAGATGAGTAAACCGCCATAAAATATGGCGGAAATGAGAAGCCTCGCCCATATGATTATCAAAAGGAACCTGGCGGGCCTTGTCAAATAGTGAGACGTGCGAGTGTCTTTGATTAGAGCAAGGAAGGCTTGGTATCTGTACGTGGCCCGCGCTGGATTAGTCCATGCTTTCCATCCTGCTCGAATGCAACAATCTTTTGCCTTCGGGTCTGATGTGGCAGTGCGGTTGGCCTTGCACGTTTTGCACAAGAAAAACTTAGAAGACTGGCTTTTGAACAAGTCCAGTCGGTCTTTCCAGACAGTCTTCAATACCCCTCCACGGGTATAGGGCTCATACGTTCGCAGCCAGGTTTGCCAAGATTCAATGAGTCCAGACGCATCAGCTTCGTCAACATCGAAGTACTCTCTGTGTCTTATCCCACAGTTGCAGACATCGTAAGATCGCCGGTTGTGTAGCTCAACCAAGACCAGTCTCTCCACACATTTGTACCCTCTCAAAGAGTCGGCATATTTCAGTTCCCAGTTTGTGCGCTTGCAACATCTTTTGTGTTGGTCTTCTCGTACTTTGGGATTCGATGTATGGCCGACCTTCACAGACGAATTGCTCGGTTCAGATTCTGGATCATAGAACGTGTACACATATCCTGGCTGATCATCACATTTTTTGCCTAGTGCTTCGATCATTTTCTTGATAATATCGTCCTGATCGAGATGCTTCACTTGAATCACATCGGCTTCCTCTGCTTCAGAGTCGTACTCTGACTGCGAGGGCACTAGGGTTTCTCCCTCCTCACTGATGCTACCATTCGGGGATGGCAGTCCATAGGGCTCCTGGTTCTGATAGGAAAAGCCATACGGCTCTTTTGGTGTTTCAGGCGCTCCGTAAGAACGACCTGTTTTTTGCTTCACCCAACTCTGCCATGTTTGATCATTGGTCGGGCTTGAATGTCCCCTGCGTGTCGGAGCCGCGGCTGAGAAATCTTCTTGTTGTTCGTCAAATGACTCCCGAGAGGTGTTGCCGGCCAAATCAATCTGGGTCTCTGATGGCAAGCGAGGACTCTCTTGTTCATCCTGGACAGGGCTCTTATCCCTGAAATAACTCCTCACGTGGGTAACAACAAAAGGGAGCCAAGTCGACATTGCTGAATGCTGGGGCTCGAAGATTGGCAAGAGATGATGATACTGATCGAAAGTATAGCCATGTTGTCGCCTATATAGCACCTTCGCTCGGCTTCAACCATCCTGAGCGCTGACTTCAACTGTGAGGGTAACGCAAGTGTAGCGTGTGAGGCTGTACCCCTGTCGGTACATGTCTCTCCCCAAACTACTTACATCGTGATACGGACCGGTTGCCCTTGAAATACAAAGCTAGCAAGGGGTGATAGTGCCTTGACTGGACTTATACCTGGTGAGGTGCAGTAGTCGAGACGCTGGCCTGGTTAGTCTGCCGTTAGCTTCGCGTAGCTCGCCATATTTGACCCACATGCGCTTATGTGTGGCTTAACTTTGAGGCGCAAAAAGCCATGAGATTACGTCTGACCTTCCAGCCGATTGCAATCAAGACCTGGAGTGTTGCCATCTCTAGGCCCCAGAATTTGTGGCTGTGAACGATTCCTGCCGTGAAATGCCGACCATCGTGCTGTGGCAGTGCTGAGCTCACCAGCGTCGGGAAGTTCGAAAGGGACAGACCTTGCGATTGTTGATGAACTCATGAACATGATTGGAGCTCCCGCACAGGCCCCAGAAGTCTGGCCCTGTCAAATGAGATGGATGTCAAGAGATCGGAGCTGAACCCACCTCCTTCTGCATCTTGCCCATCACAGACCTCCACACGAATCTATCGTACCCAGAAAATGGCAAGAGTATTTGTTGAGACTTACTTCGACGCCCGATAAGGTGGTGGCTCGACCTGATGCTCTTTCTCGTAGTTCTGTCTTGTTAGTGAACATGAGAACTGCTGGGCCGTGGCTCTATTACAGAAGAGAACGAGACTGGAGCCATGGAGAAAAAGAAGACTTTGATTCGGAAACGAAAACAGTTATGTGCTATGTTGAGCAATCAATGAAGGGATATCAAGACAGGAAAAAAGCATCATGTCATCAGAGTTAGAATCTGTCACCGATCCACCCACCCGAAAACACCCCGCCGGACAGACAGTTGTGTTGTTATTCGTTGGAAGGAGGTTGGGCGCTGTGCTAGGGGTATTCGTGGCGCAGCAATATAGTGCTTGTGCAATAGCGGAAAAAAGCGTATACGCTAGTTCTATGTATGTCGGTTAGTTGTCTATTTCAGTCGTGATCCTCTGGGTAAAAGTAACATACCACATCACAGTGCAAATACAGCAGTCGCATTCTTCGTCACCGCAATCACATCCGAAGCAAGGCCTGGAGACTGTCTTGATGGGTTTCCTAATCGAAGACCCCGAGCTGGAGGAAGGAAGTGTGAAGTTGACGGGAGAGGAGAAGGATCCGACGCTCATCGTGGGCGATGTCTAATGGAATAGATGGAAGTATTGGATGTGGTTCAAGCTAGATTGCAGCAGGCAGCTTTGGAGACGGGCTGGTTGGAGAAAAGGGATCAGGAACAGAGGAGGGCGAATAAGTATGGAAGGGAATGAGAGTTGGATAGAGAGCAACCAACGGTCGGGGCCCAGCCATCAACGTCATACGTGGGTCACGATCCTCAGGCTGTCAGGCTGTCAGGCCGTCGCCCGGTCCGGTCCGCCAAGCCTTCCCTTTTTCGCTCCGCCTTTCCGTAGTTACTCCGTTCTAACGACAACAACAACAACCACACAACAGCAGTGTCATTTATCTCCCTATTCGATTGATTGAGAAATCACTTTCTTCTGTATTCTACAATGACTCTCACTCCTAAAGCCTCGGGTGGAAGACTGCTGCCCTCCCGTCTGCCCTCGCAGTGAATGTGCGAGCGACATTGATGAAGTCGTCCCACTTGGCGCCAGACAACATTGGAGCCGTGCAGTACGGCTCAATGCCGAGATCATCGAGATGCCTATTAAGTTGTGACATGACAGCATCGCATGCTGTACTCTCCATCTCATACTGGGCAGCTCTGCTCAGTCCCAAACACTCCACGTACCAGCTGGGATCACTTCTCACCGCCTCCAACTCATACATGGCCAACAAGTCACCGTCCACCCCCCGCTTGGCAGCAATCTCAAAAGCCATGCGCTGTCTGATAGCCAGCACCATATGATCAACTAAAGAGTTAAGCCTGCATCGTGTTCGAAGAACATATGCCTAGGCCCATCTATCGCGACGACTCGTTGGCATGTCTGTCCCGGGTCACGTGACACTCCACCAAGCTTGGACGCTCTTCACTCACTCTCTCCCTCCTTGCTTTCCGGAGGACGAACGCAATTGTAAAATGTCCAGAGCCGATAGATTCGCAGGTTCGTATCTGAGTCTCGACTGATGTCCATGCATCACCGTGTGAGGTCCGTGGATTGTAGCTACTACTTATTATCGGAAATAAACCCCCGTTCCGAAACGGGAACAAAGTCGTGGAAGGGGAGCACAATATATGTCACAGGTACCAAGAACAAGTGATCTTTAAAGAGCTGCGTCAATAGATAAGGGGTTCATCTGCGAATCCCTACCTAGCACAAGAGAGATCATCGGTTAGAAGTATTTTCTGTTCTTTCTAAGAAACTTATTTCGACGCGCAGAGGTCCGGGCGAGTACGTTGCATCCTTTTCATCACAATGAGTACTTCCCATCTCCTCACGTCTACGATGAGAACATGGAATGAGAACACCTTCCAGCTAGTGACTCGTCCATTTTGTCGATTGGAAAGACTTCCTGATCACCTCACATAGGAAGATCAAAGCTTGCAAGACACAAGCTACTTTTTGTCCCGTCAAGAGACATACAAGCATTTTACAATGCAACTACGCTTCAGAAAAGTGGAGGTATAAAGCTTGAGAAAAAAAAAATGAGAAAAAAAATTGTATTTACAATCAGACTCTTGCAGAGTCATGATTCGTGATATCCAAATCGATCAGATCTATCTTATCAAAAAGTGCATTCGTACAAGGCCTCGAGTCCAGACCCTGGGGTATCTTCTAGCATCATCCATCATGTCGTCCCTCCTTTGTTTTGTGTCTCAAGAGACCCAGTCTATCCATTAATGTAAAGGGGTATTTTTGTGTAGGTTCATCAAACTTTTTGTCGTCACGTCACTCAGCCAGCAATTTACAGCTGCTCGGCCCAAGGGGCGGAACCAGGCTGCATCTGGTTGAGCCACTTGACGAGTTCGATGACCTCGGCGCGGCGCTCCTCCTCAAGCTGATCGGGGTCAGAGAGGACGGCCTGGAAGATGGGCAGGAACTGAGGGGTCAGCTCGCGGACGGTGGGGTCCTCCCACTTGTCTGTTGTGAAGTTAGTCGAGTGTTCAATGGATGTATGTCTTGGAAAGTACTTACACATCTGGCAGATCATGCGGAACAAGGGGTCGTTCTCCTCGTAATCGTTCTTGAGGGGAAGGATCGAGACGAGGACGGGAAGGACATCCTTGATGGGGACGCTCTCACGGTGCTTGAGGATCATGCGGGACAGACATCCGGTGGCGTTGTCCTGCAGACGGGAGGCGCTCATGTGGAGGCACTGCTCGAGACGGGAGAGGATGGTGGGGATCTCCTTGACGATCTGGTCGTTGGCGTTGGAGTGCTCGATGAGACGACCAACGGCGTAGGCAGCGTTGGAGCGAGTCTGGGGATCCTCATCGCCAAGACGGTGGATGAGAAGCTTCAAGAAAGCAGGGGTGAACTGAGTCACAGCGGCACCCATGCCGTTGATGCACTCAGCGAGAACACCGACAGCGGTGGCACGCTCAAGAGCCTCGGAGCTACCGGCGTAGCGGATGATGATCTTCTCGAAGACCTTCCAGAGCTCAGCAAAGGTCGCGCCCAGAGCAGCAGCCAGACCAGAGACAACGTCCAGACCGGTGTCAACAACGACCCAGTCGAACTCGGAAGTCTCCTCACCGGCCTCGAGGGTCTCCTCCTCGGGACCGAACTCGAGCTGGCAAGGGTGCTTCTTGGTGATGATATCAGTAATCATGGTGATGACGTTGTGCAGGGTGGTCTCGTTGGCGATGAGAGCAGGACCGCAGTAGCGGAGGTTCTCAGCCATGTTGCGGTTGATGTCGGCGACGGTAGCCCTAAGATTGCCTGGTTAGAAACTGTGGTAACCAGAGAATGAAGTGATAAAAGCAGCAAGATAATCAAAATATCAGAAGGTTGTGAGTAAATCGTGGTTGACAGCATGCACAACTTTTGTGTGTCTGAGTGAGCTGGGTAAACGAGGTGATCATCATATAAATTGACCCGCATGAGCGGACAAGACCTTTGCGTGCAGATCAAAAAAGCAGAAGTATGTATACGTACCGGTCATCTTCCTCCGTCCACATCTTGATAGTGCAGGTCATAAGGATCTCACCGAACTTCTGCACCTCACGAGCAGGCTCAACCTGAAGGGGAAGACCAGGCTTCCACTTCTCCATCTGACCGCTCTCCTCAGCAATGCAGTACAGCATGGCGTAGGAGCGGTGAAGAGTGCTGATGGTGCTCTTGCGGACACCCTCGTAAGGGTGCTCAGCGAGAGGGAGAACCATCTCGATAGTCTTCTCAAAGAAGGGGAGGTACGCGGCCTTAGTGTGGGTGACGAGGTCACCAATGACCTCGACGGCAATCTCCTTCTCCAAAGAGAGGGGAGTGGTGGCAGTGATGTCATCCCAGGCATCCTCGTCCTCATCGACATCGACATCCTCAATCTCACCATCCTCACCGACAGGCTCATCGTCATCATCAGCGCTGGCGACGCGGACCTTGCGGCCACCAATGGTCACCTCCTGGCCGACGAGGTCCTTAGCGGCCTCACCAAGGGAGACGTCCAGATCAGTCTCGTCCTGCTCGATGCAAGCGAACAGACCCTTGACAACGCCGTCGAGGAAAGGAGAGAAGTGCTCAGCGTAGACCTTGGACATGGCACCCCAGAAGATGTAGGTGCTCTCCTTGAGACGGGAGTGACCAAGGTGGAGAGCCTCCTCGGTAGCACGCATGAGGGGCTCGACATACGGCTGGTAGCGCTCAGGACCAGCAGCAGCAGCCATCTCGCCCATAGCGTCGGTGACGCTAGCACGAAGGTCGAGCTCCTCCTCACTATCCTTGACCGTGGCATACTCCTGAAGGAGATGCATGGACTCATCGAAGAAGGACAGGAAGGAGTCACCAGCAGAAGAGGCCAAAGAGCCGAGAGCACCGGCAGCAAGACCCTTGATTCTGAAGTCGGGGTGCTTGAAGAGCTTGTGGAGGATGGGAACCAACTCGTTCTGGTAGGGAGCAACATCCTTCTCATCGAGACCATCAACGACGGCGTCAATGGCGCTGATACCAGCCTTCATGATGTCAATGGTAGGACCATCCTCCTCACCCTTGTACTCCTGCATGGCGCTAGCCAAGTTCTTGAAGAGCAAAGGCATCAATCTCTCGTGCTCCTGGCTCAGATCCTCGGCCAGATCGTCGGCGAGACGAGCAACAGCGTGGAGGGTAGCCTGGCGAACCTTGGGCTCGGGATCAGCCAGGAGCTGAAGAACCATGGGGAAGATCTCCTTCATCTGAGTGCTGATAAAGTCGGGAGCACCCTCAACAACCATGCCGAGAGCCATGATACCAGCACGACGGTAGTCGGGGTCGGTGTTGTTGAAATACTGGCCAAGGGACTGGAGCAGGGGAACGACGACCTGGCTGGGGGGCAGGCTCTGGGCAAGCATGTCCAACAGACCAAGGGCGGAGCGAGCAGGGGTAATGTCGTCGTCGAGGGCGGAAGCGTCACCGAGCTCAGTGACGATCTGGAGGGCGCTGCGGGTGAGCTGCTCACCGATGCGCATGCCCTGAACCTTCAGCTTGCGGTACTGGATGCACTGCATCAGGAAGCTGATGGCCTGAGTACGGGTGTCCTCATCAGCCTCAGTGTTGGAGGCGATCTCGTTCATGAAGACAACGAGGTCCTTCAGGTGAACAGTCATGAGAGCAGGGTCGCAGCCGAGCAGGGTCTGGAAGACCTCGAACGCCTGCATGACCTCATCATCCTGCTCCTTGTCAATGGCATCCTTGAGGACAGCCACCATGGAGGGCAGCAGGTTCTGGAAAGCGCGGACAGGGCCCATGTTCTCCTCGGAGTCCAGGTACATAGCGAGCTTGCTGAGAGCCATGAGGGTGTTGATTCTGACCTCCGAGCTCTCAGGGTCACTGATGGTCTTGCTGAAGAGGTTGAACAGGTCCTCGAACTTCTCCTCGAACGCGTCACCCAGAGTCTCCAGAATGGTCAACAAGATGTAGACACCGACAGCACGCTCTTCCTTGTTGCCACTGCTAGCAGCCTGCAGTAGGAAATTAGGCAGCTCGGCCCACTCGCCATCGTTCAAGTCGATCTTGGCGATGGCAGAGATGACGCGAGCAACGGAGTGACGGACCAACGAAGAGGCCTCACCGAGAGCAGAGCGCAGCAGCTGCTCACGGATCTGGGGCTTCTGGTTGGCCTGGACCGTAACCCAGTGCTTGACCACGAGAGACCGGGCCTCGACGGCAGCCAACTGTCTCAAGTTGGCATCCTCGTGGCTGGTGGCAATCTGGATCAGGAAAACAAGGGACTCAGGCTGTTTGTAGAACTCGCGCTGGAGGATGCCGGTAGCCTCCTTAACGTTGCCCTGAGAGGCTACATAGGACAGTTAGTCTTCTCCACTCACAACAAGCAGGACTGTAGCAGTGTCCAGGAAGAACTCACGATTCAGGACAATCTGAAGTTGTTGCAAGAACCGTTGCTGATCCATGATGTGTGTAACAAACTTCTGTGAAGATCGAAAGATTTTTTGAAAGATCCCACGGAGGGGTAAAAGAGCAGAACCTTCTTTTCAGAGAGGAACTGACGAGTTTGATGAGAGCCGGCTACACAAGCTGGACAACTCGTAGGGTATCACAAAAACAAAGATGGCACAAAAAGGAAAGAGAGACACACAACAAGGAAAAGGGAGAGAAGAGGGAGAGGGATGAAGAAGGAAGAGGGAGGAGAGTGAAGAAAAGAGAAGAGAGAAAAAAAAAAGGGAGATGGAGGGGAAAAAATTGGCAATAAATGGGCGGAGAGACGGAGAGAGAGAAAAAAAAAATTATGGGTGGGTAAAATTGGAGAGTTCAGCGGCGCGCATTTAGCCCCTTCCGGGCTAGCGGTCTGTACCACTCAGTTTCGCGGTAGACTCTGGGTAACTTACACCACCATAAAAGAGTGTTTTGATGTGGTAATGGTAAGCATGGTTACTTCTTTGGGTCGCTGCCCGAACTCCACAGTTTGTGCTCACAACAACATTAGCAACATCAACATCATTAGGTGGATCTACACTACTGTACAGAAAGGGTTTACATGCAAGATGCATCCCAATTCCACATGGGACCACGGAAGGCTGCATGCATTCGCCTCGACTTGATCTCATGGTCGGTAACGAACCGATGACCAGAGGCAAAGGGTCAATCAGCTGCTGGTTAATCTGATTGATCCAATCCACTCACGTTTTGATTTGCTGCATGAACTGCTAAGACGGTGGGGTAACTTCCAAGTTAAATGTACTATACTATGTACTTCCCCCAGCAGTCGACGCAACCTCTCGGATTCTGTGCCATATGGTCAATCCTAGCATATCCAGTACACTCCGGATCTCGTGCACGAAGCGAACAAAACTTAATCAATGGGTAGCCTGGAACATGTCTCTCAATAACCATTATCATCACGACTTACCCGCGGATGAAGAAGCATGTCAGGCTCGACCCCGACAGAGAACCAGACCGTATAACCATCTCGCATCTTGTCCAAAGAAAAGCCCACAAACAAAACCATACAATAAAACTGCAAGCTTTCGTTTTGAAAGCATCAAGCACACACAGCGGAGTTCTCCCTTCTTCAAAGGCTCCAAGAACTGAGCTTTCTAATCAATAACAATGCAAAAAGCCTTGTCTCCTCACTCACTCGAGAACTATAAAACGCAACCGGTTGAGTCCACCTCATTCCTATGATATCACTCTAACACACCTTCACATACCCAGTACACCCTCCACGCATCAACCCCCGTGATCTACCATGCCAGAAGAAGCAGCGAGTATGTTGCCCGCCGCCGCAAGGTTGAAACTCAGGCAGGACCGGTGGCTCGAGACGCTCAGCAAAGTCTTTCTCGTGAGTGAGGGCTACATCGTCAGAAGGCCCCCATCGCTCCTAGAAGACCTGTACAGGGTGGTGACCGTCGAGATCTTCGGCAATGGCCGATGCTTCGTGGTGCTGATCATCGAGCCCCCAGTGGAAGAGGAAAACAAGTCCGCTGGCTGGGAGAGACTGGACGCGTTCCAGCGGGATTATTGGTTCCAGCCCGTCAGAGGACAGCCAAGAAATCAGGACATCTACGGGGCCCTGCAGATGGGGGACGAGGTGATCTTCACGAATAAGGGCCCGCCAGAGAAAGACGGGGGGGACGCGTCGGCGTCGAGAACCTTCGAGGCCGAGACGGTGCTGAGTTGGGACGCGGATATGGCTGTGATCGACTCCCAGCTCGAACAAGTGAAGTGCAAAATTCAGATAGCTAGGCTTCGTCGGGTGTTCGGTTTGGTATCAAGGATGAAGAGACAGGGAGTGTTTGAAATTGCATGAATCAGGTAGGAAGAGCTAATTAAGTGAAAGCCGCAAAAGCTGCAGGTCTAGTTATAGATTGCTGCCAGATACACAGTTCATTGTACTCGGAAACCAGACTCCTTGGATGATAACCATGACAACTCCCAGCCCGCACATTGCAATGATAATAAAGAATGAAAAGAATATGAAACTATATTTCAGACTACTATGCGTGACATGAGTTGCAAACAATCATCTCCTCCATTGGATATCGTGGATCACCTACGACAGTAGGAATTCATCAAAAAATCCGTAGCTTCCCGTACTACAATTAATATTCATCAGAGTCGTAATCGTCATCGACCAGCAGGGAACGGTAGCCCCGCGCAGCAAGATTCTCCTCGAGTCCTCCGTCGGCTCCGGGATCAGCGTATCCTGTATTTGTTGTCAGCAACGAGTCTCTCAGACAGTACCGCAAAGCTGTCACTAGTTCCTTACCTTCTCCACCAAAGTAACTGAGTGCCACCGGCAAGAACACGAGAGCGTGGGTGGCCGCAAATAGGACCAGTGCCAACCAAACCCGGAAATAGTAGATCTCGAAGATCTTGCTTCGGGTGAAAGCCAGGACACAGACACCGAGGAGCTTCGTCACTGTGATCCCGCTGAAAACACTCCCGCCGACGTTGACCAGAGCTGTCCATGCCCGCGCATCCTTGCCCCGGAACTTTGTCGGCACCTTCTCCAAGATAGCCCGCGAAGGGAACATGAATGCACGAGCGATATGTGCACAGAATTCGACCGCAATGCCCACGCAGATGATCAGGTTGACCAAGGAGACGGCGTTGAGGGAAACGCCGGCGACTGCCATCGCCCCAATAATGTCGATCATGATCATTACCACAGTTGTCGTCACCACCGCTCCAGTAGCCACGGATCCAAGCAAGGCAGAAGTGAGGATGAAAATGATAGCAATTGCGCATCCAAGCAAGGTCCCGGTCAGCCGGATGATTGACACATATTGATCGAAGTAGATATAGGTTTTCGAATAGGGAAAAACGTCAATATCATGCTCCTTGGAGAGACCGTCAGCGATGCGGCGTGCTGAGATGTAAGACTTGATAAAGTCATCTTGGCTTCGGAGAGGGGTGTGAGTTGTTCTAAAATGGGTGGCATTGGTCATGATCCGTTTGGGATCGAGGACGAGCGCATTGCTGTAGGGAGCTTTGCCTCCAAGAGGGCAAGAAGCGTCTGTCGGAGCTTGAATCCATTTTTCAGCATAATGCATGAACTCCTGCCCTGTAGGCATGCCATAAAGAGAGATGTTCCATGCCGGAGTCCTGTCCTCGAAACACACTTCGCCGTCCTCGGTGCAGCAGTCGTCTTGCGGGTTCAACCAGTAGAAAAAGTCATCGATCCAGCTCGCAGTTGATCCGGAGATGTAAGACACGTTCGGACGCTTGGATTCTTGTTCCAGGACAAATGGCAGGGAGAACTCTTCACAGGTCGTGAACCGTCCACACAATTGTTGTTGATGACGACGTTCAGTGACGTTGACATTCCTTGTCACAAAGTACACTGGTGGTCCGCTTCCAAAGTAAGCGTCCAGGTCATTGAAGTACTGCACAAGATAGGAGTCGCTAGGCAGAGCAATGCGCTGGTCCAGGCCAAGGGCGACCTCGGGAACCAAAGCGATACCAGCCGTCAGAAGGCCTAAGAATGTAATCACCACGAAGACTTTGACCTTGCGCTCTAGCAGGAAAGTCGCATAGACTTTGCGGATGAATGATTGCAACATACTTTCTCCATCGTGCTCGTCCAGTACCTGGTCTTCAGACATCCCAGAATGGGCCTTGCGGACGGTCAGGCACGGGAAGCAATCAGCGCGCAGACTTTCGACGCGTCTTTGATTCAGTGCTAGAACCGAGATAAACATGGTGACCTGCAAGACGGCATTAATGAAGACAGCCCCTGCTGCATAAACTGCAAAGTTCTTCACAGCCGGCATTCCGACGAAGACGCCTAGAGCAAAGGCAATTGTCTCCGTTGCAGCGGAAAGGAAGATACTGGGGCCGATGCGGCCAACCGCACGAGCAATTCGCTCGTCGATCTCTTCGTCCGGATGGCTGACGTTGATTCTTTCAAATTCGTGAACAATAAGGAAGATGTTGTCCACGCCAACAGCTAATACCAGGAATGGGATAACCTCCGCGATTATCAATGTGACCTTGATGCCTGCCGCAGAGAACAGGCCGACCGAAGCAGACACAGACATCAGAACAATGATGATGCCCACAATACCAAGAGTGAACTTGGATTGCACCAGAGCGTTAGCCGGGTTCGTGAACAGCGACTTCCAGGTCACCGTGACCGACCCCAAGGCCAGGGACGCGTAAATGAACATGATAATATAGCTGATGACCACGATCTTAGCATCTGTGTTGCTGGACTTGTTCAATTCTTGCTCAACGCTGATTTCTGTGTTGAACGACACACGGAGACCGCGGTCTTCGGCCTCTTCTTGTACAACTCGAAGAATCTGCTGGATGGTCTCTTCCCAGTCGATGGCGTTCGCTTCCTCTTCTGTCCCTTGGGCATAATTATTCACCACCCAGGTAGTGAACAACGCCTGTGCATCGAGCACATTGCCGGTACTCTCATATCCACCAAGAATCATTTCGGGTCTTAGAGGCTGCCCGAAAGCGGGCAAACAGCTTACATCTCCAGGGGACTCGGTACAATGCTGGAGTCGTTCTTGCCAGGTGTCGGGGTCTAGATTCGACAACGAGCCATCGAAATAACCGGTCAGAGACTGGACCACACAAGCATCACCAGTAGGCTTGAAGCAAACGTCATCGAGAAGGAGTCCCCGACCTTGGGACAATGTTCGGTGCACCCTCAGCTCTACGCCAAACCACCAGCTGAGCGTATCGTAGCTCAGCACTGGTCCGGTATCATTGACCAGGAAGGCTTGCTCGGCTCGGTAGAATGGTCCGAAATGCTCATCGAAATAGGCTTTCTCCTGCGCGGCCGCCGAGGTTGGACTCACCCACAAGCGAACCGGATCAGTCTCAACGGCGAACCGCAGCCATCCTAGGCTCAAAACTCCAACACATAGAGTACTGGTAAGGATAGTGATCGCCGGAAACCGAGCGCAGGCACCACCGATCCGATTGAACATTCGGTCCAGGGCAGAGTTGAGCTTGTAGACACCGTTAGGCTGTTCAACATAACCGCCTGCTCGCACAATGTCGCCTTCGTCCTCATCATCGCTAGGGGCAGGATCCTGCAGAAGCCTAGCACGCTCAGGCTTGCGGTACCGCCGCTCCCGATAGGTGAAGTAGCTCGATGCGGCCACAACGGTCAATAGGAAGACCGAGTAAATGAGGATTACTGCAAAGGACAAGCACGGTAGCAGGCCGACGTGACAGTATCGATCTGTCTTGACGGCAGGCAGTTCCGGACAGACATCCGGACAGTCGACGCAGGAGCAGCGGAAGGCCTCGTCGGGGTCATTGCATGCTTTGGGCTTGATCGGCAAGGCTTCCATGCCCTGTGGGTCCGAACCCGCAGGTTCCGTCTTGAAGTTGATCTGGAAGGGGCTTCCCAGCAGCTTCTTGTCTCCCAGAAACTTCATGAAATGGGGATAGTCCTTGGCGCCTCCTCCGATAAAGTCAATGGCCTTGCCACCTGAGGCGCCATTCTTCACGTTCTTGCAGCTATCGTAGAAGCCACTCTGGTATTCCTCCGACCATACATTGTCAATTTCCGTGACCAACTTCTTGCCCGAGCCATTCTGCTCGATCTGCGTGACATTGACGAAGAGAGACTGGTCGGGCGAGCAGGTAAAAGTACAAAAGATGTTAAAGAAGTTCTCCTTGCAGGCGGGACATGAGGCGATGATTCCTTCGGCGAGTTTGAGGTTTTTCGAAAGCGCATCGATCTAATAGTCCGGGCCATCAGAGATGTTCCTGCGTTGGTGGGCGAAATCGGGTGGCATGACATACCTGTTCATCCTCACAACATACGGGCCCATCCTGCCACTTGCTACCGCACAGGTCGACCAGCTTCTTCCTCACCGCCGCTTCGGGCTGTTTGGCACGCCCGTTGTCGGGACAAGGGAGCTCTCCGCCGAAGAATGATTTCTTGCCGCAATGCCCGCGAAGAGCGCAGCGGCCGGGCTCGTGGATATCGGTGTAGCCCGAGCTGTCCTGGGCCTGAGTCTGGGGTAGGAGAGCGCCAAGACCCGCGAGGATGGGGATCAAGCGGTATCCCCGCATTGCGCCTGAGGGGAGATAAGCTGTAGCTAGTCGGATGAAGGGAGGTGAGGAAGTGATGGCATGAGAGAGATGCTGAATAAAATTGATGCAAAGAGGGATGAGGAACCGAGAGGGCGATGGGGCGAGGATGAGTTGTAAATAAGGTGCGGAGGCACAGAGCAAGCAAGCAGGCAAGCAAGCAAGCAGGGGAGCTTCGGAATGACGACCAGCCGCGGTTCGTACGTAAGCGGCGCTGGTTGGTTACTCCATTGACCCTGGTTGCCTTAGCCGTCGGGCGGCAAAGTCAGGCACAATACTCGCATTTAGCCGTAAGAATTGCAGGCAACAAGGCAGCAAGGCGTACTGAAAGATAAAACCACTCGGGGCAGGAAGCGGTGAGATCTGCCGGGCGGTGATAAGTCTTTCCACAGCTGAGCCTTCCAACCAGTGTTTAGTACAGTTTTTAGGTCAACGGATGTGTAGGATGGTGGTTTCTTTGGAAGCACGCGCAAAGCAGAAAGCGGTAAGCCCTACCGGCAGTGGTGTTGAGTCTTTCTGCCACCGCCTAGACCTTCCAACGCCTAGCGTTGAGAACAGTTTCCAGTTCCCAGAGTCTGTACGACGTTGATATCTTTTGAAGCAAGCTCAAAGTAGAAAGCCGTAAGTTTTGGTGCTATGAATTCTGCCACTGCCTGGTAAGATGGTTGCCTGTAGCACTTGCCATTGACCTCGACCCTAAGTCCAGGTATATGGAAGCGGTAATGAGCCCGTTGCCTCACATCTCGGTATAACCGTGATGATTCTCTTCCCTCATCAATACATACTCGAACCAACATGTGCGGCTTGGACCACCACAATGACCCAATATCGCATCATACCATGAGCCAGGCCATCGTCATGCGGCACGATGCCGTCAAATAATTTTTCAAACATAGACTTGTTACTCATACTGCTCACACTCATGCACTCTGCTAATATCCCGCACGCTACGCGATTAGCCTACTGACACCTCTACCCTATTCCTCATGCCATTCTGGTCTTGGAAGGGGTCAAAGACCAAAGCAACGGACAGGTCCAAGCCAGTGGACAAGATCGAGTCTGTGTCCAGGGAGGAAGAATGCAGGGAAAAGTACAACTACGCGAGGAATCGGTATCATCGACTGGTTCCCACTGACACGGGTTTTAAAACCTCAAGGAGAAGTCGAGAGATGGGCCGAAAAGTACACCAAAGAGGCGGCACTGGGCATCCTCATCCTCCAGCGCCTACATCATCTGCAGTTGCTCGGGTCTCTCACCTCAGAAAGGCCTCGCCGGCACCGGGGAACTCTCACAAAAGTGAACGACAGCACGCCACCACCGGCTTACTTCAAGCCGGCGCAGGAGCATCCTCACCTGAAAGCAGAGGTGATCGAGCTCCGCAGAGATTACTGGAAGCATCAACTTCGGTTGCAGGACGAGTACCGACGGCGTCCGTATCCGACAAGTCCACGCATGGAACTGTTTCTGGTCGGTCATGAATAACAGAATCAGTATGGCCAGCCGTACGAATTCGTGGGCTCGCAACAGCAATGTGCCAATGCAGAGGGCTGCTGCGCACGGTCGTGTGGTTGTTGTCAGAGGGGGCTTTATGCCATAGAAGCCAAGAAGGATAGAACAAGCCCCGTCTACGGGCCACTGCACTCTGGAGTGCGCTTGCTGTATCCAGTTTCGTGAGTGTGTGGTGCCCGATGAGCGTCTGTCGCCTCCGAAGACCAGGCCTCTGCTCAGATGAAGTTGTCTTGTGTAAATAGCTCTGTATTGGGTGCTCTCTTCTATTCGATCGTTCATACCCCTTTCTGTTCTTTACCAGGTAGCTTACAATCAATCCCAAAAGTAGGCCTACTCTTGTTGATAGTGTATCCCATTTGCATTTGGTCTCTCTTCAGCCTGTTATCAACTATTCTTGAGCTTTCTGCGACCCCTCTTTCAGTTATCTTCTACCTCCATGGTACCGCTCGCTATCTTCTAGCTTACAATCACTCCAAGAACTAGACTCTTGCCAATATTCAATCCCAACCACTCCTCCAACCCAACTTGAACCACTCCCAGCTCCATTTCCATCTTATCTCTCAAAAAGAAAAATGTCCTACCCCCCAAAAACCCGAAAAAACACCCCCTCCACCCGCTCCCTAACCCCCACCCCACCCCTCCCCACCAACATCCCCCTGAGCGCCCCAAACTCCCACGCCGCCAGCCCCCTCCACACACTCCCCACAACATCCACCGCACTAGCCTCCGGATCCCACCGATCCGCCGGCACCACCGCATTCACATCCGCCCCGAACTCCACAAACAGCCGCACAATCTCCGCCACCCGGCCCATCCCCTGCGGGTCCACATCATAGTACCGCAGCCACCGACGACGCTCCGCCTCGCGCAAGCCCTCCAGCACATCAATCCAGGGCGTGCGCGTTCTGCCCTGGAGGTTGATGTACGGCTGGTTCGGGTCGATGCCAGCCTCGAGCAAGTCGCGGATGATCTGGGGACTGGACAGCGGGTAGACGGTTTGGCGGCGGTGGGCGAGAAGATTTGTGGTGTGGGGGAGGAGGGGGGATTACCCTTTTTGGTTCTGGGGTGAGGTCGTCGCCATCGGCATCGGGCTTGTCTTCGTCTTGGGGGGTATGTTGCTTTGCGGGATTTTTTGGCGGGGGTATGGGGACTGGGTCAGCTGCGGGTAGAGGCCGAAGTGTCCCATCGCGGATCCGTTCACGAATCAACCGCGCCAACCCGAACTTCGCCGCGAGGGAGAGGAGCGGCTGCTCGAACGCCGCACGTTTACGCATCTCGTACGTCGAGAAGAGCGCTTTGGCCCAGTGGTCGGCTTCCGCTGTGGCGCGGAAGGACCAGTGCTGGCACAGGGCGGTGTCGTATGCGGGGATGAGGAGCAGTTCTGGCTCTGGGGATGGGGAGAGGCGGGCGTGCGTGAAGGCGAGGGGGATGGCGGGCCACCATTCGTCGATCTGGCGGTGGCGGGTGAAGGGGTCGAGGGGATGTTTGAGTTGGAGGATGTGGGAGGCCAGGAGGGAGTGGTGCGGGTCGAAGGTGTCTTTCAGCGGGTGGGTGAGGCGGGTCCAGATCTCAGGTCGGGAAAGGTAGTCTTTAACTGTGCGGTGGACGTATGTAACCTTGCGCTGGGCGAGGAGCTGGGCTGGGGATGGGGTGGTGGCGTGGTGGACGCGGATGGTTGAGGGGCTGGGGCGGTGCGTTACAATCAGGCCTGCACATTCGTTGGTGAATCGGTTGGTTGTGAGGGAGCAGATTTGTTGGATCTGTTCGTCGCTGGCCTGTTGCACGTCTTCGGGGATGCTGAGCTCGGAGGCTTTGACTTGGTCGGCGAGGGCGAGTTCCCATAGTTGCATGGTGATGGCTTCTTCTTGGCCGGTGGCGTTGCAGGCGTCTTCGCGGGCGTTGAGGAGCTGGAAGATGCGGGAGATGGTGGTTGTCTGGTCCGTGGTCGCTTGCTCGAAGATGAAAAATGTGAACAGGTCGTCTATATCCGTTGGGTGTTGGAACAGGGATTCATGGAGCTGGGTGAAGTCGAGATGACTTCGCCGTAACAAGGATTGGACCGCCAGTGCTGCCCAGAGAAAGACACCATCAGCCCGATCCACGATGTCGACAATGAGCTGCGATGCCTTCTCGGGATCCTTGCTGAAGAGGGACTGGATGTCCAGATTGGCAGATAGATGGTCTCGAGAGTAATCCAGCATATCCTGGCGCGTGCAGTCGTGGAGTTCCAGCTTAGGGTTCTTTCCGAAGGCTTCACGGAACACTGGCAGCGGCCGACTGGACAGGCAGAGCTTGAGGTGAGTGAACGAGGACACGAGCTCCTGCAGAAATGAGATCACATCCTCGTGATTGCCTGCGAACTCATCCAAGCCATCGATGAACAGACAAACTTTTGCTTCACCGGCTGTGTGCTGCATGAACCACCGCAATGCGTCCTTCAACTCCTTCAAGTCCCAGGCGACCGTCGCCTTAATTCGTTCTCGCGTAGTCAAGCGCCTGAGATGCTTCCACCGCGCCGGAAACACGACCGGGACAAGGTGAGACTCCTGATCCAGCAGCTGGACCAGCAGATGACGCATTAGCCCCGTCTGGGACCTCTGCTCCAGGGTGCCGCTAATCCAGAAATAAAACCCCGCTGTAATGAGTGGCTCTTCTCCCGCCCATGTCGCCAGAAACTTCTTCGTGGTAGGATGTGACATCAAGAAGCGCATCAATGTTGACTTCCCGGACCCGGGCTTGCCGCTGACCCAGAAGATGCCGTCGTTGTTCCCACTAGACAGCCAACTCACCAGCGACTCCTGCACGCTAGAGCTGTTATGATCTCCTGAGCCATCGGCAGCTAATATCCAGTCGAAGGTGCCGTCGTGAGCGACCGCAACACTGTCTTCTCGATCAGTCATGGAACCGAACTTCAGGCTTTCGAGCAGAAAGTCCCGAAGGATCATCTCCTGGTCGGAGAATAGGGTCTCCTTGGTATATGTCTTTTCATCCTCGAGAATGCTCTTCTTCTGTCCAGGATTCTTGCCAAAGAGCGACATCGCATTCTTTCTAGCTGACAGCTTTCCATCTTCGTGCTGTGTGTCCGGCTCGTCCTGGTCGCGATGATCCTTGGTGATGTCGAGCGCATCGAGTGCTTCACGGGTTGCAACGAGTTTCTTTGACTGAGTACTATCCGTGTCTCAGTATGCTGACTGCTTTCAGATGTTTGAACGCATTCTCACCTAGGTAGATACTCCGCCTCCGATTCAATTGTGGCAATGATAGACTTGAGGCGTTCCTCCAACGCATCGACATCTTCCCGCGGCCATAGTTCTCTGAAGTTTCTCGCAATATGGGGAAGTTTGTGTTCATTGAGCTGTTTCAGAATATCGAAGCGACAAAGAATATTCTTGATGATGACCTCACATGCATCGCGAACATTCTTGGATCGGTCCGGTTGTGTCAATGATTCTGCATTTGCCGCAGAGACCTGGGAAAGCCTATCGCCCAATGCACCGAACTCAGCTGCGACAGCATCTGTATCCCAGGAGTCTGTGAACTCCGCATCATCATCGAGATCATGAATAGCATACAAAGTTTCAACCAGGCGCGTTCCGGCTTGGAGAAATTGTGCTATCTCCGTCGAGAGAGAAACGATGAACTCGCCCATTCTCTGAACGATATCTTTGCAGCTTGGACGGTGGGCCGGCGATGGAGATGACCCAGGAACAGATATAATAACAAAAAAACAGATTCACTGCGAGGTTGAGGTTCATCGCGGGGTACCGGATCATGCTATTAATAGATTAAATTGGTGGCTGCTTATCTCCGCTGGTGAGCACCTATAGGGCTCCAGGGTGACTATCGCGCGCAGCCATATCATGGCGTGCTTCCGGATAAGTAGTCTTTCTCGCCTTTTAGGTGTTCGCCCGATATCCGGCCATTTTGATCAGACCGTCTGTCATCTCTTCGCTCAACGAATTGCGTATGCGGGGTAGCGATGGAGTGGCATTGCGGCAAACGGCGCAGAGGAGCCGAGACTCACGCACACAACCAGCTGTAAATGTTACCTTGTGGGGAATCTTGCTCAACGAGACTCTGAGATTCTCCGGGCAATGCTTTTCAGATATAATCACAGGGCGCAGGGTGAAAGCCCTCTTTTGTATCCCGAGTATAAATCAAGGTCCAGCACGTAAACTCTATGAGGGCTCCACCCCCGATAAGCTTCCCCGCAGAGCTCCGCGCACCCGAGCAAGTCTTCTTCGAAAAGAATTACCTTATCAAGTAAAGAGATCCAGCCCAGAGAAATGTGAAAAGCATGAGCCCTCCCCTCGAACCCCATCAAGGATCCCACTCCCCCCTCCTCCTCCCACGTCCCACCCAGATCTCATACTACAACAAAATACAAGAATGCCTTTCAGAAAACACATCCACATCGCCATCCTCGACACCGACCTCCCCGTCCCCACCATCTACGCCCACCGCGGCCTCTACAGCACGCAGTTCCGACACCTCCTCCGCGCCGCCGCCGCCACCATCAACCCGGCCTACGAACTCCACACCACAGCCTTCGACGTGGTAGGCGGCCACCTCCCCGCCTACGCCAGTCTATCCCAGCACTCCTCAACCTCAACCCCCCGAGCCACCTCCACCCACACCGCAGCAGCCGAAGATACAACCCTAAACCCGCTATCCATCCCCATAACCGCCATCCTAATCACGGGATCCTCCGCCGCGGCCTACGACTCCACTAAACCCTGGATCCCGCCCCTCATCACTTTCCTCCAAACCGTCCACTCTCAGTATCAGGGTGTCCGGCTCTTCGGCAGCTGTTTCGGACATCAGATCCTCGCCCGGGCACTGCTTGAGCTGCACACAGCGGGCCAGCAGCCCTACGTGAGTGTTGAGCCTGCTCCGCATGGGAAGGAGGTCGGGTTGAAGAGTGTTGTCCTCACCCCAGAGTTTACGGGGGCGTTTCCCGGGGCGTTTCCGCACCGCCAGAATATCCAGCTCGATGAGCAAGGGGCAAAGGGCACGGAAGGGAGATGGGAGTGGAACATCCAGATGATCCACGGCGACCACGTCCGGGTCTGTCGGCCTTTGCCGGCGGGGTGGTGCGTGGTCGGGGCGAGTGAGGAGTGTGCGGTGCAGGGGCTTTATGACCCGGGCAGGGTGCTGACCTATCAGGGGCATTTTGAGTTCGATGCGGAGGTCAACCGCGAGACGTGTGTGGAGTTTGGGAGGCGGGAGGGGTGGAAGGCTGAGGATGTGGAGAGGTGGGTGCAGGCGATTGGGGCGGATGATGAGGGGAGTGATGCGGTGGGGGCGGCGGAGGTGGTGGTGAGGTTTTTTGCGGGGGAAGATGATCATCATGGGGATGGTGCTGCTTTGTTGGGGGGTGGTGTTGGGGTGCTGGGAGTTGGGGATGGTAGTGGTGCAGGGAAATATGGTGAGGAGAAGACGGGCTGGGGTTGGAATTGGCTTAAGCTGCTGCGGTGGAAGGATGATTAGGATTGGTTACTGGGACCGGAATTTCATATCGATTTGGAGTAAGTATAGATAGACATAATGAATAGAAACAAGAGAAAGTATTATATGAACGTAATGGATCTGATGATGTAAGTATGTTTTGTGAACGAGACCTACAGTATTTGACCAGCCTTGCCTAAAGCCGTAGGTATTGTACCTATTTCTTCTCAGCCTTCGGCTCAGTCTTTTGCTGAGGCTTGTGCTGGGTCTGCTGTTGAGGCTTCTGCTCACCCTTCTGCTCACCCTTCTGCTCACCCTTCTTCCCACCCCTCTTCCCCGTCTTCTTCGCCCTAAGCGGCCGCGGACGAAGCTCAGTCGCCTCAATATTCGCCCCATACGGCTGCTGCTGTTCGAGCAGACGCAGCCAGTCGCGCTGGTTCTCGTCTTTCTCGTACAGGTCGGCCCGCTCTCGCCAGGTCTTCACGTCCAGACGCAGGCGCCGGGGCGGGTCGAAGGTCTTCTCCTTCGGCGGCTGGACGCGCCGAACCCTCAGGAACTGAATTGCCTTGAGCCACGGGCGACCAGAGCCTTTGAAGGCATCGTTGATCTTTTTGAGGATCACCTCCTCGGACAGCGGACGCCACTTCTTGTCCAGGTACAGCTCCTGGTGCGAGCATACGAAGATGAACGGCTGCTCCCGGTACTCCGGCGTCTGCGTCTGCGTCGCCGCTGGTGCCGGGGTGGCGGTGGGTGCTGCTGCTGGGGCGGCCGGGGCGGCTTTGGGTGCTGGTGATGGGGCCATCACCGTCGAGTTCAGGGGAGTCATGTCTGACCAGTTGAGGCGCACCATTTTGGCAGAGTTTCGGGGGTCTGAGAGTAAGGTTAGGTGTGATCCGAGGTCTAGGTCAGGTCTGGGTTGTAGGAGATGGACAGGTGGGAGGGGTGTATTTATATTGAACGCATGGGTCGAACACGAGAGTCTGGAACAGGAGGGTTCCGATATGTTCGTAAAGGATCGAGCGTGGACCATTGTCCTGATTGATGACCAGGCCATGATCTTGAGGACGGATAAAGAAGCCTCTTGCATGTCGTGTGTCAACAAGGGATTAGCTGAAATGCTCATTTACATGGTCTTTGCTCTTCGTGAGATATTCACATCAAGGTGATGTTTCATTGTATGGGATGATGTCATGGGCCGTCTGACTCTGATAGACCTTTGATGCAGGATGCCTTCTTTGAGTGTGTGCTTTGTTGTGTTGGATATGGACAAGATTGTGGATAGCCCCTACTACGGGAGCTATCTCGCATGCCGATATACTCCGTCTTGATCCATAGTTATGGTTGGCTGGAACGACAAGGCTATCACAAGCCTGAGGGCCGTCTAAGAAAGACTTGGGACTCATTTGATACCAAGCATACAAGGTGTGGTACGGAGAGGAAAGTAGGACTTCTTGAATGTCGTTCGTGAGAAGTGCTGCTAGAAGTAGCAATGTGCTTGATGCCGGCCGCAGGTCCCCCCCCCCCATGCGGAGACGATAAGATGAGCGTGACCAGAAAATTTTCGAAGGGGTTTGCTTGGCATTCGCGGTGATTCCAGAGATGCAGCTTGGTCGTGGTAATCTACGTCGTTGATACCATCTCGAGTCCCAGGTGTTGTCGCTGCGGTTGAAGGTCCAAATTTTCGCTACGATTGACTTACCGTGTTAAGAGCTTATGCCACTGGTTACGAGATGACAGCCTAGGAAGGCGTAGGTAAAGCACTACGAGAGGTCCAAAGCCTCGCGACAGGGACGCAGGGAAACGAAATGCAGCAATGCCCCAGCCCGACCTTGCATGTGTCCATCAGACAACACCCAGTCGCAACTGCGCGCACAACCCCAACTCATCGACCCAATCACCAAATCGAAAGAACTTACAGACCCCATTTGAACGACGGATAGATGGAGAGCAGAACGCTCCCATCTATACACACCATTGTGAATCACAGCGAAAGAAAAAATATAGATCAAGAATGGATATTTCATTTTTTCATTCGTCCGTGATTGCGCCAGGATTCCGCAGGGTAGACGTGTCCATCTATACCCCTTGAGAATAAGTGGCTGGATCAGCGGGGAAGGCAAGGGGAGGGCCTCCGTGAATCCCGCGTCGTTTTTAATCGATAAAAATCAACTCCTGCCATTTTGCAAAAATAGGATGCACCCGGAACCCCACAAAACGCTCTTCCAGAAAATCACATCAGAGGACCGCGCATTTAAGCGGACTTGACGGCCTCACGGCCCTTGGCCTTGCGGGCGAGGATCTCCTCACGGTCCTTGTCGAGGTGGAGCTTGGTGATGACGACGTTGGAGGGGTGGATGGGGAGAGGGACGCTCTGGCCGTTGGACTTCTCGCGGACGACGCGCTCAACGTGGATGCACCACTTGAGACGGTAGACGGAGGTGATCTTGCCGTCACGGCCCTTGTTGGAACCACGAACAATCTGGACCTCGTCACCCTTGCGGATAGGGATGGAGCGGACCTGTTGGTCGGGGTGATTAGTAGAAGTTCGTTTGGCTGATCCCAGTGTTCAAAATTGACTCCGTTCACTTCGAGGGCGAATGGCAGATTTTGACCAGGCAAGTGGAAGATCGGTTCGTCGCAAACTTACACCGTACTTCTCGCGGAGCTCCTTGTTCAGGCTGGCGCTAAGGATCACGCGGCGCTCGGAGGACTAATTTGCTAGGTAAGTCTTCATGTCGTCGACAAAGGGCGTTGGAAAAACTCATACGGGAGCGCTGAAGTGAGCCTTACGGCTCTTGGAGCGGGAAGAAGCGACTGTGCATTTCATTAGTATTGAGAATCAATCGAAGCGAACATGCGCAGTGATAACATACCCTGAGTGTTGCGAACAGCCATTGTGCCGGGGTCCTTGAGGGTGTCGTGAAAGAGGATGGGGCTCAAGTTGTCGGATTGTCGTTGATCGGGAGAAAAGACTTTTGTGGTCGTTCAATATTCGATGTGGGCGGGTTGTGCGCCACGTGACCTGGCTGAGTAAGGCTAGGGCTGGGCTCTAGCCTCTGATTGGGACTGGTCGGAAGACCCACCCTCAGCTCACTCACCGCTCAGAGCGAGCAGTTCTGCCAGTTCTGCCGGCATGTCTCGAAGCGGTCAGAGTTCGCATTCTTGGTTGTTTCAACTTTCCAGCTCGTACTGTACATTACGTCAGTTCCTCGGTGTTTATGCCCCGGGCTGCCCACACTCGATCTCACTGGCAAACAATTTGTATTCTATTAACACAATCTCATAACACTCATGTATGGGAGGGTTTACAGAAAGTATGTGAATCTTTCTTTCCATCAAGACCCGAACGAAATCTGCCAATATTGATTTCTCTCTGCGGTGAACGGTGAGAATCAAGCTAAATCAGCCGCCGTCGTCATTGCATCTTATCACCGGTCTGCAGAAGAAGCACCTCGTAAAGAAGCGCCATAAGAAGCTCCATCGAGCCCCCACACTATCAAGGTACTGAGTACTTTACACCGTGAGAACATTCGGGTTAGGACATCCCGTTCGGAGCTACTTCGGAGTAGGTCGGCTGTTCTGCAGCAGACCAGGAAGCGCGCTAAAATATATACTTCGGCACGGAAGGGAAAGCGTGGGGGTTACCACGCATCATCATGTAGGACAACCACCACAGGTAATGGATACTGTTCCTTCGACCAATTTCAGCTCTAAGGAGCTTTCCACCGCTCTGAAATATAGGAGTTTGATGGTCATAGACGTCTATGCGGTGTCGCAGCACAACCTCATGGAAACCCGCGCGGTCCAAGAATGTCTCGGATGAGCTAAACATAAGCTTCGTGATGCATTTCTATCGTGATCAAGCTTACCGTACGAATCCCCTTTCTAAGACATGCCAAGCAGGCTGAAAACATCAGAACCCTCACGTTTTAATAACGATTTGTCAAGCAGAAGATAAGAATCCCGCGAACAGGGCTGCAGATGCCAGCCACCAGTTACCCTGCAGATCAGGCACCGGCCAACACACCTGCAGAATGCAGATCCATTCCACTCGCGATCTTGCCCCCTCCTTCAAACCCCCTGCTCGTACACTATTTAAGGGTCTGTTAAGGGCCTGATAGCCACCGATTTCTCCTGCAAACTCACATTCGGACATTTATTCATCATGTCCCTGCGGTCGATTCTGTTCTCGCTTTCCGCCTCGTTGGCGTCGGCAACCAACCTCTATGCCACTCACTATAGCGGCACGATCTACTCCCTCTCACTGACGCACAGCAGCAATGGCAGCGACCTTGCCATCTCGTCGGAGATCCAGGGTTGTGGCCCCATGCCCAGCTGGCTGACCCTCGACCCCGCCACGCGCATCATTTACTGCAACGATGAGACGGGTAACGCCTCGACCAATGGCTCCCTGAACGCCCTCTCCGCGTCGACCGACGGTACCCTGAAGCTGATCGCCAGCACCGAGGCAGCTCCGGGAGGTGGTGTGAACAGCGTCATCTACACCGGCGAACATGGTGCCCAATACCTGGCCATTGCACACTAGTATGTCTCACCACCGCATCTTATCCTATTTACCGAGGCACCCCCACTAACAATCATCCCACCCCCTCAACAGCGGCGGCTCGGCTCTCTCCACTTTTACTCTTCCCCTCACCCCAGAGTCGCAACCCCTGCAGGTTTTCCGCTACACCTTCTCCGATGACAACCCCAAACGCCGCCCCCAGCAAGATTCCCCACACCCGCACCAAGTTTTCCTCGACCCGACCGGCGCCTTCGTCCTCGTCCCTGATTTGGGGTCGGACCTTCTCCGCGTCTACGCCATTGACAAGGCCACTGGCAAGCTGCAGTCCCACTGCACTGACCTGACCTACCCGACGGGCAGCGGACCCCGCCACGGTCTCTTCTGGGAGTCTGCCGACGACCACCACAGCATCCTGACCACCAACAACCGCAACACCCGCCGCAACACCCGCCGCAACACCCGCCGCAACCGCAACCAGGCCCAACAACAAGGCGCCGCCACCCTTTACACTGCCAACGAACTCGACGGCCACCTCAAGGTCTTCGACGTCTCCTACGTCTCCGACGGCTGCCTCTCGTTCCGCCAGCTCCAGGCCCTCGTGCCCTACCCGACCACTAACGACTCGCTCCCGACCGGGGCGACGCTGGCTGAGATCCGCAAGTCCGGGAATGGACTGTATGTGTCGGTACGCTCCGACCACGGCTTCGCGCCCTACGACAGCATTGCCACGCTGACCCGCCATGCGAATGCAACCGTTGAGTTCGAGCGCGTGAGTTCCGCGTATGGCACCGTCCCCCGGACGTTTGTCATCAACAAGGCGGGCGACCTGGTGGCCATTGGCGACCAGGCGAGCTCCAACGTTGCGATCGTGGCACGTGACCCCGACACGGGCGTCTTGGGCGAGAAGATTGCCGAGTTGCAGGTCGGGGAGCCCGGTGCGGTGGGCACGGCCGAGGGGTTGAGCAGCATCATCTGGGATGAGTGAGAGTGCTTTCTCCCGAGGGCTGGAAAAAGTACATAGTTGGGGTTTGCATGCTGCATGCATGCTAGATATCGCGAGCGAGACTGAACAGTGTGAAATGTGTCGTCGATAGTCGATTGACTTACCTACATACCTATATATTATGTGAATAAATGGACCCTTTGGCTTGTGTTGCAATCTCTCCACTCAGATATGATCCTGTAGCGCAAGGGACCGGAGGACATTCTCGCATCGGTCGGAAAACATGCAGATCCCGTTCGTGACATCTCCAGCTCGGGCCATTGACGCGGAGGGCTTGAGACATGCCGAAGCTGAACAAGCTGGACAGATTATGTCGACGGTCACTAGACACGTATTCTTGGAACAACAATACATTGGAGGCTACTGCTTGGACCCTCGACGATCTGGGGATGCTGGACGCAATGCATTATTTCTGGATAAGTGACGATTATAGGAGTGTGATATAATGATATTGCCCGGAGAAAATTGTAATTCCAGTGTGATGTCTTCTCTTCGGGTCTCTGCATGCATGCATCAACTGTGGGAGCAGAGAAGATGCTACGGAAGACCCTGAAGCAAAAGTTGGAGAATTGAGCTTTCCCGGTCATTGTGGATAGACGGGCAGTACCAAAGGCGGTGTACTGGAGGTGACCGCCCGCCCCTCGCATGCAACTCAGTTCCATCCTGCCACTCCCTCTCCATTTCCACCTTCCATACACTGACAAAATCTTAGGTACGGAGTAGAGCTCTGCTCCATTCTCAGCTTCATGCTCAAGTGGGAATTTACCGTGTCGAAGACTGTCTATGACTTTATGATAAGTTACCACACGCCTGGTCCCGGGCCATGCCCTTATGCGTTCTAGCTTCCAAACACTTATCCAATCTCAGGACTCCGTGCCCAAGACAGCGAGTGGATCTCCGGAGCTGGGCGGCACCGATCTGCTCGGAAAAAAATGTCATTCGCACTTGTGACTGGAGGAGACCTGGGGAGCTGCATTTCCGAGCTGAAAGTGAACGAACTCCCTTCGTGAAACGGATCCATGGAACTCTCCCGCACTTTAATTGCCGAGCCGCAGAGCTGTCGTTAACTCAGAGGCACAGCGAGTAAGATACCAATATGTGACAGCATCCTCGATGTCTCCATTATTTGTCTTTCGTCTCGCTCTCTCAATTTCTTCCACCGCAAAGCCATGGCTGAGAGAGAGAGGAGGGATCTGTTGTTTTTCAGCTCCACCACGGACTGATCGGCTACATTAGCGTGTGACAATCTACGCGATCGAACGCTATCGGACGCTATCTGCCGATCACTACCTTCCCGAGAACCATTCACAGCTTCGACAGCTGAATGACAGAGCTGAACTTTGATCGAAGGCCCCGATTTGGGACAATCAGAGGCGTCTCTGCAGCAACACCGCCTTTTCCCGGGACCTTCCACAAAGTTGCATCTTTTCGCAGCTCCGCAGATGGAAGCAGAAGCGGAGAGGTCAAGTGGATCTACTGTGATTCTCAGCTGTGACAAAAGCAAAGTGGGAGCTCTCTGCGCTCTACGGCCATTGCTGCTCGAGGAGAGGGTGGTTTTACCAGGGCATTACAGCCAGCCACCATATTCCCAGCATGAAGAGCAGTATGGACTCGTATCTTACTGTTCAGTGACCGTATACAGAACAACAAGAGACACGACACTAGCATCCGCCCACATGCAAGATGTTCAGATCGCCCTTCGTCAAGAACCACACGGAGCATCTCGGTCCCCATTCTCATGGCTGATAACCCCACTAGCCGGGAAAAGGGAGGGATTTACTACTCAGCGTGTCCTGGTCTCTAGACGGCCTTCGCCCATCATATAAAGGCACCTCCACCCAGAGCTCATTCCTCGAACGTTTTCATTTGCTCTTTCTTTCTTTCAGCGTCGCTGGAGTCTTACGCCAGGGTCCAAGCACATAGTTGCTGATACACCTTCCTCCCTTCCTCCTTCAATCCTCGCTTCCCACCTTTCTATCGTTCGATTGCTAGTCATCAAAACCACACAATTCATCACGATGGGAAATCTCTCCCGCCTCCTCACCGTGCTCTCAGCGGGAAGCGCGGCATGGGCGACGCAGGCTCCCCTCGGTTCCGCCAGTGCAGGCGCGAACCAGTGCCTGAGCATGACCGGCGGAGCCCCCCATACTAACTTCGATGCGTGCTGTGGAAGCAGCCCATCTGGCCGCGGCACCGTCGACGGCGTCGAGTTCACCTACACGTGCGGACAGTGGGCGACGCCTTACGCGACTAAACCCGTGACCGCCGCCAGCGCGCGCGAGTGTGCGCAGCTCTGCGCGGCCGCTGGCGCCCAATGTCCCGCGGCTGCCTGGATGTCCAAGGGGCAGTGTTACTTCATCACTTCCAGCGCTTACTCAGTCAGACCATTGAAGGGGATTCTCTTGCTGGAGAAGACGGGCAAGCTGGTCGCTGGGGAGGAGCCCACGGAGCCGGAGGGTGGCTGCGACAAGGCCGCCGAGGAGGCGAAGACGCAGTGCGAGAAGGAGGCGGCGGAGCGATGCGAGGCGGACAAGACCCGCATCGGCGAGCAATGCAAGGCGGATTGTGCTAAGCAGGTCGCCTCCGTCACGGAGCAATGCAATGCGGACAAGGCGAAGCTGGAGGAGGAGATGAACACCAAATGTCGGGACCAGACCGCGGCTGCTGTGCAGGAGCAGGTTGCGAAATGCGAGAAGGAGAAAGTCGACCTCGGAGGCTCCTGCGACGATCTTAAGAAGCAAGGCGAGGCACAGTGTGAGAATGATAAGGCGGCCATCATCGAAGACGCGAAGAAGCAGTGCGACGCGGACAAGACTGCCGTCACCGAAGATGCGAAGAAGCAGTGCGATGCGGACAAGATCGCCATCACCGAGGACGCGCGGAAGCAGTGCGACGCAGACAAGGCGGCTTTGACGTCAGCCTGCGACGCAGAGAAGGACCGCCTCCAGAAGGCGCTTGACGAAGCCAACGAGAAGCTCAAGAAGCTTGAAGGCAGTGGTGGTGGTGGCACCGGCACGTCGACCACCTCGCCGGCCAACGAAGCCTTGCTCGAAGAGATCGCGCGCGAGAACTTCAGCACCATCTGCCCGAAGTTCGGCGGCAAGACTTTCATCACCGTGGACTCCAAGGGCTACAAGCACGAGTGGATGCTGTACTGCCACACTGGGGTCACGGGTCAATCGACCCCCAACTACAACTGGAGCTGCCACACGCAGAACATCATCCAGCTTCTGAAGGAGCAGCAGGAGCGGTCGGATCTCAAGGCTCTGTGGGTCAATACCAACAATGTCTGCACTCCTTGGACCGGGGGATATGTTAATGTCGGTGGGCCGTTCACAAACCACCATTTGGTGATGCCCACCCGCCAGCCTTGGAAATGATTGATCTGAAGTATACTGGGTTGATAGATGTGGGTGGATGAGATGCTGCTAGCTGTGCGGAGTGTGGCGTGTCAATAGGCTATATGAGGAGTTCAAATCGAGATCAAGGAATAGATATTATGAATGACTAAGTACAATCTGATACTGCTTGCTATGGAAACACACCTGTGATATCACCAGCAGTATAATCTGAAGGGCAAATAATCCCGCTCCTGAGAACCAAGCATGGCCTTTAGGGCGAGTTCGATTCCTCCTCATGTGTCGACCTACCGACAAACCATTGCTTCTATCAATATAACCTGGTACTGTATACGCTTTGCATCTGCTGGAATATCGCAGTATCCGAAATGACTCGCTAAACCCGACTTCCCCCTTCACGAGCTCAAAAGTAATGAATGCAAAAGCCCCGCCATCAAAGGACCCCATTTCACTTGAAAGACCCAAAGACTCTTCCCCGGCGGAATCCCGATCTCCTTGTCCAGCATCGTTATGAGTTATCTTTAGCGGCAATGGCCGGCATACTGCACCTGTTTCCTTCCCCGCCCCCCCCCGCTTCCTCCTCATCATCATCTTGACCCCCTACCTGCTGCTGAGCGCCTATCATTGCAGCTATACCAGTCCACAGGGAAGTCAGCATATCTTCCAGCCGCCCCCCTCCCAAGATCTTCCCCGCTCGCTGCAGGCTTCTTTCCCCGATGGTGTCGGTAAAGGTGAGCTCAATATGCCTAGGATCCACGAACTTCGGCGAGGCGTGGTAAAAAAGTCTATATCACTATCATCCAAATGAAGACATGACATAATGGCGTGGCCATTCTATTCCAGGAAGTCGTTTCATGGGCTAATGCAATAAGGAGACCGTGTTCAACATACTGGACACTTACTACGAGGGCAGGATCGGCAATTTCATCGATACGTATGGTGCAGTCCCGATTATATCATCAGCCTTCTCTCCGACTGACCTGTCTGCTGCAAAAGTGCCAACAACTACCAGAACGAGGAATCCGAGACTTGGGTCGGCGAGTGCATGGAAGCAGCGTGGAAATCGAGACGAGATCGTCCTCGCCACCAGATTCTCCACGTAATATCGCACCCACCAGCCCGGTCAGATCCAGGCCAAGTTCGTGGGCAACAACACCAAGAGTCTCCATGTGTCAGTTGGGCTAGTCTGCGTAAGCTCTGGACTACCTATCTTGAAGTGGTAAGATAATGTTCGCCCCTCTCTGCCTGAATTGGAGGGGCCGGGGGGAGGGGGGGGGGGAGGAAAGCTTCAGGCATCGTTTTGACACTGACTGACCGATTAGCTGTATTTGCATTGGTGGGATTTCGCAACTCTCAACGAGGAGGTCATGCAATCGCTGAACCCGCTTGTGGTCGCCGGCAAGGTGTTGTATTTGGGTGTGAGCGGCACTCACGGCTGGGGTTGTCATACCACCATCACTGGACTTGCGCTGGCGTACGATATTCTACAAAAGGCTTCCTTCACCTTTTCCATTGTCGGCTGCCGCCAGGTGGAACACCTAGAGTCGAACATCAAAGCCCTGAAGGTTTCCCTGGACGAGCACGACAGTCGGCAGATCGAATCGATCACGCCGTTTGATCTGGGATTCCCCATAGACTTCCTGTTCTTGCCCCACGAGACTGGCCCTGCGAACCTGCACATGATGAATATGGCTGCTCACCTTGATAATGTTCAGGCTCCCGAAGCTATTCGTCCTAAGCTGGATTGAGAACTAAAATTCATACTGCTCCTTGCCGAATGACCGCGGTGCAGCAATTGATAAGTACCATGAACACCATGGAATTTTCGAGATAAAGCTTCTGGAGTTTGCCGAGGGATCTGGCAATCTGCGCCGAGTCATAGAGCTATCACCAAAACTATAGAAGTAGCCCTTAGAATTATAGTTACCGGCCGGGGCTCTGCTTAGAAGTGAGATAGAGTTCACTTTGCAGTTCTTCTGCTACGCGTGATGTTCATTCATCCACGACGTCTCGACCGTAGATCTCTTCACTAGATGTTATACTACGGAACCAATCTGCAAGACGAAATAGCATGGGTGTAACGATACGAAGTGATGTGGAGAGGTAGTGGCGAGAAGACCCAGGCAGCTGCGCATATGCACCTCTGTCGAGCAAGCCACACCGAAGAGCAGATTCACGCTGGGAGGCGTCATTTTCCTTTCCCTTACTGTACACGCTGCCTCCCGTCAATTGTAAACGATGTGTGTGTGGCTATATTGGGTGGCTCCGGGATTCTCCTTACTGAATGCGCCTCCTATCCCGCAATTGTTCTTCACGATCATACATCAAATCATTACCCCTCAGTTTTCCATTTGTCGAAATCATACGGAAATTTCTTGGCCTTCGCAACATCCCTAGCAGTCTTCCCGGATGCCGCAGGGATATCTGCATCCGCCCCGGCCTCCATCAAGAGGTCCACAACCTCCGCCCGCATTTGTTGCTCATCGCCTGGAACATAGAAATTCCACTCCAGATAGAAATACAGCGGGGTGCGGCCCTTGTTGTCCTGCGCATTGATATCCTTGGAGGCGCCTTGCCGCAATAAGAATTTAACATCAAGCAACTCCCAGTCTGGCTCGCGCATGCTGTGGTGAAGCTCTGTCTGGCCCTCGGCGTCCGGTCGCAGCCTCGCGCCTGCCTCTATGATGGCGCAGAACCGCTCCTCATCATAGAATGGAATGTAGTGAAGGATACTTTTCCCATGGGCATTCAGACTGCTCAGATCGGCGCCTTTGTCCTTGAAGAAGTAGAAGAGGCGCATGCTAAGCGCCTCGACCGCGGGGTCGTCGGCAGCGCTCCAGCACTTGGCAAGGTGGAACGCCGTGTGTCCATCTCGTGTGCGATAGTTGGCCAGGTCTGGAATGGTGGGTGAGCTGCTGCTGCACGACCAAAGTAGCTCAATCACCGCGAGATGGCGCTGCTGACACGCTTGGTGGATGGGGAGCCACCCCTTACCGTTCATCTGCAGGGGGTCCGCTCCGTGGTTCAGCAGGAATTGGACGGTCTCGGGACGACCATTTTTCGCGGCGGCATGGAGTAGAGATCCGCCCGTCCATAGGTGCGTTTCCGGGAGTTCCTCGTTGACATCCAGCACGGCTGCTTGATACTCATGGAAAAAGTGAATCAGATCGGGGTTACCGTTGTGCACTGCCCGGGCAAAGAGACTAGGCTCTCCTGGCTTTCTCTCGGTGGAGGAAGGCTGAGGGAGCTCCAGGCCGTGGTCGAGGAGCATCTGAAGCATCTCCATGCCCATGGAGGTCTCAACGACCGCTTCGATAATCGGTCGGGGCTTGACCCTAGAGGATCGATAGATGGATGGGGGTAATGGAGGACGCTGTGGATTCGGGCGAGCCCCATGGGCGAGCAAGAGTTGGACGGTCTCCAGCCCCCTTTGCCACGATTCCTCGGGTGGAGCCGGAAACATCGCAAGATCAGCGTTGTGGTCCTCTTTTGCGGCAGCCTCCACCAAAGCCCGGTCAAGAATCTCTTGTGGTACCATCGGGGCGGGGTAGTGACGGAGGATGGCGGCCAGAGCTTTGGGATGGCGATACAACGAGGCTGCACTCAAAGCCAGGGGCCATTCGTGATCAGCAATGGTGCCTGGAGGCAGCCGGTCGAGCAAGCGTTGCACCACGGCGTCAGAGCCCCAGACTGCTGCAGCCAGAAACGGTGTATGTGGCCCCTTGTCCTCTCCCGTTGAGAATATGCCGCGCGTTGACGACCCATCTGTTGAAGCATCGTCCACAGTGGCATCGGCCCCAGCGGAGAGCAGAATATCCACCGCCTCGGCCGAGTTCCCTACGGCTGCAAAGTGCAGAGGTGTTAAGCAAATTGCGCCATATGCGTCAGGACCCTTCTGATTGACGTCGAATCCACGGGCGATTAGGTACCGGAGCAAGTCAAGTCGTTTATACCTAATTGCCTCATGGAGTGCCGTCTCTCCATGCCTGGGCAGATCCACTGCTTCTGGATTGTCCAGAAGCGTGGCCACGGCGGTGAAATTGCCCACTCGAGTCCATCCAATCAACTGACCGTTGAGGCCTGTCTGATCAGGGTATGGAAGTCTTGGATAGCAGGCCATAGCGAAGTGGCGCAGAGGTGAAGTGCGGGAATGAGTGACGGGAGAAAAGGGAGGAAAGGACTTGGCTGGAATTTATATAGCAAGTACTGTACTGTAATGTAAGTAACTAGGTAGTGGTGGGAGCTGTATGTTACAAAGTGGACCGGAAATGATACGCATGGTACAGTACGTTACGTGGTTGATACACTATCTGTCGACCCTTGAAGGCAGTAAGCGATATATCAATGGTATAGGTAAGTTCTCCCTATTGCATGCAGCTTGATGTCCTACCCGTTTTTCTCATTAGTCCCTCCCTCAGCTAACCAGGTTATCCCTTCTTAAAAATAGGCGAATCTGAGAAAGAGAAGACCCCTGGGATGAAGAAAATCTTGGAAGCAGTGAATGCAGGTACTCTCCCTCTCAATTACGCGCGCTGGTTGCGTTATTCGGCAGCGAACGCGGGCAACAACCCTTATATCGTACCGGGGGTGATTCTGGAGCTGGCTTACTGGATTGGCCCGGAGGTGGGGACGGTGGGCGACAGCACGTACGACCAGTATCGGGATATGACGGACGGCACGGGAGCAGACCAGTGGGTCGTCTTCCATCTGCACTTTGACGAGGGAGGGGAGACTTCCAATGTCCATCCATTTGTCTCTATCACTCAAAACGGTCGCACGAGGACCTACGCGCGCACCGCGTCCATTCGAGTGTACCACGGCCGGTACACCGTCACGGCCGGCAATAACCTGCGTGTCCAGTCCGATTCGGGGTCTAGTACCTGGCGGACCAGCGCCTTCTACTGCTCCGGCAATGCCCACTGGGATATCGGCCGGACGGACCTGACGCCCACGGCTGACACCTGGGGGGATGACCTGCAGAGGTGGGGTATCAACCTGAGGTCCACGTATCTGAGAGCCGAGCCCTGGAGACTAGTGTATCCCGAGCTCAGTGTGACCGGCACTGAGATCGATGCGGACTGGATCACCCGTGTCGCGGAACCGAGTGAGTATGCTGCTAGTAGCTGGGTCCTCACTGATACGCGCCAAGTAGACACCGATGTATATATTCCTAACATTCCCCCGCCGGGACGTAGCTAGTGTAGTATTGAAATATATCGAGAATACGTCTCCTGAACTATAGTATAACTATATTAATCTCACTCACCTTTTTGCTATGCTCCCCCCTTCCCCCTTTCCCACTCGAATGGCAAAGCAGGTTTCGAGGACACCAACCTGCAAGCTGCAATCTTGACCCAGAAAGCCCGCGCCCGGTGCTCCACGCTCGGGGGCCTCATTCTTTTTAGTAAGACTCAAAGATGTGCACCAATCGTGCAGTCAATCAGCACCTATACACATTGGGAGCGCCGAAAGACGGTCCAAACACACATATCTAGAGGTTGTAATTTCGTCTTATACATGGATTCTCTTGCACCGTGTATAGACGGGTGAACGACTGGCGAGTACCAATTATCTGGGTCTCGAGTGCGAGGGAGGAGGTAAGAGGAGGCAAGTAGAGAGCAGATTGATCAAAATCTTGAACTTGGACGCTCTGGATCAAATGTCACACCCGAAGCCCAGGCTCGCTATAACTCCAGGTAGTGATCTCGTCAAACTCGGAGCTCTCTTTACAGTGAAGTAGAATGCTGCTAGCGCTCAGCATCCCCTGCACCGGAGCTATCGCAATCCAGCATCAGCTCCGGATACTCGGAAACCTCCACCCACCTTGTTTCCGGAAACGCAAATTCCAAGAACGACCGATTGAACTTCTGTATCTCCTGGACAAAAGGCCGCAACCTCTCCTCATAGCTCCTCAACGCTCGTGGTAAATCCTCGGAATGTCTTACAATCTCACCGGCAAGAACATACGCACCGACCAAGGCGCCCGTCGTCCCTATCGCGCTGAACGGGGACGAGCAATGCGCCGCATCGCCCCAGCAGAACCACCCGGCCCTTCGACCACATGTCTGCACGAATCTGCACCACCTCCTGACGGTAGAAAATCTCCGTTGCATGCAATCCCTCCAAGAACCGCGTCGTCTGCCACCCAGAATCGTGAAACCGCCTCGCCCAGAATGCCTTCTGCGCCTCCACCGGCCGCCGATGGATCTCCGCCGTCTCCGCCGTCTCTTCTCGGAGAGAATGAGATACACCTGCGATTCCGTCTCGCTATGCGTCCGGCGCATGACCAACCTGCCCCGGTGACAAGGGTACGACAGAAAATCATTCACATCCTCCCCGACCGCGTGGTGAAGAAGTAGGCGATGTATGCAACCCCGTCCGCCAGTAGGGGTCCGGTGGCGCGTGGACGGGTGGCTGCGGCTGCGGTTGCGGTGGCAGCATCGCCCGTCGGAGGCGCGAACTCTGCCCGTCCGCGCCCACCAGCAGGTCGAAGGTATCCGCTGTTGCAGTCGGAGAAATGCACCACCTCGTGGTCGTTATGCTGGTCAAAAGACTCGATTGTTTTCCCGGAGAGATACTCCTACGGTTTAACCGCCACGGGTCAGAGCCGTCAATGCGTCATCACGCGGCAACCTGTCCCCCCGAGTAGAGCGCATGGTTCAAGCACGACGAGGTAGTTGCTCTGCTTTTCGAGAAATGGGACTACGTAGCGCAGACGATCCATCCAGCGGATAAACTTCACTTCTGTTCGCGGCTGCCGGACATGGGTATACGGCCCTGGTTCGGGATGTTCTTGAGAAACAGGGACACGACCCCAATTCTCGAATAACCACAGTTCGATGGCGGTCGTAGAGTGAGTTACCGACGGCTCTCTGCTGAGCTGGAGCCCGAGGTCGCGATGAGGTGGTCGAGGTGCTCCTCGCGTATAGCGCCGAGGTATCGCCGGCGCAAGCACAGAAATATTCTCTGAAGCCCTTCCTTCAGGCTGTTGTCAAGGGCTCAGAGAGCATGGTCTCTCTGTTCCTGCTTGCTGGAGCAAATCCCAACGAGCAAGATCAAAGAGCTCGGTATGGTGACTCCACCATTTCTCCGGCGTTAACGTATGCCATTCCACTCGAGCGCATCCTTCGCCGCCTGCTTGCCGCGGCGGCTGACCCCACCGCTGTTAACGACAGCAATGACTCGGTTATATCCCATGCCCTAGTCTCCGGCCAGACCACTGTCATCCAGATACTGATTGACGAGGGCCTCGACTTCTCGCGTCATTTGGGTCGCTTCCACCTGTCGCACGCAGCCGTCCGCGGCGGCCGCGCAGTCCTCGATCTTCTCGTCAACACCGGGAAATGGGATTTCTTGCTCTCGCCGGTCCATGTCGACCCCATCACCTGCGAAAAAGCGCTCAAGGTTGCGGCCGAGACCGCACAGGTCGAGACCCTGCAGTGGCTGCTGGATCGAGGCTTCCTGCCAGTACGGCACCCGCTGTTGTTGGCACGTACTGTTAATCTGCGGAGTCCTGCGGCGCTTACCGATGCTGCCGATGAGAAAGCCGCGGCCACTTTGGATCTTCTTCTCCGGGCCGGTCTGGATCTCGATGCGCAAATCTCCTACGGAACCCCGCTAATGAATGTGGGCTCACATTATTACGCGTGGGGAGAGCCACAACGATTCCGCATGCGCGCGCGGATGCTGCTCGATCGCGGTGCCACTTTGTTACCACCGAAAAGCCTTCCGCAGGCGACGCGCTACAGATATCCCGCGCGCAATGCCGTCGGTCACCATCCGGAACTCAACGTGATGACCTTTCAGGAGCTAGAGGCACGTTGTGAGCCGTGGTCCGTGGTCGAACATCTGTTCAGGTCGGCGGAATATAAGGCAAGCCTGCGCCACGATTGGGGCCATATACGGGTAGTAAGACAGTACTCGTGGCGAGTTCGATATCCTGTTTGAATAGTTTTTCTACCTTTCTTGTACTTCATATAATATCCATTCCGTTTTCTATGACATGTCAAGGAAATGTTCCCACCCGGGCTGGTCCCCGGTATCCCAATAAAGGATTTCCGCTTCTAAAATCTTTCCTTTCGATTTTGATTATTGCAGTAAATTCTCAAATTGGCGTCACATTAACAAGAGCCCGGTTTGAAGTAGAAACCTACCTTCATCCCAGTACTGTATGATCATGGGTGAGCAGGTAAGGTGCTGTCCCCATATGAATACTCACCCAGAAGTATGACGTTGACGTCGTCGTTGCGGAAAGAAGTATCCGGTTGCGGATGGTGACAAGCTTTATTGCCAGATAGAGTTTATTTTCAACCGTGGTACAAGAGCCGTCATGACTATGACGTCCAACATTGGCTACAATCCATCCAGAGTCCAAGATTAAAAGTGCAGATCGATAACTCTCAGAGCCTCATTTACTTGATTCCGTCGAGGAAATCAAGCTCTAGGGGAACATGTGTTGAACAAATCAAGGAAGTAGGTCTGGATCGCGCTTTCCAACATACCTCAAGATCCGCTCGCCGCCGTCGGTTGATTTCCGCTGTCACTGCTGAAGGGGACTTGACGAAAACAGTCTGAACTGATGGTAGTCGTGATATCATCCCCAGCTGTGATCTCCGTAACAGAGGTTCTTGCTTTTGCGGTGCTCATCAGTAAGACTCGATTGGCATAAGCTTAAGAGCAGCATGCCGTTTTCAGTCAGTAGGCATTGTTCCAGAGCATGATGCTTCGGGACACATGAACAAGAAGAAATTTAAAGCTTACCTCACTGCAGTTTGAAGAGCCTAGGATAAGTTGGCTCTTTGAGCAAGTCGACCTAACATATAAAGAGAAGAAAGGCACCTCTCTAAGACCCCTATGCGCTTCTTCAAGGACAATCCCTGCTCCAACGCGCCCAGACACGCTCATCCTCTCCAAACAATTCATCAAGTCCCAAGAATAGGAACAGATTTGTCCCTCCTTCCAAAGACACCAGAATGACTTTAAAACTCACCCTCCTCCCCCTTCTCGTCCTCACCGCAGGCACAGCCAACGCCCTCCCCAACCACCCCAACCCACTCCCACAGCTCATGCAACCACTAAACAACCTGAACAAGCCTCACGAAGTGCTAACCACCCCCTGCCCCGCCCACCAACCCCAACCCCAAAATTCGCCCCCCCGGCTCAACATCTCCTACGGCCAATGCTACCACCTCATCCACCCGGACTTCGGCCCGCTGGTTAACAGCACCTGGGGCAACTCCGCGGTTCCCTTCCAATGGCTAGCCTTCAAGCAATATCACGAGCCACGGCGCCTGCAGGTGTGCCGCACCGAGTACTGCGACGATGACGAAGGCTTCGTTAAGAACCACGGCACCTTCTACCTGCGCGACCTGGGCGGCTCGCCCATGTCGCATTGGCAGCCGCGCTTCCTCAACGTGTTCGAGGGCGTCCCCAGCCAGGTGTGGCCCGACGCGCAGGATACGCAGGGCAAGCGCGCGCGCTTCACGGCGTCGGCGGTTGCGCACGGCGACTGGCTCCGTGTGCAGGTGGTGGATAGCGCGACCGGGTACAATGGGTTGCATGTCAATTCGGATAGTTGGCCTGAGCATAGTTATGTGTATACGGATCGGGTGGAGAATAGTTTGAGTTTTTGGTTTGTGAGGTGTGATGGACATGGTGGGGATGATGATGTGGAGGAGGAGGAGGAGGCGGATTAGGGGGTGATTATGGGGGGATGCTTTATTGTTGGTTGGTATCTGATGGAGCTGGGTGGGTGGCTCAAGCTACTAAAGGATGGATGCGGGATTCGAGAGTCAAGGCTACAGTTGTTGTTGCTCTGGCTGTGTTTGAAGCACATCCATATACTATAGCAAGACTGCGGGTGGTGATTTCTTTGTTGCATGTTTGCTGTGTTCATTAGCTAACGTACTTGGTCCTTGGTCTTTATTTGCGTCCCTGGTGATCTGATCATGGTGGCTTACCATGGCATTTGATTTCCCGATCAACTGACGAGGCTTTGGTGCATTGATCTCATTGATTGATACTAAACAATAGGCAGGAGTTGAAGCTTCGTGGTTCGGTTGCTGTCTGTGTAGTACCGCACGTACATTCATAATATGGTCGGCGTCCGGAATGAAGCCTTGCATCACAAGCGTATTGCACATTGGCATGACACTGCAGGAGTTCTTCGATATGTGACTACCGGAATATGTAGGAAAGAAGAAGTAAAAGAAGGCAAGAACAAGAAAGATGAAATTTAACAATAACGATTCAATAACAGAAAGGAAAGACGAGTTGTCTATCCCTTTAGTTCGTGATTGCAGTATGACTATATATACTTCTGGCATGAGTCAACCATTTTTTACTTAGATGTTTTGTCGCTTTCTGGAACTGTCGGCATAAAATTATGGGAATAAAAAAGACCATTGATCAGGTAAACTCCTCTAGCATCCTAATCTGCAAGACAATTGCTCGCGTTGAACTCAGCACTGGCTTCACCAGGCAAGCTGTTAGGGCTACAATGGTGCCTGTGCTGAGCAGGAGTTATCGCAGTGAGTCTTGTAACATTGTATTAACGCTTTCTGACATCAAGGCAAGATGGCCGAGTTGGTCTAAGGCGTCAGGTTAAGGTTACCTTAGCAAACAGCTTCTACAAGCTTCCTGATCATCGTTTGATGGCGTGGGTTCGAATCCCACTCTTGTCATAACTTTTTGCCATTTTCATTATGCATCTGCAACCCATATGGTGAGCAATCAACAAACTGACATCAATGGTGCATAGCCTTTACACTTGGTTATTTTCTTCTTTTAAATGTTATCCTCAGAACGATCATAAACAAACGATGCTGAACCTACCCACCCCTGGGATAAAGGACTCCCTGGACTTGTTCTCCGTTTGCTTCCCGAGCCTTTCCGTGGGCAGCTTTTTCCCCACCAAAGCAGTTCTCCCAGGGTCTGAAAATGACCATTTCAGAATGATATTCATGCGCGCCACTATATCGGGATCCGTCAGATTGTAGATATTATCCTTGTTGCTGATCATTCAGCCAGACTGATATCCTCCACAACAGTTCTTTGTGGTTGGCAAGAAAGCCTTACGATGCCACAGTATATAATAAACGTTAAAGTCATGTTGCAAACCCCAGTACCCTCATCAACCTCCCAAACCGTACTGACCTCCCTTCTCACCGTCAACAGATTAAACTGACAAAGTCTACGAGCAAAGATGAAGCACATCAACAAATTGGCCCTGGCTGCGGCCTGCCTACCCGGTATGGTCCTCAACGCCGCCCCGGTTCCCGAGGACAACACCGCTGACGTGTCCTCCCAGGTTGGTGCGGGTGAGATCGAGTCTGTCGATCCGGGTGCTGAGCCTGCCGCCTCCAATAACCCCGAGGGTCACGCGGCGGCGGCGACTCTCGGTGCCTGTGACTGCGAGGGCAGTGACTGTGCCGATGTTGAGGCCGGAGGCCGCGGTGGGTATAACACGGTTGGTGGTGACAACGACGACGCCAATTCTACCGACAATGGTTGCGTGGATGGCCGTCCCGACTGCGACTTTGTTTCGCCTGATGGACGCGGCGGGTATAATATGTTTGGGAACGGCACCACGGCTGCTGATGCCCCTGAGGATGGCAGTAACTGTGCCGATGTCGAAGCCGGAGGCCGCGGTGGGTACAACATGGTTGATGATAACAACACCAATTGCAGTGACGATAGCTGCGATGACCACCCCGACTGTGAGTCTGGTTCGTCTGATGGAAGTGGCGGGTACCGGGTGCTCGCTATCGGGGTCCCCTGACTCCGATCCTATTGCCACTGTTGATTTTCTCTAAATCATGTGGGGGGCTCACTGCCAAGCGTTGGCCATAGCTCATTGACATTGGCTCGAGACGCTGAGCATGGTGAGCTCAATAACACGGAACATGGCGACGGATCTTAACCGGTAAGTTTATCATGACCGAAATATACAAAAAAAAGTATGCCTAGTTTAGACTAGACTAGATGAATAAGATGACCTAAACCAGGGAAAACAATTTTCCAGAAGCAAGGTAAGATAAGGACTCCCTTTCATGTGCGTGGACAATACATACATGAATTGCCTACAGGTAAATGTGGGGCCAGGGACGACTTTTTATGACCGGTTTGAGTTCACTTCGACGGCTGCTTGTACAGACAAGATATGAAGCCCTTCTGCAGATACCACTTATCAGGTATAATAGAATCGACAGTTCTCATATCAACTAATTAGCTCCACTGTTTATGTTCTGAGAGGTCCCTATGAGTGCTAGAAAGTAAGATAAGTAAGACTAGCGGCGTGCGAGCCGGTTCATGGCCAGAGGGGTGTACATACCAGCAAGAAATGAGTCTCGAACTATAAAAGATGCATGATCGAATGTCAGGTCCTGCATAAAGCAAGATAAGAGAGTGCGTACAGTCTATCGCGTGAAAACAAAAGGTGTACAAATGAGGCAGTATGCATTTATTGTTAATGTGCAAGGAGCTTGCAATTTGCCACACATTAGATATCTGTTATCCATGCAAAGTAGTGTTTCCAGAGCAATAGTCGCGATTTTAGAGTTTCCGATCTAGCACTACAATGAACCTGTTCTTCCCAGAATAGAGCGTACGACCGTGATGGACCCGCCCCTAAACTCGACGGCTCGAAAACTAGCAGCGATCTCACCGAGAAATGCAATAAGGCCGTTCTGAAAACAGGGAAACCACAGGGTCTAGAATTTTGTACGGGCTCGGGGCTATTTGTGAGAGCATTGAAGTTGTAGGTAGGACGGTTATCAAGGGTTCGATAGTAAGGTTTTAATGTACAGTATATCTCACAAGGTAACGTTAAGGGAAGATTACCCAACCACCAAAAGCTGTTCCAAGTTCAAGCTCTCCAAGCATAATGCTTATCTCCGTTCTGTGGTGAAAGCAGCCGAGACAGAGGACCTCATGTTTAGGGCTGCATTTTGTGGCGCCGGTCCTTCCTCTTGACTCGTGCTCGGCGCACGACCCGGAACCAGAGTTCCGTGAGCGTTCCGAGATGCGGGATCATGCCAACAACTCTGAACCGACTCGAACTGACTCAGGGTGCTGGCTGAATTTGGGGTCAATTGGAAAGAGTCACCCGCTGAGTTGAGCCTAGTCTCTGGGGAGAAAAGTCATTGCGGAGGAAATCCGATGCATCTCGGAGAGTCGCATTTGTGTTGCTGGCCACCTTACCTTGACTGGTTGTGGCCGTACTGCCGACCGGTGTTATTGCATTGTGCGGTTGTCTCTCCCACCTCCGTGTTAGGTTCACGCCCAGAAATTGGCCACCGAATCCATGGAAAACAAGGACCAGGTACGAAGGTTAATCGGTCGCATCGTACCACTCAGCGCAACGCTGGAAGCATTCTTGACCTGTTCCTGCTTCGCCGATCCCTGTGCATTGGCCAATCTGGCGATTAGGGCTGGAGGGCAGCGGGTACCTCCCGCCAAACCCTTGGGACGCCCACGGGGGGCGCTGGCCTGCTGCTGAAATTTCAGTGCTCGTCCTGAGTGAAAGTTTGGAACGGTGCAGGTCAACCCAATGAACTGAATGCTTTGGTGAGAGCGCACAGGTGAATCCATTTGTCACCCAAACTTTGACATCCTTGGGTTCCCCACCGCGTCATTGAACTTTAATCCCGGATCCAGGACGGAGCGCAACTTCTTGGATGAGCTTGGACCAGAAGCAGATTCCCAGTTGGGTCGGGTCGCCTTCATGGCCGTGGGATCGGGGATCGAACCGCAAGCGAGATGGCGTGGAGCAGATTTCCTGCAGTCATCGAATAGGTTGGTCGGCAACTTGCTTCTGCAGAACTACCTCGTGGCGAGTAACTGGTGCCCTCTGATATTTGGTCTAGTCTAGTGGCTTGGTCTAGATAATGAGGTCCCCACCCGAGCAATTTCTCAGAGTAGCCGACAGGAGCCGGCCAACTAAAGAACCCAGTCTCGTTTCTCGAACCATGTGTGCAGAATCCGTGCCTAAAGTTTAAAAAACATCCCTGCAAGCGTCATTCAGGAATAAATATAACTAAAACGGCGATCCCCGTTTTTTTTTGCTCGAGGCGATCGTCGCCGCTATTGCTACAGTCCCCCCCCATCTCTTGCCGTTTCACACGATGCACAACCCCGACGGCTCTGCTCTGGAAAAGGGTATATGGGTGGCCGTCGGTATCGCGACGGTGATCCTTATCCTGCGCGTTGCTGCGAAAATCAAGATCCGCCAGCTGTATGTCGACGATGCGTTGATGTTCATCTCTTGGGTACGACAGCATTGCTCCTAAAAGTCCACTCGCAAACCTTCTGAGTATGAAGCGCTAACGCCCAGTTGCATAGGCATTGACCCTGTCCTCGACGGTCCTCCTGACGTTCTCCGTGCGCGAAGGCTTCGGCTCCGACCTCACACTGCTTCCCACCAAGAATGTGGAGCACATCCTCAAGTACATCGCGCTGGAGGTGCTGCTGGTGACGATCAGCACGGGCATCGCGCGATGCTCCTTCGTGATCTACCTGCTGGGGATCCTAGGCGGCAACAAGAAGTACCAGCTCGCACTGTGGGTAGCAATGCTGCTGCAGCTGGCGGCCAATATCGTGTCCGCGGTGCTGCCCATGAGCATTTGTCGGGATGATCGGATCCTGTGGAATGCGAACATCAAGACCACCTGCGGCAACACGGTGGCGGTGGTGCGGTTCTCCTACTTTTCCTCCTGTGAGTTCTTAGCCCACTTCTTCCTTAGATTTGGAGTCAACTAGACTAACAAGGCATGACAATGGATACAGCCGTCAACACCGCGACCGATCTCTTCCTCGCCGTGTTCCCGACCATCGTCTTCTGGAACCTAAACCTCCGCCTCCGGATCAAGATCAGTTTGATCGTGCTGTTGAGTCTGGGTCTGGTGTATGTGGACCTTACCCTAACCCGAAGCCTTCGCTTCCGCAATTACAATCAATTCCTCAAACTAACACCAAACTAGGGCCATGATCGCCTCGATCATCAAAACCACGAAGCTGAAGGACGTCCCCAGCGTGACCAACATCGGGGCCTCGGGCGGGGTGGAGCTAATCCGCTGGGGCTTCGCGGAGAGCCTGATCATCATCATCACGAGCTCGGTGCCCTGCGTGCGGCCCTTGCTCATCTCCTCGGTGCAGAAGCTCTCGTCCGCGGCGCGGTCGCGCTCCTACGAGCTGTCCGGCCCCTACTCCAAGGGCAAGGAGTCGGCCCCCGGCGGCCACTACTACGAGCGGCAGGCGTCGGGCCAGCGCGACGACGCCGACAGCATCGAGCAGATCTTGAAGGATCTCCATCGGCCTCCGTCGGGGTCCGACCGCCGTCGGGATGAGGAAGGGGGGGTGGTTGTGGAGGGCGGAATTCAGAAGCAGGTTGAGTTTTCTGTGGTGACGGCGCGGGACGAGTCGTAGGCTGTTCTAATTTACCTATGATCATTTTTAATTCTATTCTAGCATTATCATGGATTCTTGGATGATGTGTTCTGTCTTCAACGCAGGGACTACCGGCAGGCATGTTCCACCCCCCCCCGCGGACCGGGGGAGCTGGTGCGCGCGGGGAGAGAAAACCGGTAATTTTTTTCTTGCGGTGGTGGTGCCAGTTGCCACTCAGTGCCGGGTTTCCCGCTCTCAAAATTGGGGAGGGTACGGAGGGGACCACATTACTTACTTACTGTACGGGCGTCCTCCCCGCTTGTAGCCGTTCGGTAGTTGTAATTGGGCAAACCCGCGACCGTCGCTACCAGAGTCTCGGCTCTCGACCAGTCAATCGCAGAAAGGGGGAATGCACTGGGCAGTAGTAGACAGTAGGCAGACTTCCAAGGTGTCTCAGATAAATCAAGCCACTGGATTTGTTTGTTGCTGGAATCCTTTCAGCACAGAGTGGGTCATTATTTTGCCGGTAGTCTAGTCTAGGGCTCCTGCTTCCCTTGGGGCTAGCGTGTTAGCGTGGCCTAAACCTCGCTAAGTTAGAAGAAAGTAAGTTATGGCCGGCGGCCGGGGCTAGTCCAGATGTCATTCATCTCCGGGACTTCGGATCCATCGCGTCTCGCTTGTTCGGCGTGCTATTATTGGGGCGGTCGACTTTTAGTATGGGTTGTTTCTCGTATTTATGCCTTGGGTGTTCCTGGTTGTCTGTGCTGGGATCTTGTTGTGTGATGGTTCTCGTGTTGTGTCTTTCATTTCGACCGTACTTCGGCCGTGAGATAGGGGGTTTGTTTCGTTGTTTGGTTGTTGAGTCGTTCAATCGACTAGACCCAACTGCTCTTCCTGTTCATGCGCCAGGCAGGCTTGCCTCCCCACTTTCACAACTACTGTCTGCCAGTTGGGTCACTCCATCGTGATCCCCCTGCACTTTATCCTAAGCAACCAGGCGGCGGAAACGAGTACAGTGCAGCTAGAAGAGAACAACCGAGAACCCCCATCTTCAAAGCGCGAGGAAACAGTCCTCCCCGAAATTAGGGCTACACTTCATACTAATACCCATCCACCACCCCCCTCTCCACCTCCCCGCGCCTTCTCTCCTCATCCACCGCCCACCACCACCCAACCAACTCATCCCCCTCCCCCTGCTCCCGGTCCATCTGCCACGGCTTCACCGCAAAAATAAAATGCACATTCTTCACCGCCCCATCCCGCCAGATCCCCGCATGCGTACCCTCCCCCTCCCCCCGCATCGGCTTCAACGCATTATACACATACGGCAACGCCCGCCACCGGCCCCGGAACACATTCGACAACAGTTCCTGGTCCGCCAGCGCGTACCTTTTTACCTGCTCCGTGTCGTGGAGCGCCGTCTGCACCGCGACGAAGTCGGTCTGTCGGGGTTGCACGACCAGCAGCCCGCTGTTGAGCATCGCCACGCCCGCGGTAGCCGGGGGACCGGTGGTCTGCGCGGTGTCCGGGGTGGGGTGTTGGGCTGTGTAGGCGCAGTTTGCGGGGGTCCTTTTCCGCAAAGTCAGTCTTGGATGTAAGTGTGTGGGTGAGGCTGGGGATGTATGTGTTCTAAAATCTAGGGTGGCGTACCAGTCTCTCGGATAATGCTGCTTTTTCAGCGGGTTGCAGGCACAGGCGTGGCTGGCCGCCAGGATTCGGTCTTCATCGAGGGGGATCTCCATCAGCTCGTCCATGTTCTGCCGCACGAGCATGTCGCTGTCCAGCAGGACGATGCGGGCGTAGTCTTCTAACGAGAAAACGACGAGTTTCTTCCAGGCTTCGGCGAAGCGGGGGTCGTGCTCGTGGGTGCAATTCCCGGACGGGGTGATGGTGGGGACCTCGCGGGAGGGGATGCCGCGGGCGCGGAGGGCGGCGATGCCTTCTTCTGGGAAGGAGGTCGTGTAGAGGGCGATGAAGGGGTAGATCGTGTTGGTTGTTTGGATGGAGTGGGCGAGGGTTAGGAGGCCCGGCAGGTAGTTGAGGTTGGTGATTAGGGAGGCCCAGACTTGGGGTTGGGTTAGTAGTGGTTCGACTGGAGATGGGTAGGGCTGTACTGTACCCTTTTGCGGGGGTTCGGCCATGGTGATGGCTCTGCGGTGTGGATGGGAGGTTCTGCTCTGGGGTCCTCCGGGGCAGGTTCAGGATGTTATCACCGCATGCAGGCGGGGATGGAGAACTTATAGATGACGTACGCACCGTACTTTGTATCGCGATTGCTGGGCAGAGATCGAGATTTCGATCGATTGGTGCCGATCACGGAGATCAGCTCAGCTCGGCGCGCAGGCAATTGAGAATTCAGCTCCAGGCCCACTTCTTTATCTTGGCTGCGGAACTAAAGTTCCGGCACGGCCAATGAGAATGCTTGGACGGGGTATGCTTGGAGCCGAGGGCTGTTTGTGCCCCTTGATGCTCGGTGTTCGTCCGGCTGAGGCAAGGCAGTCTTGCAGAATTGTCTCTTGCAGGGGCATGAATCGATTGTGGCAGTCGCGGACCCACCGCATGTCCGTTCTTCTTTTTGTTCAGCGGATGACATTTAATTTCTTAATACTCAATCCTAACAGTGTTACACGGGGTATCCTTAGGGGTGGAAGCCTCTGTGCCCCGAAGCTCAGTGCTTATCTCAGCGCAATGTCTTTTTCTCACTCCGTTGCGACAGCCCTAATTCCCTGTAGAACTAAACCCCTGCATCGAGTCACCCAGCCGTAGCATTGATCATGCTCCGTCCCGACCCGCTCCGTCCCGTTCCCGTTCCGGATGAATAGCCGCCCTTATCCGCCCTAATCCGCCCCCGAATCAAGGCAATTGCACTAAGAAACAAGCAACGACCGAGTGAGCAAGTCCCTTGACCCCGCTCAGCCTCGTGGCAGATCTGAGACAACGTGTCTCCGGGCTGCGAGGGAGGATGGCTAGGAAAGTGGACCAGATTACAAGGCTAACGGCACTAAAGGAACCAGATCACGAAACTAAAGGCACTAAAGAGACCGGATTACAAGACTAACGACACTAAGGAAGCACAATCATAAGACCAACCGCGTCAAAGGCACCTCAAAGTGCAATAGAGCTAACTGACCCGGGCAGGACCAGATAGAGACTTAGTCCCTTGTCCATCAAATGCGAATCTTCACCGTCTGAGACAATGATTTTCCCGGCCCGGATCCACCTAGCAGCGAGTACAGTACAATACTACATGTGTACTATCTGTAGTACAGACACCCAACCCCAACACACTCAATACCCCAGCCCGGCGTAGCCCTCAGCCCTACACTCTCTCCCGCCGCGCTTTTGCCCTTCCTCCCTGGCCTCCTCCACCCACATATCTTCACCCCCAACCTTCAAAGCACAATTGATTACTCCGCCGTCTTGACATGCGCAGAGCCCTTCCTCCCCCCAACCCAATACCAAACATTCAACCCCACCGCCTGCACCCACGCTGCGCCCGCCAGCGCACACAACGCCGTCAGCCCATGCCGGTAGAGCGGGGCATCGCCCGTCCGGAAGATCTGGCCCCCGCTGATCCCGGATAGATTGGCGGCCATGATGACGAGTCTGCTTGCGTTAGAACTTGCTGTATTCTCCGCGTATGACGGAATGAGAGGGCTAGGGGGACAAACGCAAGGGCCACGCTTCTTTCCTGGGGCGTGGTGCAGTTCGCTGCTAGCCAGGCGACGTTTAGGATGCTTTGATATACTATTAGTTGCTTAAAACAAAGAAAAAGAAGGAAGGCAGGAACTGTAATGGCAGGGATTGTAGTGGCAAGGTAAGGATTGGTAAAGCAAGGACGTACTGCATAGCCGCATACCCCACGCTCGCCGCGACGATAGTCCCGTACTTATGCTGCCGGCTCGCCGTGGTGGGCATCTCGCGGAGGCAGATGTAGCCGATGAGGTTCCAGGTGCTGCCTAGGAGGACGAAGAGACCACGCTGGTTGGTGCGGTCGCTTTTTTTTGAGGTTAGTATTCAAGTCGGGTGGGAAAGAAAGACTGTTGTAAGGATACGTATAGTGTGGAGGGGAATACTGCAAGGAACGTACCTCAGATACGCAAATGTAAAAGTCAACACCATGCTGCAGTAGACCGGGACGGACGCCAGCAGGTTGGCGTGAATGGCATCATAACCAAAAGATCTGATGAGCGTCGGGGTGTAGGTGGTCAGTCCGGACAGGGCGCTCATGGACACCAGCGTGAAGCAAAAGTGTTGAATGATGGTGGGCTTGCGCACCGTCCGCCAAATGTCCCGCGCGCGGATGCGCACGCGGCTGTCGTCGGTGGGGTTGCTGTGCGCGTCGGCTGCATACCGCTGTCGGATGATTTCCAGCTCGTCCGGGGTGAAGTAGCTCCAGTGGAAGCGGTGCGTCAGGAGTGGTCGGGCGTTGGTCGTGCTTGTGGGTAGGAGAAGGAGGAAGATGATACCGATGAAGATGGTTATGAGGCCTTCAACTGTAAGGGGTCAGTATGCGATGAATAGAGGAGGTAGAGGAGGGGATGCTACCGAGAAACACCCATCGCCACCCTGCCAACCCTTGCGACTGGTCCAGTTTCAACAGTCCAGCGGAGATCAGATTCGAGGTGGCGGCGGAGAACATCTGGCCAAAGAAGAACAAGGTGACTCGGGAACTCAGCTCTTTCTTCTTGTACCAGGTCGACAGGTAGAACAAAGCTCCGGGGATGTATCCGCCCTCTAGCAGGCCAAGGAGTAGTCGCGTGGCGAGGAACGAGGCATAGTTCGACACAAACGCCTGGAAGGTGGCCACGAAGCCCCAGGCGAGCAGCTGGAAGGACAGCCACCATTTCGGGCCGAACCTCTGCAGTAAGATATTGGATGGGATCTCGGTGAGCACGATCCCGGCGGACAGCAGCTGTGAGCCGACGTTGATCTGGTTGGTGGTGATGTTGAGGTCTGAGGTGATTGTTGAGGTCAACACCGTGCTGATGTTTCCACGGTCGAGCTGCAGGGCGAAGAACGCGAGGCCTAAAATGGGCAGAAGGATGAAATCGATTCTATGTACGAGTGGGCAAACATGTTAGGTAGGGTTGTGAGGGCGGAAGGGCTGGCCAATGCTTACTTGCGACGGACACGTCGTTCTGCCGATTTAGTCCATTGCGGTCTGCTGGGTTCGAGCTCCAGTACCTCTCCGCCCAGGCTTTTCTCAGCGATCTCGAACATTGTGTAGGTAAAGGGTACTGTTATGACACCCTGGTGGACTTGGGAAGGAACGAAAAGTGATGAGTGGCCGTAGTTAAGAGGAGAGTAGCTCCCACTCTCGGTTTATATGTTCATAGATTCGACTCTAGGGCTCTAGGGCTATTGCATCATCAGCCACCCAGATGAGCAGGCAGGAGAAGACGCTCGTCTTGTCTAGCTAAACTCAGTGTACACGGCGAAAGACGGCATTGCGACAGTCGGACATGCACGCTTGAACGAGAGCATATCCATTGCTGATGACACCATCAGATAGATGTTACAAGACGCGGAACAAGTCTACTCGGCAGCTGCGCACATTTCTTATCTACAGATCACCCAGTGAGTTAGCCACAACTAGTTTTATGGTGGCGAACCAAGGGGAATCCACGTCTGGTACATCGTATATTATCTACCTCATCGCGTTGACCTCTAATGGCCCTATCACAATTCGAGTATAATCTGGTCGCTCGCATACTGACCATTGCTACCAGCATTCGCAGACTCCCAAGGATAAAACGCATCATCCTGCAGCTTGATCGCGCTACTCCTTCCAAGCGACCGGCCTCTGGAGTCCAAGGCCTCAGCCAGAACACGCACCGAGTCCTCCCCGACCACAGAAGTCGCGACCTGCGACGTGAAGACAGTCTCGAATCCCGTCCGCTTCGCCTTTCCGATCGACGTGACAACCTGAACATTTTTCTCCTGCGAGACCAAATAGAATTGCCACGTGCGTGTCTCGGTATCGCCATTCCAGGACACATACACCGTCAATCTATCCTGCTGGCTGCGCACCGCCAGCACCGCGGGCTCCTCGGGCGAGAAGCCGGTCCACTCCGCGCGGAATCCGCGGTAGCTCTGCACGTTCTTCGACGGCTCCGAGTCCAGGAACGCATGGAAGAGCACCTCCCCGTCCTCGGCATACTCAGTCACCGCACCCGCCTGGCCCCAGTTGACGAAGACGTTTCCATTGGCCAGCAGCTGCACGTTGCCCTGGGATTTGGTGGCCAGCGCGTCCGGGGGAGTGTAGGTACGCACTTCGGACGCCGTGCTGGCGGTGTGGTTGAGTTCCACAATGCGCGCCCGGGAGAACGGGTTCAGAGCATGGCCGGGGACGGTGTGCATCGCGTTGTCGAAAAAGGAGATATGCTCGATGGTGCCGTCGGCGGAGCGGTACCGGAAGCGCGCGTCGTGCTGGTGGGCGAATTGCACACTGTCAGGGATCTCAAAGCCGGAGCCTGCGCGCCCGCCCAGCTGCCAGATGATCTCGCCGTCCGTGCCGTTGATCTTGAAGATGGCCGCGTAGTTGCGCGCGGAGATCAGGTAGTTGCCCTCGTCGTCCTTGTCGACGCTGTTGATGTGGAAGTAGTTCCAGGCGTCAAAGGAGGAGCGTCCGCCAAATGGGCCGGTCTCTTCTAGGGGGAAATGGGTGTCTATTCGGGAGATTGGGTCAGTGGGGGTTTATGCTGGTGTTGCCTAAGCTTGAGGTACTCACATTTGGGACTAACGTGGTCGTAGCTGTACCATTCAAAGAGGACTTGACCGGTTTGAATATCGAGCTCTGAATTTGCAGAAAGATTTAAGTTAGCTTCATGAGGACTAGTGAAGAGAGGGAAACCGACCTTGAAACCCATTCGTCACTACCCACGTCTGATTCTCATCGCCCCCGTAGGGTGAGAGATCGGTGGGGATTGAGACCGGCGTTTCAATCAGAACAGTCTCTCCCTCTAGTATCTGGAACTCATGGCACGAGACCAGTCGATGCGATCCTGCCCGGACCGTTTTGATGGCTTCGTAATGGTCGTCCAGGATGACATGATCACCGTACATGCGTCCGTGCGGGGCATCGAGTCTCCCCTGAAAGGCGCGCAGGACGAGCCTTCCATCGACCACGGTAGGACTAAAGTCTGCCACCCACCCGGCTAGATAGCCAGTGGCCGACCAGACCAGATCGCCATCGTTGGTGAAGATGTACGCGCCCGGCTGCTCGGGGCCGGTACTGCCCGCATCGAACCCTAAGTACGGCGCGGTAAAGATGTAGCCGGGAGCCGTAGAGGCGGCCGCGGGAACAGTGACGTTCAACTTGGGAGGAGATAGGTCTGGCCGTGATCTATACTGCCAGTCTGCAGTTGCCAGGCTAGCCAGCTGGCTAACCAGGGTGAGAAGGACGATCTGAGGCCGAGTCATTGGGGTAATTGACACCAGACGGGGACTCAGGGGAATCAATGTGATGGAGAATAGATTTTTCCAACAAAACCATGCTATCACAAGTCGCAGGACCAACGATTTATAAGGTACTCTATATTCTACGTAGAATGTATTGGTTCCCCATGTTCTCCATCTTGATGCCATTTCGGAGATAATCACGTCAAACGGGCCGGGTCGGTATGGCTGCCGTCTTGGCACGGCATTCACTATAAAACTCCGTATTCCTCCCCGTCTTCCTTATCGCTCGATTGCTGTCACTACTTGGTTGCTGCATGATGTCCCTAAGCACCAATACCTCTAGTTCCGTTCCTAATCCCCGTCCAAGGGCCAAGCAAGCCTGTCTGCCTTGTCGCAGGAAGAAATCCAAATGCCCCGGCCAGAGGCCCGTATGCGCCCACTGTGCACGATTACGACAACCGTGCTCGTATGACGATCGTCGCGCAGTTGGCCTCAGTCTGCCCAAGAGACAGGTAATATCACAGGAATTGAGTGACGCACAAACCAGTCTTTCTATAAACCGTGCTCCAGCAACACCAGAGCTCCCCCTCACTAGGCTAGCCCTGCCGCCCTGGGTCCAAGTCTCAGAGATCGCGCAATTGTACTTGCAATGGGTGGAGTCGCAGCCCTTCCCACTATTCCACCATGACACCTTCCTCAGCACTCTCCAGACCCGGGATATGGGGCTTGTCTATGCCTTGCTTGCGGTGGCGGGGCGCTTCTCGCCCCATCCGGAGCATCCTGGCGGAGAGGAGGTCTATGCCGGATACAGGCAGATCGCTCATCGGCTGGTTATGGAGCATATCCTCAGCGGGGACGTGGTTCTTTGGACGTTGCAGACTCTCGTCCTGCTTGCTACGGCTGCAGGGCTCGATGATGATATTAAGCGCTTGCATTCCTACATATCACTGCTCGTCTCCTGGGAGCATGTAATACCCTGCTCGACGCGCCCGCCTGGACGGGCAGGGCTCGAGTACGACGACGAAGCTCTTCGATGCCGTTGGAGCATTGTCCTTCTACAGAAGTTCTACTGGACAACCACACATACTATGAGCGATTTCTTGACCGAAGATGCTCGCCTACGCGAGCACGCCCCACGGCTTTTCCCCAGCAAAGTCAGCCCGACCCCTTCACCCGAGGAGTATCAGTACGCAGACCAAGGGATCATGATGGCGGTCATCCATCTAAGTGAAGTCTGGTCCCAAGCACGGTCGTACGTCCGCAGCCGTGGACACGCCAACCCCGACCCCCCGCCGTGGTCGTACAAGTCCGCATATTCCCAGCGGATGTCACTGCTGCTCCAGATCGGGGCCAGCTTGCCCTCCTTCCATCGATATGCAGTGGTCAACCCCGAGGCTCAGAACCCGGAAGACATCAACGCAGACCGGGAGTACTGGGCGCCGTGGTTTCTGAGTCGGTTTCTGTACCACACCACTGTCTGCCTCCTCAACCACCCGCTCCTGGTTATGCTCTGTGCTCGAGAGACAGGGCCCGTGCCGGAGATCCATCTGCAACAGACCTCCTCGCTCATCACCCACCACACACGCTGGATCTCCGACCTCTTGATTCTCCTCGAAGAGAAAGCTTTTAGGATTACTGATCCCATTGTGGGGTACTGCGCTGCCATCGTGGCCACCATCGAGCTCCAGCTCCAATACACCGGGTCGACAGATGAGCGCGCAAGTAAGAAGCAGCGACTGCAGCGCTGCATCGATATGGTCGAGCAGCTCGGGGCGATTTGGCCTGCGCTGCGTAGACTTGTACGTTTTCTTCCCGTCCCCTCCTTCATCTCTTTCTTTGCTTCCCTTGCTCTGCTATCCATGAACAATCCCTCAGGTACTGATCCTGTTCACCCATGAAAGTCCATTTCCCTCCACCAACTCATCCACGACACCGCAACAGCCTACCAACAAAGCACCCACCACAACACGGAGTTCCGCGTCCGACTGTCCGGCTTCTGGGAGGTTCTCGAGTTCCCCACCTCCGCTGCTGCAACAACAACAACAACCCCGACCCAGTCCTGCAAAAGCGATCACCAGCGCTCATTCCAGCCAGCATCCCAACCATCTCAACAACAACCGGAACAAGACCCCGGGCTTTCCCGACTCGAGTACCCCTACCGAGTGACGCGATCTCGTCAACGGACCGGGCAGAAACGTTACCGAGCCACAGAACCGAATCAGGTTTTGCCCTCCGCCTCGATTAATGCTGCTGGTGCCGTGCCGACTGTGTACAACAATACCAGCTTCATCGCTATCCCGGATCCTCTGGCCCTGTCCCCCACAGACCCGCTCTTCGGGCCGGAGTTCTTCGAGTTCGGGGCGCAGATGGGTGGGGGGCATTTTTGATCATGTCTTGTTGGTTGGATCGTATCAGGGACGGTAACGGTTATGGACACCCTGGGTTGGACTGGGTTTTGGGAGTGTGGTGTTTGGTCGTTGCTGTTTGTACCTAGCTGAAGTCGGGATATGGACTTGGATATAGGGCGGTGGAGTAGGTACAGGTGGTTTGTGAGAGTTTTAGGGGCTTCAAGTGCATGCAGGGGGAACCTAATCAGATCTTCTCAGATCTTCTGGGCATGTTATTTGCATCCATACAACTGGCCAAAATCTACCACAGCAAGGTTAGCCTACATGCAGGTTTCTATTGCATTGACCTTTCTTTCTTGGTGTTTCGCAGTACAATACACATTTTGTCCCTTTGCCACCTCTATTAGCCAGTTCTCAACCGGGAGTAGCAAAGTGTAAGTTAATCATTCTACCAAGAGCCAGACTATCTGCTTCCAAATTTCAGTACAATATCGCAGCACCTTTTCACTATACCACAAAGTAGCACATGCTAACTCATGTAGGACATTCTTCCTCGTGATATCATGTCAGATAGACATTCCGGGCTTCTACCAACTCATGACATTCAGGGCTTCAGAACAGAATAAAGTACCTGCACCTCGTTACCTGACAGGATGAGACCATAGAACAGCTAGCTGCTAATTATTGGGTTCTTTTAAGTGAAGCACACATAGGTATACCACTCCGATCCTTAACCCTCAATTTCATGAACAATCACATCCTCACTCAGTTCCTTCAGCTTTTTGATGCACTCCTCACTGAGAGGCCTGAAAGATACTGTCAGTCTCTAACCGAACTAATCCAGTGGTCGCAGGCTTACGGAGGGTAGCAGGTAGGAGGCAGCGCTCGGTTGCAGATCCAGATGTCCTGGTCGGTATCATCTTGGATGATTCTGTCGTGGGTTCGGGAATTAGCTGCATCAGGTTGGTTGGATTGGAGGTCGATTTGCACTTACTTCCTCACATCGTCATCGTACTTGTCATAGGCTTCGATACTCTTATAGCTGTAGTAGATTCTCTATGTATGATCAGCGGGTGATTTTGGGGCCTCCGAGGGCCGGCGGCTGTGGAGTTGACAAACCTTCTTATCAACCATTTTGTGCGTGGTCTGTTTCGCTTTGCTTTATCCTCCTCCTATGCAAGGGGGATATTATGGCCCTTTTTTAATCTTGTTGTTACCCTCCACGGAATGGAATTCCGTCGGGTTATCATCCGGACCCAGCTGAGTTGCGGGCTGATCCCTAGAAAACGTTACTGTCGATTACGAGTGGAGTCTCGACAATCCAGCTCTTTGACATGGGCTCGGGGGGCTGAGTAAGGAGTATTCTAATGTCCCGCTGTGACATATCTTTCATGACCATCCGACCATCCTTACTACACCCCTCATCAAGACGCATGTGAGTCGAACCTGACGAGCACTACGGTACCGTGTACAGTGTCTCAACGCCTACGCTCATCGATACATCACTCGACACAACGTAATCCAGCCGCCTTTAAAAATCATGCCATTATGTACCCCCACTACCTAGTATCCTGTTGCCTACATGCTGATCCGAACCAATCAGCCCCAAGCCTTACGAGTCGCATCACTCAATTCTAGATGAACGTAGTCAGTAACCCGCTCCACACCGGGGAACAATTCCAAACCCACCAGATAGATCAGGTTCCCGTCCTCATTCTTGATTCGATCGGCCAGGTACAAGCCCTGCAACTCCCTGTATTCCCCGCCGGCACCTTTCAGGAAGGCCGTCAGCCGTGGCCCCCGCTCGGTCTGTTCGAGTTCGATGTCGCGCGCGCTGTGGGTGAAGTCGTGTCCGCCCCATTGGAAGCCTCCTGTCGTGATTAAACTCGTCAGTTATCACTAATCTTTTCCACGGGAATCTCAACAAAAATTGTGTTTCGAGTCCCAGGTAAAGAAAGGTGGATGCTAGATATGTACAGCTGGACTCACCGTTCGCATTCCCGATGTGCCGATCCAAGGGAAACGTCCGCGCGACCATCTCGTTGTTGCGGCGGCGGACCTCGGCGTGGAGGATGGTGCGACCGTCCTCCTTGATGAGGTGGATATTTTGGCAGGAGGTGTGGAAGGACATGATGTTTGATATACAGTTCAAAAAGGTTGAGGTGAGGGTAGGTTGAAGTTTGGGTCGAGGGTGGAAATGAGGAATCGTGGTGGAAGGTCGCGGGGTTAGGGCTATATATGCGGGTGGAGATGTGGGGGTTGCGCATGGCTGCCCTTTGGGCGCTGCAGGGTGCATTCGACTGCACTATGCAGGCTGCATGACGACATCTTGCTTCGCGGGTCGTGACGGGCGCGAATGGGGAATTGTTGTCACTCGTATGATGTGGAATGTCAAGTTGCGTTGCGTGGTGGGGCTCGGTGGGAATTGATTGCTTTTGTGAGGGCATAAGCGTTAACTACAGTTCATTCGCTGCTTTGCGAACAATTTTTCTATAACTTATCTTCCTCGATGATGGTTTTTTTTCTTTTGATCAGCACACTTTGAACTATACATCTACTCTGGAAATACCATGATAAGAGATATTTGCCATACATAATAAAAAGCCCCACAGCAGCTGGCCGGGCACAACAAGAACTATACACTCTGTATTGGCTATAAACAGGCAGCACTGATCCTTAAATGATAACTAAAGAACTGTATGCTATACATAGCTCTGCTGTGTTCGAAAACAATCTCCACCAAAAGAATATGTGCTCTAGGTACGCAAGTAGAGTATTCTCTCCCCCAGAAGCCCAGTGTCGAGAAGTTTAGTCCGAGGATCAGGGATTGGCGGATTACCTTGCATGACACAGTCTGTGGGGACCGGCAGGGCGAATGCTATGACATTTGTATCGCCCTGAGATAACAGGTCGCGGACGAGGTTTTCAAATTCTGGATCGAGCAGACACCGGGCTTATGTACCCTCATTCATGTTACTACTCTATGCCTAGAAATCTCTCGCTAATTCGGAGAAGATTTGGCTCTATATTCAGCGGTTTGCTACCTATAAGCCGTCCGATATCATAATCTTGTGAAAAGCATCCCACGGCAGCTCGAGGTACAAGAGAAATAGCCGATATCGGTACTGCTGGTTTCCATTGAACGGTAGGTGGATGACTAGATTGCCCGTTGACTCAGCAGAATTCGTGGAGCCGTAATGCGTGTCGCTCACTCAGGCAGGTAAAAATCATGAATTCAAAGAGATTGAAGAATAGAGCAATAAGATTCAGTTTAGGATGGAAGATTTGCTTGGTGGTAAATGGTGAGATAAGGTGGATGAGGTTTCTGAGGTGGCTTGACAAGTGATTATGCCAAAAGAAAAAGAAGAAAAAAACACATAAAAAATGAAACGAAAAAAAAATTGGAATGACCAAGAGACTATATGGAAGATGTTTGTTCACCGATTCAATCATGATCGGATAAAGAATCCGAGATTTTAACGCGCCGGCACGCACCCGTGACTGGGGAAGATAATTCAAAGTCCCGTCGGGCGACTTCCTTCCACCCTAGCAGAGATTGTTCAAATTGGTCTGATTGTGAGTAGAACAACTTGGCATCATATGTTACACACATGTTAAGTCTTCCTTATGCAGCCTATCATCCTAGCTCCATCATCTCTGTCCTCTTTATCTTTCACTAGGCTCAAGGTCATGACAGCCCGCCTCCGCAAGGGGTCGGATTCGTGCGGCGAGTGCCAGCGACAAAAGACAATAGTAACAATCCATTGCTTTCTCATTGATCCCTAACCATAGTTAACAAGACGATGGTGCCGACTTAGAGACGAGGCCGCTGCCTGCGAATGTTGTACCGAGCATCGATTCGCCTGTACCTTCGACACGGACCAAGATGGGCGACAGAGCTCGACCTCTCAGCGGAGAGTTGAAGAAATGCGGGCGGAACGGGATACTTTGGTCGAGCTGTTCCAGGCTCTGAAGAACAGTTCAGACGCGGATATTGCGCTTTTGTTCGACCTCATTCGCAGGAAAGCAAGTCTCACCGATATAAGACTGTATCTCGACAACAACAGATCTGAACATCAGCAACAGAGGTCCACATCTCCCAACGTGGTCAATGAATCTTCAACCCTGGTCGAGAATGCTGAACATGCAAGTCAGCAATAAGATTCGACTTGTGGCAGATCGATGTGCTTTGCACATCGTACAGCTCCCTTAGTCCAAATGCAAGGAAGCACACCCTGAGGATGCCAAATGGTCAGGGTATAATATATCCGGCTCGATGAAATCACCCATAACACGAAATCAAAATCCAGGGAGAAATAACGCTTCTGCCCCTACGAGTGAGATCCCACCGACCTTGTTCCTGACAGCAAATCCAAGGGCACCATGACACTTCGAGCTACGCAATGTATTATACCGAATCACGTTATAAATATCTTCGAGCAGCAACCTAAAAGTAACTCGCCACCGGCTCCCCCAACGCCTCCAAGCGCGGCGTAATCCCCAACCCAGGCGCCGTGGGCGCCGAGATCCTGCCATCACGCACCTCAAACTCCCCATCCGCCGTCTTGAGCGCCACCATATCGCGACTCTCCAGGACACACCGCAGGGACCGCGCCGGCACCGTCTGGCCGAGATGCACGATGGCCGCGAACGCAATATCCGACCCCGTGGTCTCCTGCACGCTGACCGTATAGCCGGCCGCGAGACAGATATCCCGCTGCCTGCGGCCGCGCGTCAATCCCCCGTTCTTGGAGATCTTCAACCCGATGCCCTCGGCGGCATCGTCCGCCACGAGCTGGATCACCGACGCATCGTCCGTGGCCAACTCATCGAAGATGATGGGCACGTCTGTCCGCCGCCGTAGCGAGAGACACTCCCGCCACGTCGCGCAGGGGGCCTCGAGCACGAAGTCCAGCCCCGGCGGGAGCAGCCTTAGCATCCGCAGCGCCGTCTCCACCGTCAGTCCGCCGTTGGCATCGACGATGAAGAACTCTCCGGGCTGGCGATCGGCCAATGAGGCGGTAATCCGCGCTGCGTCCGCGGCAGGATCATCGCCCGCGACCTTCACCGAGTGGCCCAGGTACCCCCGGGCACGGTGCTCGGCGACGCGCTGCCGCATTTCGGCCGGCTCGCCCACGTGGATCGAGCTGATCACCGGCATGGGCGTGTTGGTGCGACCGCCCAGGAGCTCGCAGACTGGCAGACCGACCGATTTGCCGAAGACGTCCCAGCAGGCGACGTCGAGGGCGGTCTTGGCGTGCGCGTGTCCCACCAGCGCCGCGTCCATCGTCTCGTTAATGCGGTCGACTCGTCGTGGGTCCAGGCCCAGGAGGTGCGGAGCGAGCTCGGCGATGCCCGCGCGCACGCCGCGCGCGTGCGAGGTGATGTACGTCGCGCCGAAGGGGGTGCTTTCGCCCCAGCCCACGAGGCCGGTGTTGGTAGTGATGCGGACAATGGTCGCGTCGAAGCTGGTGTAGGTGCGGCCGCCGGAGAGGTGGTAGACGCCGCCGGCGTAGGGGAGATCGACTTGGTAGACGTCGATGCGGGTGATTTTGAGGGTGGACATATTGCTGGGCCAGCGGTGTGTAGGTTGAAAGAAAGACAAGGATACCGATGCTTTGGGTTTATAGTCTGGTTTATAGCCAGGGAAAGGACTGTTTCATATACCCTGGCAGTGATCAGCTGAGATCCTGTGCATGTACTGGCTTCTTCATAGAGGGTCATGACCTTAGGGCTAAGTTGTCCACACGAGCTGTGCGGTCTTGCACTACCGAAAGGGTAGACAATCCGCCCAGCTCTGGGGTTCTGAATTATTTGCCCATTTGGGATGTCTACGACTTGCAGTGTCTTCTTGATTTACTCGGCTTAATGCTGGTTGCTGGTCACTAGACCGAGTGCAGTATCAAACATGAGAGCCTGAGCTTATCTACCGCACTCTACATTGCCTCATCGAGTTTGATGGGTGAATTTGTCGAAATTACTGGCCACGCCAGCCCAGCATCATCTTGTTGGACCACGTATTGCGGGGAAACTCGACCTAGTGCTGATCATGCAGAGGGCCTACAATGTCCAGAGTATCTCGAACAGAAAAAATGTTTTCCATTGCAAATGTCTGTCAATTTACCAGCTCAATCACCTCAATGCGAGTGGCCATCAACAGCCCAGGAAAACACCTCCGTATCCGCAAATACTGAGACAATGCAGACAGCACCAGATACGAGCCAACTGTATAACCTTTGCGCCTAGAAAGCGTTTCTTAAACGACCTTCTAAACATCCACAATTGCCCCCACCTCTCAATCCTGTTCCAGACACGCCGATAACTGCAATCCAATTACCAGACCAAAACCCTAACTCCTCGAACTCCCCTCAAACCTCTCCTCCACCGCCTCACACCCAGAAAGCCACCCCGGCCGATGCCGCGTAAAACACTCAATCTGCGGCCTGAAGATCTCCAATCTACATCGCTGTCAACACCATACAAACCCAATCCATCATCCAAGGAAGAAACGCACCCATTAGGAATCAACGCTGGCCTAACCACCACAATCCCCCCCTCCTCGGTCGCGCGCGGGACAGTGTAGACGGTGCATCCGCACCTTCCGCAGAAATACTTGTGCTTGGGCGCCCCGCTCGTTGTGTCCGTGATCGCGTAGGTGCATAGCTGCCCTTGTGTATCGTGAAGGGTGAACTGGGAGCGGGGGTAGCGTGCGGTCTGTATTATCAGGACACTTTGACCTAGAAGACGGGGAGGGGAGGGGGGGTTGATGAGTGTAGGGCGGGCTGGGGACTCACGATCTGGCAGGGCCCGCCGGCGCCCAGGGAGCAGTCGCGGCAGTAGCAGCAGTAGACTGCGGTGGGGGGGCCGGCGACGGTGAAGTGGATGGCGCGGCAGAGGCAGGTGCCTGTGTGGGTTGTGGACGGGGTGGATGTGGACATGGTGGGTGGTGATTCGGGGTGCGGATGAAGCGCAATGTGCGTTGGGCAATAGGGTTGAGTGTGTGGGTGAAGTTATCTAGCGTGCGGATGTCGAGATAAGAATATGCGTGCGGGGCTGGAAGGGGTGAGTGAGAATTAGCAGGCTGACGTGTGGATCTGCCTCGTGCATCTGGCGCTCATCCAATATACCTGATCTGGTTAGATAGGCCTATTTCTGTGAGGCACTTCGTCGGAGATACGCGGGGTAAGCTTGCTTTTCTCCGAGGGGGAGGCAGCATCTTGAGGCTTTTGTCCTGTGGCCCTCGTTATCAAAATGACAATTTTGCTGGGCAATTGAGAAATAGTTTAAGATGTAATTGGCAATTATTACCCTGACGTGCATTGCTCTGCAGCTTGATATTCATGCTTGTCGGATCATATCTCCGCCGTGTAAATGTGCTAGTCTTCTAGTCAGTCGGGAAACGAGTGGTCTCCTTCGGGACACCGCAGGGCTACCTCTTGTACAGATTCATCTCCTTATTTGTGGCTACCATATGTCTCCTGACATGATGCCCAAGCCAGAACTTTGCTTGTGAGAGAAGAGAACACCTCTTGCAAGGGAGCGTGAGGCTTTGTTTATTGTGGAGTGTATCGGCGGACAGATGGCAAAACATAGGGCTAGCCCAACGAGCCGCGCAAATGGAAAAATTATCCCTTTTCTCACGCCCAAATCCAGCCCTAGTGATCACCAACATATCCACCGCAAGGATCACAAGCACTTTTATCGACACCACACCTCAAACCCCAAATCAGAGAGTACCAAATCTCACCCCTCAACCTTGGTCCCCCCTCCCCCTCCCCCTCCCCCTCCGCCACACCAACCCAACCACCTCCTCCCAAAACCCAGGCATGGGCTCCTCAAAGCTCGCCTCGTACGCATCCACCGCCGGCGCCTCCCACACCAAATCCACCTCCTCCGGTTTGAGCAGTGTAGTCCCCTTCGCCCACTTCCACCCGAAAAACAGCACTGGCGCCACCAGCTGCATGGTATAATTCTCAAAGAACGTCTGGACATCCCACGGCGCGAACGCGGTATACCCGGAGCCGAGCAGCACGAACACCATCGCCACCACCCCGACCCACGCGCAGTACGGCTGACCCCACCCGACATACGGCAAGGTCCCGCGATCGAGGCCCTGCACCTTGCACGCGCGGTAGAATTGCAGGTAGGTGATGCACATGACCAGGAAGTCGATCAGGGCGCCCGCCGTCATGAGCGAGACTAGCAGGTTGAGTACCTTGGCGGAGCTGTTCGACAGCTGGAGGAACGAGAGGAAGGGAAAGCAGATGACGACCCCGAAGGCGTAGACGGGCACGCCGTTCCGGGTCTTGGTGAGCACGCGGGGCGCGCGGCCTTCAATGGCGAGGCCGTACAGGGAGCGCGTGGCGCAGTAGGTCAGTGTGTTGCCCGCGGAGAAGATGGAGGTGATCAGGAGGGCATTGACGAGGTGCGGGAGACCTGTGATCTGGAGGTTGGCCATCGCGATCACGTACGGCGAGGCGGCGGCCCCGCTGGCGCTGCTCTGGCCGTGCAGGATGGCTTGGAGGGTGGGGTCCGTCCAGGGGACGACGATGCCGACGCAGGTCGCGCCGAGCACGAAGAACAGCCCGAAACGCCAGTAGATGGTCTTGAAGGCGGCTTTCACGACGGTGCGCGGCCGCTGCGCTTCCGCCGCTGACATGGAGATGTACTCCGGTCCGACGATGGTGAAGGCTGCCGACCAGAGGGCGGCGAGGAAGCCCTCCAACTGGCCAGTATTGCCTGAGTGGCGGTATTCGGCGAAGGCGCTGGGGTGGCGCCAGTACCGGAAGCCGTAGGCGTCGTGCTGCGGGTTGCCGCCCACCATGGTGATGAAGGTGAAGAAGATGAGGGTGAAGATCAGCAGGATCTTGCCGCTCGAGAGCCAGAATTCGGCCTCGCCGTAGGCGCGCACGGCGAGGAAGTTGATTACGCTGTGTTCAGGTGTTAGTGTCAGGTTCGTGGGGGTTGGGGGTAGGTATGCTGATCGTGGTGGGTTAATAGCAGTTGTGGAGGCTTCTGGGCGTACGTGTAAAGAGCAATGCAGGCGGCGCAGACCGCCGCCACGGGGATGTCGTCCCGCCAATACCCCAGCACCAGGTTGATGGCGGTTATCTCGTAGGGGATCATCAGCGCCTCGTAGAAGAAGAAGTTCCAGCCCACCATGAACCCCAGGGCGTCGTCGACCCATTTTCCGGCGAGCCGGATGAAGCCGCCGGACACGGGCTGCAGGACCGTCATCTCCGCTACGCAGTTGTTGATACATCCAATTACGAGCGCATACAGGGTGTAGGCTACCAGCAGGCTGCCGGGGCCCCCGGCGGCGAGCCCGTTGCCGATGCTGATGAACAGAGCGGTGCCTATCGACCCTCCGATGGCGAGGAGTTGGGTTTGGCGGTTGTTCAGTCGGCGCTGGAGGCCTTGTGGCGCAAGGGGCTCCACGGGACAGGACTGCACGTCGGCCTCGACGGCTTCCTCTAGTTTGCGATCTATCTTGTCTTCTGACATTGCGCTGCGTGGGGTGATATTGGTTCGAAGGGGGTTGGGTGCGGAGGATTCTTTCGTAAGAGGGGCACGAGAGACCCTTGCGCATAGCGGAGGAAGTTCCCAACGTTATAAATTGCTTCGACACCGGTCTGTATAGATTCTGGGACGTCACCGATATTTCGAAGATAGGCATATGCAAAGGCTCTGGAGTGGGGATGCCGCAAACGGCGAGGCTAGACCATTTCGAGATGGCTCTCATTTCTCATACCGCAATAGGAATTGCCCTGCACGGTTGGCTGTCAAGGGAGATAACCTTACTATATTCGAGATATCGAATTAACTCACTATCTTCAGTACATTATTCGCCGACCGCAGGTGTTGTGCAGAAAGATAAGTGGATTGATCATGGTGAGATGAAGCTATCTTGTCCCTCCTGGGGGCGGATCTCATTACCCGATCGGCCTTAGCCCTAACTTGATGCCATTCATTCCCCGCCAAGATTCCCACTGATCTCCACTCTCGTAGCAAAGCATCAGGAATTCTGGGGAAATGCATTGTGGCATCGAAATGACGTTGGAATAACCCCACATCTTTTTTGACCCTGTTTACTTCCGTCCCACTTCCACCGGGGAGACAACCCTTTGCTCACCATAAATGCTCACCCCCACCCTCCTCTCTCACACCGAATCCTCAAACACTTCACAACACCTCACAATCCCCATAATACCAACCGCCAAAGATGCCCCCAGCCCTCCCAACAACCCGCCGCGCCTTCCGCCGAACAGACGACTACACCCCCGGCACACGCAAACTCTACGCAGTCGACGAACCCCTCCCGCCCCTAGGCCCCACCTCGGTGCTGATCAAAATCCACGCCATCGCCCTCAACTACCGGGACGCCAACATCGCCAACGGCGGGAACCCGTGGCCCGTCCTCCCGCACGGGATCCTATGTAACGACGCCGCCGGGGAAGTCCTCGCCGCCGGCGCCAAGGTCACCAGCCTGGCCGTCGGCGACCGCGTCGTCCCCATCACCGACACGCAGTTCGTGTCCGGCCGGGAGCTGGGCCGGAGCTGGCTCGCGGCCGACGAGGACGGGGTCATGGCGGATCACGTCGTGTTCGATGAGAGGGTGGTCGTCAAGTTGCCGACGTATTTGGACTGGATCAGCGCCGCGACGATTCCCTGCGCGGGCGTCACGGCGTGGTCTGCGCTCAAGGGGATGAGTATCGGGCAGACGGTTCTTATTCAGGGTTGGCTTTCTTGATTGTCTTTCTGGAGAGTGCTGCGTTGACTGATTTCATGGTGGCAGGAACCGGCGGCGTGAGTGTGTTTGCGCTGAAGCTTGCGCGCGCGGCGGGCCTGCGCGTGATCTTGACCTCGTCGAGCGATGAGAAGCTGGTGGCCATGCAGAAGAAGTACGCGGATCCGCCGTTGTTGACGGTTAATTACTCTAAGATCCCGGCGTGGGAGGAGGAGGTGCTCCGGTTGACGGACGGGGTGGGCGTGGACATTGTGGTCGAGAATGGGGGCACGCCGTCGCTCGTGCGGTCGATGAAGTGCACGCGGCGCGGCGGGGTCGTCAGCCAGGTCGGGTATCTGGGAAAGCAAAATGCGCAGGATCTGGCGGCGTTGGTGCCGGTTATTATCGATCGGCGGGTCGTCTTGAGGTAAGCTTGATCTTTGGGTGGGGTGAGTGAGTTTGGAGGGATTGGCTAATTCGTGTGTCAGGGGTATCAATGCGGGCTCGAAGTTTGATACGGAGGACTTCTGTGCGGCGCTGGCGGCGACGCAGATTCACTTAAATGATCTGATTGACTCAGTATTTCCGTTCGAGAAGGCGGAGGAGGCGGTCGAGTATATTTGGCAGGGGAAGCAGGTGGGGAAGATTGTGCTTCAGCTGTAGACTTGGGGCATTTGGCCGGAATGAAGTCAGAGAAGATGAATGGAATGTCATTGCTTGTATGCGGGTCTTGCTAGTCACCAGTAGGACTGGGATCGATACTTGGTCGTTGTATCAGTCTTTACAACGGACCTGCGACAAGGCAAGGCGTTCAGAATCTATTCGAGCCGCTAGTAATTCAGAGCTTAAGCAGGGAAGAGTGGGTATCAGGGTGGTTTTGTGTACGAATTGCAGGCCCAATTACACTAAGGCGTTTATCATTCGTAAGGTATCTCGGTACAGTGGTTTCTCGAAGCCTTAAGCTTGATAATGCTCTTCAATATGATTGGCTACTTGCTTGCTGACAACAATGTCTTTGTTTTCGGCACTATAGGAGCGATTCTACCTGTAAATGATAAGCCTGTTCTGGCTCAATCCTTCAGCCACGAAGCGGTCCAGTATCAAAGCTGCCATGGTGTGCATACTTCATCACGCTTTCAAGATGTTGATAGTGATGCTTAAATCCGAAGTTGATCCCGTATCATGACTGTCCCAAACTTGCTATCCGATCACTAGAACAAGATCGTTGACTATGAAACCCACTGAGAAGGCTCACAACCGCGTAGAGAGCCGTGAAGCTTCCCACATTGAAGATCTGTCTTCTTCTTGATCCCAATTCGAATGCGACCGGCTAATTAACCGTACGGACGCAATGTCAGACACAGTACAATAAGCCGACACTCATCCTCGTCTATACCAGGGACTGCTAAGATCACGACTCAAGCCATCACGTGACCCAACTCATCTATAGCTTCTGCCTAGATGCAACAAACCCTCCACTCCATCCATCTCCCCCATAGCAACCATGGCCCTCTCCCCCAAACTCATAATCCTGCTCCTAGCAGCCCTAGCCCTCACCACCATCCACCTCTTCACGAGAATCCACCGCACCCTCCGCCACCGCCACCTCTCCCGACAATATGGCTGCCGCCCCATCGCGCGGTCCTTCAACCGCGACCCGTTCCTAGGGCTAGACACCCTCCCCAGCATGATCCGCGCCATCCATGCGCACCGCATCCTAGCACGGGCCCGCGAGCTCTTCAACCGCTACGGGAACACCTTCACAACCCGCGAACTGCAGCACCGGATCATCCTGACCATCGAGCCCGAGAACATCAAGACCATCCTGTCAATCAACTTCCAGGACTACGGGCTCCGCCACCGCACCGAGCCCTTCCGCCCGCTGCTGGGCCAAGGCATCTTCAACAGCGACGGCGCACACTGGGCCGCCTCGCGCGCCCTGCTCCGCCCCAGCTTCGCGCGGAACCAGGTCGTCGCCGACCTCGCCGTGCTCGAGGAGCTCATCCAGGATTTATGGAATGTGTTGCCGCGGGATGGGGCTACCGTCGACTTGCAGGAGTGGTTTTTCAAGTATACGATTGACTCTGCGACGGGGTTCTTGTTCGGGGAGTCCGTGCATACTCTCCGCACGCCGATGGGTCAGACCCAAAAAGAGGGGATGGGGTTTGCGGAGGCGTTCCAGTATGCCCAGAAGGCGGTGCTGGTGCGGGGTACTTTGGGTTGGTTGAATGTGTTCTACCGCGATCGCAAGGCGGATGAGTGTAACCGTCGCTGTCGGGATTTCGTGCGCGTGTTCGTGGAGGAGGCGGTGCGTGCGGTCGAGATGCGCAAGACTGGTGACGAGCAGGAGGATTTGGACGGGGTAGAAGGGGAAAAGCCCAAGGGCAAGCGCATCTTCTCGCACGAGCTGGCAGCGCGCACATCGGATAAAGAGCGCATCCTGGACGAGTTGATGGCTGTGCTCTTAGCTGGACGGGATACCACGGCTAGTTTGCTGGGAAATCTGTTCTTCATGCTCGCTAAGAATCCGGCGATCTGGGCGAGGCTGCGCCGCGAGGTGGAGTGCTTGCAGGGTCGTCCGCCGAGTTATGAGGAGTTGCAGGGGTTGAGGTTTGTGGAGTGCTGTATCAAGGAGTGTACGTTCCACTTGTTTCTGCTGCTTTGTCACGCTTACTTGATTTCGAACGTTGGAGCTAATTCAAACCACCAGCCCTCCGCCTCCACCCCGTCGTCCCCCGCAACCAACGCGAGGCCATCTGCGACACCGTCCTCCCCCTGGGCGGTGGCGACGACGGCCTCTCCCCTGCGTTCGTGCCCAAGGGCACCCTCGTCGCCTACAACCTTTACGCCATGCACCGTCGGGCCGATCTCTACGGGGATGATGCTGACGACTTCCGCCCAGAGCGCTGGGAGGACGGCAAGTTGCAACTGCAGCTGCGCTGGGGCTATCTTCCGTTCAACGGCGGGCCGCGGATCTGCATCGGGCAGCGGTACGCGTTGACTGAGGCGAGCTACGTGCTGGTGCGCATGGTGCAGGAGTTCCGTGGACTGGAGAGTCGGGATCCCGGGCCGTGGGAGGAGAGTCGGGGGTTGACGCTGTGTTCGCGGAATGGGACGCGCGTAGGGCTGATTCGTTGATTTGGGTTCGTGTTATCGTCGCCGTAGTACATCTCGCAATATTATAGTCTTTATTTCTATGGTGGATCTGATTCAGCCTGATTTCTTAAGGATTATGTATGTTAGTCCCGAGGACCGAGTGGTTGACCGCCCGGTATAGTTGTTTGTACACTGGTGGATTTGGGATCCGCAGCGAGCGACTGTAATCCAGAAAGTTTGGGCCGGGTACAAGTCACATTGCTCTAAGCAAATTACATGCATAAACCTCTTTCAAGTAATGAGAAGTGGGAGGAGAAAGGTCAGTGTGAGGGTAGGGAGAAGGGGGTTGAGAGTGTTATCTATGGAAAGGCGGAGCCCAGAATCCGAGAAGTAGGAATTTGACACTGAGGAAGAATATGGACTCACTGCAACAAGTTAGACGTATGTGTCGATATAGAGTGGGGAGTTGTAACCACTAACAATACATCAAGGTGAGATAGATCCTTACATATACCCAAAGCTCCCTTTGAATATTACGCAACACAAGGTATAGCATAGTAAGCCCCCAACCGCTTTAGCCCTAACTCAGACTCCACCAACAACCCTGGCAACCAACCCCTCCACCTCCTCGACCCCCCACGCCCTCACCCCCAACAGCTCATTATCATCCCTCTCCCACGGATACGCCAACTCCCGCGTAGCTATACAATACTGAATCTGCACCTCAATCGTCGTAGCCGTCACTTCCCTCCCCTCCCTGAGGTCTGCCAACGCTCCCTTCAACAACCCCTGCATATCCCTCTCCCTCGTCTCTTCCCACCCCTCCCCACCCAGCACCTTCTTCACCACTCCGACCAGCTGATTCTGCGACAGATACACCGAATGCACATACGCCGCCCGATTCCGCGTCTCCTGAGGATGCAGCAGCACCGCCGCCGTCGCGCGGCCTACATCCTCCAGCATCGTCCAGGGGACGACGTTGTCTCCGGTGCCGAAGATACGGACTTTCCGGGAGTGGAGGTCCAGACCTGCGAAACCGGAGCTCAGAGCCCAGTCTAGGAAGACCCCGCAGGCGACGACGGTGTAGGTGAGTTGGGATGCGGCGGCGTGACGCTGCACGGCTTCGTAGGCGGCCTTTTTGCGGGCGAAGACGGGGAGTGCGTGGATTCCTGGGTTGGTGGGGTCAAGGCCGAAGTCGCTTGTTATGCTGTGCACAAAGGTAAGGGTTAGTTTTGGGGATATTGGTGGTTGGGGGTTAAGGGTGGAGGGTGAGGACGAACAAGCGAGAGACGCCGGCTGCGGCGGCGGCGTCGATGAGACGGAGCGGGGTGTCGATGTCCGGGGAAAAGGTCGTGTCGATTACGGCGTCTTGGCCGGCTAGTGCTGCAGTGAGGGAGGCAGGAGAGGTGAAGTCGACTTGCTTGACGGTGGCTGCTGCGGGGAAGGGCGTTGCGGTTGCAGGCTTGCGGGTGAGGATGGTCACGGTGAAGTCCTGGGCGAGCAAGGCGTGAAGGACTTGACTGCCTACGTTGCCGCTGGCCTGGGGGTTGTTAGGTTGAGGTTTGGTTGAGGGATGTTCAAGGGAGTTAGGGCTTACTCCTGCGAGGGCCACGCGCTTGATTGACGACATTCTCTGAGTTGGTAGTAATCTTTGTGTGTTGACGAGGTTGACGAGCTTTGGGATGGATGGGCAGAGAATTGTACAAGCTGGCAATATTTAAACATTCCCGGTTCGCGGACATGGCCGGAGATCGAGGATCAAAAGGCAGACAGATTCGATCTCCGGACTAAGGCCGGCAATGCAACACGCTTATTCCGTGATTCTCAGGGTCTTTAGCTTGTTCTGGATAAGTTCAGGTCACAAGCCAGGGGATGGAGATCGGGATCCCAATTGTTGCGATTGAGCCCGCGGGTGGATGATACGATGTCAGATTTTAGTGAGACGTCTAGTTCGATTTGTAAGATAGATCCAAGTCATGGCATGTTCCTTTGCATCGTTCCTACTCCCTCGTCTCTGAGAAGTATCACAAGGAAATATTCGGCACCTATATTAACCTGTTTCACATGTTCTCCCACACCAAGAATATATCCCTTAGCTCACGACTGCTCCGGCATTTTCCTTGTAGATCTTCCTGGCCAGACTTCCACCACCGCTACAAACACCCCACTCCCCAATCCCAAACCTCTCCGGAGCACGTCGACAAGTCACCTCACTCTCCCCAATAATCGCAGTCCCCGGTCGATACTCAGGTTCCGCCTTCATCCGCCTAATCATCGAGCCATGGAACCTCGCATCCAACGGCGTATCGCGCGGGGTAACCAAGCAAACCCCACCAGGCACAGTGCGCAGTGTAGTGTTTGAACATGTATGTGCTGTATCTTACTGTGATCAACAGCCATTACCCTTAAATCTTCAGTAAATCCAGTCCACGATTCATTAAGCAATTTGTATGTATCTGTACGCATAAATGACTCCCCACCTCCTTCCGTCATCCATCCATCACGCCTCCCATCACAGACCTCAGACTTTACTCCCGTTCCATCTACCAACCCCGTCTCTCCTCAAACCCTACAAACCTATGTGTATGTATATGTTTTGAACCCCTCCTTCTATTCCCCTACCACTTCGCCCCAATTACAGCTTAGTAACAGTACTACTCCTAAAGAAACAACAAACCTGCCTTACTTAGTGGACTATAAGACACCCAAATCCAGCCGGAATACAAATACCCTTCCCGCTACAACTTCATTTCCTCAAAACCCACAGGAAGTCGAAATAAAACTGTATCAACAAGCCGACGACAAAAGTAACCAAGAATCAACCCAGCTTTCGACTTCATCGTCGCACAGTATAACGGCCAAAAGCCCCAGAAAGCGTATTGGTATGGCCCAGAGAAACCAGTCAGTCCGCAAAATGGCCTATGTAGATAAAAAGGGTACTCATCACCAAAGAAAATCCCGTGCCACCGTTAAGATTCATTCTTCACACTTTCTATTCTTTTCGCAACTATCCAAGTAGAGAACACATTGAACCTGTAAATACCCTGATCTTTATTACTTACCGCATTGCATGAACGGCCCCACAGTTCCAGTCCCATAATCAGACATTCAGAACGATTCCTCAAACCACGCACCCTCACAGCAAACACGAACCGCTTTCAAAGATACCGGTGACCTCCTCTATCAACCTAGACCTCAAGCGAGATCCCTACCACCAAGTCAGGTGTATGAGCCTCAGTACGGGACTTCCTTTTAACCCACCACTGGGTCTCTATAGACAAAGACACCTCGATCCCTGCTGGAGATATTCGCCTGGCTAGCCGATTAGGTACAGTAGAACCCGGAATGACATTCTCCCTCTATACGCGGACACCGCCTTCGATTTCCTCTAAGAACACACAAAAGGTACCTCTCCATCCAATCAACAAAAAACGCATCGGAAATCTTCCTTTCCAGCTCCTCAAAACAGCCGTCATTTAAGCCTATCCTCGAATAAGGAAATCTGCACCGAGGACTCGAGTATTTAAAGAACCAACGAGATGTCTCATTCCGGCCCCCTTTCCCACTATCATACCCCATCATCACCCACAACCAAAAGCCCCACGGGGATCGTGCGAACGCGTAACCTGATCTGAAAATCCATAAGCCAAGCAACGGTAAGGAACAAATGTCCGACGACAACGAGGCCAGCGCAAGCGGTGAATACCACGCTGAATATCACCCGCACCTGCGGGAGGCGGCAGCGTACACGGCCGATGAAGTGACGCGGCGGGCGTTCGACGTGCACCAAGTCCGCGGCGCGGACGCCGCTGGCCTCCAATGTTGCCTGCCAGAGGCGCGGCGCAGCAACCTAACGCCCCCGGACCAGGAGCAGTGTCCGATGTGCGATGCGAGCTGCCACCCGAACTGCCTGGACCGGCTGCGCAACGAGGAGATGCGCCGCGGCCGGCCGCTGGCGTACGGCTGCCCGCGGTGCGGCACCCTGTGGCGCACCGACGCCCAGACCACCGCCGCCGCCATTCGGCACAACCGGGCCATGATGAACAGGCCTTGGCAAAGGCTCAGGCCGTATCGCTACCGGCAGGACCCCATCAGCGGGCGGTACATCTGCGCCTGCGCGCCGCCGTCCACAGGCCAACCGTGCGGGTGGACCCGCAACACCCGGCGGCAAATGCGCGACCATCACAACCAGGCGCACGAGGACGACCCCGATCCGTCCTGCAACTGCACCGGCGTCTCGGTCCTGGAAACCGATGACGAGGACAACATCCGTGCGGACCCGCCGCCCTGCCCGTGCCCCATTTGTGCGGAGGAGTGCTATTGTCGCCATGCCGCCGCCGCGCATTGCCGGGAAGAGCATCGGAGGGACTCGTGGCCTCCCAGGTGTCTAATTTGCCACACAATATTCGACAGATATCTGGACCTCATTGAGCATCTTACCTATGCGCACCAGAATGATAGACCTTCTCAGTAAACAACCCGGGTCCGGCATCATGCCAGTGAGGTAAGCCAGCAGTCCGTCTGCAGCTAACACCTCCCTTTTTCTTGGATTTCGGACTGTATTGATGGATAGTTCGAGAGAAAGAAGATCCCCACTGCACTTCAAATATCTCGGGAACCACAACAGACAAAATAAAATAGAAATTAAGGGGCTGGACCCTGTAGTAAAGTCGTTTTGTTTCAGTAGTATAAAACTTCCTGATAAAGTCCCCTCCGTCTGCAAGAAAGAATATGATGGATTATTGCACAAGCGGCGAACAAGCTTGTATTTGTACCGGGAGATCAGATATCTTCTGTTGCAGGACTGCGCGGTCGTGAGTCATGCAGGTAGTAGACACTGGGACCTTTCGTGAGTGACTGTCTGCGAAGCAGTCGGCCGCTTAGATGCATATCACGTTCAAGATCATTGTATAGCCCCTTCACATTACTGCTTTCATATAAGTCTCAGTTTCTGGTTCCAGTCAAGAAAGCAGAGAGCTCACTTGAACACTTGAGAAGCCGTCATGCAAATTCGCTGAGCAATTGCAATTTCATCTTGTCTGGCGTTCCAATTTTGGATCGACCTTTTATTCAAGGCATGAGAACTCGAGCTGATCATACATCAAAACTCCTTGATTTTTGCCTATTGCGGACCAAACTGCATTGTGCCGAGCCCCGCCTCATGCTTGACAGCCTCCAGCCACAAAGGGTCATAATCCGCGAATGTTTGATCCAAAGGGTCATTCCCACCGTAGGAGAACTGACGAGCCACTTGTTGTAGCTTCTCATCCGTGGGACAGATGCCAGCGGCAGTTTGACAATAAATGTAATCTATCAGGGCGCGACGGAGATCTGTGTAGCGGTTGAAGGCATTGGGAACGCCGTTTCCGAGCGACATATGGGACAAGCCCAGTGTGTCCTCCTGTATGGGGGCGCTGCCTCCCAGCAGCGCAATAGACGATTTCCATGGATCCATCGTGCGCCGTTCGTGGCCCAAGAGGTAGGGCGGCATGGCATTTTCAACCAACCGTTGGACTTCTGGCGCAAACCCCCAATCACCCTTCCACTCCGCCATGTCGGCGCCATTCTTGAAATGAGCCCCAACATGATCCATGCGCTCTTTCCAGGTCGCAAAGGTCGCGTCACAGAGCCCACAGCGGGAGACAATGGTGCGTGATGCTCGCCATCCATCCATGATGCCGGAATGATACTCCGCACTGTGTGTGAGTTTCAAGTGTTGTCGTAGATGGTCTTTGCGGGAAAACGTCCGTTGCCCATCGGCCCTAGATTGGCAAGCAAAATAGTCGTGTCGATCGAGAAGGTGGCCAGTTTCTGGGCTTGAAGCTTGACAGAACACACAGGTCCGGGTTCCCTCGAGAACAACGATGCCACCGTCAGGGGCGCACGTCCATAGGTCCACAGGCAGATGCAAAGTTTTTTCATGTCGCTCCCAGTCATATTTCGTGCGGAAGGAGTCGGTGCAAAATGTGCACTGATATGGACGGTCTTCTATCGGTTGGCGATGTGATTGGAAATCGTTGGGACGTGGAGGCTTCTGACGACGACGATGGCGACGACGAGACAGAGATCGCTGACCAGCCATGGGAGTTGGCGGTCGTCGCACGGGCTGGTATTGTGCGTGGTGGCCAAACGAAGCCTCAGAGCCCGATGAATGACTATAACCCACCGTGCTGGTAGATGGAGCCCCAACAACGAACGAGTTGCTAGAACTATGGCTCGACCAGGCATACTGAGATGCCGGGGTGCCCGCACTTTCCTTATCGTCATCCGGACGTTCTATGGTATTCAGAGCTCGCATGATGTCTGAGGTCGCAGCCGCCTCACTTCCTGGTGGGGAGTTCTTCCATCTCTCCATGGGTGATTGTAGAGAGAGATCAGCCGCCGGTGCCATTTGTTCGACTGCCAGGGACGCACTTTCCCCGACCAAAGTGCGCCGTCGTGCATTGCTGAACCAGTCGGATACCTGAGCCCGGTCGAGCCCCGTCTGCTGCTGCAGGGCATCTTTCTCTTCCTTAGTGGGGTAGGGGTAATCTTGATGGCTGTAAAGCCATGACCGCAGGACCGTCACCGCTTCCTTCGATAGGCGCTGGTATTTTTTCTTCTTTTCTGAACGACCTCGAGAAGAGCTGCGACCATCTGCCGGGTGGGAAGAATTTGAAGCCGCAAAAATGTGGGAATTATGGAGAAACTGCCCAGCTTCCGGTGCGCTTTGCGCGAAGTCGGTGTCGCAGAAGAGCCCCCAGCATGAACAGGGTGCAGTCAATGAAACATGCTCACAACAGACTGGGCATATCTCGAATTGATCTTCCAGGGGTAGAGATGCTGCAGGGAAACTCGAGTCGGCAGTTAGCAGAGACTCATACAAGTACAGGGATTCCTCGGACCCCACGTTAGGGACCGGGGGATCTAGAGGCGGCAAGTCTAGAACATCAGAACAGTATTTGGGAGGATCGCTTAGATCCTCCGCCATATGAAAGGAAAGAAAAGGAAAGTTAGAGATAGAAGTGGGCTGAGTCCGGACAAGGAGATGAGAGGAATTGGGATGATGATGGCTGCGGGCAGCAAGTGAAAGACGGAAGGCGCGAGTTCTGGCCGTTACGCTCATAATGCAGTGGGGCTCCCGCGCCCTGTGTCACTCCATGGTGGAGATCTCCCGATAAGGTATAGTCCGAGCCATCCTGCCAAGCATTCAAATTATCTATGGAGACCCGCCTTGGAGGCCTTTGGAGGTCTTTGGAGGTCTTTGGAGGTGCATGGAGATGCTGAGAAGATAAGAGTCCTTTGATCCGTATAACTTGGGAAAGGAAAAGTCACCACTTATATATCTCAATGACGGCTACAAGCCGCCCACTACAGCTTGTTGACCGGAGCCATTGAATATATATAGTCATCGTCCACACAAGCGATCTTTGAGAAGCTTACCCGAAGTACGGCACCATGACTGCTTCATTGTGCCCCCAAGCAATTGACATCATCCTCTCTCCCTACCACGTCGGCCTGCGCGACCACCGTGTCGGCAACGGACCCTACCGCATCCTCTCCCTCGGACTCAAGCAAGAACTCCACCGCCTGGGTGTCGCGTTCCATCTCATCGAAATTCCACCAGTCGACGAGTTCGAAGGCGAGATAGGGCGTAGCTTCGAGCTCCTGCGCCGGGTCTCTACCGCCGTCAGCCAATCGGTGGCCAACCGCCGCTTCCCCCTGATCCTGTCGGGTAACTGCATGGCCAGTGTCGCGGTCGCCTGTGGGCTGCGAGTGGACGACGACCTGGCCTACATCTATTTCGACGCCCACGACGATCTGGACTCGCCGGACGTGAACGAAAACGGGTATCTAGATGCCATGGGTTTGTCCATGCTGCGCGGGGAGAGCTGGAAGACCTTGATGAACAGCGTGCCGGGGTTCAAGCCGGCGGAGTTCAATCGGCGGTTCTTGTATTGTGGGCTTCGAGATCAGACCAGTGTGCAGAGGCAGCGGGTGGTCGATGCGGGCATGCAAGCCATCTGGGGCAGTACGGAGAAGAAAGTCGATTTTGCGAGGGAGCTGAAGGCTCAGCTGGCGCAACGAGCGTACGGCAAGGTGTTGGTTCATCTCGACCTGGATGTCTTGGATGACTCGTATGGAAAAGTCAATGACTACCCATCCCCAGGCGGCTTGATGGAATCGGATTTGATCGCTTGCATGGAACTGGTTCCGCAGAAGACTACCCCTCGGTCACTGACCGTGTGTTCTTTCGATCCGGATGCGGGCGACGGTGACAAGATTGCTGGGATTGCAGTGCGAGCGATTATAGCCCTTGTTCGATCTCTCCTGGACTCCGGAGCTTTGTCCAAGATCTGAAGCCCCCGTGTAGTCACAGCAAGGCATGCAGAGAAATCGACACAGATACCGTTTATATGCGCTACTGTCACAGGATAGAGCTGGAATCGAGGGGTTTTGTGCCTATGAATGAAAAGATGAAAGCAGTCACTGGCAATATTGCAACAAAATTTTATATCATTGTCCAAATATATCATCAAAAAATTGTATCCAGGTAACAAACGCCAGTAGCATAAGTCCAATCGTGTTAGCATGGCATGAGAACATCACAAAATTCCACCGTGGTGTATATAAAGCGCCCAGCGTGATTGCACCAACATACAGAACAAAAAAGTCCAGCTTTTCGTTAAAGGTTTCTTGGGAGCAGCCGTGAGGTGGATCATTGGCCAGGCCCTTCCTTGGCTGGGTAAGTATATTTTCAGCAGTTCAAAGGCAATTCATGTAGTCGTTGACCGCATGCAGGGTCATTCTTGTGCCTTGATGGTCATGTCATTGTACCGTGATATGAGTTTCAACGAACCCTCAAAAGCCATTATTCGTAACATCCGTAAAACATAAAGTTGTCAAAAGAGCGCAAGCTGCGGCGCCGATTCGAATCATGAAGAGGTCACCTGAAATCAAGTTGGAAGGCTTTCCATTTGCCTCCGACCGTGCGACATCGAGGACAGCCGCGCGGGTGGTTAGGATAGCTGGTCGGCCCGTGCGACATGGCGCTCCCCGGGCTGGACGTCACATTTCGGAAGGACGCAGGGGGGCTGCTGATGAACATCCCGACACACTCCCGGCAGACTCCGCAAATACATTCCGTGCAGGCATAGCATTCACTCAGTGCCCAAGGCCGCTTACAGCTGGCACAGTAGATCTGAATCTCTTTGCTACGGTAAGAGGCCGGGGTGGGATTGGAGAACCGATGGTGCTGCCGTTGCGACGCCGACGGGAACATATTCAACACTGGGCTGGAATCCGAATTGATCGAAGGCGCAAGGTGACTGGAGAAGGAATGATTCTTGCCCGACGTCGACGAAGCCGAGTCAATCGACGACTCGATGGACGGGAATGGCTCCAAGTCACTGTCGCGGTTACGATCAAACGGCGGCGGGGTCATGGACTTGTGCATGGGCGACGCGAAGGGGTGGGGGAAAGGCCGGTAGGGTGCAGGTGGGGGTAGTCCGGTGGGGGTTTGGAATGCGGGGGGTAGCGAAGAGCGGTTGCTGCCCGCAGGAGCCGAGGTGATGTTGGAGATGAACGGAGGCATCGTAGGCGACCGGCCGACCTAGTCGGTGTGAGAAAGGTAACCTGAGGGAATTCCGAAACCGACTTACATCAGACTGGTGTTCGTCATCTGCTTCTGTGGCAGAAGTAGCCGCCTCGATGAGGTCCTCCCAACGCTTGCCCTGCGCCCAGGCTGCAGTTTGTGGCTCGGCAGAAAGCGCCTTGCGATCTCCTAGACTCGGACGCCGTCCATATTCCTTCGACTTAGTGCGCTCGTGTTTCGGCTTGCGTGCCCCCGAGATCGACGACTTGCGAGACCGAGGCAGCTTGTCTCTGCGTTGGATTGGAGGCAACGTTGAGGAGCGCCCGGGCGGCGAGTGGGTCAGAATGGAAGGCAAAAGCTCTCGAGGGCGAGCCGCGGGGAATGGAGGCAATGACTCTTGTTTGAAATGCTCGCGCAGTGACGGCAGTTCGACGGAGCGGATCCGGTCCCGGTCATTGTCCGATTGGGTTTCCTGAGGCGGACCAGTCAATGTCTGATTTTTCGCGACCGCTTTCCCCCCTGCTTAATCCGCAAACGAGCAGTCTGTATAGCATACCATGTCTGTGTCCCAGTCAGATGCTAAGCGGTTGTGGTGCAATTGAGCCAAGGCGACGGCTGCGGTAGCGGCGGCCGGCTGGGCTTCATCGATACCCCGCGGGGTTGCGGGGGAGCCAGCATCGGCAACATAAATATCGCGATCAGCCAAATCTACTTCCCAGTCAGCTGAATATCCCCAATCTGCCCAAGAATATCAACCAACCATTGCGTCGTCGAGAAGTAGCGGGTTTCGGGGGGGACAGGTGAGCACGCTGGTCTGGTGGGGTTGTGACCATCAAGATAAAGCTCTCCTCGGTAGCCGGGAGCTTCGGAATGTAATGGTTGGGGTGAGCACGGCGAATGTGCTCCTGCATGGAGCGATAGCGCTTTTCCTGTGCGAAGAACAACCGGTTAGATGCGGCCTGAGCAGTCTTCGTTTATCCCAGCTCGTCCCTGTTTCTCGAACTTCGCAGCAGCTGCCCCTCTTCAGTTTGCATGGCGCTTGCTGCCCACTGCATAAAAAAAGTGGGGCCCCGATCGGCGGGGAGAGGGAAGAAGCACGGCGACGAAGAACACAAAGAGCTGGAAGAAATGGAAACTCACCCCCAGGCATCTCTTGCGACAATTGGAACCATCATTGTTTTTCAGAGGGCAAACCACTTCGTTGTTGGCGTCAGTGACGGAGAACGAACTGGTTAAAGATGATCGGGGCGGCATGGTCTGCATGGATCCGATTCGGGCGGCGGCGTGGGGTGGGTTGGTCGGAAGGGAGGATCAAGCACCAGCACACACAAGGCAAGGCACACAGGCTGTGATTTTCAGGGCAATGTCAATTCAATCTGGAAGCTCTCCGCAAGGCGACATAAGCTGCTGCGACCAGGACAATAACACCAGCAGATTGTTCGCAAAAGAAGCTCGAGCAAGTCTAGTCAACTGGAGAGGCGAAACGCGATGATGGAAGAAAGGGAACGACGGAGGGCGGCGAAAGAAAGAAGAAGAGTATTGCAACAGTATGAGTAATGGCCAAGCGGACGCCCTGCTAGACTACCACTTGATCTAGCCTCTATTTCCAAAACCAGTAAGTAACACTGATATCTGGAGCAACGGAGTATGGGGGTAGAAACTAATGCAATCAATCTCTCATAGAGCAGCAGCAGCAGCAAGAAGAAGGAAATGATGGAGGAAGCAGTAGTAGCAGCAGTAGGCAAGCAGGTAAGGTAGTAAGTATTGGAAGCAGCACTACAAGCAGTGGCAGTGGAGGGGGGTAGAAAGTCAAGGAGCTTCACTTATCCGCTAGACCTAAGACAGGCTAGTGGCACACAATCTGGACAATTGACAGGCAAAGGATTGGGGGGAGAGCAAATATCCACTTTAAGCAAAAGGAGAAAGAGTCCCAAAAAAAATCGAAAAAAAGGAATTGAAAAAAAAAGAAGGAAAATTGAGAAGGAAAGGCGAAAAAAGTGGGACTGGAAGGTATTGCAGTGGTACAGTCAGTAATCATACGTACAGTAAGTAATAAAAAGCTAAATTGAACAGGCGAAACAGCTGGCAAATGCTTTGCTAGCTACTAAGTAGCTAGTTACCTAGCTAGCAGAGCAAAGCAGTGCTTGCAATGGGCGCAATGCTGGTTTCTCCGACCGCGTGGCTCACAGAGCGCTTGTGTTCGCCGAGAGGGTGGTTGTCCAGGATTAATGAACAATCCAGAAAACCCACGGAGCCGGCGATAAGTGGAACAAAGAAGGTTCCCTTTCGGTGGATTTGTTGTCAAACCCTCGATAAAGGTGGGATAAGCGTCTCACAAATGCGCAGTCGGTGGCACGATAAGCATTCGAGTTCCGGACCGTGGGAAGGATAAGCACAAGGAAGAAAGAGAAATAAGATGAGGAGAAATCCAGAAGAGAAAGAGAGAGACGAAAGAGAACTCAGAAGAAATCATTCATATACTAGTCACTACCTGATGTGTTGTTTCTGAATTATGTCTAGCTTATAGCAAACCAAGACACTTCCATACTCCATAGGAAGCTGCTGCTGCTGCTGGGCGAGGTTTAAAGTGGGAACTACGATGAAAAAGCTCCAGCTGGATAAGCAGGAAGCTCCCTTCCTCATACTACGGTAGTAGCTCGGGCGGCACTACTTTTCCTATAGTAGTCTGACTAGCTGACTGGAATCTCATCCGAGCAATCCCCTTATGAGGCATTAATCTTGTTTTATTATTATCGTCCTGGTCATGCCGGTAGTACAGCATGTGCCAACAACGATCCTGGTACTGAGTACTATGTATTACGATTTCCTCCCCGTCCGAGACTAGCAGGACGCCAGAGGGTATCTGATGCCGATAGCGCCTATCGATAAGTGTTGCTGTCGCAGCTAAGCTAAATGTGGGACAGCGCGATATCCGCACGCACGACATGGATGGATGGGGGAAGGACGGGGAGGATGAAGTTTCTGTCTCTCTTGTCGCGGAAATTACCAGTTTCGAGCTGGGATGCTCGATCCGAAGTTTCGACCTTCGCCTTGATTATTGTTTTTCTCTGCTACTCTCGCGGCAAACAAAGGGGAGCGGTTGTTCTTCGACAAGTATGAGTCGAGTCGAGTCGAGTCGAGTCGAGCCGAGAGGGCCTCCAGGCTTGGCCCTGCCTATACCTAATAGTAAGTGCGTGGGTGAGGGTAAGTTAACTTAAATGATGTGACACTTAGACTTTTCTTGTAGCTCAGCCTCGGTCTTCGTGACCATTACCTGACCGTACCGGAGCTCAAGGATGAGCGGCAGGAGCCCCTCTGAATGGTCTCTGCCGTTCCGATTCTGCCCATTTCCAAGCATTGGCAGTTGGCAGCAGACATATACTTCATATATTTAGGTGAGTCGCAGAGCACTACCTCACCACTCGTGATCCGTGCGATCCAACCCCAACCTTTTTACTTTCCCCTTTTACAGTCTTGAAGCGAAGAGATCGAAGAGCCATGACATTTGTCCAGCTGGTCTAAAAATTCCACCAGCCATCGTCGGTCGACGGCCCGGTTACTTGGAACGGGTCTAGCGGAAATCAGCATACGGTACGGGTACGGTACAGTACAGTAATCGCCGACCAGCAATTCGGGAATGCCGGTGGAACCCCCCTCCTCACATTCTTGGGGTTTACGACAGCTGCTGCATAACCCAGCTCAGCTCTGGACCACTGGGCAGAGAGCATAACTCAGGATTCTGGAACCACGGGGGGAAAGAGAGAGTAAATCTTATCGAGGTCACCAACCACGGATAAGGTATCTAGTCGACATTCCATGGTGGTAGAGGCTACAGAAGATTCCCTCTGACTTCCACGGAGAACTCCCGTCCAAGTAAAGCGTAGTTAAAGATAACCCTACAGTACAGGGTAGTTCCTTAGTAGCAGTATGTACTAACGTAGGTATACTAAAAGAAAAAGCACCGCGTGGTTGGGTAAAGGATCAAATGGTGAACCGATAGGCTAAAAAAGGCCATGTGCTGCCACCTTAGCCTGGAGTACTTTTACCCCTCCCCTCGCAGGCTGAATCCAATCAATCACATCTCCCCTCCTTCTTTCATCCTGAGTTCCCCTCTCTTCCCCTCCATCCCCCTCCTACACACACCCATCCCTTCCAGGCTTCCGCTCTTTTCCCCCCAACACTAAAACCAGCTTACCACCCACACCCCCCTTCCCCTCCCCGAAGCTCCCCAGGGGTGAGTAATCTAGTAAGGTGAGCTTCCCATGCACCTCAACCCAGAAGCTCACCCAGCTACGAGCTTTGTCTGGTAGCTGCCTAAGACCGAAACGGTTTGAGACGACACAAAAGATGTAGGTAGTGGCAAACCCAGTTTAGCTCGAACGCCACTCCAGTTCCTTATTCCCGTCTCAGTGGGGCTTTCGAAACGGTACCTTAGCCCAGTGAAAAAAAAAAAAAGAAAAGAAAAGAGAGAAACAAACACAAGCAAAAGATGAAGGTTGAAAATTTTTCGTTCTTCTCGAAACACAAAATGGTCACTTCTTTGCTGATCCCATGGATGCAGGGGGTTGGTGCCCCCCTGGGCTTTTGGGGAAGGATAACGTGAGCAACTACGTGGAAAGGTCCGAAATGTGTCCTCCCTCGGAAAAACATATACATACATACAGGGTAGGACTTATGAGTACTTCCTTCCACGTACAGTATACATGTTCAGTACTTGTGCTTGTGCACAATTGACTACGGTCAAGGGACAAGTTCAACGGCCGAGAAAAGTAGCGGAACCCCCCCCCCCCGGGGCCTCCTCCCTTCGGACTCAACACTAAACCATCGCAATCTGCCTCGGTGGAAGTGGAGGTGGGATACATGCCCAATTCGCCATTTAAGCGAAAAAAAAAAAAAACGGGTTTGGCTGTGTATTTCCCGTGTTGGGTTTGCTGGGTGCGACGGAGCTACTACTGCTACATGAATCATTGGGAAGAGTGCATAGACACCCAGGAGTACACATAAAAGACAAGTCTTGTCATTCATTTGATCCCTGAATGGCCTTCCTGGTTCTGTTGTTCGGTCTTGCCTTAGTCCGAGTACGGGAGCTCGAAGTCGTACTGTGGACAATGGACTCACGCGGGTAATCAATTCTTCCATCATCAAGGAATGGAACATGGGGAGATGATAGTATGAGGGGTTGGGGGCTTGCTTAGCTTGGACATAGTCGGTCGGAGTAAGACCTTGACCGATGTGGTAGGCCGTCTAGTCACGATTCGGGAGCTCAGAAGCATACGACACTTATTAATACCAGTATGGAGCAGTATTTGTCGTTGTCGTTGTTGTTAGCTGTGCTCAATCGACAGCACAGCCTATAAGTATGATTTTCCCAAGCAGATTCATGTCAACATCCTCGGTTCACACCGACATCACCATCTACACTTGTGTATTGCGGAAGAAGAGCTATTCTTGGAAAAAGCAATGCAATTGTCAGCCCGCACAAAAAGCATCGGAAGAGGGGCGCATTGATCGCCGCTAAAACGAGAGCACTACCGAGCTTCAAAGAGTGTGTTTAAGATTACGTGGGACTGGCAAGGCAGCTGGCTCTGGTTTGCGTTGCATGGGCGGTCGGATGAGGTTCTGCTAGATCTCCCCCCCATCCTTGCGTGCTTGCAGAGAACGCAGCGAATGCGAATTCAGGAGTTGTGTGCAGGATGATACTCCCTCACAGGAAATTTATGCATCACCACCAGTCAGCGAAGGACGAGCAAGTACCGAGTACTGTACCTCCAGCGAGCAACCTGCATGGTGGCGTCGAAATATCCCACGGTGCTGACCTTCTCGAAATGGAACCCACACACAGAGACAACTGCAGGCACTGCAGGGCAGGTCGCAGCTGGTCAGTTGCCTCTCCGGGCAAGGTGCAGGTGAAGAAAAGCAGCATGATTGGCAGGGCAATTTGATGGGGAAAACCTGGCTGGTATCCAATGGGAAGGCAGGGTTTCAGGGAACTTTCAATCAAAGACTTTTTCCCGTCCACTGACTCTCGGGCGAATGCGATAAGGTCAGTCATTGATTGAATCGGGTTGATTGATTTGGAGTTCCCCCACTTCGGCTGGGCTGCGCGGCCTGCTGTTGCCGTACCGGCACTCTTGCTTAGCCGTACTGTAGTAGTAAGCACACACCGTGTGCCAAGACAGCCAATCCATCCCGTGTAAGCGGTCACGAGCCAAAAAAGAACTGGAGCGGAAAGGATGCCATCCATGGGCTTGGCGGCCTTACGGCTCGCTACACCGTGTGTGGTTGAGTCTTGGCCATGGGGAAACTGTGTGTCAATCCGGGGTATGCTCGTGTACGTATTGGATCATGTTGGAGTGAGCTATCAGTGAGCCCCCAACCTCCTTGCCTGCCTGTCTGTCTCAAATCTTACCACATGATAGTTGAGTCTTGTACTGTACGGACAGCTTCACTGTAGAGGATCATTCCCAACTTCGGCTGTCGGCAATGCACCCAACTGTTACACAACAGAGGCCGGGACTTATACTCAGTATATCGCAAGTCTATGAGCAATGAGCCCACGCAACCAACGCATCGGGGGAATTTAAACAGAGAATGCAGCCTCAGACTGCCCTCTTTTGCATGATTCTGGTACGATTGCCCGTTTCCCCAGTCCCGAAGTCCCGATGACGTCGATATCCGAGAACACGCTTGGTGTGCGGGACAACCGCCGCACTGCAGGGCTGCATCCCCGTCAACTGTTAACAGCTCTTTTCAACGACGCGCATCCGAATGATCCCTGCCTTCAGCACGTCTGAAGGGGAACTGTCAACTGGTTGTAAATCATTCCGTGTTGGTTATAGGGGCTCAAATATACACATAGCACAATCAGCAAGTCTTTCGGATGCGGAAATCCCCCGGAAACGTCGGCTTAGTCCCCGCTCATGGAGGTCAGGGCACACTGGTGCGGTCATCATGTCCGCATCCTCCTATACTCTACATGTTGTATCTCTACATTTTGTATCTCTACATGTTAAACTGCGGCCAACGGTCTGGACAACCATAACGGTTCCTGTTAATCCCCCTCTCAAACCCCATCGGCTAGGCAGTGTAGGTGCCGTCTAACCGTGTCCGAAGGCTCCACGGGGATCATCCGATGGGGCTCGAGGCCCCAGAACTTTGGAACCGACCGTCGCTGGGTCTGATCCGACCAACCTCCACGCTTCACCCACGATGACATCGTTGGGGGAGGTGGTGGGTTAGTAGCCAACTTGGCCTGATAGATAAAAAGGCCCGTTCGTAGTCCCAACCCAAGATACCAAGTCAGTCGCATCCAAACACTCCTCAGTCCCTGTGTCAACGCTACAAAACTGAATAGCCCTATTCACCCAACAACAGCAACAGCACCAACAAACCACTGTCTCACTACCACTCCCAACCCACAGACCCAACGACCCCCATGTCGGCCCCCAAGAAAAACTTCCACGTCGCCATCGTCGGCGGCGGCATCGCCGGCGTGACCCTGGCCATCGCGCTGCACCACCGCAACATCTCCGTGACCATCTACGAGCAAGCGCACGCCTTCTCCGAAGTCGGCGCGGGGGTCTCGTTCAGCCCGAACGCGGTGCAGGCGATGAAGTTCTGCCACGACGGCATCTACAGCGCCTTCGAGAAGGTGTGCACGCGCAACCTGTGGCCGTCCAAGCAGAAGGTCTGGTTCGACTACCTGGACGGCTACAACTACAGCAAGGGCGCGGACGAGACGGGCGCCGACCAGCGCCGCCAGGACATTGAGTTCACCATCTCCAACAGCCTGGGCCAGAACGGCGTGCACCGCGCGCACTTTTTGGATGAGCTGATCAAGCTCGTGCCGCAGGAGATCTGCCGCTTCAAGCGCCGGCTGGAGGACATCCACGAGCGCCTCCGCGACGGCAAGCTCATCCTCAAGTTCGCGGACGGGTCCGAGGAAGAGGCCGACGTGGTCATCGGCTGCGATGGCATCAAGTCCCAGGTGCGCCAGATCATCGTCGGCGCCGACCATCCGTCGGCGAAGCCCTCGTACACGCACAAGTACGCCTATCGCGGCCTGGTGCCGATGGAGAAGGCGGTCGAAGCCATTGGGGAGGAGCTGGCCTCGAATTCGTGTATGCATGTGAGTTGTCTGCCTTGCCTTGTGTTATCGCCAGCAGTCTCAGATGGCCTTCTGTTCTTAAAGTTTGGCGGAATGCTGATATGGAATGATAGATGGGCCCCGGCGGCCACATGCTCACCTTCCCCGTCAACGGCGGCAAGACGCTCAACATCGTCGCCTTCCACACCAACCCCGCCGACTGGGCCGAGTACCCCCAACTCACCCGGAAGGGCACCCGCGAGGAAGCCCTGAAGGACTTCGAAGGCTTCGGACCGAACGTGATCAACCTGCTCAAACTGACGGAATCCGATCTCAGCGTGGTGCGTACCCACACCCTCACCCCTTACCCCTTACCCCTAATCCTACAACTCACCCCTATTGTCCATTCACCCCCTCAAACATAAGACCAGCTCTAACAGCAAGGAAAAGTGGGCAATCTTCGACCTAAACGACCACCCCGTCCCGACCTTCCACAAAGGCCGGGTCGTGATCTCCGGCGACGCCGCCCACGCGACCTCACCACACCACGGCGCGGGCGCCGGCTTCTGCATCGAGGACACCGCCGTGCTGGCGACACTGCTGCAGGACGAGCGCGTGCGCACCCACGCCGACCTGGCGGCGGTGTTCGCCGCCTTCGACGCCAGCCGCCGCGAGCGGTCGCAGTGGCTGGTGCGCAGCTCGCGGTTCATCGGGGACTGCTACGAGTGGCGGGCCGAGGGCGTGGGGCGGGATTTCCAGAAGATCGAGGAGGAGATCAATCGACGGAATGGGGTGATTGCGAATGTGGATGTTGCGAAAATGGTGGAGGAGGCGCGGCAGGAGTTGGGGAGGCAGTTGGCCGTGGCTGGGGGGAGTAAGGCTTCTTTGTAGGGGGGTTGAGGGGGCGTGAGCTGTTTGGGGAATGGGCGCCAGCTGTATACAATGATCTTAATTGGGGGTGTATATAGTAATGTAGATAGTTTGTGATTTGTGGCTTTGAGCATGTTTCAATTCTAAATTGTATTTATGCAAGGCGGCTGTTTGTGAATATGTAGATTTACTTCTTATTCATACTGTGACATCAGTCTGAATTGATTTGTGAAGAATGCTATAAATAGAAGTGATGTCTTGTTTTGTGTGTGATTACTTTGCTGTCTGGAACCAACTATGATCAATATCTATGTTGATACTCTATGAAATACTCTCGGAGACATGTCGGACATGCTGCTGGGGCCGCACAAATATATTGTCAGACATAGTCAGAGTTAATTCGAATGAATCTGAATATTGTCTGTCATTCCAGAGCATATGATCCAGATGATTCAGTGTCTGAGAACTTGCAACCCCAGCTGACACCTAGAATCACTGGTATTTGCACGAATCTCAGTTCCTGTCCCAATTTCCTCTCCCATGCATCCAACTGCTTTCCCATTGGCTTCCCCGCATTCAACTGCCGGGCGCTATCCGACATTTGTCCCATTTGCCCTATTTGATCTGTTTGCCTACATTTCGGAAGCGGTCAACAGCGGCAAGAGAAGGGCGCATCCGAAGGGGCGGGGGATTTCCCCTCATCAACTCCCCAACTTCCGAAAGCTTGTTTCACTCCGACTCCCCGAATTTGAGGGGAATATGGGGCTGTATGACTCGTTCATTTCAAAGAAAAGAGAGGATGGCCTCGCGTGGGCGTGCTGGCTCTGAGCTCCGATGATTGCATCGGAATCCAGTTAGTATTTTTGATGACCTACAATCTAACGTGATTGGTCGTTCTTCCTCACGGACTGCTCCCACCCGACCTCAACCAGCTTCGGTGCCTTTGATCACTCGGAGAAATGCGCCACAGTCTGGAAATGCCTGTCAGCAGGCGCTCATTTCCAATGCAGTGGAACCAACCTTTCTCACTATAGAATTCCAGCCCAAGACATTTGGTGCGTTGACTGGACCCTAACGTGGAGGCCGAATGTTTAGACTCGTGCGAGAGGACACTGGTCGCGCTGTCCATGGAGCCGCGCCGCGACATGCCTTGAAATATGAATTTGACCTGCTTCGACTTGGCGGTAGGCGCTCCAAGATCGCTCACTGAAACGTATCAGCCGGCTTCAGACAACCACGCATTACTCTTGACATACTGGGTATGTCCATGAACCTCGCTCGCCGGGAAGTGCCCGGAAAGGAAGCGAAGTACAACAGCGACAGACCCTATGAAAATTGGGTCTTCAAGTATCTGGATTGCTTCTGCCGAGTTAGAGTGGCAGTCTGTCGCATTGATGGATATCTTTCTCGCGTCGATACAGGAAATGACCTCCCGGCGGAGCAGAACTACCTGAAAGGACTCAAAGTCTGTGAAGGTTAGCCTAGGTGCCTGATCAGCCCTTAGCCCGTTCCGAATGACTGTACCGCTCATGTCCTGGAATTAATAATTTGGGCAAATGTGGTATTGCGTGATCGTAAGGTGGTCTTCGATCTTTGTCGTGTGCGAGCCTTGAAACCAGACTCCGAGCTGGGCTGTAGTGACTCGTCGGCTGGGAACGTAAGGGAGCATGGAGCTCTTGACCGTGGATGATCCGCAGATGACTGTTCGGAGTGACCCTGACTCTGTCTTCAGACATCAACTGCTTCGATCGCTACAGGCTCGTTTGTTTGCGAGTTGAAGCAAGCAACGAGATTGCACATGAGAGGACGGTGTAGCACACGTTTTGGGACGTTTGGGTCGGGGAATTCTCTACAATGGAAGAACGGTTAGTCAGAGACTATTTGGATCTGGGGAAAGCGAGAAGGAAGCAGAGCATATTGACGCGAGCACGTACAGCCGCACCGGATCGCTTGTCAATGAAATCCTTCTGTTGGGCATCGGCATCGAAACCACCGACTGAGGGAACCTGACGGTCAAATCTGACTCTGCGGACCTCTGTCGAGATATGGGTCCTGATATGCGGTCATCCGGAGAAGGGGACTCCTTCGAAATTGATGGGTAAGACAGTCCTGGCGGGTGAAGTTTCAAATCATCAGCGTTCGTATTGAAGGCGTGAACGAGTTGAAAGTCAAGCCATTGTCGGAACTGTTCCCATTCCTCGGCTGTGTCGTTGATGGAGTGGCGTGATTTTGTTGAGACTTGATATTTTTGATAGAGATCATGGTTGGGCACAAGATCGTGTCCGTATCCCACCATCCCCAAAGCATCGCGCACATCGTCGCTCACTTGATGAAGGAAGCGCGATATAGCTGCGACATCGAGTGTATTGCTATCGTCACTATCGATCGTATGTGGAAGCCAACCAGATCGGGACTGTGGTGCGAGACCATGGGGATCGTAAGTGTCGAGCCTCCGAGCGAAATTGCCTAGTCGCTCAGATATGTCCCGGATGCAATCTAGAACCTTTTGATACTTTTGACTACCCACCTGGCTGAGCACGTTGTTGTTCTCGGGTATCGCACTCAGCATATGCTCTGACTCCAGCAGAGCTCGCCTCAGTCCGTTCCCACGGTGATTCGGGTCATGAGCGTCAAAGGCATTGGTCCCCATCGAACTGTCGAGCATACATCGCCTCAAAAGTAACGAAATCTATGATATCATGGTTCTTTCCAACGTTAGCATGCTATGCCATGACTGCATTTCCTCCAGGGAAAAAACGTACTTGATGGACTTACAGCATCTCGAGATTCTCCAATTGATTATTCTCCGTTGCCTTCATGAAGCCGAATGTCGCATCTCGCGTTTCCTGACTCGATTTTAATGTCGCAATTTTCAGACATCTCTCTAGCTTCCGTCGGAGCCTTTCCGCTCCGTCACGCTCTAGTGGCCAGGTAACCTTTGGATGGTTGCTTTGGTGCCGAAGCAGTTACGCCGACCCTTCACGGCCTTTTCATCCTGCGTCAATTGCCAATGCTTATGTACAAACTCTGCGCATTCGTCAATCGTCTGGTTGTAGAAGGCCCCCAAATCTCGTTCGCCCTTGATGGTCGCCTGCTTTGTCTTTTGAATTTGTTCTAATAATCCTTTAATGGCCCCAAATTCTTGCCGAAATGAGTTATAGTCGGCAGAAGCACTTGCGGGTCCTTCTTTGACATTCTTGTAGATGGTCCAGACAGTAGTAACGGCTGTCATGACATCTCCAAGACCTATCTGGGGAAAGCTCATTGCTTATTACCTGTCCTCAAGGGCATTCTTCAGAACAAGAGGTGCTTCATTGTTGAAGATCTGGAATGCACAATCAAGCAGAAGGGAATTGGAGCAGAATGAATATGTGTCTGCAGGATCGATCACCGCATCCCGGCGCTGGCAAGTCACAAGGGACTTTGAAATGCCACGAGGCTGAGCTACCATGGGAGGAGTCAAGTGCCTTCGCTTCAGTCTGGTCAGGCCATAGTTTGTCGCCGAGGGCAAATGAGCTTCATAGGGGTGTGCGAACATGACTGCGCCCACTATCTGGCCTAGGATTGACACAATATCTTTATCGTCTTCAGAGCTCTGACTCTTATCGCCTCAACCACATGGTAGGCACCCTGAGCTTTCGATTGTGAATACCTTCATGGGTCAAGGTCTCGTGGTGGCGGTGTACGAGCCCCTTAGCACCGGTCTAGTTTCCCCTTCTAGACCATCGAGGAGCTTTGGTCATAAACGTGCTGAGGTGAGTCGATCAATTCGATCTGACGTCCAGACGTACCACTATATTATGGCTTTCAACACGAACCTGAATGATAGCATCCGGAGGCTGCTTTTCATATCGTCTTTTCTTGTCTGCTTGTATTTGAGTAGTGGCACCAGTGCCTTGTGAGACAGAAGAAATATGGCCCATCAACATCAGCGGCTACCGCCCTCCTGTCAGCCATGCGACCTTGCAGCCTCACAATCATCGTATACCTATAACTGCAGGGACTGATCTGCGGTGATATTCATTCTGACTGAGAGAAATGAGTCCGCAGTCTAGAAAAAGGCCAATCTATTTCAGCCTTCCAACTCGGTTCGTACGCAGATGGAAGGTGCTATCAGAGGCACTAATTCAGAATTAGACTAATCAGGTTTTGAGCTCCTGCCAGTCTGATCGATTGCTATGGGTCTTTTCCTCCAGGTCAAATTGTACCTGAATCCGTGGGGAAACTACGAAGACTTCAGACATCATGCTGTAGTCATAACCCTCCTCTCGTCATTTAACGAGCGTTGAGTACTTTGCTGACTCGCCTGTAGCCGGCCCAAAGACACGATTTTATTATCAGTCGTTTAGAGAAAGCGAGGAAGGGAAAATGGCTTTGGGATATCGTAGTGGCTGGTACCGGCTTCTTCGCAGATGCATACTGTGTAAGTGAATTGAATGTCAAGCACATATCCGTGACTGACCTTATAGATCTTTTTGCTCAACATGGTCACTCCGATGCTTAGTGCGGTTTACTGGAACGACATCAAGCTCAAGTCTAACACTTTACACAATTATCAGGTTGCCCTCGGCATTGCCACCTTGGGGGGTGCGCTGGTGGGCCAGATCCTGTTTGGCATCGCCGCTGATATCTGGGGTCGCCGTCAGATGTATGGATGGGTACTCATCATCCTCATCTTCAGCACTCTCGGTATGTCAATGGCATCGTCTGGGAAGGATGACTCCATGTCCATGATTGGAGTTCTGCTCTTGGAGATTCTTCATGGGCGTGGGGGTGGGGGCTGACTATCCATTGTCAGCCGTGATCTGCTCAGAGTATGACCCTTTTGTTCTTCTTGTGTGCAGTATGTGGCTCAAGACAATTCTAATGGTGTTCCAGGCTTGCTCCGACACACATAAGAGGTCGCATGCTGGCAGTTGTGTTTCTTTGCCAGTCTCTTGGAGAGGCAGCAGCTGCCGTCGTGGCACTCATTGCCGTAGCTGGCTTCCGAAACAGCCTCCCAGATGATGCCAACAGTCTGAAGTGTACGGGCTCCTGCGTCCACGACCTGGACAAGATATGGAGGTATATTGTCGGCTTGGGCGCAATTCCGGCATTTGTCGCGATTTGATTCCGGATGACCACCATTGAATCTCCACGATACACTGCCAATGTGATGAACAATAGTCTGCAGGCTGCCGCCGATGTCTCCCAGTTCTATCGGTCAACAGATTTATCAGCCACATCGGTGTCCAGTCTGGGAGGGGATTTGATCTCTCTCACACAGACCCGTACACGCGAACATCGCACTATCTCGCCAGTTGTCTCCCGCGATTCTGGCTCTAGAGCCAGCGAGAATGGCACAAAATCCTGTGTAAGTATGTGGAAGGATTTTACAATGTTTCTCAAACCGAATCACAACCTCCGCACTCTGATCGCGACTTATTTGTGCTGGTTTTGCCTCGATCTGCCGTTCCATGGCCTGGGCTTGATGAATGCGGAGATCATCAATACCATCTGGTATGGGAAGGCCATTCAGCCAGCGGGCGTCTACCAGTATCTTTTGCGCGTGTCATACCAAAGCATTGGGGTCGTCTCATCTGGTGCCATTGTCGGCAGCGCAATCGCTGTCATGACGGTCGACCGCATTGGCCGACGAATTCTGCAGCTCTTGGGCTTTGCCTGGTTGTTCGTACTAAACGTGATTGGGATACTGAGACCAATGGCTTGCATAGGCCGGTTACTGACGGTCTTTGAGGTTTAAATCGCTTTATATGGCTCCTGTTTGCTGTGATACCTTTGTATTCCTGACCTTGCTTATGGCCCTATTTTTCAGCAGTGACAGAAACTCACCCAAGTGCTGGACTCATTCAATGCTCCGCTTGGATTCACCCATAAGGAGACGTTTGATTTTTCGAATCAGAGCTTCCGCTCACGCATCGCCTGCGGCGTTTCTGCAGGATTCATTCATTTTCTCCCCACCCAATGAGTACTACTTTCGTTCACACACCGCGTGCAACCTGCAAAGCTAAGCTATTGTCTCACTTTCATCGAATGTAAATTGTCCTATTGTTGGAAATCATTAACTCTACGACTAGCTGTGAATTCCCCGAAGGTGGTCTGGCTTCTTCCTCCACTATTTAAATCTCCTTCCTCTCCCTCTTCTTCATCCTCCTCTTTCCATCCACCACCCCATCTCCTTCCATCAGTCCATTTTTTTCATCTCTCATCCTTTTCCTTCCTCATCTTCCATCACCCTTCTCTCAAGCCATCATCCTGATTCTCGTATATACTGCCTACCATCCTCATCTTCTATCATCCACTCGGTATACTGTTCAAAACATGGAACGTGGCTCGGCAACATGGGTCCGTTCCTCAAGCAGACAGCCATCCAGCCTATACTGAGTGCACGCTGTGCAGCCTTGTACGAGCATATCGGGCTATTCCCTAATGGTCTCTGGTGTTGGATCACTGGGCAGAAGTCCCTCAACCCGGCTACTTCAACCCGGCTACTTCGCCTGTGACGGGCGATGTGTCACCACTGGGTTCGTTGCAGATCAAACGCTCATGGCAGACCCCCTGAGCAGTCTGTTTGTCAGAGGCTCCCAGTAGATCTTGCAGGATGAAGAACGATCTTATCCCAAGGAGCTTGTGCGATGCCCACGCAGAGTGGAGTCCTTTGCAACAGCTCTTGGTGCGAGACCAAATCTCCTCTCGCCCTACCAAAAGCTTCAATGTTTCGATTAGCCGCATGAGAACCTTGAAAGACAAGTTCAACCACCAGTTTATTGACTCCTCGACCGTGCGAGACTCTGTCAACACTGCCCCTTTGGCGTTCTTGAATATCATTTTATTTCTGCATCCCTCCTGTTATCCTCCCGTTATCAATCCGACTCTTCAAGATGCCTGATTAATCTATTTCTCAATGCCAGATTGCGGACACAGCATGTTATTCAAGGATAGGAACGTTGTTCCTGTTGGGATTTGACGATGGCGCTAGCAGCAAATCGGTCGACAAATAGATCAACTCCACGCCAAGTGATTACAAGGGATGGATTAAGAGCCAGGGCGAGAGCGAGGACTTCAACACACTACAGCTCAAGCCCCGGGCGGAACCCCTCCGCGATAAGAAGTCAGATGTCATCATTTCGTCCAGATCAACTCAATTCGGCGCATCCACCCATCTTTGGGTAACAAGTCACGGATCCAAGCTTTGACAATGAAAAGCAGCTACTACCGAGCTCTGACTGGGCGTGACTAAATGGTAGGTACCTCATTCTGATCTTAGGAAGCCTAGTACTGATCGCGGAAAGCTGTTATTTGCCGGTACGCTCTGAATCAATCAAAGACCCCATCAGTGCCTATTTTCAGCATAGTCACAGATCCAAGGGATTGGAAGAGCAAGGATCAAGCGGTCCTGATGACCTGATGTACTGGATCATTAAATTCAAGGCTCAAGGCTGCGCTGTCTGTGGATTGGACTTGAATTACAAGAGCTTTGATGCTGCATCAGCAAACATTTTTCAACTACATATGCCAGCTAAACCGCAACATGAAAAACGGCAACGAGAGTCACATCACTCTACGTGTTGATGCTAACTACGATGTCAATGAAGGCCCAGAGGAGAATAGGCATAAGCAGGTGAATGTGAAAAAAAATGCATGCCTCGAGGAGACGGAGACGGAGAACTTGTTCTACGATTTTCTTATCCTAAATCCTCGGCCTGGGATCCATATAAGCTATTCGAAGAAGCTCGTCTTTTCGAGGTGACTGTTCGACATCTGACGCCTGGTTCAGTTTCTCAGTCTCAATCGCAGTCATCGACACCCACTAGGAGGCGTGGACACTGAGGACTCCCTTCAAAACTCAAGCCCTGTGCTCGCAGCGAGGGGTTTCAAACTTAGCTACTGCTTCTAGAGACGAATGATCGAGCGCCACTGTTTCTGCTAGGCTTGACTCCCATATCTACAGCTAGGACACCCCAAAAAGAACTGACCCGGCACATAGCAGACGCCTGGGCTGAATGGGTCGTCCGTCACACTAATGACCGTTCTTTCTCTGCTGTCCGGGCTGGCCAATCGCTACTCTATAGTGCCATGCACTTTTCCCGCTACTCTTCAACTTACTGGACTCGGCGCCATATCCGATGCCCTTGTTGGAAGTTAAGTGGACCAACCCGGCTGTGTTTCTAGAGCTCAACAATCTGGGACTTGCCAACGGAGACATCAACGCGGACTGGCTGAAGCATTGGAGAAGAAAGGCAGCCGAAACAGCTATGGCCAAGATTAAGCAGTCGCTCGAAATTGAGGAGGCAGTCTTTGGTTATGCGTCGTTCAGGAAGCGTGACAGGCCTGTGTATGAAGACGGTACTCCCGAGAACGATCCAGAAAATGAGAATGACCACTTGCAGATGGAATGGATAAGTCAGAGCTGCGAGCCCGATGCAGAGAGCTCCTAGCCGCGGGGCCCATCAGTTCATGCGGAACATTGTCGGTTGCCCAGCGGTAATAGAAGGCCTCATCTATGGTACTGTTTACAACTTCCTGAAGCTCGTTCTGGGCCACGAAGGATCTCGGCGGGTTATTGAGCCTCTCAAACGCCAAGCCGAACCCCCAGTCGACAGTACCGGTGTGCCAATGGTCATCAAGCAAATCTCACAGCTGGCAGACTCATGTTGAGTCAATCATTTTCTACTGCCAGGTCCATTCCAAACGTACTATTGACCATAGATTTTCAGGGAACAACCGGACTGCTAGCCTCATGCAATAACTGTTCCGAATAAGACCTAAGCAATGGTGCCTATCAATTTTCAGTTTGCTATAAGGGACTGGAGATTATGAAATCTATTACGACGGGAACCTTCGAGACCACATGAAGCAGCGGGTTATCTGGTCGCTGAGAGTCACCTGCAAGCCCGACGTGAGGCCACATGCCGCCAGTCTCTTTACCAAAGTGCACCACGGGGCCCAAGATGGCGAGGTTTAATGTCTTAAGCATTGCCTCCTAACGGCCGATTATCTTCAGCTTTACTTGCGTGGCTTCCATGTCTCGGATGAGGTTGGTAAGTTGCTTCTGATGTACCGTGACAACGTCGCGCAGTTTCCTCACTTTCTGTGGTATCCCAACACCGGCGGGAAGGGTGGTTGTGCAGGTCGGACAGTTGTGTCCACGGGAGTCTAGGTCCCAGGTGGACTCGGGTGTCCGTGTCTCCTTCGAGTCTTCCGATGACTATGCTACTCTTCTGGGCTACGCCTCCCCTTATGCTGAGGAATATCTTGAGCAGAGCGCTAATGTAATAGAGGCTGGCCTGAGCCGCCTCCGCATGATGAAGATTCCCGGCGCCGGCGACCGTCGCTACTTGGGATTTTTGGAGTTTGCGGATACCGAGTATCAATCCCAGGTCGGGGACAGGTTCGAGATCAATTTTGACTCTGATGATTAAAGCTAGGACAGGATCGGCTTTGTGTTTATGTGCAGCCCAGCGCCCTGCTCCCCGGTGACCAGCACCACAGTCATGCTGACTCGCCCGTGGAAGTCCGAAACTGGCGAATGGGTTATGCTGGATGAGGGTCTAGAGCTCCGTCCCCCCTCCCCCCCGACGGTGGAAGAATCAATTCGCTGCACCCATGATCGAACAGCACAGAACGGCGACGAACAGACGGGAAGCTCCTACAGATACGGAGGTACATGTAAGCAGAAGCCTAAGGCCCTGACACTCGATGCATCCCAAGGATCGGAGGCTGACTGCGTCAAAATTTCTCTATGCAACAATCTCAGTACGACAGGCTTCCTTCGCTCCAAGAGAAGGGTGAATGTGATGACCTCGTCCATTCTTCAATGCTGTCGCCACAGCAGCAGCTGTATCTATGTCCCCGTTGTTTAGTCATTACACTCCCTAACTAGCGTCGATACTCGGACTGAAACCGTTATAGACCACCACGCACAACTACAGTCAAAGAAGCAGTCTGGAGTTTCGGACATCAATGACCCGAACGTATGTCGTGTCGAGCACCAACTGTGACATGTCATGGTATTCTCAGGATACTGCTCATCGATTATGTTGGCCTTCCTGAGTAATCCTGCCCACGTGATTAGAACTCAGATAGTTCAACCAATCCAACCACCAAGAATTCAAGAACACGTTCCGAATAGCCCACCCCTGAGTCCTCGATTTGCTGACAGATTATAGGAGGTGAACTTGCTGTTAGACTGGCGGCTTTGCTGGCGGCTTTCAGATACACTGGTAAGCGAGGAAACTCCCTCCATAGAGGTATGTCGCACAGCTTTCGACCGCTGACCAGCAAGGGCTCTAGTCCTCGTCACATATAGGGCCCGTGCAGCGGACATCCAGCGCGATCTCCAATCAGGTCCCTCAATATGGCGACCTGGCGCTATGCTCGACGAGATGTTCCAGCTGGCGTGGCCGTGGGATGAATTTGATCTCTGGGACAAGTGGAGGATTCTGGCAGCTATAGCATCCTGCTTCGGCTCATCCGTCGCTTACACAATTTCCACCTCACCTGCTACGAACATGGCCCCCTTAAAAGTATGATTCCCGCGAACTGGCCGCGACTAGACATCTTGCAGTCACGGCCTAGCGGACTGGAACGTTCGTCGGCTGTGCTATCTTGCCCGAACTCATCGGTGGGGCGTGTGCGAATTGCCATTGGAACTCTTTCGGCCGCCAGTGCTCGCTCCATCGAGAGTAACAACGTCGCTCCGTTCGTCAAATTGACCTGATGGACAGGGAAGGATCTCCTGTCCAAGCGGAAGGTAGATGGTCTACCTCATATGAGCGAGGGCTGGATGAACAGCTCCATGAGGGTATGTATCCTCGTGACTAGAGCTGAGGCATACCTCCTCGGCGGAGGTATCAACTGCACAGCCACTGACACATGAGTCACCTCTTCTCGGGCCACGTGGAAGGTTTTCTACGAAGGAGCCGTAGAGAGCTACGGTCTCGAGCGCAGATGAGAAGGAAATTTGCCGTTTCTCCAGTCTCTGTCGAGCTGGGAAAGCATCGTGAGAAGATTACAAACAATATCGATTTTCTTGGTGTCGATGGGAAGGCCCGAACCTGCCTGCGCCCCAGTCGCAGCCGCGAACGTCCTCCCCCGCACGGCCACCTACGTCCGGGGGGGTTGCGTACAACAGTTGACTATAGTCAACATCATGGCAGCCCCCGCGGTCCCCGGGCCCATAATCTCCGGACCTCCCCCGCCGCCAGCGGGCACACCCTGGGCTGACTGGGATTAGCCGGCGCCCTGCGATCGGGCCAACGACGAGGAGTGGGGATGCCACCCTCTTCGTCGAGCTGCCTCCTGCGGCCAGGTTTGCCGGTCGCACGACGGCGGCAGCCTACTTCATCATGCTTCGATACCACTGAGGCTCGTCTTGCCGTTAACTTCGCAATAACTCTTTGCCAGAGAGGAGACGTGCTACTCCTCTCTCCATACAACGCACAAAATGCCATGATCACGGAGCAGCTAGCGAGCCGATACTCAGATGCTCAACACAAGTCTGGGGCGTACAAGTCTTCAAGGACATGACCAAGTACGTGTATAAGGACCCGGACCGTACTAAACTCTACTTCAGAGCGGGAGACGAGATCGAACAGTATCTAGAGAGCCAGTATATCGGTCCGACTGAGGCTGCTGTATGGCTTCTCCGTTTCCGTGTCCACGAGGAGTATCTATCCTCGACAACCCTGTTTGCGGAGAAGGGCTACACAGATAGCAGCCAGAATGAATCAATTCAAATGTGGATCCAGCTGGTGAGCATTTCGGCGGACCGCGACGTGAGTTGATTGAGCGGCTTGCCAGAATCATCTGGCGGACAAAGAACATCAATACCACAACCAATAGGCCCTACTAACAGTGCAGACAAACCTCAATGCCAGTGTTATCCTTTGGCTAGAAGTCTCAGCAGCCAGTGGTAGACTTCATAGTGCAACTACTAAGAATGCTGGAGAGCCTTCCCTTCACCTTGCCCTTTTTTAAGGTCATCCTGCGGAAGCAGGGCTAGTGTGCAATTGACGCGCAGGCAGCGAAACACGTTTTACGCTATCTCAAAGGATCTACGTTTGATGTCGTATACGGCAGTGGCTGCAGCAAGCAATTCGAGGTCTACGTCGACGCCTCATACGCCGATGATGACGACAGGAAATCCATGGAAGCGTACGTTATCACGTACGCGGGATCGCCAGTGTCATGGGCCACACGGAAACAGGCGATCATGGCATCCTCGGCCACGCTCTCGGGGTATATCGCCTGTGGTGAAGCCAATCGCGAAGCCGTCTTCCTGCGCGAGTCCGCAATGGAACTGGGACTGCCCGTCGGTGACAAGGTTCTTATACACACGGATTTCAACAACGCAGTCGCCCTCGATGCTATTTCGACACCAGACAAGAGAGCTATCTTTCAGACGGCAAGACAAACTCTAATTTTTTGCCAAGGCAGCCTCTCTTCCCGAAGATATATCTGAATCTTCAGTGATTCGCCTGTCCCCCTCCCGCCCGGCATTCCACCGCACAGCTGCAGAGGACATCTTGCAGCTTCGGCGAGCGAGTATCCTCTTCGAGTTGGGGGACATCACCAAAGAGGAGCTACAGGACAGATCCAGAGCAGACCTCTACGGGACAGATACGGTATATCCTATTTTCCTCAAAAAATCTGCTTTGCGGACTTGATTGCGATCTTCAATAGTATGGGGGTAGATACATCTGCTCAGGGCTGTAACCAGTGGTTTCCAGGAGGGCCAGACCCACTTCCAGCAAATGCGCTCCGTATTTGGCGATTGGTTGACTCATCTGGAATGACTCTGTCGCTCGGTTACTACTACCTAGTTATACTCTAGTAGCGACTGCATCGGCTGCGATTTTCTAGATGCAGTTACATCAAGAGTGAGTATGGAGCTTATCGGCGCACGCCCATGACTATCGCCTGTCCCCCGTTTTGCGCTTGTTCTCGTTAGCCAGCCGATCCTTGCGCAGTCGATGCTTCACCCGGACATTGGAGACATGGTCGTTATCTCCTCATGAAATACTGTCGGTACCTTATTCCTGCTACAGCTATCGTATACCAACCAGCCTCATGTGGGGTTGGATTGTATTGCATCCGACACTTGCAAGGATACACTCCAAGCTGTGGTTGTGTGTTGGGGATTTGAAGCTGCTGCTTAGCCGGGTGAGAATTGACATCTGAATAATATCGATATTCAGGCAATAATCAACACATATGGGGAATCGTGTGAGGAAGCCTCCGGCGACTTCTGGAGTGCCTCATGGTTAGAAGCACAACGGTCTCATTCATCAGGCCATTGGTATGTCTTCTCTTTATGGCCTTTGTCGTAGTTTCCCGGCTGCGGTGGCTGATAGTTCGATTATTCTAGCTTGATGAATCGCTCTTCCCACTTCTTCTGTTGCTTTTCCCTGTCTCGTTCAAAAAGTCGGCATGCACACGTAAAAATGCTATGACTGAGGCAAAGGACCAGCCCGCATCGGAGCATCAATCTTCAGGCCGCCTGTGGTGTGAATGAAAATGCCCGCGCTTGCCAACTTTCCCCATTCTCCTGTTTTCCAATACCAGCTCACCCTGTCCATCTCAGGCCAATTCCTCAGTCATTTCCTTATTCCTTATTACCTCGTTCCCTATGCCTCACCGTTGCCAAAACAAAAGAAAACACGCACTGTCCCCACCGCGGAGACTTTTCAGGCGATGCATCAAAAAAGAAGCCATAGGCTACGAACTAGGAAGAGAGAGTATTGATAGAGCACTCGAGTTTCACAATCTACCCAAAATTTGCCCTGAAACTGCCTCGGGCCCCGGTTCAAACCTTGATTGACCACCACCAGAAATCTTACTTCATAACAGTCAAGACCAAACTCCAGTCAACGCCGAAGGCGAGAATCCCGCCTCTACTCAAGTCGAAACCGCAGAAATCATCGACCCCACCCGTCCTTCCGTGTCACGAAATTGGCATGGCCGGAAAGAAAAGAAAAGTCGCCACCTAGGACGACGATGATACTGCGATCCTGACCGGGCCCGACCCCAATGATTCTATCCCCGGTATCAAACCAGAGGTAATTAACTTTGATCCTAAACAAACGTCGATCATCCGTCTTGTGGAAAAGCACACTATATCGACTTCACTTCTGCGTTGTATTATGCTGTGCATGATCTGCAAAGGTCATGAAATGGTGCTCTTATCTTAAACCCTGCGATGCAATGATAGGGAAGACATTGAGGAGGAAGGGGAGGTAAACAGTGAGCTACTGGACACCGATGAGCTTCCCGCACGTCGTCCAATGAATCCAATGAGAAGTACGTCTATCGAGTGCTTGATCTAGGATCGGATAACATCGAAGCTCGACAGACCATGTCTATTTACCGACTTGAGGCTATTTTGGGACAGACCTGGACTCTAGCACACCAGACCCCAGAAGACAATTTAACGAACGGCAGCCCATCGACAGGCGGATATAGGCTATCTTGGCTAATACATTGGGAAAATTCTTCTCCGTGTGATAGTCAAGATTGAACAGACAATCCTCCCAGTTGTTTGTACAACAATCGGTGGTTCAAAACCGACCCGAAAGGAAGTGCCTCTTCTCCCAACATCTATCGACTGGCTTGACATCTTTGATAATGGCTTGCACAAAAAGACACCGAAACCAATGAGCTACCGAAGAACAGTATGCAGGTAGGCCATGTCCATGTGAATAGGTTACTCAAGTATAAGCGAATGCTATATTGTACGTGTTTATTTCATTTTTTTCACCATCGGTTGATGCAATCAATATTCACTACCTATGTTGCGCCTTATACCCAAGAGGCCTGCTTTTCTGTCTTTTTTCTTCTGATGCATATGCAAGTCTTGTGTTGTTTTATTTTCTCCATTATTGTTATCCTCCATGTGTTTTGCATATGCAATGATCTGTTTCTTTGATATCTTCATCCTCTTAATATATACCCAGCACATGCTAATCTTAGGTCTTTTTAGATCCTTTTATTTGATTATTATTCTATCTACCTTCAGTTTATATACTCTGCCTACGCCTTGCACATACCTTGCGTATACCGTGCATACGCTCTCAACATGTCCGCCATAGCGCGTTTGTGGGCGGAGAATGACATCAATAACCCGGGGATGTTGAATACGGTTAATTCGCGTTCGCAGTTTAGGTATTTTCATAGTAAATATATACTCCGCCTATTCAGTTTATATGCTAAGCATATATAGGATCTATCCCTAATCACAGTGCCGGATGACAACCCTATGCGTTCCGTGCGCCTTGCGTGTCCGCAGAGAATAACAGCGGTATGTGCATAGCCAGCACACATGCGCTGCATATGCTGACGATATATATAGCTACGCCTAATGAAGGTGTCCTTATCAGTTCTGTATCAGGCCTTGTGTAAGTCTATGAAACGCATATCCGTAGCATATGCTAACCCCTACAGCTGCCATATAGCAGTCTCGGGTGGAAACGATATGTGTGGCCACTACTGCCTGGCCAGACCAGAGGACATCCATCGCAAAAATTAACAATGAAGAAGCGCCTCTTTATCACGATCAATGTGTTCCTCGCGATCAACGACCACGGACCACCCGCCGCCTTTGTCTTCCTGAACTCAAGACATCATGGGGTGGGATAAAGCGATGCCGCATCCTGAAGGCCTGCCTTCGGGATATCAATTTGCTTTTGCTCTTCTTACCCGCGATGCCAGAAGTCACCCTGTAAAACTCTAAATAGGATAAAGATAATGAGCCGAAAGGCTGATAAAGACGACTCTGAAAGAGATAGAAGACAGAAGCCTGGCTTTCCCCGAGTGCTTGGTACCTGAGAGGTTTAAAAGGGCTGTTAGGTGGTGTTTTGGCGGCTCGAATTATGGGCGGATGATTGATTTCACATATTCGAGTCACAACTAAATTGAAACACTGGTGCTAGATAGAGGTGGTAACAACTTGTCACAATCGATATGCGGTTCAGCTCTTTACATACAGTTCATCTCGATGGGTCAGGTTGGTCGGAAGTGTTGTGAGAATGCACGTGACCCCTCACCAACGACTATGACCTTCCTAAATAGGCAATTCTGAATCTATCCCCTTTTCCATCAAACAACGCTTCTAGAATCATCATTGCAGCAAATACACCCCTGCTGATAGTCCGGCCGATGCATTTCTCGCCCGAGACGCGATAATGCTATGGTCTCAAACGTTGGACCCTCGCAAAGGAACAACACCCCATCAGCACGGGAGATTGCGCCATCGGACCACGGCTTTCGTGATCGCCCGCCAACGGCAGCATAACTGGCTCATCCAGGCATTGTGCATCCAGGCACGCCATCCTCTCCACTCTTTGCAAGTGCAGGGAAGAGTCAATGATCATCGCGTGCAGGAACGATTTCTGGAACCATGGCTGGACCGATGCGCCGATGCGCCGAGGGGTAGAGGGGTAGCGGGGTTGCATGGCAAGTATATAACCCTTCCCCTCGCTCATCCAAGCTGCGTTTCTGATCCTCCACTGCAGCATATAAATCCAAACAGACCTCTATAGTCCCTGTCCACGGACACAAGACCACTAGCAGTCCCTCACAATGGCTCTAACCCAACAACCCCCGACCACTATCCCCCTAGACATCTTCCCGGACGGCCTCAAAACCACCGGCCAACACCCCCCGCTTTACGAACACATCCACCCCTTCGACCGCTTCCCCAAGGAAATCACCGGCCCGACCGTCTGGAAGCCCGAAGACTACCGCGAGCACCCGGAGAAATGGACCCATCGGTTTACCCCGGAAGAGGTCGAGGAGCTCTCGACGGCGGCGGATGCCTTCCTGGCGAATAAGATTCCGTTGACGGGTATTAGCAAGGTGAGCAGGGCCTACCACCACCACCAGGACCATTACCTCTCAAGAACCAAAGCTAACCAAGCGAGAAAGACCAACTTCCCCCTCCCCACCCTCTCCACGCGGCTACACACCCTGCGCGAAGACCTGCTCAACGGCAAAGGCTTCATCCTCTTCAAAGGCCTCCCCGTGCACGCCTGGGGCAATCACAAATCCGCCGTCGCGTACATGGGCCTAGGCACGTACCTGGGGTATTTTGTGAGCCAAAATAGCCGCGGTCACGTTCTGGGGCATGTCAAGGACCTCGGCGAAGATCCCACGCAGATCGACTCGGTGCGCATCTATCGTACGAATGCGAGGTAGGCCTGCCTTTCCCTTCATCTGGATTCCCCCCGCCCCAGAACGAAAGAGCTGACCATGTGCTCGGGACGGGATAGACAATTCTTCCACGCCGACGACTCGGACATCGTCGGCCTGCTCTGCATCCACCGCGCGCGCGAGGGCGGCGAATCCGACCTCGTCTCCTCGCACCACGTATACAACACGCTGGCCCGGGAGCGGCCGGACGTGCTGAAGACGCTGACGGAGCCGATCTGGTACTTCGACCGGAAGGGGGAGACCAGCAAGGGCGAGGAGGAGTGGATCCGCACCAGTGTGGTGTATTTGGAGCGGGAGGGTGCTGGTGGTGCCGAGCCGCGGGTGTATACCAAGTGAGTCCTGCCCTACCCTACCTTTACCTTACCCTATCCCCAAGCCCAATTCCAAGCCGTACCCCTGTACCTCCAAGTCGACGGCCAAGCTAACTGTCATAAGGTGGGACCCGTACTACGTCCGCTCGCTGACACGCTTCTCGTCAACCGGGTTAATCCCCCCGCTCAGCGCGGCCCAAACCGAGGCCCTCGAGGTGCTGGAAGCCACCTGCAACCGGCACGCGTTGCACATGATCCTCGAGGTCGGCGATATCCAGTTCCTGGCGAATTCGCACGTGCTGCACGCGCGCACGGCGTACGTGGACCACGCGCCGCCCACGCCGCGGCGGCATCTGATGCGGTTGTGGTTGGCGACGCCGGAGAGTGAGGGCGGGTGGCGGTTGCCGTTCTGGGATAGTAATGAGAAGAAGCGCGGGGGCATTCAGGTCGATGATCAGCCGCCCGTGGCGCCTTTGGATGCTGAGTAGATTCGTTTTTGGGACTTGTGTTGTAAGATTTAGCCTGGTTTCTCTGTTTGTTGGGAATGAAATACCATTTGTTTCTCTAAGGTAATAGTCATCTGGGGCTTAGTCATAGTGTGTGTGTGTGTGTGTGTGTGTGTGTGTGTGTATTAGGTTATAGTCATAATTCGTACATTCCTCTCTTCTCCTCTTCATGCTGATGCTGGCTGGGAAAGGGCAACTGCTAGTTCTCCAGACAAAGGGATAGAACATAGCCATGGCTTCCCACCTACTGCGCCTTGATCTTATAATTCCCCCCACTCACAATCTCCAACTTGCCCTTGGCCACCATCCCCGCCAGAAACTCCCGGAGCTCCTCGTTGCTGAACGGGAACCCCCCGGGGACCGCAATCTTTAGCATCATCACGATCCGCTGCAGCGGCATGGCGCCCTGGTTCGTCAACATCCCCACGATGAACTGCCAGTACAGGTTCATCTTCTCCATCGCGGCCGCTTCGGCCGATTCCTTGGCGGCGGCCGCTGCCGCTGCCGCTGCCGCCTCGGCCGCGTCCTCGAAGGCCGGGGATGTGCCCAAGTTGGATGGGCGGCGCGGGTGGTGCATGGTCGGCGTCGTCGGGGCGGTTTCGGTCTTGGGGGAGGTCGCGGTGGATTGAGCGGCTGGTGGGCCGCCGTCATGCTCACCAGAGGAGGAAGGCAGGACTTCCAGCACGCGGAAGGTGTCGCGCGGGTGTTCGTGGAGGATGCGTTTGCTCACCCAGAAGAGGCAGGCGGAGCGGACGAGGGTGGCGGGCATTTGGAGTTGGTGGGCGAGGTCGGTGATGGTTCTGGTCGTGGTTCCCGCGGAGGATGAGTTGAAGGCATAGATGACCGTGGCTTGCCATGTGGTGACGTCGTCGACGAAGACGCGGTCCTCCAGGTCGAGTTCCACGGTGACTTGGCCGAGGCCGTTGAGCCAGGTGAGCTTGCGGGATTGTTTGAGGGAGCCGAAGCCCTGCGCGTAGCGCTGCTGGAGGGAGGCGATGGGCTCTGGAACGCGGAACTCCGGCCCGGGGAGGTCGGGCCAGAAGAAATGCGACAGAATCTTGGCGTGGAGGGAGGGGTTCTCGGGTTGCTGCTGGCTCTTCGCTAAGCCTTGGTCATTGCGGATGACGCCGTCCACGCGGCGCGAGTCGAAGATATCGCGGAGCATGACCTCGCACGCCTGCAGCGCGTTGTCACCAAAGCGGACCTTGAGTAGTTCCAGCACAGACATCTCCTGATCGAAGTCGGCACGCTTCTGGAGGAGGCGCTCGCCGAGCATGTTCTGCATCTCTTTGACGAACATCTCCTTCGAGTCGAAGAGGCTGATCAGACTGCCGATCACGTCGGACGTCTTGGATTTCCGGTAGTCCGGCGCGGCATCCACCGGGTCCGGCATCCAGTTCATGTCATCCCAGTCGAGTTCGCCGCTGTCAGCGCGGAGGGAGTTCTGGTGCGCCTTGGTGAGCTCGGCGGATAGTTCGACCAGCGTGTCGGGGTGGTGGAGGGATGCGGTCTGGCCATCCGCATCGGCAGGATCGGCCAGTAACCCGCCAACAATGACCTTGATGGTATCGTCTCGATCACGGAGGTATCGACGGATAGGGCGGGCAATCCGATCGAGGAGAACGCCCTTGGGGTCAAGTAGATTAAAGGCGCGGATGATAGAAATGTAGACCTGGAGAATCTCGATAGTGGATGCCCCCGGATGCAGCAGTCTGAGATTCAAGGCTGCAATGAAGGACTGTGTCAGATGATATCGCGCGGCTGGATAGGTTGTGAAGTGCCGGAGATCCTCGATCGCACCGCTGCTTGCAGGCCACTCCACGATCACATCAAAGAGCTCGCTCGTCCGTAACGCTCCTAGGCGGGCAATGCCAATCTCTTGCCACTTCTCCACATCGCCCAGCGTCACGTCAAGATTGTCAACCTCCTTTTCTCCAGATTCGGGCACATTAATGATTGACAGGACCTGGACAACGAGCTGCGCAAAGACGTTCTCAATCCACTGCCGCAAGTGCTGCGAAGCCAGCGACGGGCCCTCCCACTGGCCCGTATACGCTGTTCGAACAAACTCGGTCATCAAAGCATCCATGACGCTCGCGAAAACCTTCTGTGCCTTGTCGCCGCCCATTCCCACGAGCTGCAGCCCATTGAAGAGCCGCAGCAGCCGCTCTCGCGCAGCCCCGACCTGAGAATCTTGTTCCGTCAACATCTGCATCCTGGCGGAGGGCGAGGGCTCATCGCGCCAGTCCTGGTAGGACACGGAGCACTGCCGATCCACATCCATGTCATCCACATCGTCAAGCCCGTCCGCAGCAGCCCTCTCCCGCAGGGCATCGATCCCCAGAATGACCAGCGCCTCCTTCATGACTTCGCGACTCAGCAGCGCAGACGCCTGCGACCACGGCAGTGCATAAGCCACCATCATATGAAACGACCGACACAGTTTCCCATACACACCCTCCTGCTCACCCCGATACAACGCGGTCAGGATCTCCGCCAGCGGCTCGAAGTAGATCCCCCGAATGACTTGCAGACACACCACAATCCTCTGCAAGAGACCATCCTTCTCCGGTCCTTTGAGCGTCTGCAGCAGTAGAAGAGTCAGCAAAAAAAGCACATCTACCCTGACCCTGGTTCCCGCCGACCCGACAAACTAACCTCAACCAACCCACTTCTCACGTTCCTTAAAAAGTGCCTTCGGATCTCAAACCCGTACCAATCCAGGATGCTCTTCTGCAGCGCGTCCCTTTTGTGTCGCACCCTCCTGTGGCCGAGAAACGGCTCGAGTAAGCACACGAACGCTTCCAGGGTCTCCTGGTCCGCCGTGCGGTGGCGGTTCCACAGCCGCATGAAGTGGGACTGGTCCATCTGTTCGCATCGGAGGAGTGTCGCGAAGCCTTGGTCGGGGACCGCGAGGAACTTCGTCGCGACGCGCCAGGCGCAGTCCCAGGTCGCCTGCTCGGGCCAGAGCCCGTCGTTGTCGTCATCGTCGGAGGTTGCGATCTCGGTTTGCTGGGAGGTGGTGGAGGTGCGGAAGGTAGGGTTCTCCGGGCGCTGGGAATCGGGTTCGGGGTGGTGGTGCGAGCGGTCGGAGGAGCGGGAGAATAGGGGAGGGTGAGGACCGAGTGTGTGAGACTTTGCGGCCAGGGGGAAGTCGTCGAGCGAGGCGGGGGGAAGGACAGAGGAGAAGACGCGTTTGCGCCGGCTGGTGGTGGGTGGTGCTGTTGTTGGTGGCATTGTGGTTTGATTCGAGCCCGGATAGTGAGGGATCAGTCAAGGGGGATCATAGTAGAGCGAGATGTGAGTTATGGTCGCTGCGCGCCTTCATCGAGGCGGCATTGTAGTGTAGGGACCCTGTTGTGGATGTTGTAGTGATCGAAGGAGTGCAGATTGCTGGAATTGAATTGACGGTGTTGATTGTTTGGAGATGAGCGGCTGAGTCAGCTGACTTATCGATAAGGACCTTCCCGATGAGGAAATCTCCAAGCAAGACAGAATATAGCTACGTAGCTGAGGCACAGCCAGAGCACAGAACTAAGTGCAGTGGAAGTGCATGATTCAGTTGAAGAAATGATGTAAGTTGCCACAGTAGACTGAGTCCTACAACATTACAATTTGAGCCAATCCTGTGATGCAGAGGTAGCACAGGGAGCTTTTGCTTTCATGTTACATCAGCTTCAAAGAAAACATTGAACCCGTAGTACGAGAAATTAAACGCAGTGACCGCGTCAGATCATCGGATGAAAGGCACTAGCTAGTCATACGGGATAATCCTGCCTCTAGCCGATCCTTACTCTCGGACAACCTCGTATTTGCTGTGCAGTATGGAAACACGGCCTGCAACCGCTTTACTCTGGGTAAGAGCTTCTCCGATATTGGTACTACTGGGGGCTTATGATTTCTCCGCCAGTTTGTTGAACGCCAGTGTGGTAAGAGACCACTTATATGCCCCATGGGTTATTCAAATACACCGAATAAGTCTAACATGATGATACGTTGGCAAATCATCAGTCTACCGGCAAGGCATGTTCTCTAACGGGTATCTCGTCGGTGCGAGGAAAAGACAAGGCCACTCAAATACTGAACATATGTATCTGATCCCCACGAGACAGATGTATTGGAGTCTGTTCTGAGGGTTGTATAGGGAGGTGTAACCAAAAAGCAATTCGAGCCGGGTCTGGGGCCCAAGATGTAGCTGCACCTGCGTGGTTGCATACCTAGGCCGCCTGGTTATCGTCCACCTTCTCCCATTCGCTATCGGTACTCTGGTAGCCCGAGCTCTCGCCGCTGACGCTGAGACGCTTCCGGATTTCGCCTTGCGCCTCGGGGAGCTGGAGGGTGGCCGAGGCAGTGGTGGAACGCGGAGCGGAAGTGGGCACTGGTGCCGTCTCCTTGCGCCCTGCGATTTGTTCAGTCTCCGTATCGCTATCGGTGGCGTCAATAGCGCCAGGAGTCTTGCGGATGCTGCTGTCGGGCTTGTCCTCGGAGCTCTCGTCCTGTTCCTTATCCGCTTGCTTCTCTTTCTCCGCCTGCTCTGCTTGGAACTGCCTTACTTCCCGCGCAAACCAGTTGATGGACCACCAGAGAGCACCGGATAGGAAGGATAGAACCAGGAAGTGAATGCTGTAGGTAGCCAGGAGGAGAGACAAGAGCAAGGCCTGCAGAGCTGCAAAGGTGACGTTGGTTGCGACAAGGAGCGTGGGGGTGGGTCCCGGAGTGAAAATGCTGGACCAGAGGTCCTCCATGAACGAAGCCATAACGGGGATCTGCTTCAGCTCGATTGGCCGGCCGAATGCGGGGGAGACTGCAAGGGTAGGTTGGGTGAAGCTGGGGGAGGAAGAGGAATGACGTCGCAGCCGGAAAGTGGAATCCGTTGTAGCGGTGGTGGATTTCTTTTTCTGTGCTTATTTCCCCCCCTCTCTTTCAGCCGGTTGATGGCTCGGTATGAGGTCGCTGACTTGCGTTGAAAGACTAGATGGCTCTGCAGCTAGCCAGAGATCGGGCGAGTACAAATGTCCAGTCTTCTGTGTAGGACAGCGAGTTGGAGGAGGGTTGAGGAAGATGGAGGGAAAGTCGGCGCAGGGGAGAGTCGCGGAATGTTTTGGTTGCGGGGGAGGATCGACCGATCAGTTTTGGCCGGTCGGCGTTTGACTTGAGCCGATGGTGGGGAATATCACTCAAGGAGACTTTGGTAGACCAGGAACTGAACTAGCCACAGTTTTACCCCGTGGGGGATCGATCAGTAAAAGTGGAAATAGTAGACGAAGGTGGATAGAGGGAACTGGGGAAGTAAAGAAAAAGGCTTTCATGAAGAGATGGAGAGAGACGAAAGGAAAGGAAAAAGAGGGGGAGAGAGAGAGAGAGAGAGAGACAGAGACCAGCTGCCCGCTCTGGCGGTGGGCAGCAGAGATGAGGAAGCAGCAGCAGCCCAACGACCGCACCAAAACACCAACACCGCTCAAAGTCACCCTCATCATCACGGGATCGAACGGTCTGTCAGGCAGGCAGGCAGGCAGGGAGGCAGACAGGCACTTACAGCACAGCATATCCCAAAACGTCGCTCTTCCACTCTCTCCTCTCCTTCTCTCCCTGAACCCCTCCGGCTATCGTCAGCTCTCCGTCTCTAACTACCCATTTCCGTTGCCGACTTGTCTCATCCACCCCCTCCCCCCCAATATCCCCGGTCATTCGCAACCCCCCCGATTGGGACAACTCTATTCAACGCGTGATTGGAAGATGCAGTCATCATTTTCACTTTCTTTCTCGTGCGTTGAGAGATGCATCTGTCATCTCCACGGCTGAAGAAGTGATGACACGGTCACCCTCCCTACCCGTGACCCATAGATATCGACCAGGTCGGAGGGATCAGACTGATCAGCCTGCAGTCTGAGAATGGGGGCCCTAAACAACTCTGTTTGCTCGTACAAACCCCCACGGAACTTCCCCGACCTGGACTGAAGCCAAGTCTGATTCCGTTTGCATGTCCGGATTCGGCGGATGGACTCCCATGCTGTTACAATGGACGACGGCACGTGCTGCATCGCGATGACAAGCACACACAATCAAGGAAGATCGCACAATATCGACTACGGATGCTAGCTGGTGGTCTGACTTGATTTTCAGATTCTTTTCTGTTCTGTTGTTGGGCTTAGAGAGTCTGATATCTGATAAGACACCAACCTGGCAATTCGATCTTGTTCCATTCCCAGTCCGCTCTCTTCGATGGGATTCGCCGCTTGGCCGCTTGGCTTCGAAGGGAGATGCTCTATCCCCGGCCCACCTGCATCCCCCCTCTTCTATTCGACAATCCACCCTGCAGATCACCGCATTTAGGGTTATTTTCTTCTCCTCTCTTCTGCCTCATGGCGCTGGAACCATCCGGGGACAACAATCAGGGCCTGGGCGAATCAAGTCGTACCGGTCCGCCCGCCGTTACCCAAGGCTTTTGGCTGCCTCCGACTGGTTCCAAGCTTCGATGAGATTCACTGCCCCCGGATTCTGTATGACTATAAGTAACACTGTAACCTCTCTCTGTAGACATGTAGACTTCTCTCGTAACGTCGATCATCTGCATCAAACATCCTTGCTTTTCCTCTCTCCGTCCCACTCGGGATCACTCCCCAAGCACTTCTCTCCTCCTTCTTCCCCCTTTGTTTATCCTTCACGTTTGTGGCAATGGCCACCAAATCTGATCAACCCACAAAAGACCTCATTGCAGATGGTCGGTCCTCCATCCAAGGGGTCACCCACCATGCCGAAGATATCGTCGACGGCCGGGAGCCCTACGGCCCACCCGGGATCCGGGGTCTCATCGCCAATCCCTTTGTACTCCTGTGTGCCGGATGCTCAACCCTGGGCGGTCTGCTCTTCGGGTATGACCAGGGTGTGGTCTCTGTGATCCTAGTCATGGAGCAATTCCTGACTCGCTTCCCCGAGGTAGCCGAGGGACACTCAGGCTCCGGGTTCTGGAAAGGATTGATGACCGCAATGATCGAGTTGGGAGCCCTCATTGGCGCATTGAACCAGGGTTGGATTGCGGATAAGATTTCGCGACGCTACTCCATCATCGTGGCAGTGATCATCTTCTTGATCGGTTCTATCCTGCAGACGGCGGCGATAGACTATGCCATGTTGACAGTTGCCCGGTTTATCGGTGGTCTGGGGATCGGCATGTTGTCCATGGTGGCCCCATTGTACATCTCGGAGATTAGTATGTATCCATTATTGGAGGCGGACTGGCCTTCTTGATGCTAATGGTTGCTGCTGCGCATAGGTCCCCCCGAGTGTCGCGGTACCCTCTTAGTGCTAGAGGAGTTCTTCATTGTGCTGGGAATTGTCATCGCGTACTGGATCACCTATGGCACGCGATACATGGCCGGCGAATGGGCCTGGCGCCTGCCGTTCCTGCTTCAGATGGCTCCCGCTGTTATCTTGGTGGCTGGTGTCATTGTTCTGCCTTTCTCGCCGCGGTGGCTGGCCTCCAAGGGAAGAGAGGAGGAAGCTCTGCAGAGTCTGTCGCGACTGCGGCAATTGCCTGCGACAGACAAGCGCGTGCGCCAGGAGTTTCTGGATATCAAGGCCGAAGTACGCTTTCACCAGGAGATTAACGCGCAGAAGCATCCCAATCTCCAGGGTGGTGGACTTAAGAGCTCGCTGCTGTTGGAGATGGCCGGCTGGGCCGACTGTTTCAAGAGCGGATGTTGGCGGCGAACCCATGTGGGTGTCATGCTCATGTTCTTTCAGCAGGTATGCTTCCATCTAGCGCTTTGTTCCAGACTATTTCCCGGTCTAACATGATAATAGTTCGTGGGAATCAATGCCCTTATCTACTACTCTCCGACACTATTCGAAACCATGGGTCTAGACTACGACATGCAACTTCTCATGTCTGGAATTCTCAACGTCCTACAGCTAGTCGGTGTGGCCACTACAATCTGGACGATGGACAGCATTGGCCGTCGCCCGTTGCTTCTCTGGGGTGCAGCCATCATGGCTCTCTGCCACATCATCATCTCCGTTCTGGTCGGCCTCTACTCGGACAACTGGCCTGCTCACCGGGGACCCGGCTGGGCCAGTGTGGCTCTTCTTTTCGTATACATGATTGCCTTTGGGGGATCAATTGGTCCTGTTGGCTGGGCTATGCCGTCCGGTAGGCAGAAACCCCCATTGCTCGACACGCAGAAAGAAAAGATGCTAACAGCAACCCGATAGAAATCTTCCCCTCTTCGCTCCGCGCCAAGGGAGTGGCTCTCTCCACTTGCTCCAACTGGCTCAATAACTTCATTATCGTAAGTGAAGCAGCTCGATTTTGTGACGTGCTTCCATTAACGTATCCCGACAGGGCCTGATCACTCCACCCCTGATCCAAGACACCGGCTACGGTGCCTACGTCTTCTTCGCCGTCTTCTGTGTCCTCACCTTCCTGTGGACCTTTTTCTTCGTGCCCGAGACGAAAGGTCGCACCCTCGAGCAGATGGACCACATCTTCAAGGACAATTCCAGCGAGGCCGATCGGGACCTTCGACGGGCGGTCGAGGCTCGGATACTGCAGGAGGAGGAGGAGGAGGAGGAGACCCAGGGCGCTTCTGTTTGAGCAGATCTGTCAGTCTTTCCCTCTGTCCTCGTTTCATCTAGGATGAGGTAGGGTGCAAGTTTTCTGCGGTGCCACATCCACTGGTGGATTGATGCGCAGCAGCTTCAATTCTTCATACATAGCATTTATTAGGTAGTACCAGGGTTATGAATTACGATTTCCAGTTTTCACGATTGTCCTATCTGTGCTTATAATGTAGACTGGTTATTTTTTCGAGCGTCCCCTGCGCCCGAAATGATACCACATGAGTATAACCAGAGATCCTAGCTCTGATTCATGCTGCTGCTTCGTGGGTAGGACAAAGACCATAATGCGCTGCATGCAGTGTAACCGTAGATCAGCCCTGCATTATGCGGGGGGAACAACCACAAAAGGTCGCCTTGTCCCCGTCCACTCCCGCAACTTTCCAGCTTCGCTCACACCCATTCAAGGAGGGCATTATCATCCAACATGTGGTCCAAGCACTTACTTCTACTAAAGGTCATTCTCGACACGGCCCTTGCGACGTCAAGTCCCAAAACATTCGATGCGGCCACCCTCGCTGAATTCATAGAAAAGGAAGCCCCAATCGCCTGGCAGGGAATCCTCAATAACATCGGAGCGGAGGGAGCACTGGCCCAGGGCGCGTATCCGGGCATTGTGGTCGCCTCGCCCTCGAAATCAGACCCCGACTGTAAGCCTCATTCCGATCCGATTCCTTCGCACACATATGAACAAGCTAACGATTCTTGGCAGATTTCTACACCTGGACCCGAGATGCGGGACTGACCATCCCCGCCATCACCGCCCTTCTGACCGACCTGACCGACGACGAGGAGAACACCCGGGCCTCCATCGAGCGCATCCTCCAACAATTCGTCACCTCGCAAGCCACCCAGCAAACCATCTCCAACCCCTCCGGCTCCCTGACCGACGGCACCGGCCTGGGCGAGCCCAAATTCCACGTCAACATCACCGAGTTCACGGAAGCGTGGGGGCGCCCGCAGCGCGACGGGCCCCCCCTGCGCGCCTCCGCCCTCATCGCCTACGGAAACCACCTCGTCGCCCACGGCAAGACCGCCCTCGCCAAAGCCAACATCTGGCCCATCGTCCGCAACGACCTGGCCTACGTGGCCCAGTACTGGAACGAGACCACCTTCGACCTCTGGGAGGAGGTCAGGGGATCCTCGTTCTTCACCACCGCCGTCCAACACAAGGCGCTCGTCGAGGGCCAGGCGTTCGCCGAGGCGGTGGGCGAGATGTGCGCCAGCTGCGCCGCGATTGCGCCGCGATCGCGCCGCAGATCCTGTGCCATCTCCAGCAGTACTGGGACGGCACCGCGGCGGCGGTCATTTCCAACATCCCCAAGAGCGGGCGCTCGGGGCTCGATGCGAATTCGATCCTTGCTGCCGTCCACACCTTCGATCCGGAGGCTTCATGCGATGATGGTAGTAGTGAAGGTGGTGGTGGCGGTACCTTCCAGCCGTGCTCCGCCCGCGCGCTGTCGAATCATAAGCATGTGGTGGACTCGTTCCGATCGCTTTACAAGGTGAATCAGGGCCGTGGGGCTGGCACGGCGGCGGCGGTGGGGCGCTACGTTGAGGATATCTATCAGGGGGGGCATCCATGGTGTGTGTCGTGCTGAGTCGTTCCCCGTCTTATCATTAATGAGAAGCTAGGTACCTCACAACCCTCGCCGCGGCCGAGCAATTGTACGATGCCTTGTACCAGTGGGACCGCCAAGGCGTCATCGAGGTGACGGCAGTGTCTGCGCCTTTTTTCGTGGATCTCATCCGTGACATTGTCCCGGGGTCCTACCCACGCGCCTCGGATGGATACGCGACCATCTGCGATGCCGTGAGGCGGTATGCGGACGGCTTCGTCGCAGTGGTCCAGCAGTTTACCCCGGCGGATGGCGGGTTGGCGGAGCAGTACGACCGCATCACGGGGCAGCCAGTCTCGGCGGTCGATCTGACGTGGTCGTTCGCTGCGTTCCTGACGGCGACGGCGAGACGCAGCGGTGCCGTGCCTCCGTCGTGGGGGGCGTCCGCGGCAGAGCCGGCCCCGGCGACGTGTAGCGCGACGAGCGTCCGGGGGCAGTATGCTACGCCGGTCGTGGGGTCCTGGCGGGTGCAGCTGCACGACGAGCTGAAGTGATTGGTCTGGCCTCACCACGCGGCAATTTATACCCTTTCGGGAGCGTGAGCAGCAGTGATGTGTGTACCTGATTGAAATCTACGAGCAGGACTTATACCAGTCAAATCGTAGTGTGTCTTCGGCCGAATGTACCCGAGGCATCGGTCTTCTCCGAGCCCTTCGGGGGCAGCAAGTATATTCCATGGGAAGCTTATCTGGAAGGTCATGGCTGAAAATTTCTGCATAGCATAAATGTCAAGGGTCGGTTGAACAACGTACAATTCTATGGCCATTGTCTTCGCCACCCTTCCGGAAGCATTCACGGGGGGGGCAAGGCTGGGGTATCTCATGAAATCATGACTTCTTCCATTTTTCTGGCAGATTGCTCGAATTAGTCTAGCTTGCATCTGACAACCGTTCTCATTGCACTTGTGTAGCATCTCATTGGACTGCGGGAAGCGAGCTGTGGTCAACCCATGGAACGCAGAGATGCTCCCGCCATCCCCGATCCAAAGTATGGAGCCCGATCGAACCGTTGTCCATGGCGTCGGGGAGGGCTCGGGTCTACTCGGGCTGACTTTTGTAGTCTAGACTCTTTCATTTTCATATCAATTCAAATTTTGAGGATACGGAAGTTCGATTGATATAGAGACAGACTGCCGGACACGCAACACACACTCCGCTCTCTTAGAGAAGTATGCACCATGCAAGTGCTGGCCTTTCTGGTCTCGCTCACCGGGCTAGCGACCATCGCGGTGGTTCTGCGCTTGTGGACTCGGCTGCGTCTGCGGAGTGCGGGGTGGGATGATCTGCTAATTGTGGTGGCTTTGGTAAGTATGCAGTGAAGCTCCAGTGCTGTATACTTCTTCCTTCCGAGGAACAATGTACCTGTTTCACTAATATACCACTACAGGCCGCCAATCTCGTCCTCTTCTCCTGCAGAGTCGTAGGCAAGTCTTCTCGCCCCCCATCCCCCTCAACCCAAAGAACCTCACAATCAAGATCAACATCCCCAACCCCCAAGCTAACATCCAACCCCAGAAATCCACCACGGCCTCGGCCACCCGGGCGAAACCCTCACCCCCGACGTCCTCCAAACCCAACTCAAAGTCCGTCCCCAGCATCCTCCCCCCCCCCCTTCACCCTCGTCCCCACTAACCAAAAAAAAAGGGACTATACTTCTCTCTCCCCTTCTACAATCTCACCCTCCTGACCAGCAAACTCTCCGCCCTCGCCCTCTACACCCGGCTCTTCCGGCTCCGCCGCGTCCTCCTCACAAGCTACAGCCTCGCCGGCCTCTTGTGTGTGGCAGGAACATGGATCGTCCTCAGCGCATTCCTCTTCTGCCTGCCCGTGCGCGACTTCTGGTCCGTCGCCCCGGACCACGCACCCCACTGCCTACCAAAAAAAGCGGTGTGGCTGAGCAACGGCGCCTTCCAGGTCGCGACGCACGTGGTCGTGCTGGCCATCCCGCTGATCGTGATCCCGAAGCTGACGCTGCGGCGACGGGTGAAGGCGGGGTTGTTCTTGTTGTTCGGGCTGGGATTGGTGTATGTTCCCCCCTTCCCTTCCCTTCCCTTCCCCTTTCCCTTGCGTTTCTTTGGGTTGTACTCGGTAGGGATGTGCTGAAGATACTGACAATTGAGGTAGGGTGGTCGTAATCAGCATCGTCCAGCTGATCACGGTGGTTGAGATTCTGACGAGAGGCGGGGATTTAACGCGTGCGTTGCCTACCCTCCCCTACCCTGCCCTGCCCTGCCCTACCCTGCCCTGGTCTAACCTACCCAACATCAACACACCACAATCATCAGCATAGCGCTAACCCTGACCCTGTGGGCGACGCGGACAGACAAATCCCGCACCACCGCCCTCCTCGCCAGCACCGAGGCCAGCGCCTCCATCCTCTGCGCCTGCATGCCCCCGCTCTACCCGCTCTTCAGCCGGGCGTGTTCGCGGTGTTTGCGTGTCGTCCATGCGCGGGTGGGCCGGCAGGGTGCGGCGCGGCACTACCCGCAGACGGTGAGTATCCATCTGACGCGGCCGGTGATTGAGAATCCGGTGTTCTATGATGGGTTCCGTGTCGGGGGTGGGAGTTATACGGCTAGTGTTGAGGTTGTGGGGTCGGGGGTTTGAGTGCGGGGGAGCGGGAGCCGGGGCGGGAGCGGGAATGGGAATTGGAGCAGGGGGTTTCGGTGGTGAGGACTGTTGATGTTGTTTCCGGGTTCGGGGAGGATTCGGCGGATGGGGACATGGAGGGACGGCATAGAGGGGTGCACTTGGCGGATCTGGGGGAGAAGGGAAACGGACACAGGGGGAAGATGGTGAGTTTCGAGGAGTGAAGGACTCCTGTACTGTGCAGTACTGTATATATTGTCTGGAGTGATGTGGCGTGGGGAGACTGCCCGTGTCCTTGGATATAGAATTTTTACATCTGTATATAGATTTAGATACCATGCTGAGAGTTCAGTTGCCTTCAGACGTTTCATAGTAGATTGAATGAGCTTGGATGAGTCGGTGGTTGACTCTTATCTAATAATGTACTCAGTTCTGCACTGTTTATACATCCGGTCATTGCATCCGACCTCCTTACTGAGTCTGTGTGTACAGTAGTCTCCATCAATACATCTTGTCAGCGTAGATAGCCTGTGTGAACAGTAGTTGAGTAGTACTAGCTTAGGGAGTCATTTACTATGATCCCTCTTGAGTTTGTTAGCTCAACGACTTAAATAGCTTTATCTTTCTGGGATGAGAAGAACCCCTTCGACGCAAGAAGCTCAGAAGCTCAATGACGAGCATGCTACTGAAACACCCACGTGTAAAAGGGGTCTCCTGGGCCCTGCGCACACCATCGATCCTGGATTCAGTCGCACAAGCTGAGACGAGACCTCTCCACGAAAGCAGCTGCACAAATCGTAAAATCGATCTACCTCCCCGAAATTACTGCCCGAGCATCCACCCCATCCAGCCAGACGATATCGGTCCCCCAAAGTTTGTCTCTCCGGGTTGAGTCGGAGCTACAGTGCTGACACTTGGGACCTGGGAGTTATGTTATATGAAAGCCATTAGCGATACCCGTTGTCCTATCAGCTTGTGAACCTGTTCTACGGCCGCGGACCTGCCTTCGAACCTAGGGTATTGCTCCCCCGCAGCCGAAGTGTACCACCTGAGAAGCCGAGTTTCGCCTGTATAGCATAATGGAGATACCCCCTAGGCTTTGGTGCGTTCGAGCCCCAAACAATCGCACCGCGATCCGGGAACATCGAACGGCCACGCGCGAGCGAGCTCCCGTCTCTTCTTTCGCGTTGCGCGCATGCGCCCGCACAAAGTCATCTCTCACCTTAGAAAAAATTCGTTCCAGCTCCGCGAATTGCGCAACGAATCCCCGGGCCTGGAAGTACGGCTGCCGATCATATGCTGCACGTCTCCCATCAGCGCCATTGCTGCCGACGCGCCTGCGCTATCACATTGGATCTTTTGGAGCACATCGTGCGAGAACGTAAGCGACGCCTGTGCCTTGGTTCCAGTCCCCGAGATACCAGCCCAATTCTCCTCTTGCTGCTTGGCGAGGAGTCCGAAGTAGGTAGCGTCGCCGTCGACAAGAAGGTTCCGTGCGAACAGAAGTAGGTCGAAGCAGTCGGTCTACCGGATTGTCGGCCGCAGAATTCCACGAGAGAACTCTGGGAGCTGGCGTACCGAGGACGTTGCTCATCTATCTGTTGTTACCAACTTTCGTATATTTCCCCACGACAAAGAAGGGAGGAGTATGGCATAGGAAGTCCATAGTCGCGACTTTCGAGGCGGTGGTTAAGCGCGGAAGCCCAGCATCCGGATTCGGAACTTTGCCCACAGCTTGGAACCCATTGTCCATGGTGAAGCGTAAAGCCTTGCTGTGCATTCCGTCGGCCTGTTTTTCCAATGGCGATACACGTCCGCGGCCCATTTACTTGCAGCCTCTGCGGCCTGGACGGCTAAGCGGGCGAGTTCATCCATGTTGGAACGGATGTGTCTCTTGGCCAATTCATTGTTTTCGTCGGTAAGGAATTGGCCGCGGGTGAGCTGAAAAAAAGGGTTCATCGTGTGCTGCTGTACGCTTATATGGTGATGAGGGTTCAGTTGTCGTAAGCTGCGGCCATCATCAGTCGGGCGGCGGGGGCGGTACCGGATTCTAGCGAGCAAAGGTGTGAGCTAAGCGCAAACTTGCGAGCCGGCGAGTCATACATACTGGAGTATCTCCAGTTCGCCAGCGACAGCCACATGAAGAGCAGCCGCTGGAACGAATACAGAGACTGGGGATTGGGGATGGGGATAGTCGACAAGTTGGGGAACCTCGGAGGAAGGAGGAGCGAAGGAGAAACTGTAAAACCCTTTAGTTAGAGCTTCCGCCGATGACTACACCCCAGCCGTGCAGCTTAGCTTCACTCGCATCAACTATCCGTATCACATCAGACCTATCCTTCAATCGCTACTCACTGCGTTGTACATTTTACAGTACAAATAGATCTACGGTATTGTACAACAGTGCATCCATGATAGCTGGCTGATAGCTAGGGCTCCTACCCGCGCACAGAAGTACAGTACTTACATGTACATAGTAGAACTAAACCCCCCACCTATACCCGTCCCTCCCTCCCTTAATTCCCATGCCCCCCCCCACTATGACCATGCTTAATTGCCCTTCCTCCCTCCGAACGAGGCGACAAAACAGGCGGCTCTTTCTGAACTCCGAACCAGATCGGGGAAGATCAACGACCGACCAGCTAGTTTTGAACCTGCATCACCGTACTCCGTACCTAGTCGACAATCATCGCTTCTTCCCGACCGGGTATAGTTACCCAAGCTTTTTTCCTCTTGCATTTTTCCCATAGATCTAATTTGGCACCCACTGATGTTACATAATTACCACATCAAAAACATCAGTAGGACTGGGTTAATTATAGATAATCTGGCTAAATTATCCAGTGCTGTGCCCCCGGGGATGGAAAGCCGGAAGGTGCAGCAAGGCTTGGACTATGTTCGTTTGGTCGAGACCCAAAAAAAAATCCAGTTGGCTAGTAGTTAGGTAAACTAGCTAGCTAATCAGCCAGCGACTGCGTCATGCCTTCGTTAATCCTGAACAATCGATTGTCACTGGATCAAATTAATCAAAAGTGGCTGACAGACAGCCCATCTGGCACATGGCCACATGCCGGCTATTGACACTAACCTGTGCTTGGCGGCTGGAGCTCCTCAGTCTCTCTCCTGAGTGGGGTTGGCGTCCCACGCGTGGCGTCCACACCAATGGGAAAAAACATGGGACTGGCGCCGGAATCACTGATAGGACTGGTCGTATAGGGAGTTTTGGAATGATTGGTTGGTTCAGCTGCTAGCAGGCAGGCAACAACAGGCGCTTAGACGAAGATGGCGAGGGCAGCTCGTTATGGTAGCGGATAGGCTCGTCGAAGTCTTTTTGGTTCTGGCTCAGCCCGAGCGCTCAATCCTGGCGCGTAATTGGATAGATAGCGGTGGAGAAAACAGAACGAAAGGAAAAGCAGATTATCGAGGAAGCTGTCCAGTGGCTTTTGAGATTAGATGGATTTCGAATTTCCGAACAGCTCGGAACCGATAGCTCTCAAGGACAGAATGAGAGAAACATTCCAAATCAGGGACCCGGGATGGAAAGCTAAAACCCCACGAGGGCAACAAGGAGTTGGCCTTTAATTTCACCCAATCCAGAAAGCAGCAGAGCAACATCATGCCATGGTTCGTGATGACAGTTCATGGTGATGATAATATTGTTGTTGTTGTTGTTGTTGTTGTTGTTGTTGCTGTTGTTGATGATAACTTGCTTACCTCCCAACCCGACCATCCCTGCTAAGCCAACCAAACCCCCTACTCCCCCCCTCCACCCCCCTTGTAACCCTACTAGTACATACTACTATATACGTAGTAGTCCTGTACACTACCCAGGGGGGACAACCATGTGGCATGACGGCTACTACCCACCACGACGGCACTCATTTCGGCCGCATGCGGCATCCTAGGCAGGATCATTAAAAGTGCCACAGCACGTGGAGAATGGGCTTTAAGGTCGATCGACAGACAGATCCCGGACTAGTCGCGCCGTCGAGTAGCATTCTGGTCGGGTGTCGCGCAGGTTCGTTCTTTGTGCCGTCGGAGGGTCTGTAACGGTACTACTAGGTACCTAGTCCTCCGCGAACCCTCAAACCTGTTGTTGGTTGGCTCTTGGGCCTCTTGAGCCTTGCGGGCGTGCCAGGAAGAGAAAGGGAGAGGAGCGACTCAAGACAAGCGCGTGCACCAGCCGAGACGCCTTGGTGCCTAAGGATTGCCGAAGCGCTGGACTGTGCACAGCGACGCACCACCCACCACGAGGCAATCAGACACGGTGGAAACGCCTGTCCAAGATGCACAGCGCTTCGGATGGATGCCGCCGAGAAACGGCCCCATTTAGTTCCTTCCAAAGTCAATGTTTCCCGGTCAAATTGTAAAGTCACAAGTGCCAACCAAACCACACGACAAACACCCGACATCCAGACCACATCATTGGCATGATCCCTAGTTGGTGGAGTTCAGCTCAGTCGCAAACTAGGCGCTGTTCGTAAACGAAAAGGGGTACGTAGAGGTAGAATTGGCCGCAAACAAGATCAGTCAATCCTCCTCATCCTCCTCATCCTGATTGTCAATCACAGCCTCGCGACATGTCGCTCTGGAACGGCACAATAGAGGGGCCATTTAATTTGGGGATGTCTCTCAATTCCGTACTTTGCGCTCGCTAAGCGTCTATCTCGTCTCAACTATTCAACACTTCGGCCCAGATGCGGGCGGAAGGGTGGATCGCAGGCAGTGCAAGGGATGCGAAGAGATATTATTATTATTGTCATCTTCATTTGAATTAATTATTGAAGAGAGGGGGGGAGGGGGGAATGTTGGTTCCGATCGGAATACGAGGATGGTGGGTAAAATAGGAAGTTAGGTGTGGTTCTTCGCCTCGATTACGGACCGTCCTCCCTGTTGACAGCAGGCGTGTTTTGGAGGTTCTTGATCCTGGCCGATCATTGCCGTGGCGGTCAACAACCTCCCACACAATCACAAATCACGGGATCGGACCATCGGGCCCTTGCCATGCTCCGGAGATGGTATCATTTCCTGATTGGTAATGGTGGATGCGATCATAACGGATCATTTCCCATCTTTCATCTTTCATCTGCTCTCCAAACTGCTCCCCTCCCCACCCGTCGGCGGCTCTGACCGTCCGTCCGTAGTCTCGCCTGAGGCGTTCCCAATCTGGTCAATTAGACTACCTACCTTCCACTTAGCTACCTACCTTACCTCACCACCTATACTCCGAACTCCGTACTGGGTATACTTTGCGAGCGCTTTTGCACGAATAGTACGAACTCCGTACTGCGGTCACTGTCCAAGGCAGAACGAGGTCATGATTCATGAATCCGGGAATCCTTCGGATGTGACAGCTCCGCCAAAGGAACACCAGGCTTTTTCTCCGCCTCAGGCGTCATTGCAGAGAGGGGAGAAGAAAGTGATGCGGAAGCGAAGCCTCCAGCGGTTGCGAGATCACCCCCTCGTGGGTGGACAAAGTGCAGGCTATGCGAGCCTGCGAGGCCCATGTGTCGTCACTTGTCGTGGAATCGGACGATCCTCCACGCGCGACAGGCTTTCGGTCAGCTTTGGGGAATTCTAGAAGTACACGAGTACTGCATGGATGTATCTTAGCGGACAAGCTAGAGCAGAGCTTGAAGCAGAGTCCGAGCAATAATACGCACATACTCCGTAAGATGTGCGTTGAAACTAGGTAGCTGCTGTAGCTGCTGCCTTAGCCTGTCAGCGCCGTACAGTACAGTATCTTCCGGACAACCATGTCGAAAATCACCGAAAAGTGGACTCCTGGTCTGGAGTGCGGACTATGCGTATTGGGCTAGCAGGAAGGTGGGGAGGGAGAGCCTTGTCATGATGTGATGTCTTCAAGCTAAAGAACAATCCAGAAAAAAAGGACCAAGAAGACCCTTGGTTGGAAGATCCATGCTAAATCAATCGATTGATGAAGGGAGAAAAAGAAACGAGTGAACGAAGCCCCAAGGGCGGTCCCAAATCTGGCAAGAGTCGAGTTCCGCGGCGTAGCGTGGCTGGCGGCCACTAATGTCGTGGGGGCCAAAAACCGGCCGAAGCAGCAAGAAATGAAGAAAGAAAATAAATGAAACAGAAATGGAAGAAAAAGTAAAGTGAGAAGGAAGAAAAGAAGGAAAGAAAGAGTGCTGAGTCTGAGGTATGAGGCAACCAACCCGAAGACTGCACTACTCAGTACCAGTACAATAACATTGATCAACAAGTGATCGATAGATGAAGTGTTTCCGTGGGTGATGTGAGCATAGTGAGCGGGGACAACTCTATTATACTTCTAGTATAGCTTTTGGATTCATGGGCAACGTACGGAGTACGGAGTACACTCGTACAACGAGCCCTGAGGCAAGCAGGCACAAGTCGATGAAACATTGATCGATCGAACGAGCCAATTGACTACCGGCCGGAATAAGTCGAGGTATGGATCCCCCTTACGATTTTTCATCTGTCCTGAGTCCTGACTCCTGGGCTATCCAGTCGGCCCAAACTACCATCCATGCATAGCCCGACCCCCGGAAAGGATGGATTTAACCGCTCATTGCTTATCGCCATGTGGTTTTTGGGATCTAACCAGGGCCATGCCTTTTTGTGTTATCATGACGATCGCGCGTGCTCCACGTTGAAAATGTCAGGCGGCGTTATCGTTCGCTGCTTGCGAAAAACCCACTCACCAGCGGTGGGTGACTAGCCTTGTAGACTCTAGCCTTGGGATGCCCCAGTTTGACGCTGCAATGCCCCACCTGGGATGGCCAAATCGGGGAATTGGGTTATCCTGGTGCTGAGCGGTTCCGGCCCCCAAAATCCCATTCGGATTGCAAAACGAAGCGTTGTTAGACAATTGGAACCTTCACCCAATTGCCCCTCTTCCTTCACTGCCAGACTACTAAATACTAACCATCTACATACGTACTGTACTAAGGATAGTACTAGATAGGTACAGTACTACGGTAGGTACGGTACTGCGTAGATACTTCTCTGCTTCGTACTCATTTCTCACCATTCCCTTGGGCCCCTTTCCCAACAACACTACGGAGGATGTAATAACTTAATCATGTTCTATTATTTGCTACATTTTCTAGAAGCCAGTGATACGGCACATCAGAGGAAAGCAATCCTTGTCAGCGGGAATGTCAAACAATCTATTTTCCCAAGGGGGCTGCGTCGGCATCGCGATTGATATTCGATCCTGCCAATTTCTTCCCCGGTGCGCCTCGATATTGGCTTGAAGGGTTGAAGAGCTAGCTCCAGCCGGACTGTTCACTATAGACTACTATAGTTACTAGGAGCTTGTTTCTAGACGTTCGAGGAGGCTTTCAGGCCAGGCTCCCGCGGCCTGGAAGATTTCCCCGAGCATCGACTACCCCTGTCCGAGCTCCAGCCTGACTTGCCCAGTGTGTTGGTATGGATGGGATGGAAGATCAGACATGTAGCGGATGACTGATGTCAATTGGTCTCTTCTGTTTTGACTTTGACTTTCTTAGATTTCCTTTCCCCCCTCCCTCCCCTCTTCGTTTCTCCCCTCCTTACCCTCCCCTCCCTCCCTCCCGTCATCTCGGGTGGAGTCAGAGGAACGGCAAGTGGCTTCCAAGGATCAGGCTGATGCGATTGAGCTACGTTGGGACCTTCCGACCTTCACGTGGCGATGGTTCGAGACTATTCCTCTTCTAGCCTCCTGACTCAGAATTGAAGGTCAGAACCGGGGGCAAACCATAGGCAAATGGCCTATGATGAAACGAACATTTCAACAGTCAAGTGGGTAGACCCGTGAGAGAGCGCAATTGAATTCATTTCATTGTCCTTGGGAGAGGGGAGTTGGTCTGTCAAGCGCCGCACTGCACTGTCCAAGTGGGCTCCTCAAACCTAACTTACCTTTCATGCCATCATTCCCCCCTCTCTCGTCTCTCTCTACCCCTCTACCCCCATTTATCAACCAATCCACCGATCCATGACCCATTCATCTACTACTACTTTCTCTCATTCCCACCCACAGCCCCGGCCGAACAATGGCCGCTAACTGCGCGACCGATGGAGACGCAAAGCCACCAGGGGTCGCAAGATCCATCTCTGTCAATGTTGGTTCTTTGGGTTCTGGATTCATTCAGGAGGAAGGAGATCGTGTCTCATCCCAGCCCGTGGCAGTGGAAAAAATAGATCGACCATCTATCATGAATGGGGACTTTGATTTCCCAACCTTGTTAGACGATGAAAATCATAAGGACGAAACGTCCAAATTACAAAAATTACACCTAAATAAGAGAGAGATAGAACAAAGTGATCGAAAAAAAAAATCACAGACACAAAACAAAAGAAATAAAAAAAACAAAAAAAAAAAAAAAGAACCGTAGCTCCATCGAGAAGAAGCACGCGAATTGCGCGCAGGGTCAGGAAAAATCCGACAGAAATAATTATGATAATAATAACAACTATAATAATCATGATGAACGAAGGACGGTAATTACTCTCCATAACTATTGCTCGACGACAGTAAAATACATACAACCCACATACAACCCATACGCCCATACGCATACCCGCCCACCATAAGCTGTCAAACTGGTGAAGACCATACCAGGGACGAACTACCCAGTAGTACTCCGTACCTACCTAATACCCAAAACCCCAAGAGTCTTCTTCGGCCCCCGTTCGTTACGCTTATTCTGGACTGATTTGGCTGCTGCTCCATCAGCAGACCGTTAAATACTCTTGTCTGACCGGTTCCATGGAATGGACTCAAGAGATCAGTTTATCTTTCCCCTCTGATGTCTATTGATCTATTGTTCTAAGGATTGATCTATTCACTATCTCGCCTCCCTGTCTACCTGTCTACATAACTGTCTGTCTGTCTTGTCCGTCGTGTCTGTCTCTCAACTACCCAGTAGTTTTTGGACGGTCTTACTACCCGTCCCGTCACCTCGTTTTCGGTGGATATAGAATGCGCTGTTGATTCCGAGAAGGATTCCCGTCCGTGGGTGCTAAGACTACTACTTTCCCACCACCAACCAAACTGTATGTCCCATCATCATCATCAGTGCTTCGGGCTTGTTCCAGTCGACTATTCGTTCTTCCTCCTCCACTTCCATTTCTACTATCCCTCACCCGGCGGCTGCCTCTGAATCATCTTACTTTCTCACTCTCAGTGCTGTTTTCTCTTCCCTACCTGATCTTCTCCGGTGAACACCCACTGTGTGTTGGTTATCTATTTGCCTCTTCTGTCTCTCTTGCCTTTCTGCCTCTCAGCATCGGATCCACGCAAATCTTCAATGCTCTCGAAGGGGATCCACCACTCACCAGGATATCCGCAGTTCTATCACAGGCAGCTCAGTGGCTCTTGCGCACGCAGCTGGAATCTACCGTCATCCTCATCACCATCTTCTCTGTCCGATCTAGCCAAACTGGACGATTTTCGCCGGCCTAGGTCCGTAGCGCCTCAGAGTTCAGCAGCTCCCACACCCGCCATTTCAGCTTGGTCTGCTGGTGTCCCACACCCTGGCTCTGCGTCTAACGCTCCTGGAAGCCTAAGATCGAGCATCAGCACAAACGAGGGACAGCACCATCTGCCCTTGCTGCACACCATTTCTGGTATCGCCAGAACGCCATTCCCGTCCGAGCTGGTCCCGCCCGACAGTGAACCGAGAGGACTTCCGGCATCCGGACTCCTGCGCAGCAGAAACCCCGAACAAGCCAGTTTTGACACCCCACGGTACGTTGGGCACTTGACTTGACCCATCTATAGCCCCGATGGTAACGATTACTAAACACCGATTATTACCAGAGCTTTGAGAGACTCATCACAATCGATGCATCCCGGATCAGTAGCCTATTTGACATCAAACATGGCACATAATTCACAGAGTAGGCCGGAGCACCAACTCCATGGTCTCCCGAGCTTTTGAACTGACAAAAGACAGACTATGGCTGGCAAAATCGGCTGCCTCAACCTCTTCATCCCTCCTCCATGTCAATGGACCAGCATCCATTTCCCCCAGCACAAGTTCTTCCGCCACATCCGAGTTATCCAGCTGGATATCCCCCTCAGCCTTCCGGTTCCCAAAGCTATTATCAACCAGGGCTTCCTTCGGCACAATATCTGATGCCACAAAGCCGACAACAACCTCGAAGGTACTGATCCGACAGTTGATGTTCAAATCAAGAGACGAGAAGGAAACTAATTCCAGGGCCTTCACAGCACCTCTATTCCATATTCGTATCCCAGCAGTTCCGTCTCGGGCAGCCCATCCTCAATTCCAGATCCAGCATTCGCGCCAGCGTAAGCCCACCTTACACTTCCTTTGAGCATCTCGATGCTAACCTGGCATCAGACCATCGTCCTACCTTACAAACCAACCGGACTACTACATGGCACCGAGCTCTTCCCTATCGTAAGTGGTCTGCTACTATTCAGTACTGATCAAGGTCCCGCCTAACATGACAACCAAGCAGACAAACCCCTAACTCGATACCACACCCGCAAGGTCTTATGCCTACAGGTACAGTTTACTCGTCGCCCGAGTCCGCGCAAAACTCTTCGGATCCGGAACAACAGCAAGTTCGTGTCATCAGCTTTCGGCCAAAACCCCAATGTTGGGATCACGGATGCAATGGCCGCGAATTCTCCACCTTTAGCAACCTTCTACGCCACCAGCGAGAGAAATCGGGCGTTGTAGCGAAGGCAGAATGTCCCAGCTGTGGTGCTGTTTTTACTCGGACCACCGCCCGAAACATCCATGTCGCTCAGGGGAAGTGTAAGGGCATCGCACGTGAGCCGTCGGCTGAGTGAAGTGTTGGGGGCGCCTCTTTCTTACCATTCTTACCACACCCCCAAAAAGCATACAGCAGGCCCTTTTCTTAGACTACGACTACAAGGGCCTGTCTCCAAAGCGCAGATGTACGGTGGTTGAAGGCACAGCCGCAGGAACGCTGTCTTCAAGTGTACAGCAGACTACTCTACGCGAGGTCACGGGTGCAGCTCGGCCAAGGCACCTACCAATACGATATCTGGCTGGGCGAATGACCCAAGCCAGTCTGGGCGTGAGGGGTACGCTGGATCTACCAATAGACACATTTTGGAGTGTCCATTTTTTGCAGTTCACGTTTTGGGAGCGATTATTTCTTGCATTGTTCTGGTTTTCATTTATCGTGATTTAATACCCTATGAGATTGTTCATGTTTGTGTTACTGTGATACACCATTTATATCTTCGACAGTACCTTGGCCCGTCATCTTACTCGAGCGACTTCGCGATGTCATCTAGACCGGATACCTGTTGCTAGATTTAGATCAGACAGCGATGTACATCAAATACTTCTAGAACGCTATTTCTCTTCGACTACTTCACCCCCACCAACAACCGTCCACCTCTGTCAACACAGTGTCTCACTTAGAACTGATAGTTCACGGGTGATACGAAATCTGGAGTCATGGTGCTGCTGACTGTTGGCGACTTAAATGCAGACTTCGTGTAAGGGGGGCAGTATGAAACGACCCGCTGCTAAATTTATGACCAAAGAATACCAAAGCATTGCCGATCAAGAAGACGACGACTGGGATAAGCACTAACGTTGTCGGGCTTCCTTGGATCGAAGACTATTGATATTTGCTATCTCTACCTGAAACAAACAGAAAAGCAGCTAACTAGTCTTACTACACTAGCCCCTGGCAGCCCAACCATGTGTTTGTTGGCCTGGAGGCTAGCAGGGAATCTGAGCCTGAGGCACTAAGGTTGACACGTGGCTGACTTCTACATCGAAGTCACCTGACCAAGTCGATGTCGTAAGGACCGCAGCTCTCCCGATGCCTGAATTCCCAGGACGCATGACTCACTCAACCCACGTCACACTCGCATCGAAGATGGTCTGTCTCCCTTGATCAGCCCGGTTGTTTCTTCGTTTACATATCTCCTGCAATTCGATTCAGAAAACGCATTTCTCACACGTCCCTTTGGCCAACTAGTGCCTAGTCTGTTGTCTCTAGCTATTGTATTCCCTCCCAAGATGCTTGTTACAGTATCGATCTATGGTCATTGCGAAGGACTACGTACATTAGGCTATACCAAAGCGCGTCGAATATAGGAACCTGCAGTGAAGCGACTCTGCTAGAGGCTCTGCTAGCATTATACAATTCGTGCTGACTGCTGTCCACATCCACACTTTATCGACATTACTCCGACTATCTTGCCACTGAATTCTACTAGACCACCATTCATAATGGCATCAGTATTCACCTATGACCCCGACCCTCCAAGGGTCTCTTCGCCGTGGTCGACATCAGGCTCCTCAACACCCCAGATGGCAGCGGCTACCAGCAACCGCGTGGTGCCTCGGACCCGATCCAGCACGACGCTGGACCGGGCCGACCCTGACCTGCTTTCTGATTATGGCATTGCAAAGCTGGAACCGGAACCACAAGAGGGTCCTACCGAGTATAAGTTGCATTTGCTGCTGCGTCCCCGTCGTCCGTTTGTCGCCATGTCCACGGGCCACCTGGTGGGGGGTTCATATCATTTCCGAGCGAGCCTCTCCAACGCAAGCCCGACGCCCTCCAGCTCCGAATCAGCTGCCAGACCGCCGCAGGCTCGCTCCACGGAGAGTCGTCAACAGAGACTGCAGCACCTGACTACGCAGTTACTCTGGCGCCTGCAGCAGTCGTCACCATTCCACTCATCTACGACTGCCAACCTGGTCCTGCCCGTGCTCCCTGACGCAGCTCCTCAGCTGGGGCCACCGCAAAAGCCAGCTAGGTTGCTCCCGGGTCTCGAGGAGAGTCAGGGAGCTCTGTATGAGATAGGGGTTGCCGACGACGGGACCTTTGTCGGACTCACCGTGGATGAGCTGGAAGAAAGTTTGTCCACTCTGCAGGTCATGGCGGCCAGCCTTGGCTGCAAGGTCGAGATTCTGCGTAGGGTCATTGTTGGCAAGTGCGAGTGGGTCGAAGACTCCTGCAGCGTGAATGCCGATATCGGCAAAGTTCATACGGATAGCCTCTGGGTGGCCGAGGCTCTCGTGAGTCCTGATTGGGAATTTTACCGGGTCAAGTCTCCGAAGTCAGGCGCAGGGGAGGACGGGTCTCCGACGAGTGCCCCCAAGAGACGGCCTTCGCTAGACGACTCTTCCAAGACAGAGCAGATCCGCGTCTCTATCTCGGGCCCCAGCGCAGCCGGCAAATCTTCACTTCTGGGCACGTTGACCTCGTCTGTGCTCGACAATGGTCGAGGGGCCAGTCGACTGGGGTTACTGAAGCATCGGCACGAAATATCATCAGGGATCACCAGCTCTGTTGCCCATGAGCTGATTGGATACGCCTCTAATGAGTCTAGCTCCGATACCATCAATGTGATCAACTACGCTTCTGGCAATATCGCCGCATGGGATGACATCCATGCCGCGTCGGAGGGCGGCCGACTCGCTTTCGTGTCTGATCTTCCAGGCTCGGTCCGGTATTTGAAGTCGACCTTCAGGGGTATCATCAGCTGGGCTCCGCATTATGTTATCCTCTGTGTCCCGGCTACAAGTGACGATGATTCAGTGGCGGATATTGCCCACGGTTCGTCTGAGCAGTCTACTGAATTATCGCAGGCCCTGTCGCACCTGGAGCTTTGTGCCAAGCTCGGGCTTCCTACGGTGATCGTGATTACTAAATTGGACGTCGCGTCCCGCACCGGCCTGAAAAACAACCTCGCGCAGATCCTCTCGGTCCTGAAGTCGTCCGGCAGAAAGCCTTCGATGTTGTCTGTATCAGCGGCCCCTGCTGGAGACTTGCAACATGTTGGGGTCAAGGACGCAGGTGAAGTGAAAAATCTGGTCGCTTCGACACAGAGTTGGCAGTCTACCGTACCTATTGTTCTTACAAGTGCTGTGGACGGCTCGGGGATAGCGAAGCTGCATGCTCTGCTTCGTTATCTCCCAATACCCGCACGGCCGCCTTTGAGAGACGTTTCTTTACCAAAGGCTCTCGCCTCTCCAGTGGCGTTTGAGACGATTTTTGACGTTGACGAGGTCTTTGCCATCCCACTGTCAAAGGTCCATTCTCTGTCCGGTGAGGAGCGACAGAACGAGACGCACGGCATTGTTCTTTGCGGGCTAGTCCGGTATGGAGCTATCTCGGCCGGTGATGAGCTAGTCATTGGGCCTGTCTTATACAATACTGCTACGGAGCATGGATCCGGCACTTCTCCCCCCAAAGACCGGACGGATAGACGCTCGGACACACAGCTTTCCTCGAGTTCCTCCCGGAGTAGGCCGCCATCCGGGGACTTTTCGAGTTCGTTCCCTCATGGCTCTCTTCCCGGGAAGACCCCTCTTGCGGCGCAGGCAAGCTGGCAGCGCGTGCGGGCCGTCAGTGTCCGCAACCTACGGCTGCCGGTGCAGAGCCTAACCCGGGATCAAGTAGGGACCATCGGGATCGAGCCCTGGCCACTCTCAACGGACGGGGAACGACCCCAACTCGGGAAAATCCGCAAAGGGTCCGTGTTGATCAAGATCCCGCCTGACTCAGCTCCTGCCCCGCGCAAGTTCCACACCGGTTTCGTGGCCAGTTTTGCGGCTAGCGAATTTGCATCTGCGTTGTCCCCACCTGTGCTGTTGGGTGGCCATGCGACGGTCTACGTCGCCAATGTCCGCTCGACAGTGCGGCTGACCTGCATGGCGCTCGCGGAAGATGAGGTGATTTCGCGCCCCCCATCCCCGACGGAGCCGGAGTTCTTCAGCTTCGATGGGGATAGCCCTGATCCGGAACGTGGGCGGGAGCATGGTGTGCACGAGGTGATCAAGTCCTCGGGTAGCTCCGAGGCCGGTGAGATCAAGATCACATTCCTTTTCGTCTCCTCGGTTGAATGGGTGGAGATCGGGTCGCGGGTGCTTCTGATGCCTGCAGCGTCCACGGGCTTGGCTTCCACTCAGGGGTCGAGCTCTTCTTCTGGGACCGGGCTTGAGGGCTTCGTTGGTCGGGTTTGTGATGTGTTATATGCGGGGGATGCGAACAGTAAATAAGAATGTAGGTAGGGCTGGAGATGGTCGTTCTTATCTCAAAAGTCGGTATAGTGGGAGGGTCTAGTGAATGTCTTGTGTTTCTTTCCGATCAGCTGTATCAGTCAACCTCTGATGGATTTAGTGTTCAAAGCATAGTTCATGATACGAAGAGAATCTGTATACCTCTGAAAGAAGTGGTGACGATGGGGAGCTGCTGGATACGATAAGATACGGGGGTGGGAAACGGCACTAGACCTGGATAGGATAGGCATGCAGCGCTCAGACCACGGCAGCTTTCTTAACCATCTTGACTATCTTAACTTTGAGTTAGACTGCTTTGGTTAGACTCAACTGACTTACTGCATGGCTGACGCCAAGTGGACAGGCTGAAAGCTGATCTTCCTCCTTCACTACTCCATCTTCATCTACTACTCCGTACATGCATGCCGGTCCTGAGCAAAGCACAGTTGACAACCAGTCGATGATTGGCAGTCTTGTTTCAAATTGCGGCACGGGTTGGGCTCGCTTGATCTGGTTCAGCTGTTCTTTCTGGCTGTGTTCCCACCCAGTCCCCATCTTTGCCTTCGTCTACCCCGGATCCTGTCCCGTCAGTTCCGCAGTTCACCACCAGCTCATCTCTCATCATCTCCTGACTATATTGTTCCCCTTCCCCGCCCCCCGGCCTTCTACTTGTGACAACTGCTTTATTTGACGGGTAGGACCTCTGGAATTCATTGAGCGGACTCTTGTTGTGGTCGGAGGTGACTGGCATGTCCTGAACCCCTCACCGCTCACTCTCCACGGACAGAGTTGTCAGACAGTCCACTTTCAACCAAAAACCGCCACCATGGCGGGACCCAGCAGCTTGAATCTAAGCTCTCGCGTCAGCTCCGATCTCGATGGTATCTCAGATGAAGAGGAGGAATTTGTCTCGAGTGCCAGCACAACCTCCAGCGCGTATGAGTCTCAGATGAAGGAATCTGTGAATGCGGGGAATGCGAGTCCCCAGCAGCCGCAAGCTGCTGGCGCGTCTCCGGAAAACAACACCAATAACAATAACCACAACAACCCGCACAAAACTGGGGGAGCGAAGACGGCAGTGACCTGCTGTGCTAGTCCCCATGCAGCTTCCAATCCGTCGGAAAGGAAGCCTTTGAACCTGCTTGACTTGCCCATGGATATACTGCAGGAGATCATGAAAGAGGTGTGTAACCCGCTCGGGTCACTTGATATCGGCCCCTTCAAACACGTCAACCATACTAATCAGATCTGGGATACAACATAGGTGACCCACACGACCGATCTCACATCCCTTGCATTGACCTGCTCTGCGCTTCATTCGCTGGCGATTCCGCAGATGTACTCCCGGTTCGACATCGTCTGGCCGGAAGCCCTCTCAACCTCCGACCATCCGGCTGGCGTGGATGCTCTGTCGTACGGGTTGGCGACTCTCGTGACCGGGGAGGATATATTCCGCGAGGTGCCTGGCCGACGGTCGTCACAGCCGTGTCCACATTGCGGGTGCAGCGGAGCGCCGCCCAGTCAGCATGCGGCGGGCGCACTACCGCGAGTCCGCCGCGGCAACTACTACGCGCAGTATACCCGCAAGTTCTCTGTCGGCAACGGGCCGTTGATGTGGGTGCAGGAATACGCGGTGACCAAGGAGACGGGCAAGATGCTGGGGACGCTGGTAGCTCTGGCGGTGGCTCGGATGGTGAACCTGGAGACCTTCGTCTGGGACATGCCCACGGGAGTCTTGCGGGATGTCTGGGTTGCGCTGGCGTCGCTGGCGACTCGCCCGGGCCACGAATGTCGTCTGGAACGCGTTTGGGTGCGCTGGCACGATAACTCCGACAATGCCCTGCGGTCTCTGGTAGCCTCAGGCCCGACTGCGTCCTCGGTGACCTTGCCTCATTCGCCGGCTACGGTTCTGGGATCTACAGGGAATACAGCATCGTGGCAACGATACGGACACGTCGAATACCCCTCTCTGTCGATCCTTCCACCATTGAAGAGTCTGAGCGTGTTGGACATCGACGAGCCGTCGTATTTGGAAGAGATGGGCGTGTTGGTCAAGCGATCGCGCGGTCGGCTGAAAGAACTCCGTATTGGGATTTCTTCCAAAGCGTATCCAGCGGCATGGCTGAAACCGGCAGGGAGCTGGCAAGCTGAGCAGCCAACGCCGCCGAACGGAATCGTTGGCTGGCCCCGATCTGGGGGCGTACTGGGGGTCGTCCTTGGCAGGTCTGAAGATCATCACACTCGGCCCGAATCACAGGCCCGTGTCTCTCCCACCAAGGAGGATTCTGTTGAGACGCCTCCTCCTGAAACTAGTCAGACTGCGGGTGACGTGCCTGTCCACGACGGGCCCCCGTTGACAGCGGGTTCTCCGCCCCAACCGAGCGGTGGTGTCACTGGGCTGGCCCTAAATATGGAACACACGCACATCGCCAGCCCGCCCGCGTCCTCCCCTCCAGAAACTAGACCCTCGCCGATCCCCAGCGGGCCATCGGGGTCTGTCACGGGGGCACAAACGACGCCCGAAGACGATCGCCCGCTGTTACAACTTGAGACACTCGAGCTAGAGCGCGTTGCACTGTCGATCCCGGTGGCAGTGCATGCGCTCGACTGGAGCAAGCTGACCACGTTGACGATCCTTCGATGCGAGAATCACGAGAAGCTCTGGCGGGCTCTGCGGCGCCAGTACTCCCCGTCGCCGTCACGGCCGAAGAGTGGGGAGGCTCCAGAATACACCCTCCGACTCAAGCACCTCCATACGGATGCCGTATCGCCGTACCTGCTGCTGTTCATCAAGGATACGCTAGCGCCAAATACCTTGGAGACCCTCTTCCTGCACGAGGCGCCGATGTCCGAGTCGATCGTCAACATCGACGCGATCTACAAAAACGCGATTCGTAATCACCACCTGAGTCTGCAGAAGATCCTGGTGGACAGCACCCAGCGCACGCCGGGGGGCGCGGAGATGGCTAGCGTGCGATGGTACAAGTGGATGTTCACACGCCAGATGATTACGTTCATGAGCAGTGGTCGAATGCCTCGGCTGAAGGAGCTGTCCATTGCTCTTCACGCTAAGGACTGGGTAAGATTGCGTCCCCTTTTCGCTTTCTCACTGAAAACGAAGAGCGTCGTCCACTAACACCGTTGTTATTAGCACTACTTCATCCAGAGGCTCCCGTACATGCCCCAGCTCCGTGCCCTGCACATCCCGCACATCGCCCGCCACGTCCACCGCGACCCGAAGGAACTGGCCATGCTCATTCTCGACGTGGTCACGATCCGGCCGGAGATCGAGCTGACCTACGTCGGGGTCCAGGACAAATGCTACGAGATCTTGGAGGGGAAGGACGGCGAGGCCGGCGGCGAGTACTACGACACGGACGACAGCCACAGCGAGGGGTTCGTGCCCGGCGGGGAGGACTGGCCGGGCTCCGAGACCAACGACGAGGAGGAGTCGGACGAGGACGGCGGGGCCAGCGCGATCCATACGCTGTCGGACTCGTCGTCGGACGACCGGGGCTCGTCGGACGGCGAGGATTCGGAGGTGGACTTCAACCGGTCGCGGGTGTCGTTCCGACTGCGGGAGATTTTGTTCTACGATGATAAGATCGCGATTTACAAGGCACGACACGGGGTGTTGTGATTTTTGGGGTGGGTGGACAGAGGCGTCGGTGTGATTTAGGTCTTAAGATACCACCCAGCGATTTCGGATTGCAATGAGATTTGAGATTTGAGAGTAAGATGTAGTAGGATGTAGACCTGTCTAGTAAGAGATATGCATGCATAAATGCCATCTGACTCAGCTTGCACAGCGGACTAGACCCACCTTCCAAGCTCCCCCACGTGACAAGGCGGTCAAGCAAGCTCAGCCTCTGAGCGCCGCCGCGATCTCGACATCACCGCAGCCAACCCACGCGAACGTTCGAAGGTCGAAGGAAGGATTGACCAGCAGTTTCCTTTCAGTGTCTGTATCAGTTTCGCGTTCTTGAATTCGAGTCTGTGCTTTAATCCAGCTGCCAAGATGAAGCTCGTCCGGTAGGCCGCCTACCACCCTCCAGAGAAAGGAAGAAACACTAACAGCCCCCGGTCCGGTCCAGGTTCCTGATGAAATGCGCCAATGAGACGGTGACGATCGAGTTGAAGAATGGTGAGTCTTCGCTGTCTAGCGTCTTCCTACGCGACGTGGTTGCATGCAGTACACTTCATACACAGCATCCACGCTCACGAACCCCAATCCCAATTCCAATCCCAATCCCACATCCCAAGTTCAAGCTCAGCTCAACCCCAACCCCAACCCCAACGCCCTCCCCCTAGAGAACCTCAGCTAACACAAACTCCCCGGTGGGTGAAAAGGAACCATCCTCCACGGCACCATCACCTCCGTCTCCCCGCAGATGAACACCAGCCTGCGCACCGTCAAGATGACCCCCAAGGGCCGCGATCCCATCGGCCTCGACACCATCAACATCCGCGGCTCCACCATCCGCTACTACATCCTGCCGGACAGCCTGCCGCTCGACACGCTGCTGATCGACGACACGCCCAAGCCCAAGAACAAGGCGCGCAAGGAGGCGGATCGTGGGGGTAGGGGGGGAAGAGGTGGGCCCCGGGGTCGGGGACGCGGGCGCGGGAGGGGTCGGGGACGGGGGTTCTAGATTTCTTTTCCAGGATGTCCTTTTTTCGGGCTTGTGGGATTGAAGTTGGGGTGTGTTGATGGGTGGATGGGGTGAGGAGAGGAAGTGCGGTGGTGAGGGATGGGATACCCTACTTGCTATTGGTGGAGGGTGATCTATTGCGTTCATTTGTTTGCTAGGTTTTTTTTTCTCTCTATCTTGAAAGTCATCATCATCATCGTCGTCATGGGAAAATATGGAGTTCGTTTTTTTTCGGATCTATCTCGTTCTTGCTGCTCAGTGTATTGGGTTGTGTAGTTTGTGGTAGTTCGAAATTCAAACACAATCCCTGAAGATTAAGTGTCAGTGTCAAGAAAGAGCAGAGCAGAACCCTCTATCAAACCATGCCATCATTCCTGAATAATCATAAATCATTATCTATCCACCTCCCCCCCCCCCCCCCGGCCCCAAACCCATATATATATATACACACAGTCTACCCCTCCCCACAGAAATCATTCCAGAAATTCCCGCCAAACCCGCATTATAACCAACTTCTCCCACCCCGCCTTCACCCCACTGAACCCAGCAATCTCCGCGGACCACTTCGTCGCCCCATCCAAACCATCCCTCCACCCCCGGATCCGCTCCACCACCTCGCGCGGCCGATTCTGCGCACACAGCAACACATACCCCACCCCGCGGGGACTCAACACCCGCGGCAGATCCGCCAGCAGCCGCTCCGTGATCTCCATCCCGTCCTTGCCGCCGGCATATGTTAAGGAGAGGAGGTAGGATTCGCGCTCGAACTGCTCGCTGCGCGATCCGGCCGTCACAAAGTCAGTGGCGGTCGGGGCGCGCGGGACGGCGTCGGTGGGGACGTAGGGCGGGTTGAAGAGGAGGATGTCGATGCTGCCGGCCTTGAAACTGGAGGCGAGGTTGGATTGGAGGGTGGAGAGGTGGGCGGATGTCACGGCGGAGGACTTCTCTTGCTCCTCTTGGGCGGGGGAAGACGGGGTGGCTGCGCTGTTTGGGTTGGGGCTTGTGTTTGTGTTCTGCTGCGCCGCAATGGCTTTGACGACGGTCTCGCGGGTCGCGAGGCAGGCGGTGCGGTTGAGGTCCGTGGCTAGCGAGAGCACGTCGGCGCGGCCGAGTATCGTGGGGCTGTTCGCGACCAAGAACGCGAGGACGACGCCGGAGCCGGAGCCTACTTCGAGGACTGTTGGGCTTGGGGTAGTGGCCGGGAAATGTTGGGTGAGCCAGGCGGTTTCAGGGGCGGAGGAGAGCGTGTCCAGGAAGAGGTAGCTGTCTTCGGCAGGTTCGTAGATCGTGTCGAAGGGGACGTGCGCGGTGCAGGGGGTGGGTAGCATTGTGTGGGGAGCCCGGTGGGCGTGATGGTGAGGAGGGTTGGGTTTGTGCAATTGTTGTAGTAATGGTGATGGCTGGCTGGCTGGTTGGTACCGATAAAGACCGAAATCGATATCAAAACGCTGCGGAGGGAGACCTGGAGAAATCTTCGCCATGCGATTGGTCGAGACCTCTCCCCGCCTTGGGATTTACCGCGGCAGTAAACGATTCGGTCCCATCCGGATGGCAGCCCGGGCAGTTGCTTCGACTCCATCATTATTGAGTCGGTTGAGAATATTCATCAGTAACAATGCGCCTGCCTTTCCATCCCACAGCCCGCCTCCTGGCGACCCCGGCCTCCATCGGCTCCAAGTCCAGCCTCACCGAGGCCCTCGCCCTCCTCCCCCCCATCCCCCTCTACCGCCGCATTCTCCGCGTGCACCGCAAGAAGCTCGACCCCCAGATGCGCCTGCTGGGCGACTCGTACGTCCAGAGCGAGTTCCGTGCGCATCGCAACGTGGAGAACCCGTTGCATATCGTATGTCGCCCCATATATTGTTGTGGTGGAGGAGCTGCCCCGAAGCTAACGCAGGGTCTAGATCGGCTTCTTGACGGAGTGGCAATTATACGCGCAGAAGCTGGAGGGCGATGCCTGGATTGGGGAGAAGCTCGATAAGGGCAAGTTGGATAAGATGAGTGGTGGGTTCTGTCTTTCTGCCAGAGGGGTTCTAGTGATGCGGGCTAATCCGAGTAGACCAGCAGATTGGCCAGCTGTACGAATTGATGCAGGCCATCAAGAATGAGGAGGGCGAGGGCGAGGGCGGGCATGGCAAGGAATAATCGAGGTTGCGTTCGATGCGCCACAGTGTGGGAATGTCTAGGGACGAATAAGATTGTAAGATTGTGAGATATACTGTATATAGACTAACCAACGAAGAATGTACGCTGGAAGGATAATGGATGATCCTTGCAGACTGTATCTGTGATGCTGCCTGATCGTAAGTACTCGGTAGTTATAGAAGATAGCATGTGTAAGCAAGCTGCGGGGTAGTTAAAAGGGCGAGAGCCTCGCAGCCCTTTCATCCTCCGCATTTCATACTTTCCAGACTCTAACCGAGTTGGACTCACAATGACAACCAAACCAGCAGCAGCAACCTCCCCACCCAGATTCAAATGCGTCTGCTGCAAGAAGAAGAGCTTCAAGACGGCCGAGGCGTTGAGCAACCACCAGCAAGCCCGGGCCCATCATCCTGTCGCGTGCCCGATATGCTCCAAAGAGTTCTGCGATAAGCACGCCGTGCAGCAACACCAACAGGTCCATCAACGAAAGGCAGCTGTCCTCGCAAAGCCTCAAGCTACAACTACAAGTACAACTACAACCAGCCCTACACCGAAACCCACTCCGCAGCAGCAGTCCATCAATGCCCACCCCAAGCAACAAGCAAACCCACCACCAACCCCAACACCTTCCCTAAAACTCCCCAAAACTATACACCACCCCTCCACCCTCCACCCCCTCGAACAAGACCTGCTATACAAATACCTGCTCTCCCGATGCCACCCCCGAACCCGCCTGCAAGCCCAGAACTACCCCACAGCATCACAGACCCCCGGAAGGGACTACCAGCCCACCCCACCGGCAAACCCCACGCAGCCCAAACGCAGAGCCATCGTTCTGACCTGCGAGACCGACCCACAGGCAACGGGTTTGACACATCTAACCGCCACAGACTTTTTGAGTAGTGAAGCGCTCCTGCATCTGGCTGTTGGTTTTGCAGCTGAGGGGATGCAGACCGACGGGACCGCGACAGTGACAGCAACAGCAACATGCACCGACAAGAGCACCCGTGCAACTGTGGCTGATGCCGACGCAGCGCGAATGGCACTGTGGCGGGTCGTCGACGCGGACACGGTCCTCGTGGGCTATGGGCTGCAGCGCGGGCTGCAGCTGCTAAGGATGGTGCACGAGCGGGTGGTGGATGCGGGGATCCTGACGGCGGAGGCGGTTTTTCTGGAAAGGTCGACGGTGTCGATACGGAGGGTGTGGGGGTTGGGGGAGCTGTGTGCGGAGGTGTTGGGGTGGGGTAAGCGGCAGGAGGAGGAGAAGGAGGAGGAGGGAGCTGCTGCTGCTGCTACAAGCAAGAAAGGCAAGCAGAGGAAGAAGGGCACATGTGACGGGTGGGCAGAGTGTGTGGCCGCCAGGGAGGTGGTGGTATGGTGCTTGCGGAATCCGGAGCTGTTGCGGACGTGGGCTGAGGGCAAGGCTGGAGGGGATATTGGGGATGCTCCGCAGACGAGCGAGACGGCGAAGAGCAAGCGAGGGAAGAAGAAGAGTAAGAAGAAGAGTAAGAAGAAGAGCAAGAGCAAGAGCAAGAAGCGCAAGCAGATCGAGCAGCAGAAGGAAGAAACAACCATCCTAACTACAGCACCACCAGAGCCAGAGACAGTTCCTACACATGAACAAACCCCACCACCACCACCACCACCACCACCACCACCACAGCCCGAAGAACCAGACGAAGATGAAGATTCTGATGAAGGACTCGAGATCGTTCAATGGCAGGATCTTGAGTGATGTTCTACCATCTATCATCTACAATCTACATTCCACATTCTACATTCTACGAGTACCATATTATTCGACAGTAAAGATAGATCCTCGGCATCCCGCGCCGACCCAGCCCAGCCCAGCCCAGCCCCACCCACCAACCCACCACTTTAGTCCAACCGTTAGCAACCAGTGAACCACAAAGTGAAATTTCCCCCTAGATCCCTATCTTATCGCCACCCGGTTATCGGGAAACCTGCCCGCTGCCCCCAAAAAATAAATTTCCCCTTCCCCTTCCCCGCGCATGCGCCGCGCCCTCCGATTGACATCGGCCTTCTTTTCCACTCATACCTTCCCCTCAACCGAGCACTTGACCAACTATAACCCCCCTCCTTCCCATCCTCATCCTCAAGCCAGTCCTTACCATCAACCCTTCTCCTCCCCAAACCAATCTCCCACAAGCCAAGCAACCGAAACGAAAAGAAAAATGCCCGCCCTCCTCGAAGACCCCCTCACCACCCTCCCCGCGCCGACCGCCGCGAAAACCGCCGCGCCCACCCTGACCCCCAAAAAGGCCATCCTCAAAGACGCCACGCCCGTCACCCTGTACCCCATCGCGGGGGGGCCGTCCACCGTCCCCGATTCGCTGATAGCGTACCTGCATAAGGAATTCAGCGCCGAGATCGTCCGCGGCAGCACGTACCCGATGGAGGAGCCGATGACGCTGGAGCACTACCGGAATTATTGGTTCGGCACGTTTGCGGTCGTTGCGTTGGTTGACGAGGACACTGATGGGCAAGGCGAAGGGGAAGGCCGGGGCCTGGTGGAGGGCCGGGATTGGGAGCGCGTGTGTTTGGGGACGTTTTATGTGAAGCCGAATTATCCGGGTATATATTTTTCCACCCACATTCCTTAAAAGAAAGAAGGGGGGAGAGGGGGGGGATGCGGGGAGGTGAAATCAAACTTTGGGGGGCCTGGGGGAAATGTGAATGCTTAGGCTGATGCTAACTTGGTGACACTGGACAGGTCGGTGCTCGCATGTCTGTAACGCCGGGTTCTTTACGACTCCGGCGGCTCGAGGGCGCGGCGTGGGGATGGTGATGGGCCGGACTTATTTGGAGGTTGCGCCGGTGTTGGTATGTTCCTTCCTCTCTTTTGCTTTCTTCGGGGTTGATGAGGGTGAAGGGTGCGGCTGGGCTAACCAAACTGACGATGCTGACGACGACGACAGGGCTACAAATACTCCGTCTTCAACCTCGTCTTCGCCAACAACACCGCCTCCGTCAAGATCTGGGAGAAGCTGGGCTTCCAGGTCATCGGCCGCGTGCCCCGCGCCGCGCGCCTGGCTAACAGCGAGGAATTGGTCGATGCGTTGATCATTGGCCGGGATCTGGTTTAAAGGACTTCTCTCACTGCACATATACCCCACTGGGCAACACGGGAAGCAACATGTAAATATCCTTGTTCCACTTGGCCTGTGATAGATACGATAAATATAGATGATTACTTGCCTAAAACCACACCACCATAAATGATCAATGCCATACATACACCGCTGAAAAAAATGCTTGAGGGGGATATCAATCTGCAAAGACACGCAAAATCGGCTATATCACCATACAAAAACCCCCAATCGCAATGCTCCAGTTGAATTACATGACAACGATGGAAAAAAAAGCAATTACCCGGAAGATGTGACGCGACTAGCCCCGCCAGGGAGGTCGCTCACCCAGCTTGCTGCGCGTGTTAGGCGCATTGTCCTTGCCGGTCCGGCCTTTGGGCAAGGGAATCAAGCTGATGCGACGGTTGCTCGCATGTCCGAGGGACGTTTCCGGCCGTGGCGTCGGAGGCGCTTTGGTCGGACTCGCCAGTGCGCGGCTGTGATCTTGCGAAACACTGCGGCTGAAGGAAAGCCCCGCGAAGCTCTGTCGGCTGCGGGGCGCAGTGGCCAACCCATCGGGTCGGCGCAGCTTGCTGTAAGGAGGAGGATCCAGAAGGGATCGGTTCGGGGTGGGAGACGCCACTCGCGACGGGCTGCGCGACGCCAGACGGCTGGACACCCGACTGACCGACCGCGCGCTCATCGGCGCCGGTGACACTGACATATCGCGGCGGTACGGGGTCATGGGGAGTGTGGAGGAAGGGCGCGACGTGCGACCCTGGGCGGACGATTTGCGGAAAGGTGTATGGAGCGAATTAGACTTGTATTTGTCCAAGTCGTTGGTGTTGGTGCTGGTGGTCCACCGCGGCCGATTGGCCAACGCTGGCGGCAGAGCTGGGGTACGAGGTACCGGCTTGCGCGCCGCTGGCGTTGGCGTAGCAGCCACGTGCTTCGTAGGCGAGGTCACCCCGAGCGACGCCTTGGGAATCGCCGATTTCTTCGCCGTTAAGGTGGATGTGACTTGCGGCAAGCCAGAATATCGTCGCACCTTCGACATGGTCGTGCGTGCCACCGAACTGACAGAGCTACCACGACGGCTGGAGTTGTTGACCGGCGTGGTGGATCGCTTTAATGCATTCGCCGGGGTCATGATCACCGATGAAGCTGGGGAGCTACCGGGAGTCTCCGGGACACTCCCGGTCAATGGGCTATCCATGGTGAGGATACTCGAGATCGAGTCGCGCAGGTGTTGAGACCGTGTGAAGCTGATATCCTCCAAGGATGCATCCATTACCCGGATGCTGGCCTTCAGAGCATCGACCCGCGATGTCATGTCTGACAACAGTCGTAGAGTCTCTCCGTTGACCGTAAGACGGTCATTCACACCCTTCTGGATGATCGACACCACCCGCTCAATCGCAGCAACGTAATGCTGTTTCTTAGCGTCGTAACTTTCGACCCGTTTCGTGAATTGGGCTGGGTTGTGCACCTGAGCGCTGATCTCGATGGCTTCCTGAAGCTTCCCAATGCTCCTCTCGACCGATTCGAACATCTTCTGCGCTTGGTTTCCCGCATTGCGGAACACAAGGATCCACCGGTCCTCGCTGAGCTCGTCCCGCAAGGCCTCTGCATCAGCTTCCAGCCCTTTGTAGGCCTTCTCAAGCTGACTGCGTCGATCCTCGAGCTCCTGGCAGGCGCTGGGGAATATTCGCACCGCCCGCGACTGGAACATGGACAGTCGCATGGGGAGGAAATCGAGCGATGCCCGTAGCGGTTGGATCCTGGCAAACAAGGCGATCAAGTTGGAGTGGCTGGAGTCGTCATGCGGCGTCTGTATGATAGGCATATCCAAGGTCGGTGCCGTGAAAAGAGGCTCCAGACTGAACCGCTTGCTGGTCGACATGCGGCCACCTGCTGGCGTTTCCTCGACGATGGTCTCCAGCTCATTGATGTCGAGTCCCGTAGCACTGGAATCTTGTTCACCCGCCATGGTCCAGTGTCGCTTTTCTTCCATCTCGAAGATGAGCCGACCGAGATTCTCCACCTCCACTCCAACATCGCCTAAGACATTGCTCCATAGTTCCTCCCATTCCATCGCCAGCTCCACTTGTTCTTTGACTCCCTTCAGTCGATCCTTGATTTGCGACCAGCTATGAATGATCCCGTCCATCTGTACAACAATCAAGTTCAATTGATCAGTGGAGACGTTCTCTATATCGTCGCGCATCTGCACGTCCTCGATAGCCTTGACGTAAACGTTGATCAGACTCTCAAACCGGGTGATCGCTCCGTCAACCCCATCCAACCCTTCTCGCCCGCCGGCAGCTGCCCATTCGACGTCGTCCTCGGCATCCAGCCCGCTCAAGACACCCGATGCCTTTTTGATCCATATTTGAATCTGGTCCGCAGCTCCCGTGAGGGCCCTTACGGCGGCGGCGGCGGTTGGAATGGAGGCGATACCAGCCTCGAGTAAGGATGGTTGGGGAAGGGAGATGGACGTGAGTTGCGAAAGCTGATTGCTAAAGGAAGCCCTTGAGAACGAGTATATAGATTCTGAGCGTTGTAGCCCGAGCGGGTTGAAGTAGGACTGCGAATTCGCGGATGAGATTGAGAGGGGGCGGGGAGAATCTTTCGGCGGCGGGGGAGGGGGGGCGGATTCATTGTCGCTGGTGCTTTTGAGGTACTTTTCGAAGTCGGTCGGGTTCGTGGACGGCATTCCATTCGTTGATCCGGGGCGGAGTGGCAGACGAGATCGTTCAAGGACAGCCATGTCGAGTAGTGGCTCTTCGATCGCTCCCTTGTCCTGCTGCACTTCGTCTTCTTCTTCTTGTTTTGCTTCAGCTGCGACTTTGGCTTCCGGCACTGCTTCGGCTTCTGCTTCTGCCTCCGTGTCTGCCCTTACTTCCGCTCCACACTCTTTCAAAGAGTCCCCTTTTTGAGAAAGCTCTTCTGGAACCGAAGCGATCAACAGCGAATGTAAGTCGGGTTGTAGAACCGAGGTAAGCACGTGCTGTTCTGAGACTTGCTCCGAAGGTTCCCAAGCTTCGTCTGCGTAGAGCTCATCCGCTAGTAGCTCTTCCGGGAGCACTGGGTCGGGGACCTCCAAGTGATTTAAATCGCACGATTGTTGCTGCTGCTGCTGCTGCTGCTGCTGTAAAAGGGACTGTTGTTGTTGTTGTTTCCTTTCTTTGTGGGCCCGGTGCAGACCATTCCACGTACGACCCTTTTTTTGAATCCTTATCGATAAGTCCTGGTGCAAGCTGTCCAACTCCTTAATGTGTTCCTCGGGGATGCGGCCCACAGCGCCCACTCGAGACGGGCTGTTGTTCTTGCTGCTGCTGTTGCTGCCGTCGAGGAGCTTGACGCGGGCGGCGAGGCCGGGGGACAATCGACGAAGGATGGATGGGCGAATGAGCGTCTTCTCGGCGTTGGCGTTGGCGTCGGGAGTGTCGTCAGGGTCGTCGTCGTACGTCGTACTGTTGCTTCCCAGGCTGCGGAGACTGCGCAGAGAGGATTTGGATCTGATTCGTCGCGTGAAGGACTCATCTGCAGCGGAAATGGAGACAGCAGGAGGAGGAGGGGGAGGGGGGGAGAAGAGCTGCGGCGACGACGACGAGGTAGTGGTGGATGTGTTGAGCCCGGAATCCGGGGGGTCGGCGGTCGCAGTGGTTGCGGTTGCAGTGGTTGCAGTCGACCCGGTGAACATGGCACGCATGGATGGGGAAAATCCACGAGGCGACTGCGGTCGGATGTTGTTTTGATTTGATTTAGGAAAAGGTAAGAAAGGGTATGTATGTATGTGTATGGGTATTGATTGAGGTAGTGTGGGTAACTTGCGAAAGGATGTGTGGGTGTGAAGGACTGAGTGACTAACGCACTAACGCAGTCGTGCAGTAGAGCAATGATGAAGGGTGGGTTCAGGAATGTGGTTGATGGGCTCAGGATGCGCCAACGCGGCGGGTGGACTAGGAGTAGTAGGCGTTAGGTATGCGGGCTACCCAGGTAGCTACCTAGTAATAGCTGTTATCCCTTCCCCTTATCCGGTTTCAGCACAAGCCTAGGTTTAAATGCGTCGGGCCCAAATAGAGATCCTCAACTTGTCAACGCGCTCAACAGAACCCAGTCCGGAACGTCCCGGTGACATTATACTGAGAAAATATGGAATTGATTTGGGCAGCAGCAGTATCAATGGTGAATGTATGAAAGGTTCAGACTAAAAAAAGAGGGTGATTGTACTGATTGTAAGGGTGTGGGGAAATTGAAACAGAAGACATGCTGTCCCTACACGGTAGCTTCGGCTGGCCTCAGGCTCCATTGTTGTGCCCGACCAGGCCCCGGGCTGATCCTCCGCCCCAAAGGGCCGATTATCTGCATCCTTTCTTTCTGTCTTCCTTACTTTCGGTCTGCGTAGTCACTACTGTGCTTAGGTAGTTATGCTGTTTGGTACTTGAGAGTTAATATCTGAACGTGCTTCAACTTATTATGAAACCATTGTATTGAAAGTAGCATTGAGGTTGAAAGCAGAAGAACGAATAAAGTATATTCCATCCTCTGCCTTTCGACTGGGAACTACACCACGCCTACCTGTTTTGACAGAGTGTCACAAGCTTCCACTAAAGAACTAGTCGTCAGCCGCAGTCTGAGCTGCCTGAGAAGCATCGCTAGCATAGGGCTCATGATCCTTACCACACAGTCTACACGACCCCAAGACCAACAAGGGTAAATAACCGTCTGGCCCATCCCCTTGGGATACCGAGCCAACAAGCGGCCTTCCCCTTCTTGTAGCTTCATCCTCCCTGGGTTCATGGCTCGAACACCACTCAAGCTCCTTCGCATCGTAGTCATTTCGCGGGATCACAGACTTCCATGCTGCAAAAAGCTTGTTCCAGTCATCAGCTATGTCATCCCCGTCGACAGGTTTCTGGCGCCGGTCAATCACCCACCACTTCAGAGTGATGGCCCCATCCTGTGGTGAAGAAGAAGGCGCATCGACCTCTGAAGAAGGCTGAGAGGGCTGCTGCTGCTGCTGCTGCTGCTGCTGCTGCTCACTGCTGTACAGGTCCACCGTCGAGTAGACGTCGACGCAGCTATAGACGTGCTTGCAGCACTGGGAACCGGACCCGCAGCTCCTTGAAAGCGCGGGCCAGGGCCAACGTGCAAGAGTCTTCCTGGACCTGAATGGACTCCCCTGCCTTGAGGTTGAGGAGGCTGGAATCCCACTTGATCGTGATGAGCCAGGTGCCGGGGCGATCCGTTCAGCGGCCGCAGTATACGGACGTCGAGCCGACTTGCGGGAGTAGTCGAGCCGCTCCGGCCGCTGCATCATGTCTGCAGACACAATACGTTCACAGACTGTAAAGCGTCCGCAACGGACGTCAGAGCTATCTAGGCTGTTCATAATTGTCTCGTTGTTCAGTTTCTCTAAAGAGACGGCCATTTTTTTTCTTTGGCTATCAGCAGGATCTTGCTGGAAGGCTAGAAGGGTAATGAGTGTTGATGAGAAACCGACGAAAGGACCAGGCTGCTCGCGGTCAATTATATAGTGCGGAGGAGATGTGTCCAGGTCAATTAAGAGTAGCGCTTTTTTTTTTGGCTCTTTGATCTCTAGTATCTTTTACTTTGATACCTTTGATCTGCACTGTTCAATTATGCCCATTAACTATGTTGTTCACGACTTTTGTAATCCTATACTTCATTGAGCTCAGCAGCTTCCACTTTGTGTGTACCAATAAACACAAAGTTTGGTAAATCCTCCGGCATCCATGGAACAAGCCCGCGCGACCCAGCCCTTCACCGTATCTTACTCCAACCTCCGACCGCTAGACTAGCCCCCGAGGGCAGCCAAATTGTCAATCGATGTGAGCGAGGTTTGAATCTTCGTAAGCAAAGATTATGTATTGAGAATGATACAAGAAAGTATAATCTGACACCGGATTGGGCACCCCCCTTCAGCACAGGGATATCGGCGACCTGTCCGACATTCGCCTGAGAGACGGAGTGTAGCCCATATTCCCGCGCCAAAAGTCGTATAGTTACAATGAAGGGGAGTGTCTCCCGTCCGAGATACAAGCAAGATCAAGCATATCGCGACAGAGGGGTGAAATGTAAAACACAATTATTTCCAACCTGACTGAGCTCAGACAAGCAAGGGGTATCAATGTGGCCAGAGCGGACAGCAAAATAAGCGCAAGAACGAACCCACCGACCATCCCGTCGGTCTTCCCCTTCCCCAATTCCCCTCCTCTTTCTTTCGGCTTCCCCTTCTCCCCTTTCCTTTAATCCCCCCCCCAAAAAAACAAGCCCCCCTCTTCCTATTCGTGACCATGATCGATCACAATTGACGACCGAGCACCTCCTATCACAAAGGACGGATCACCAGATCGTCACTAGGAAGGCTGGCAGCCGAAGCTCGCCGCTCCCGCCAATCCCGCACCAGCTCTTCACGGACTACCCTACACCAGGACAGCAGAGCGGTGTCGAACTGCTTCCAAGCCTCGTCGCTATTGCCCTGTACCACCCCCATCACATCGATCTCCAGCTTGGTTTCCCATCGTAGCTCAGCTGCCTTAATCCAGAATCGCAGGTTCTCTGCCATGCGATATGGCTTCCCGACATCCTGATGGTACGTCTTGATGTCGAAGACCGGCCGCTTCGAATTTTTGATTGCGAAATTATGGGCCCGCACCAGGTCTCGGCCGTCGCGCAGACGCTCCAGCATGGCAGGCGGCGGTGAGTTATCCTCCGGAGCGGTCCATGCGGGCAGCTGCGCGTCGGCGCCGATCAGGCTACGCAGGAACAACGTCTCCCGGTCCCGCTCTTTGCCTGTCCACTCACCTTCCGTCCAGATCCATGCAGCTCGCTCTTTGGCTTCAAATGATTCCAGCTGAGCTTCCCGTGCCAGCATGTCGCGTACGTTGCCCATCCAGCCTATAATGGCAGTACGCTCGTCCTCGCGAAGCCCGTCGGCAAAGTTCCGAGCGGCCCATCGCTTCATCACCTCGAGCACACTGAAGAGCTCCTTTCGGATCTCCCGCTTGTCCTTGATTGATGCCAGTCGCTCAGGACGCTCATGTGCGGTGTAGTAGATCTTCGCGGCCCGAATGGCTAAGGTGACGGCATCCAGGACACGCATGCCCTGAATCTCCTGCCATGTCTGAGGAACTGCCTCCGGAGGAGGTTGTGGTGTTGAGTCATCTTCGCTGTCGCCGGGTTCGTTGGATGAGAAACTGATGCGGGGCGGAATCATTTCCGCTGGCGGATCCTTCTGGGTGTCGAGGGAATTGATCGCGCGGTCGGCCTTCTCCATCGCCTCCATCAGGTCCTTGCGCAGCGCCTTTAGTTTCGGTGGGGACGGGATGTGGTGTGTCTTGATACTGTACGTGCTCACGGTGGGTGGAAGCATCACCTCGACGTCCTCATCCATCTCGGACCCATCGTCTTCAAAGCCGGAATCGCGGGGATCGATGCTTTCTTCCTCCGTAGGGCTCACCGTCAACTCCTCGATGAACCGGGCATTGGGGGTCAGCAGCAGCCTGGGAAGCTCTTCTGGATCCTTCTTCTTTTTCTTGTATGCACGGGCCTGACCGCCCTTCCCATCCAGCAAGCCTGTCCGCGCAAAGTAGTATTGCAGATGCGCGATGCTACCCAGGCTCATCACACTCTCTCGGTTCTTAGCCGAATCTGCGAACTCGGCCCCTTGGGTGCGAATGTAGCCCCGTCGCTTGGAGGCGGTCGAAATCGATGACCTGGCATCGGCAGAGGTAGCAGACGAGGCCGAGAGCGAGGACAGAGACGAAAAGGTCCGGTCTGGCGATGGACAGGAAGAGATGGCCGGCGTTGCTGGAACCGATGGAGAGGGAGAACCGGCGCGGGCAGGGGGGGTGATTGATTCGGGGTCGATAGAGTCATCCATGGCTGCGCACGTTATCCTTGTTGGCTCGTTCACTGGTGACGGTTCGCAGGTCTGCAAAAGATAGATCGTATTGGGGGCACGGCGGCGCGTTCGAGAGGACACAGATCCGGTATGAGGCGAGTTATACCTCTCACACTAAAGAGCAAAGGACAGGTGTACGCCGGGTAATGGGGAATGATGGAAATGACGCGAAAGGATCGAAAATAGGGACAAGGCGTAGGTTTGAGACGCGAGAGTTGAGTGATTAATTAGAGATGGTCAACCGATCATCGGGGCAAGATTGAATTTGGGAAGTTCGAAAGGGGGGGCGTTTTTTTTCCACTAAAAGGGGAAGCGGGTCGATAGCCCAGGGTGATTATCACACACGTCTGCATTGATAGTGCACCACCGGTATTAATAGAAGTGTCATTTCTTTCTTGTGCATCCGTCTTTTCGGGCACCGTGTGGACAAGCGAGCCCCTGAGGTCATTTGGAACCGGAACGCCGGAATGGCTGGTGCCTTCCAAGGCTACTACCCCATGATTGATGCTCATCGAACATGCGCCGTGTGGATATTGCACCGGATTCAAGCCTCTCTGTCTCCTGTTGAATGGTTCTGTGGTTGAGTGATTGCCACTTTGCCTTTTCTGGTCTAGCGTCCCCGTGCCTGAAAAAGCCCCGCATCCAGACTTTTGAGTACTTTTGACGCGAACCCCCTTACGGCTTACTCTACTCTTACTCAGTCGATTTTTCTCTGCTGCACCCTGCACGTCACTTTCAGGCACAAGCCTCGGTTGAACCCGTTCGGTCAGAAGCAACATGATTCATAGTCAATTCGTCTATTGAAATCTGAGGAGAGATGCCATTATTTACAACATAATAGTACAGTGCCCATTGGCCCGCTGCTTATCGAAAACTAACCCCCCCCCCCCGGCAGAGAGCAACCAGCACCGTCCACCCATCTATACATGAAACAAGATTCCTCCAGGGAATGATGAGTTAGCCCGTGGTGACAACTGCCCCGGTCCAGCCGGCGTGACACCAGATGTTCCTTTTAGATCACTTCCTCCCGCTCCCAACCAGTGGCCTTGAGATTATCAATGCCCTTGTTCGGATGGGGCTTGGATGGATCCTTGTACTTGGCCGCGTACGGGTTCGGGTCTGTCGCGTGGTCGAGGTTGCCTAGGGTGTGGTTCAC